>NW_026526721.1:11092007-11692007 GCF_024362965.1 Panthera pardus | reverse complement strand
ACACTGAAGTCTTGCATTTTATCGCTATTAATGCAAATATGGTAATGAATTGTTATCAAACATTAAACGTTAACTGGTTAATAGGGAAGGTCATCATGAATTTAAGACAATGTCTGAAATTAAAACAAGTCTTATTCCCTACTATATCAAATTCATTTCCCATATATTAATCTAATTATAAATAGTTCTATAAGCAGAAAATATATAGCTATTTGCATACAATGGTTTCTGAACTGTCATGATCTCCTCCCGTCTGGGGCTAAAATTGGAGGGTCAGGACAAGAGGAACATCGAACAAAGTAATACAAATAATTACTATGGAGGAAATGCGCAGGATCCTAATAGAGAATAAAGGGGAGACTTATTTTGGAAAGGGTCATCAGGGAAAGTCTCTACGAAGAGGTAATCCTTGCTAAGATCTTAAAACATATGAAAATTTAAAAGCTGAGTAAAGTTACTTAGATTAAGGAGAAACAAAAGGGATAGAGCAGGGAGAGGGAAAATTATATACAAAAGTCCCTACGTCTCTGTGGGGCCAGCAAGGAAGAATTAGCTGGTACCAAAGAGAATCAGGACACAGTAAAGTTAGTGGGGCAAGGTGGCTTGGAATAAGTTTGAAGAGTGACAGGTAAGGGCCAGATCACACTGCAGATTAACAGTCTCCCTGGATTTGGGTTTCACTGAGTCATAACAGGAAACCAAAAGAAGGACTTTGAGGAGAAAAGGAGCTGAGGCACCAAGAGCCCAGTCACTCTGGGAAACGTGTAGGAAAGTGAGGGGAAAGGACTAGTATATTAAGAATGAACACTCTCAAATGGGAAGAGAGTCTCTCTCTCTCAAAAATAAATAAACATTAACAAGTTATTATAATTAGGGGTGCCTGGGTGGCTCAGTTGGTTAGGCATCCAACTTTGGCTCATGTCATGATCTCGTGGTTCGTGGGTTCGAGCTGTGCTGACAGCTCAGAGCCTGGAGCCTGCTTCGGATTCTGTGTCTGCCTCTCTCTCTGCCCTTCCCCCGCTCGTACTCTGTCTCCCTTTCTCAAAAATAAACAAAACATTAAAAAGTTATTATAATTAACACAATGAAGTGCTGATTCTTCTTGCCTGTTGAGAAACCTCTTATACAATGTATTATGTCTGTAACTGTTTTTAATACACTTAAGACTTTTGAGGTCAAGGAAATTATTGGTATGTTCTCCCACAAAACTGACCCCAGTACCAAGTAAACAAAAAGAAAAGATCTGGGGCGCCTGAGTGGCTCAGTTTGTTAAGCATCTCACTCTTTGTGAGTTCAAGCCCCAGTGTCAGGCTAGCACAAAGCCCGTGTGGAATTCTCTCTCCCTCTTTCTCTGCCCCTTCCCTGCTCACACTCGCTCTCCCTCTCTCTCTCAAAAATAAATAAATAAAACTAAAACAACAACAGCAAAAACAAAACAACAAGATTAGTGAACTGAACTAATGGATTACTGGTCTGACCCATAAGTCTTGCAATACATATTAGACAGCAATTATTCCTAATACTAAGAGTGGTAAGTCTTTATAAAAGGAAATACAAGTCCTTGTCAGAGGGCATTTTAAGTGATTCAACTGTCAAAATTTCATTTCCAAAAACTCAGCTTAGGAAACCCAAGGACACCTGCAGAAGGAGGAGGAGAACACAACTAGACACTTCAACATACAGACATGGTCTGAGAAATTTCCATATGCATCAAAGTCCCAAATAACATCTAATTCAGAAATTTTTCCACTAACCAAATTTTCCCACTACCACCTATTTGTTCTTCCATTTCTCCGCTAGCATTAGGTACTGAATGTATAAAAATGATTAAGGCAATCGATACGGAAAACAGTCTAGTTAGGAACAGTGTCAGAACAAACAATTGCATTACAATAGGTCCCGCAATAGACATACACTATGAGCTATCATGCAGAAGTGCCATAAGAGAAATATGAAACAAAGTATTACAGGACAGCACTTGCCAGGAAGAGCTGAGGAAAGTTCGACAGATAGAGAGCAAACTTAACTGGGTTTTGAAGCATGAATAAAAGTTTGGCAGATGAAAAAGAAGGAATAAAATGTGCAAAATTATGAGCTTGTAAACAGGGAAATGACAAGATCATCTCTGTGATTTAGAAAGATAATGCTGGCAGCAACAGTGTGGACGAGAGAGACTGAAGAGAAATGTGAAAAGAAGGTGGCCCTCCCTCTAGACAGGGAGAGAAGAAGGATGCATACCGAAGCCATACTGGTGCAGGCTAAAGAAGGGTTTTTATTTGAGGACTACTAAAGTGGCATCATCAATAGGCAAGGAGAAGCTAAGATTGTGGCTGGGGGCCCGACGGATGGTGAGACACCATTGGCCAAAGCACGAAAGGGAGAAAGGGAGAGAGGAATCTGAGCATAATGTATTTGATAGGACTAAAGGACATTCGGGTGGAGATCACATAGACAGATGTATAGAAACTGAAAGGGTGGTTTAAGACAGATGTACGGATTAGAGGCTCACAGTAATTAAGTGGCAACTGAAGTCACGGGGCAGTTAAGGTATCTCAGGGAGAAGATGTGGAGGAGGACTGAGGACTGATTCAACGTTCATCTCTGACTCATGTCCTTTTTTTCCCGAACTACTGTGTGCACGCACTACAGCAGACCTACGGATACGATGGCATTTAATCGGCACAAAACTCCTCCAGAGCATGCACTGAATATTTACAGAACACCTCCTACAAGCAAGGCACGGTGGGGAAAATAAAGATGAATAAAACTTAGCCCTCATCATCAGGGGATTTACAAACCAGCAGAGAAACCAATTAACATTTTGTTAAATTAAATTATAATTTGTATCATTAAAAAATCTATTGCCAAAAAATCAGGAGATTAACAAAATACACATGTCATTCAAGGTGCTAATTAAGTCTACACAGCCAGAGCAAAACAAGCTGAGTCGAATGAAACAAACATGAAGTGTGTGTCTTCCCCACCCTGATCAGGACTACTGGCTGTTAGTTACAGGATGTGTATAGGTGCAATGCTCTTTACAGACCACTCCATTCCAGGCTCAGAAGAACCCTATTCATGGATTATTCTCTTCAATCCTCACAAACGCTCTAAGGCAGTTGTGATTATTACCTCACACTAGTGAAAAGGTTTAGAGAATTGGTTAACTTGCCCGAGGTCACGCAGCTAGCCAGGAGGCAAGCCAGGATCTCCACTGAAGTTTAGATCTGGCCCCCAAATCTGCTTACAAGACCATCATGCTGGACTGCTGCGCATCATCAGAGACTTTCACAGTATTTCTGTCATTTCAGATCTCATAAAGAGAAAGTTATTGTTCCGCTGCCTGTAGTGAAGAAAGCAAGAACAAGATAGAAGAGAAACGGACGCAATTTAGAGGAACAATGTGATCATCCGGAAACAGAAGAAAGCGGTCCAATGAGGTCTGCAATGATGATGGTGATTGCTCCTGATTCCAACCTTGCCAAAGGAGTCTAAAGAATAGCTTTTCTTCTTGGGTTGCTATAAGCCTGGTTTCTAGGCACTCACAGTGTGAATATTTTATAGGCCTTAAAATCCAAGAGCATGAATTATTCAGAGATCTAAGCACTTCTGGAAAAGACATTTTACATACTTTACATCAGGGAAGGCTTCTTTGCCTTCTGACTTGTAAATCACATGTAACAAGAATAAAATTTAGCCAGCACCACCAATTTTGGTAAAAGACTTAAATCTAAAATCAAAGTAAAGGATGGGGAGCATTGACTTCTAAAGAGACTTTAATTTCATAACTATATAATAATCTCTCCCAGTAATATCCTTGTTAACTTTTAATTATTCAAAATGTGGGTTATTTGGTGAATCCTCCCCTCCGGTACTGCTCAATGCCGTTGATTCACAGCCTGAAATATCCAATTACCCGCATGACATCTCCTGGCTGTCTCAAAATCACCTCAAAATCAACAGGTCAGGACCCAAATTCATGATCTCCTCCTCCAAACCTGATCCCCTTCCAGGATTCCCTGCAATGAATGAATGGACCATCCATCCAGTTTTACAAGCCAGAAACCCAGGGGTCATCCCTGCTGCTTCCTTCTTCCCTCTGACATCCAATCCACCACCCGACTAAGCCTCCTTACTTCAGTCCGTCTCCAGCACCGCATGACCCAAGTACTCCCCCCTCACCTGTTCCACTACGGTGGCCTCCCAACTCACCTAGCCACATCCACTCCTGCCCCCATCAATATGTCCTCCATACTGCAGCTGCAAGGACTGTTTTTAAAAAGGCACAACTCTCGTATTTCCCTCCTGCTGAAGACTTTTAATTTCCCTCCAGCGTATTGTAAGATAAAGACAAAACTCTATAGTACAGCCCAGGCCTTACTGGCCCCAGCTTCCTCTCGCACTTCTCCTGACTCTTTCCAGGCATCCTGGCTTCTCTTTAGGTATCCCATACTTGCTAAATCACCCCACCGAAAACCCACACACCCTCTGTCTGATACCTCTCCGTTCCCAGCTCACCTAGTTAACTCCTACTCACACCACAGACGTCAGCTTAGTTAGCACTTTTTCGCTCAAATATCAGCTTTCACTTCCTCGTTCAATGTTTATTTACAGTGCCTACTACATACCAGGAACCGGACAGTTAATATACATCAAAGAACAAATAAAAAGCACTAGCTATGTGGAGCCTAGTATGTGAGTGGAAAACAATAAACATCATTTTTTTAAGTGTATTTATTTATTTTGAGAGTGAGAAAGAGTGTGAGCAGGGGAGGGGAGGGGAAGAGACAGAGACAGAGACAGAGAGAGAGAGAGAATCCCAAGCACGCTCTATGCTGTCAATGCAAAACCCCACACGGGACTCAGTCTCACAGATCGTGAGATCATGACATGAGCCAAAATCAGGTCAGACGCTCAACCGACTTTGCCACCCAGGTGCCCCTAAACATAATTTTTAAAGTAAATTGTATACGATGCTAGAAAGCAGTAAGTGCCGTGGGGGGGAATAAACGAGCAGAGTAAGGAGCATCGGGAGTGCAGGCGATCATGGGGCCGGCAGAAATGTCAAACTGGTGGTCAAGGCAGACTCCGCTGAGAAGGCACCAGCTGAGCAAAGACGAAGGGAGAGAGAGAGTCAGCCCTGTGGATGTCTTTCAGAGAGAACAGCAGCAGGGGCAAAGGCCCTAAGACAGCGTCTGGGTATTCAAGTAGCACCGCAGGGCCAGTGTGGCTGAGGCACAGTGAGTGAGAGGGGAGAGGGGGAGAAAATAAGATCAGAGAGGTAGCAGAGAGGCAAGGAAGGATGATTACAAAGCCTCATAGGCCACTGTGAGAACTCTGGTTCCTACTGACCGAAATAGACAGCCATTAGAGTGCTAAGTAGAGTGACTTAGATTTAAAAAGGATCCCTTAGGCTGTTGTGGGAGAACAGACTGTAAGGGGTAAGAGTGGAAAGACAGACCAGTTCATATGATACTGATTTTCAAGACTTCCTAACTCCGTGACCAGATCTAATAATCCCCCTAGTCCTGCACTATTAATCTCATTATTTGATTAATATTTACCTCCCCCTGTAGAGAGCCAGCTCCATGAAGGACAGTCTAAGTCTACTTTGGCTCGCTGTAGCATTCCCAGGGCCTAGCACAGTGCCTGAAATACACTAGGCAAACACTTGTTGAAAGATTGACTCTAACTATTAGAGCTTTCAGAATGTGAAGTGCATACATGTCTCATTGTCCCGTCACAAAAAGAAACAGAGGCAACTTTATACCTAGGTTTATCTAAACTGATGGTCATAAAAAACATCATTTGGGTGAGGGAAATCAGTTCTGCTGTGACAATATTGTCAAACATGTTATTTCTTAAAATCCTCCTCCTTCCTCCCCAAGTCCATATTCTGCCAGAATTTTCTAAAACCCAGATTGGATCATGCCATTCATTCTAATAGCTGGTGAGATAAATTCCAAAAGGTACAGGGTACTTGCAACTTCTCCCTAACACAGCTTTCTTATCTCCTGCCATCTTGACACTGTACCTCCAGCCATAAAGAAAAGGAAGGGAGAAGGAAGCCAAGACTTGTTGAATACCTACTGTTAGGCAAGCCCCTAAATCTTACATATATATATATATAATATATATATATTGTTTAGATTTATTTATAGACACAAATATATTCAAATACTTTACATGTCTAACACAGATGTGTATATTAGATATACAATATATAATCTATGATCATATATACTACATATGATATAGAAATATATATATCTATAATAGATATATGAGTTTAATATATATCTATAATATTACACACACACACACACACACACACACACACACACACACCCCCAGGGCGCCTGGGTGGCTCAGTTGGTTAAGCATCCAACTTCGACTCAGGTCATGATCTTGTGGTTTGTGAGTCTGAGCCCCTAATTGGGTTCTGTGCTGACAGCTCAGAGCCTGGAGCCTGCTTGGGATTCTGTGTCTCCCTCTCTCTCGGCCCCGCCCGCCCCACACACACACTGTGTCTTTCTCTCCTTCAAAAATAAATAAACATTAAAAAAAAAA
Source organism: Panthera pardus (assembly GCF_024362965.1). Lineage (NCBI taxonomy): Eukaryota > Metazoa > Chordata > Mammalia > Carnivora > Felidae > Panthera > Panthera pardus. Next base: position 11,685,437 of record NW_026526721.1, on the reverse strand, counting down.
AAAAAGGTTCAAAGGAATTACTATCTTCCAGCATTAACCATACAGAAGCAGCAAACTGTACAGGCTTTGAGGACCGCAGGGTGATTCAGTCGGTAGAGCATGCAACTCTTGATCTTGGGGTTGTGAGTCCAAGCCCCACAATGGGTATAGGGCTTACTTCAAATTAATTAACTAGTTATTTAAAAAAAAAAAAAAAGTACAGGCTTTGGAGTGAACACTGGCTTGAGCCCAATCCCATGTCCAGCCTCTTCCCACCTGTGCCTACTTGGCCAGGTTATGTATCCATTCTACTCTTTAGGGAATAGTTGCTATGTACCAGTGCTGTTTGAGCTTTAAACCTCCTTATAAACCTCCCTATGCTGTGGTTTTCTGGTATGTAAACTGGGGTGATGACAGCACATCCCTAGAAAGTGAGAATTAATCACAGCAACTGTGATTGCTTCATACATACCTTCAACAACTCCTTACCAAAAAGAGGGTTCACATACATTCAATTACTTTGTAGCAAACACTGTTCCTGGCAATACCACTATGACTCTTGGGTCCAGAGAAACTGTTCCTCCTTCTGGCGGAGACAGCCGCCTGTACACACGCATCTCCATTTTGCTCACTCCTGAGCTCCACTAAAACTACAACAAAGGGAGTTTTTAAAAAGTCATAAACTCCTAATGATAAGGAGAAAGGAAGAGAAAAGAAGCAACAGCAATGAAACAGCAATGAAATCCTCAAATCTGGCAAGCTGCCGGACAATGGTAACTGACAGCACGCCCCAGAGAGCGGGGTTCCCAAGCCAGCGGCGGGGAAAGCTGAGAAGCAACCCAGGAAAGACATGGGGGAAGCAGTTAGAAAGTCAGGTCCCCAGAGCCTGTCCTTTCTTTCTTGATGGTGCCAAATGCTTCTTCCATATCCTGGCAGAAGCCTAAGGTGTTTCCGCCCCATTGCTTGTGTTCTGGATCTGGGGATGATCGGCAGGACGAAGTACCAAAAACTGGACAGGAGGGACTACTGTTCCTCTGCTCTGGCTCAGGAAACTGGCAGCCAGATCTCTTCCTTCCAAATGGGAAGCTGCAGAACTATGCGGAGAAAGAAAAGTTAAAACAAGATCATCATAACCTCAGAGATGAGAGAACATATTGCATCTATCAAATAAGAATAGGATGCTATCATGAGAGATAGTCAGAGACTAAAAAATAGCCTTTGGAAATAAAAAACATGATCATGGAAAAAAAATTTAATATTTTTCATTTATTTTTGAGAGAGAGAAAGAGCACAAGCGGGGATGGGGCAGTGGGGGGAGGGGCACAGAAAATCCAAAGTGAGCTCTGTGCTGACAGCCCTAGCCCTATGCGAGGCTCGAACTCACAAACCATGAGGTCATGACCTGAGCCAAAGTCAGCCGCTCAACTGACTGAGTCACCCAGGCGCCCCTGGAAAACATTTTTTTTTTAAATCCAAATAGAAAGGTTGGGAAATCAGTGTTAAGAAAATCTAAGGATTAGTTGCTATGTGCCAGCACTGTTGAGCTTTAAACCTCCCGAGGCTATGGTTTCTGGTACATAAACTGGGCAGAGAGTAATAAGTAGCTGATGGAAAGCAGATAAGAAAATTAGAAGACCTTTACAATGTTCACATCCATATAACGGGTATTTCAGAAGAAAGACTACAAAGCAAATAGAAGGGAGAAAATAACAAAATATTTCATGAGAATTTCCCCAGAAGTTACTGTATATCCAGATTTAAAGGGTCCATCAAATACTCAACTTGATGGATGCAAACAGACCCACACTAATATATATCATTTTAGGAGTGCCTGGGTGGCTCAGTCGGTTGAGCGTCCAATCTGGCTTAGGTCATGATTTCGCGGTTTGTGAGTTCAAGCCCCACGTGTTTCAGATTCTGTGTCTCCCTCTCTCTCTGCTCCTCCACCACTCATGCTCTGACTCTCTCTCAAAAATAAACATTTAAAAAATTTTTTTAAAAAGATACATCACTTTAAATTTCAAAACAATGTGGTCAATATGGAGATTCTATAAGTTTGGAGACAGAAAAAAAAAAACAGGTCAAATACTAATTATCATGAATCATAATGCTTGGAATTCTCAACAGCAATAGTGGAAGCAGAGGGAACTTCAAAATTCTAAAGGAAAATTATTTTCAACTGAAATTCTATTACCTGACAATGTATCAGTCAAGTATGAGGATAGAATCAAAACATATTCAGACAGGGAAGGTCTCCAAAAAACGTAACTCTTCTTGTCAAGAAGCTACTGGAGTTTGAGCACCATTAGAGAGAGTGAATCAATAAAAGAAAAAGGACACAAACTTCCAGTTATAAAGCAAGTCAGGAGATGAAAAGTATGGCATAAGGGATAGAGTTGATAAGATTGTAAGTTTGTCCGGTGACAGATGGTAACTACACTTATCGTGGTGAGCACTATGTACAGAATTGTTAAACCACTAGGTTGTGCCCCTGAAACTAATGTAACTTGTATGTCAACTATACTTCAATAATAAAAATATTTTTTTTAACGTTTATTTATTTTGAAAGAGAGAGAGAGCAGGGGAGGGGCAGCGAGAGGGTGAGAGAGAATCCCAAGCAGGCTCCACACTGTCAGCACGTAGCCCCATGTAGGGCTCGATCTCATGAACCATGAGATCATGACCTGAGCCAAAATCAAGTCAGATGATGGGGTGCCTGGGTGGCTCAGTAGGTTAAGCGTCTGACTTCAGTTCGGGTCATGATCTTGTGATCTGTGAGTTCAAGCCCCACATAGGGCTCTGTGCTTACGGTTCAGAGCCTGGAGCCTGCTTCAGATTCTGTGTCTCCTTCTCTCTCTGCTACTCCCCTGCTCATGCTCTATCTCTGTCTCTCAAAAATAAATAAACGTTAAAAAAATTTTTTTAAAGAAGTCAGATGATTAAAAAAAAAAAAAGTCAGACGCTTAACCTACTGAGCCACCCAGGTGCCCCAAAAATAACTTTTAAAAGAGAGAATCCAGGATACAGGAAAGATCCAACCCAGGAGACCTAAAGAGGTTCCAGCTGTGCCCCAGACAAGGAGGATAAGCGGGCCAGACTGAAGTAGTGAGACAGACATGTCCCTGGTGCCACACCAGCTGTTTAACCTGAGGACTGAACGCCCTGAAACCTGGCCCAGATTCCTATCTGTACCCAGCTGGGCTTGGTTTGATCTTGACCATACGGTGACACAGTTCCTGCTCGCCTTCAAAGCCCCGCAGCTGCACCAGCAGAGGCCATTCATGCCCCGGGGCAGAAAGATTCTGCTTTGAGCCACGCTGTTAACTCTGGGCAAGCCACAGTGAGCTGAACAGCAGAAAATACAGAGCAGCCCATGCCCTCTGCCTGCGCTTCTGCTGTCCTTTCAGACCCCGGAGATATTATACATTCCGTACAGACTGTGGCAATGAAGTGAATATCCCAATAAAATGAGTCCAATGAATTATTGTTTCCCAAGTGCATATGAAAGTTACGTTTACACTATACCGTAGCCTACTGAGTGTGCGATGGCATTATGTCTAAAAAACAAGGTGCATACTTTAATTTGAAAAGACTTCATTGCTAAAGATGTTAACCATCATCTGAGCATTCAGCAAGCTGCAATCACTAATCACAGATCACCATGACACATATAATAACAAAAAAGTTTGAAATATTGCAAGAATTACCAAAATGTGACACAGAGGCATGAAGTGAACAAATGCCGTTGGAAAAATGGTGCTGATAGGCTTGCTCCACACAGGGTTGCCACAAACCTGCACTTTGTTTAAAAAAACCAAAAAAACAAAAAAAAAGACAGTATCTGCAAAGCGCAATAAAACAAGGTGTGCCTTGTATGAGGCCCACACTAGAGCCTTCCAGATGCCCTACTGTGTGGTCCATTTCCTAGGACTCACTCATGACACTACTCATTAACTTCCACCGAAATTCCCCCTATAAACGGTCAGGGAAGCTGAAGTCATTCTCTTCTGCTCATCTCTTCCTGGAAAACTCCATCTATAATAATGACAATATTGTCCTTTCCTTACACACTCAGGTTTGTACTTACAATTGTAAAACAAAATTTTAATCTCAAATTTAGAAAGCTCTAGTATTTTCTAATAAGTCTGTTTGGAATTCATCTACACTCAGGGGAAAAGAACTTCGTTATCATAGTTTACTTAATGAAAAATTCATTGTTAATAAAGACACGGTTTATAGTCCTATAAGGTTGAACTGGAGAATTAATAAGGGGTTATGATTTTTAGAACCTTGTAGGAAAGAGTAATCCCAAAGGCATTATGATTTCGTTGCTGTGTAGAACATTAACCAATTATATCTAACTTGGCAATTTTGTTCAGACATTCTTTTCCCTGTGGACTACATATATTCTTTAAATCCTCTCAAAACCAGCTCTTTGTGGCACTCTCTATAACAGTTAAATAAAACTTTGAAACATGCTCACTATTTGCATGAGAATTTTGTTGTAACACTACTCAATCAAAATCAAAAATATTGTTTAGGATGGGTATCTGTGTATATGTCCACTGTGTGTGTGCATTTATGTCTATGTGTATATTTGTGTGTATATACATGCAAAGCTTATTTTTAAAAATTTTTAATGTTTTTTTTAATTTTTGAGAGAGAGAGAGAGAGAGAGAGCGTGAGTGGGGGAAGGGCAGAGACAGAGAGGGAGACACAGAATCTGAAACAGGCTCCAGGCTGTGAGCTGTCAGCACAGAGCCTGATATGGGGCTCGAACTCGAGAACAGCGAGATCATGACCTAGGCCGAAGTCAGATGCTCAACCAACTGAAGCCATCCAAGGCGCCCTGTATGTAAAGTTTATTTTAAAAAGCAAGAGAAAGATTAACAGATCAGAACAGAGGCTACCTCTGGAAGAAGGAGGCAAATGTTTTGTTTCTTAATCCGATGGTAAATACAATGATCACAGCATTCATACTCTTTTAAAAATATATGTACATATATACCACATATGATATATATACATATAAATCACATATATCATACATATACAAATATATATGTACATATGTATACATACTTTTTGTACACCTGGGATATATTTTGCAACAAAAGGAACTTATTTTATTTATTTATTTTTTAATTTTTTTTGGAATGTTTATTTATTTTTGGAATGTTTATTTATTTTTGAGAGAGAGAGAGACAGAGCATGAGCAAGGGAGGGGCAGAGAGAGGGGAGACACAGAATCCGAAGCAGGCTCCAGGCTCCCAGCTGTCAGCACAGAGCCCGATGCGGGGCTCAAACTCACAAGCCGTGAGATCATGACCTGAGCCAAATCAGACGCTCAACCAACTGAGCCACCCAAGCGCCCCTAAAAGGAACTTATTTTAAAAATGAACAAGAAATTGTTATGATTGGGTATTCAAGGGGTTACCATAGGATGGAATGTACATAAAATAGTCTGTTCACATTTTCTCTTCCTGAAGGCCTTCTCTATTCATTCCTGCCAAGCCAATCAAATGAGTGAACATAACCTTAAAGTCAACACCACTAAGTGGAAACAAAGTTAAAAAATTCACCATTATTTAACCTGGTCCTCAAAATTTTCTTGATTCAGTCTCTAAATATAAAAGGACACACAGGTTCTAAGAAACGCATTTAAATCAAACAAATTTAGCTACTGCCTTTAAGTTATAAAATCTTTTTAAGTTATAAAAAATATTCCTGGTGAAAAGGGCACTAAAATTATACTCAAGTACAATCATCTGTTTCAATTATCTACCTGAAACTTATCCTACAATGGCAGAAGGATTTTCATGCAGCAAGGCTTTTAATGGCTAAAATCTAGACACAACCAAAATGTCCATCAGTACAAGACCAATAAAATATATTAGAGTACATGTGAACAATGCATACTATGCAGCATTTTAAAAATGAGGGCCGGCGGTGCCTGGATGGCTCAATAAATTAAGCATTGGACTCCTGACCGGCTCAGGTCAGGATCTCATGGTTTGTGAGTTTGAGCCCTGCATCAGGCTCTGCTCGGGATTCTCTCTCTGCCCCTTCCCCACTTGTGCTATGCGCACTCTCTCTCTAAAAATAAATAAAATTTTTAAAAAGAGCCAAGATTAAAAAATTTTTTTTCCTACAGCCTATATTACCATTATCACTTCAAAAGGAGCAAATAAGGATAAACTAATCAGACAGATTCTTTACCCTGGACTCCAGAAGTGAACTCAGAAAAGACCAGCCAGTCAAGGCTGCTGTAATCCTAGTGGACAGAGGATGGGAGTGGGGTGGGGAGGGGAGGGTGTGTCTCCGGAAGAGGAAAACTACATCCTCCTGCTGCTCTCATTAAACCTGTTTTTCCTGCAGCATTAACATTCAAGATAACTTTCGATTTTTATTTTAAGAATGAAGAGTCTTGCAACACTATTACCGGTAAGAAGGCTTAACGTTTGTTTTACGTTTGAAACCTAAGCCGATCTGAAACACGAGAAGACAAGAGACTAAAGACGATGGAAAGGAAAAGTGTGACCAGCCCGGGAGTAGGAGCCTTGGGAATTGTTAAGAAAGGGGATTTACGGTGCAGATAGACGAAGAGTTTGAGGGAAGAGGTGGGACACTCCGAGAAGAGAAATTAACGTCTTTGAGAGGCATAATGGTGACTACACATTTACTCCAATCGCAGGCTTGACTCCCGCCCCCACACACGCACAAGCTCACAAGGCACTGACAGCAGCAAGGGAACGAGCACAGTCGATCTTAACACTGCTCTGGCTTTAAAAAGGTCATATATTTACATTACAGATTAAGCACTTTCCAGCGATTAACTCGGAACCCAATTAATTGGTTAAAAACCAAAATGGTCTTCCGCAGCCAACTACCATTGCTACAGTGGCGATTCTCTGCTGCTACTTACCTAAAAGGTCGTTCAACACTTTATGATTAATTCTCAAAAGAATGCTGAGCCTCTAACATTTCCTCTTCCCACCTCTGTACCTGACTCTCCTAAGGTCAGAGTCGGGAAAGTCCACACAACACGGACCATATTCTCAGCAATGGTTCTGAGAACGCGAGAGGGACGACAAAAGTACCCGAGTCGCCCCCAGACTCCCGCAGCGAGCCGTCCACCGCCTCTCTCCCCTGCCCGTCGCCCTGGGAAGCCGAGAGGCTCGAGATGGGAATCTTCCAGACCTCCCCGACAAGCAATCGACGGCCAGGTAACGCGGCGGTGCGGCCCTCCCCGGTCGAGTGCGGGTCCCCGCGCGTCACCGCCGCGGTCGGCCCGAGGGGAGGCGGGCTGGGCCGGAGAGGTTGGCGGAGGCCCCCCGGTCCGCAGGCTGCCCGGGTGTTCCTCCGGCCCGTTCCACCGGGCGGCGCCGGGCGCAGGAGAGGCCGGGCTGGGCGCCGCAGCACCGCGCAGGCCGGGTTGGCCGGGGGCGCCTCCTCACGCGCGGACGGGGGGCACGAGCCCCCAGCGCGTCGCGAGACCGGCCGACCGCACTCACCTGGCTTCCCTGACCCCTACGCCGACCCCAAGCGCTCACGCACAGGAAGAGGCGGCTGTGCCCGGACCCGGCCGGCGTCCGCGGCTCCACCTCGGTCCCGGGGAGCCGGGAGCAGACGGCGGGCGCTAGGCTAGGGGCGCCGGCGGGGCGCGGCGCCGTGCGCACCGCAGCGACCAATCGGCACGCAGCAAGTGGCCGGTCGGGGGCGGGGCGGGGCTCGAGGGGCGGGGCAGAGGCGCCACTGGGCGGGGCGAGGGTACCAGGTCTCCACGACCCCCCGGAGCTGTCGGCTGACTCCACGCCTTAGGGTTCTCGGCCGCTTAAACCTGACTGGTCCTGCTGTGTTCCCGACGGCGGCTGGGGCCCGGCTCCCACCGCTGCGTTTCTGCTAGCCAACTTCAAGCGCAGCATCCGTGAGGTCATGCGCGAGGAGAGCCCAAGACCCAGAGGGCAGGTACTCTCTTTGCATGTAGGCCCAGCGGCGTTGGCCGCGCGAGCTGCCCAGAGTAGGGCACGTGCTCCAGAAAAGGGTTCTACGGAACTGAAGGTCTGTAGGGATGCCCGTTTCTAATCCCCACGCTCAGAAATGGAGGCCTAGAAAAGCGCAGTTACTCGTCTAAGGCCACCAACTAGTACTGTTCCACGAGGTAACCAGCACCATACAGCTAGTCTTCTGATTCTGTCCTGATGCTTTTCCAGGGATCCGCCCAGACTCTTGGCTTCCTTGTAATCAGGTCTCTTCCAACGGTCTCCTTTAAAGACACTACGTGTTGCGGTGCTTGGCTGGCTCTGTCAGTAGAGCATGTGACTCTTAATCCTCAGGTTGTGAGTTCAAACCCTACCTTGGGTGTAGAGCTTACTTAGTCAATAAATAAAAATAAAGACATTGCATCTTGAATTTTTAGCATAACTTCAATAGCTTTTGAAAGTCCCATCTAAATCTCCTACAGAATACAAAACGCCGTTTAGTTGTGTGACGAAAAGACACTGGATTTCTGGGAATTATCAATGGGAATCTTAAAACGTTTTTACTTGTGGTATGATGAAATAAAGGTTTTGTGTCCCAGCTTATGGTAGAATGCCATCCCCTTCTATTATGACTCCTATGGATCTTACACATATAAGAGGAACAATCCCTGCTTTGTGGCGTTTTCCCACTATCCCTCAGGTCCCATTTTCATAGACACTACTTTTCTCTTTTATATTTGTCACTTTGCAAGTAATACATTTATAGTTACATTATCCATCATTCTGATACATGTACTAGGGTCTAGTATTCAATAAATATTTGTTGAGGGACACCTGGGTGGCGCAGTTAGGCGTCCGACTTCGGTTCAGGTCATGATCTCACTGTTTGTGGGCTGGAGTCCCCCAAGGGGGTTCTGTGCTGACAGCTCAGAGCCTGGAGCCTGCTTCAGATTCTGTGTCTCCCTCTCTCTCTGCCCCACCCCTGCTTGTGTTCTGACTCTCGAAAATGAATAAACATTGAAAAAAAACTTTAATAAAAAACAATAAAAAATTCAAAAATAAATATTTGTTGAATAATTTATTTTTGAAATATATGCGACCCTAAAACTAGTTATATAACTTAACACAATTTATTAACATATGAGAGTTGCCTTTTTTTAAATAAGATTTTAGATCTTGCTTCTTTTTTTGATTATCGTATTAGGATTAGCTTTGGCTGCAAGTAGCATGGGAAAACACAAAATACCAGTGGCTTAAACAAAAATTGGTATTTCTCTCTTATGTTTAAGAAGTCCAGAGTTAGTCTAGTGCTAGTCTGACACATCATGAGACAGATCTAGACTCATTGTTCCAGCAGGAGAGTCACAAATGTATTTATGCTTTCAAATATATGGGCATTTGGAAGGTATATGGTTCCATTCCCAGTATCACCTCATGGTCTAATAGAGTTGCTGTAGCTCCAGCCATTAGGCTTGCATTCCAACCAGCAGAAGAGAAGACAAAGAAGGGAACACCCCCTCTCTTTAGAAGCATTTCCCAAAGGCTGCATATACCATTTCTGCTTTCATCCTGCTGGCAAAAACTTAGTCACTTAGCTATGTGAAATGTAAAGGAAGACTGGAAAATGGGGTTTCAGTACTGAGGAAGAATGGATATTGGGGGACAGGTAGGAGTTTTTTCATAGTCTTAATGCTCACACTTTTTGAAGTATTAAGTATTTTAAGATTTCCAGAGAATTTGTAAATGCTTTTTTACAGAATATCTATTAGAAAATTCTTGGGGCGCCTGGTGGCTCTGTCGGTTAAGCGTCCGACTTCAGCTCAGGTCACCATCTCACGGTCTGTGAGTTCGAGCCCCGCATCGGGCTCTGGGCTGATGGCTCAGAGCCTGGAGCCTGCTTCCGATTCTGTGTCTCCCTCTCTCTCTGTCCCTCCCCCATTCATGCTCTGTCTCTCTCTGTCTCAAAAATAAATAAACGTTAAAAAAAAAAGAAAATTCTTACCTCCATGTTTGAAGGAACATGTTACTGTTGACCTGCCCTTAGGATGTATATACCTTCACTTGCTTTTTCAGAAGTGTGTGGGGACTTACACTAATGCAACTATCTTCCCTCTCATTCTGTAAACCTCTACTTTACAAAGAGAGTCACACATATATATTTGTGCTTTCAAAAATACGGGCATTTGAAATATATTGGGGTTAAGTTACTTATGTCCACATTTCAATGTCAGCCTTTCAAATGTACTGATTTCAGTATTTCGTAAAGTTGCAAATCAGCTTCAGCAAAACTTCACACCTGCTCTGATTCAAATGGTATTCCATCATGTAGCTACCTAAGTATGTGTTTTCTTAAATTCCTATTACCTAAGAACCTCAGAGAGGCCCTCCTAGATTCTGGAGTCTTTGCGATTTCAGGACCTTTTCAGGTTTGGGCGAGGACAGGTTCTAAAAAGACTGTTTCACCTAAAAGTGGACAGGTAGAATCCGATCCAGTTGGTTCAAGCCTACTAAGAAAAAAGAACAACTCAAGCTGTCCTTTGCACTAGGTTCCACAGATTCTGGTTTGTTCTTATTATCTCAACGCTGTTTCACGAGCTTTAATGGAGTGGCATTCACTTCCCATCTTTTGAAAGTACACGCTAGATGTGTATTACAGGAACTGAAAGACTAAAGCATAATATGTAAACATATACTTCCTAAAATACTGTCTCTTCCTCCATAAACTTACTGGGCTGTGTAACAAAAAGACTTCACATAAGTCAGTAGAACTGTTGTATTTGGATGAAGGTCTTGAGGCTAAGATCACACTCCTGTGGATCTGAAATGACCTTCTCCTGAAAGGATCAATCATTTGGGAGAAAGACTGACCTTCGGGGGGGGGAAATGATACCAAAGCTCAGGGGATTATATGACACAGGCAGAGGAGGAAACCTTTCTCTCTGTAGTTTAAACTCTTGATGACAGTGGATACATTTATCAGTTGACTCCTTCAGTTGCGAGTAACCGGAAAAACAACCTCAAACTGGCTTTTGAGAACACTAGAACAATAATAACAATAACAAAGCAACAGCAACAAAAACTAGTTTTAAACAAAAAAAATGGGGACCTAACCTCAGCAGCAATAGAGACAGAAATAGATATGGAGAAAATGAGAAGTATGATAGTGTCGCAGATGAGTCAGTCTTTTTTATAAGTGTTGTGTTAAAATAATCACCGATGTTGGGTGGCTCAGTCAGTTAGGCATCCGACTCTTACTCTCTACTCAGGACATGATCTCTCAGTTCATGGGATCAAGCCCTGTGTCAGGCTCTGTGCTGATGGCATGGAGCCCGCTTGGGATTCTCTCTCCCTCTCTCTCTGCCCCTCCCTTGCTCTCTCTCTCCTTCTCTCTCAGAATAAATAAATAAACTTAAAAAAAAATCACCTATGTTACGATCCGGGAAAAGGTGGCAATGAAATATTGCAAGTGTGCTATGTCAAGGATATATTCAGACACCAGTGTTTAAAAGATTGATAGGAAGATAAATTCTTCAATGGGAAACAGAGAACAGATGATGGGTCCGAGAAAGACACAGTAGTACAGTCGTACAAGAAGCCAGAGAGAAGTTAGGTAGGAGACCTCTAGGGACAGTATGTGATAACACAGAAACGCAAAATGTGGCCCCCCAAATTAATCATTTCAACCTGTAATTTTTGCCATATTGATTGATTTTCTTTACACTAGAAGGGTAACATATATGAACTATTGCTACAATGCTTATTAATGAAATTATAAGATTACAGAGTTTCCTGTATGTCTACTCTATTAATTATCGATTACCATGTAGCAAATTATCCTCAAACTTAGCAACTTAAAACATCAAGCATTTATTTATTATTTTACATAATAGCTAAGGAGCAGGAATCTGGAAGCAACTTAGCTCAGTTGTTCTGACTCAGGATTCCTCGTGAGCTTAGAGTGAACCTGTCAGTGGTGGCTGCATGCTTCTGAAGGCTTGGCTGAGGCTTTGTTTCCAATAATGCTCACTCACATGGCTGTTGTCTAGGGGCCTCAGTTCCTGCACACATGGGCCCCTGTGCAAGACTGCCTCAAGTCATGGCAACTGGCTTCACCCAGAGCAAGTGATCTAACATCAAGTGAGAGAGCAGGAAGCTTCTAGCCTCAGAAGTGACATCCTATCACTTCTGTTGTATACTATTGGTCACATAGACCACATCTGATACAACATGGGAGGTCACAACACAAAAATGTACGTATCAGAAAGTTAGGATCTTCGGGGATCCTGGCTGGCTCATGCAGGGGAGCGTGTGACTCTTGATCTCAGGGTGGTGAGTTTGAGCCCCAGGTTGAGTTTAGAAATTACTTAAAAATGAAATCTTTAGGGGCACCTGGGTGGCTCAGTCAGTTAAGTGACCGACTCTTGATTTTGGCTCAGGTCATGATCTCATGATTCGTGGGATCAAGGCCCATGTCGGGCTCTCTGCTGACGGCACAAAGCCTGCTTGAGAATCTCTCTCTCCCTCTCTCTCTCTCTCTCTCTCTAGTAGTTGTGTTGTGAATGCATTAGTAAATTAGTTGAATTAGTGGAAAAAAAAATAGTGTGTTTTAAATCATGCAAAGGGGTGCCTGGGTGGCTCAGTCGGTTAAGCAACTGACTTCGGCTCAGGTCATGATCTCACAGGTCGTGAGTTCGATTCCCCGTCAGGCTCTGTGCAGACAGCTCAGATCCTGGAGCCTGCTTCCGATTCTGTGTCTCCCTCTCTCTCTGCCCCTCCCCCGCTCATACTCTGTCTGTATCTCTCTCAAAAGTAAATAAATATTTTTTTTAATTTTAATAAAATAATCACGCAAAAAAACAAGTTGTGTTTACACGTAAAATATAATTCTGTTCCAGGCTTAGATTATCATGAACAGATTTTTTCACCCGCATGAATGTCTGGTGAGATATTTGAATGTTGACCAAGACATGGAACAATTCTTCTTTTTCGTCACCCACCCTGCTCACTGCGGACACTCAGCATCCCTGGCTCCCCCTCCTAAATGTTTGTGGTCGGGGAGGGGGGGCCGGTGATGTTCGAAATATTTAACAATTAGGATTGCATGGACTTATCAACCAATCAGAATAGATGCCAGACAGCACAACGTACTGGTCCAAAAGGGCTAAATAGAAACTCTGCCAGTAGTGCCTCTGCAGCCATGTTGTCATCTGAAGATTCCTCCACAAATTTCCAAAATATCCTCCGGGAGCAGTAATGCCTCCACCGAGTTACTACTGAGGACCTCAGCCTGACCCAGCATTTCATATTCATCATCTCTAAGGATTACAGCTATCCTTGCAAGTTAGGTCTGATTACAGTTGGCCCTTGAGCCATGTGGGGGTTAGGAACACCAACCCCCCCCCCCCACGCAATCAAAAACTCACATATGTGGGGCGCCTGGGTGGCTCAGTCGGTTGGGCGTCCGACTTCACCTCGGTCATGATCTCGCGGTCCGTGAGTTCGAGCCCCGCGTCAGGCTCTGTGCTGACAGCTCAGAGCCTGGAGCCTGTTTCCGATTCTGTGTCTCCCTCTCTCTCTGCCCTTCCCCCATTCATGTTCTCTCTCTGTCTCAAAAAAAAAAAAAAAAAAAAAAAAAAATTCACCTATGACTTTTGACTCCCCAAAAACTTAACTGCTAACAGCCTACTGTTGACTGGAAACCTAACTGATGACATAAATAGTCTATTAACATATTATAATGATATATAATGATAACATTATAAAACACATATTATGTGTTTTATACGTCTTATACACTGTGTTCTTAGAACGAAGGAGAGAAAAACAAATGCTATTAAGAAAATCATAAGGAAGAAAAAGTATAACTGGTCTTGAGCAGTTCAGACCCCTGCTATTCAAGGGTCAACTATAAACTCATTCGACAGATGAAAAACAGAAACTCAAGAAGGTCACATAGCTAATGAGTGGCAAAATCTGGGTCCGAATTCAAGTCTCCCTAGCTCCAAAGCCTCACTGCCTCTTTCTTGTGGTATCGGGGGCAGTAAAGGGCAAGAATGACAGTCCAGGGGCACCTGGCTGGCTCAGTCAGAACAGGATGCGACTCTTCATCTTGGGGCCATGAGTTCAAGCCCCACGTTGGGTGTAGAGATCACCTAAATAAATAAATGAACTCAAAAATAAAAGAATGACAGTCCCAATAAAACACACTGAATTCAAGACAGTCCCCGGAAACTCAGTGTCTTGAATCTTCACTGCAGACGCTTCCCTAATGTGATCTGCTCCAGTGTCCTCTCTGCCAACACCTTGGCACGGTGTGGGTAAGAACAGGGATCTGGAGTCAGACCAACCATACACAATCTGGGTTCAGATCCCAACCCTTGACACTTTCTAGCTGTGTGACCCAAAGCAAGTTACCTAACCTCTCTGAGCCTCACGAGTTTCCTCATTTCTCAAAAAGAGTTAATAACAGGACCTGTTGTAGGATTGTCGTGAAGATTAGTTAGTGCAAGGAAAGCATTCAATAAGTAAGCTATTGTCACTTTCTCTGTACCTCATACCTTATGACGCATTATTATGCCATATCTCATTCCTGATCCGTGACGACTTCAACGTGCATTTGCTGTCTCTATGCCTCAAGGTCTCTCTCTGTGTAACCTTGTGCTGCTATTTATTTCATCTGCTCAGTATTGATTAGTTCTTATTTCCAGGAGAACATACAACGATCTCATGCAGGCTGAATAAAGCTAGATGTGTTGATTTGGAAAGATCCTCAAGATTCATTAATAGACAGTGGAAGAGAAAGATAAGATAAGATAAGATAATATAAGATAAGATAAGATAAGATAAGATAAGATAAGATAGTGTGTTTACATGTATCTGTTTTTGAGAGACAGGTGGAGAAATGGTGTGTGTATATAAATTATATATATAAATAAAGGATATTGTGGTGGCAGGATAATGGCTTCCCCAAATAGGTCCTAATTCCCAGAATCTGTGAATATGTTATGTTACTTAATTAAAGGAAATTAAGGTTGCTAATCGAGTGACCTTAAAACAGGGAGATTATGTTGGATGATCTGGGTGGGGCCGATGTAAGTCCAAGGGTCCTGTAAGTGGAGGAGGGAGGCAGGAGAGTCAGAGTAATGTGACTAGGGGGAAGGCTAACCTGCTGTCGCTGGCTATGAAGATAGAGGATGGGGACACAAGCCAAGAATACAGGTGGCTTCTAGAAGTTGGAAAAAGCAAAGAATCAGATTCTCTTCTCCCCTAGAGCCTCCAGAAGGAATGAAACCCCACCAACACCTTGATGTTAACTCAGTAAGATCCGCTTTGGGCTTCTGGCCTCTAGAACTGTAAGACAACAAATTTATGTTATGTGAGCCACTAATTTTGTAGCCATTTGTTACTAAAGCATAAAAACAAATAAACAAAAAACTAGTAGATGTGCAAGAAGTGGTTGATGGCATTTAGATCTGGGAAGTAGGGTTGGGAGGTCTGGCTCTGGGGGGTGAGGAGGTCTGGGATAAAGGGGAATTCATTTGTTCATCACCTATCCTTTTGCATTGATTGAATTTTTTACTATATACACGTGAATTTTCAAGATAAAAAAAGGTTTTATTTTTCCAAACAAAGAACCTTATGTTATTGTACTATAAAACACTTTACCAGCCAGTTGATGTATTCCTTGCTCTTGGGCCAATTTGGCTTTGGCCCCTGTGGGCAGGCAGGCACCATAAGTGATAAGCTTAAAACAGGCATCACCCAAACTTCTCAAGGTACTCATGTCCGTAAGAGTGGGACCCAAAGGCACGCACAGGTATTCTTCCTCACTCTGCCAGCTCCCTGACGCTCCTGTCCAGAAGGTTACGGAATCACGTCTCAAGGCCACTCTGTCTTGGGTGTTGGAGAGAAGAGAAGAGGGGAAAGGCAGGCTCTTTAGGCCTCTTCTTCCCCAGAGGCTCTGGGCAACATGATGTGTGGTGGGAAATAGTGGGGACGGACCCCTTACCCACTGCCTAATCACCTGCTGAGTTCTAGAATAAAAGGTTTTGTCTATGTAATTAAAGACCATGTTCTTGGGGCGCCTGGGTGGCTCAGTCTGTTGGGTGTCAGAGCCTGGAACCTGCTTCGGATTCTGTGTCTCCCTCTCTCTCTGCCCCTACCCTGCTCACACTCTGTGTGTGTCTCTCTCTCTCAAAAATAAGTAAACATTAAAAAAAATTTTTTTTAAAAGACCATGTTTTTTCAATCATTTTTTACAAAATGTGCACTTGCTTTTATCTGTTTTTCTCCACTTTGTGGATTCTTGTTTATATAAGGCCATCACTCAGCTTGCTAAGAGTGGCTATTTATTTAAGAAAAACAAAGAGGCGCGCCTGGCTGGCTCAATCATGGAGCGTGCGACTTTTGATCTTGGGGATGTAAGTTCAAGCCCCACACTGGGTGTAGAGATGACTTAGAAAAATAAAATCTTAGGGGAAAGTGGGTGATGGGCATTGAGGAGGGCACTTGTTGGGGTGACCACTGGGTGTTGTATGGAAACCAATTTGATAATAAATTATATTAAAAAATAATAAATAAAATAAAATCTTTAAAAAAAAAAAAGAGGACACAGTAGCAAATGCCTGGGAATACTAACAAAGTTTTGTGGGGTTTTGCAGAAACTTGTGCACATTAATCAACATTTGCTAGAGATGTGAAAACATCTAAATTTAAACTCTTAAAACATTGGCTGTCATTTTTATGCTTAATTTAAAACAGTTCTCTTACTCTTTATGCTTCTGAAGACATTTCTTGAGTATAGAAAAGTAGCAAGCAACCTACCAAATTCAGAACTGTAGCAGGATTCTTGCGCAGAGAGTTGTGACACTGAGGCTTTTCTTTCTAGGAAGCAACTTTATTCATGCCAGTGCGGCTCAGTTGCGTTTGTACCCAAAGAACTGAGCCCCGAACTCCATGTGACATAGTTTTTTATATGCTTTTTACTTGTTTCCCATATATGGTAACATACAAATATGTAGTCTGATTAAGTGGTCTCTTGTTACAAGGTCATGAGGGATGTTGTCACGTACGTGTATAACCAGGTTGCCTTGAGGTTTTGGGGTTTTTTTTCTTTCCTTAAGGAGGGGACCCTACCACAGAACCACTCAACATTTTCTTACTTTTTTCTTTTTTTAAAAAGAAAACAGCTTTCACATACGATAAAACTCACTCATTTAAAGTGCACAATTCAGCAGTTCTTAGTGTGTTCACAGAGTTGTGCAACCATTACCACAATTTTCGAATGTTTTTATCACCTCCAAAAGAAACCCATAAACATTAGCAGTCACTCCCCATTTCCCCCAAACTCTACAGCCCTCGTACTTTCTGTCTCTATAGCTTTACTTATCCCGGACCTTTCATATAAATTGAATCATATAATATGGGGTCTTTCTTGACTAACTTCTACATTTTCATTTAACGCCCTCTGCTAGCTGAAGGCATGTCAGAGAACAGTTCAGTGAATTCAGGAAATTGACTGAAACTAGCAAGATCAACTTTGAAATCAATACTCCCCCAAGAGAAGAACAATGGAACATTTTTTTAGCAAACCTTAAAAGTAATAAAAACGTCTGTTTATTCTCTTCGTAGCACAACAATGTACATAATTTGATACTTAGAGTGGAGTGCTCATCATGTGTCAGTAACTGCTATGGATTCTTTACATTGAATATCTCAATGAATTCTCACAAGAAGTGATCATTATGAGTGTTTACACCTGAGTAAGCTGTAGGTCGGTGAGGTTTGATAATTTGCCCAAGATCACACACCTACAAAGTGGCAGGGCTGAGAGTTTAATGGGAGTCCACGTGCCCCCTGTGCCACATCCAACGTATAGTTCCTGGGTATCCCAAAGCCATGAGAGTCTCATGATCTCATCTGTATCAGTCACAGTGCTGAGCTGCAAATGGCCAAAGAAAGTGGCTCAAGGTTGTTTTCAGGAACAGTAACTAAAACAACACTGAAGAACTGACCTGGTGAGGAAAACACCAAAGCTGCTGTGGCCACAACCACGTACTACAAGACAGCCAAGAACTTGACTGTCACTGCTAGCGGCACTGACGTCACTTCTTTGTCCACCTGGCAGCCACTGCCTTCCTGCACCAGCTAAATGGAACGTCTACAGAGAGCCAGCCTCTTTTGTCCTGTGCATCATTCTGAACTCTGTCTCCCAAGGACAGGTCTTGGCAGGGCCTAGGTCACATGCCCACTTCTGAGCATCTTTAAGAAAATGAGGGATCTTCTCTCCTGTCAAGGTCAGCTTCGAAGGTCTGACTTCCTGTGCTAGGAACCACATCCTCCCTAGATGAATGGCACATGCCACCATCAGTACAGGCCATCCGGAGGGTGAGATGTGCACTTGCTTTTGTCTCATTTCTCCACTTTGTGAATTCTTGCTTATGTAAGGCCACCACTCAACGTGGCAAGAGTGGCTATTTATTGCCAAAAAGTGCAACAGCTGTCTACCACATCTTTTAAGCAAATCTCATGGAGAAGCTTGGGGCTCAGCTGGGCAAATCATGAGATAAACTGTGGCTAAGCGGAAAAGTTGAGAGGACATGGCCATGGAACGAGGTTCACCCACAGAGGTGAAACCACAA
Source organism: Panthera pardus (assembly GCF_024362965.1). Classification (NCBI taxonomy): domain Eukaryota; kingdom Metazoa; phylum Chordata; class Mammalia; order Carnivora; family Felidae; genus Panthera; species Panthera pardus. Next base: position 11,666,836 of record NW_026526721.1, on the reverse strand, counting down.
AGACCATAGAGGCCCAGCTATAAATTCTAAAGCTGAGTCACCACTGGATCATGTGCTTCTTGCTAGAAGGTCCTCAAGGTACACCAGGAAGGACCCTCCCTACAATTTTAGGTCTCTCTTACAACAATGTTAAGCTTACTTGATGCGTGTGTCCTGTTGAGACTCTCAGGTAGGATCTGTCATGTTGGGGGGCTGGGGGACAGTGGCACGTGTCAATCATCTAGGGAAGAGGTGGACCTTCTGAGATGCCAGACCTCTGAAATTGGTCTTGGCAGGAAAGAAAATCCTTTAGTCCTTAATTTCCTAAATCTAGATTTGGGGGAGTAGAGGCATGCTTCGGGTACTTGAGGGTCCTCTCAGACGTGGGAGAATGGTGTGCAGGGCACTGGGCTCAGAGACAAACTGGGGAGGGCCACAGCCCAGGTTATCCTGTCCTGGGAACTGCCTTCCCTCTGCTTATGTCATCCCAAGCCTTGAGGAAATTTGTATTTTGATGTTCCAGTCTGGTCTCAGCTGGGCAAGAAGTATTATGCAACATCTGTGGGTCTGCCCTTCCGCCAGTGCCCCCTGCCTGCAGCCAGGGTGAGTATGAGTATCTGAGTATCTGAGGGTTACATTCAGGGCTGAGGGGTCCATTTGTCCCCCTTAGCTACTGATTCCTGATCATCCAGACGGTGGACTGGTGGATTCCCTTCCAGGACTCCAATAAATGTATGCCGAGTGAACAAAACATTGTTGAAAAGGAAAAGCAACACTTGTAGGAACAGACAAATCGGCATCAGTGGTGCCTGAGAGGTACTGAGGATGTCCCAAATGATGGCTGAGGCCCAGGGATGGGGACCCAAGCAGCCGGCAGCAGAGAAGTATGTCAGAAAGTAGTAGGCCCCAATCATACAAAGTCATGGGGGACTCCCATCTCTGGGAGGACCCCCGCCCTCAAAAGCAGCCACCTGCTGGTGGCTTCATGAGGAAAATGAGTAGTATTGCACGTGTTCTATCAAGGAAGGAAAACTATAGCCCCGAGACACCAAACTAGCCTCAGGCATACAGAACAAGGGCAAAAACCATTTCACACATCTGGGAGCCAAAAGCCCCTGGGATGCGAGGCTCTATCCTCAGGGTGTTGGGCCAGGGTCCTGGTCCTACAGTCTGAAGAAAGGATCGCTGAAAAGGCTTGGAATCAGGCAGAGTCTGGTTTGTGCCTATTAATGAGGTCAGAAATCTCGGTAACTTACTACTACACCTGAAAAGCTGGCAAAGTTAGAAGGTGAAACACGGACAGAAAAGGCCAAGGCTGCATCATGGAGAGAGAAGTGTCACATTACAATTCAACAGGGGTGCCTGGGTGGCTCCAAAGGTTAAGCATGTGACTCTCGATTTCGGCTCAGGTCATACTCTCACGGTTCATGGGTTTGGGTTCCATGCAAACAGCACGGAGCCTGCTTGCGATTCTCTCACTCTCTGCCCCTACCCTTCTCTTTCTCTCAAAATAAAAAAAAAAAAAAAAAAAAAAAAAAAGATTACAATTCAACAAACTCTGATAAACTGGCCAGGATATTTTTTTCTGGTCTGAATTTTAGTTACTTAAATTAGTGAATCTGTTTTTACACCAGCGCATTTGCCTTCGTTACAAGAATAATCTCTGTCACAGTTTTTTATTTTTTATTTATTTATTTTGAGAAAGAGAGAGAGAATCCCAAATAGGTTCTGTACTGTCAGTGCAGACGCTGACACAGGGCTCCATCTTTTGAACCGTGAGATCATGACCTGAGCTGAGATCGAGTCTGACGTTCAACTGATTGAGCCACACAGGTGACCCTCTATCACAGTTTTTATACCATCAATCAAAAAAGTTAAAAAATAGGGGTGCCTGGGTGTCTCCATCGGCTAAGCGTTCAGCCTCAGCTCAGGTCATGATCTCACGGTTCATGAGTTTGAGCCCCATGTTGGGATCTGTGTTGACAGCTCAGAGCCTGGAGCCTGCTTCGGATTCTGTGTCTCCCTCTCTGCTCCTCCCCCACTCATCCGCTGTTTATCTCTCCCTCAAAAATAATAAAACATTAAACAAAATTTTTTTTAAAGTTTTAAAAATATTAATTCAGGTACTCAGCCAAAATTACGGTTATTATTAATTGTTTATATAACAATGAACCATTGGATAATCATTGAAATTAACTTTATTAATCTTACTAATATAGACAATATTTATAAAGTGTCCTGTGCTGAAATTGAGGATTTACTAGAGTTTTCCAGTAACTTTACCATCCGTGATCCAATATTGAAAATGGTTTCCTTTATATAGGTTGCTACAATTCAACTAGGTATCATACATCTAATTCCCATTAACGAAATTCACAGAACCAAAGCCTTCTAAAATGTTTTATAACCATAGTTCTTATTATGTAGCTTTATTTCACACTTTTCACAGTTTTGTTTAGAGTAATGGCATCATTGTAGAAGCCACATAACTCATTTAATAATCAAATATTATACCAATTAATTACCCCATCATGTAAGCAGAAAGTCCTGAAATTTCCTTTTGAAGATATAGTTTGACTTAACTATCACATACTTTACAAAATAACTTGTTCTTGGGGCACCTGGGTGGCCCAGTCGGTTGAGCGTCCGGCTTCGGCTCAGGTCATGATCTCACAGTTTGTGAGTTCGAGCCCCGCGTCGGGCTCTGTGCTGACAGCTCAGAGTCTGGAGCCTGCTTCGGATTCTGTGTCCCCCTCTCTCTCCACCCCACCCCTGCTTGTGTTCTGTCTCTCTCTTTCAAAAATGAATAAACATAACAAAAATTAAAAAAAATAACTTGTTCTTTCAAGATCAGAGTGGCAAGTGCCATTTTTGAACAACATCCATAATACGACACTCTAAATAAGGAAAAAGATCTGTTCAGTTTGACCACCCTCTGTATCCTTCTAGTTGCCCAGTTCTGTGGCTAAAGCAATTACACAAATCTAAAAAAGGCAGATTTTCTGAAAGTGGACAGAACACAATCTCACGAATGTTAATCTTTTTGTCATTCGTCAAAAGTGCAAACTGGCACAAAATCCAGACATCTTTTTGTGTGGGAAAGGGTTCCTAAGACAGGAAATTGGATCCCTAAATTGAGATTCTCATATGGAAAAAGCCTCTGGGGAATCTGATACATGACAAAGACAGGCTTCAGATAGATCTATGTAAACCTAACATTTCAATCTCTGATTAGAGATGAAGCCAGAGTGAAATCTTAAGTTTCTATTGAGCCCAAGGACTTTTTCTTTTTTTTTTTTTTAATCTCCAAAAGGATAGAAAATACACCCAAACTCTTTAAAGTGGCCACTGGAGTTTATTTCTAGAACAGCTATATCAACTATCTTGGCTGATGGATTTCTCTACAGCCAAGAAGTTGGGAAGGAAAAAGCACAACCCAGATAGTGTGTGTGCATGCGTGTGTGTGTGTGTGTGTGTGTTATTCAATACCCACAAGGAAGGTCTTTATATAAAAGGGAGAGTACAGTAACTCCTTTGGGCTAATTTCCTGATCATAACATTTCCATCCATGTAAAGAGGATCCCAAAAGTCTTAGAACAGTTTTAAACTTTAATAACCACAAGGTCTAAATGCAGCAAGCTTGCAAAGAACATTCATCATTTGGAGGTTTGCTTGCCTACATTCCATACTTCCATAGTTTTGTGACTTTTTATAATACTTCTTAGGATTTTTTTTCATTGTTGTTTAAGTAGCTGTGAAGATAGCAACAGCAACTGTCTTTAAGTTACTAGAGCTTAAAAGTGCACTAAGACTTTTGGACTACCCTTTACGATTCCCAGTCTGAGTCCTTGTCCTAATTCGTTTCACCTATGACTGACATTTAAACTCTGAAATGGATTAAATTGTTTTCTTAGGAGTTCTTTTCTTGCAATATCCTCAGAGCAAAGCTGGTTGAACACTTCTCTCAGTTTCTGACAGCTTTCACACTTATACATCACTAGAGATGTGATTAGTTTTGTGAAAACTCAAACTCTTGTGTTGTAGCAATAAATCTCATCCCCTATGTATGACATCAGTACAACTGAAAATGATTTGGGGTAGTATTATGGATATTTAAATGGTCAGATTTTAATAAATTTCCACACATTCATCCAGTTAAAAAAACCTGTCTTGACTCCAGGTATTTTCTCCCCTTCTCCCTGATCAGTGTTGTTTGGGTTTTTATCTGTGACTTCTTTTGTTTTTATAAGGGCTTCATATATTTCCTGGGCTCTGGCAATTTCTTTCTGTGCATCAAAATGGACTTTTTGCCTGCTCAGGAGGGGAACAATTAAATTAAAATCATTAATTCGCTTGTTCAGTTTCCTGATGTTTTCGTGAAACTGCTCACAAACTTGGTTCCACTGTTTCTGTTCAGTTGGTGTCATTGGATTCCCAAGTTTTTTCCTTGACACTAAAATGGCCTCTCTGAGTTGATCGATAGTATCCTTTATTTCCTTTTGCATGAGGATCCATTCTGGTTGGTATCCATTATCTATCAATATTCTGTTCAGGTTGTGAGTCATGGGATCAATATATGAACAGCCAGAAAATTTTTTTAGAGGTTTTCCCTTCCCACTGAGATTGTCAAAGTCTCCTTTTGCCATTGATTCCTGAATGAGATCCTCTACTAAACGCTCAATAGCCTGAGTTATCTTTTGTTCTTTACTCTGTCTTACATCTTTAACAATTACGCTATCAATGAAATACTGGCTTTGTAGTTTCTGCTTCTGATATTCCATCACTTGCTCAGTTGCACGGTCTGCTCTAAATTGCCTATATTGCTTCTCTCGTTGACTGGGACTTCCGAAACCAATACCTTCAAAACTTAAATAATGTCGGTGTTGGGGTGTTTTATATTTGAACTTTTCTTCCTCTTCCTCTGCTTCTTCAACTTTATTCTGTCCGGCATTTGCTTGTGCTACCACGTGGGAAAGCACCTTCCTATAAGCTTCTTCGATCTGTATAAATGTTGCTGAATCCGCTGTACTAGAACCTCCGTCTGGGTGGTATTGCTTGGCAAGCTTATGAAAAGCTTCCCTGACATCATCTGCAGAGCATCCTTCATCCAGATTCAGCAGCCTGTAATAGTCTCTCATCTTCTTTTTGGATTTCTGAGTTGACATCGTTCTATTTCTAATGACACCAAGATATGGAGGCATTTTCATTCGATTCGGTACCATTGAAGCATTTATCAGATGAGATCTTAAGATGTGAGCCATTATGACACACACTGTGTTCATAATTGTACCCAGAGTTCCTCCTAGCAATGATCTACAAACAGACAACAAGGAGTGAAGAAAGTTATATTATCAGCAAATCTCATACTTTCAGCAATCAGGAAGAAATTACAGGTACCATGAAGGGCAGTTCTGTCTAATGCTGCTGCCACATTCTTACACCTGCTATGTTTCTCTTGCGTTAGCAGAGAAATGGAAGTTGAGGATGTTTAGCATTACCATATTGTGATATCATCTGAATTCTACTCACTAACTAATCGCAGAATTTCAGAGCTGGCAAGTTCTTAAGAGATCTAATCCAATCTCCTCATTTTATGGGAAAAGGTAGGCCCAGAAGGTTAAGCAACATAACCAAGTCACACAGCAAGGCGTAAGGAAAATGGGTAGGGTTAGGGCACAATAAGAGGCTTGCTTAATTCTCTGTATTCCTGGCAGATTATAAACTTCATCACCTCCACTATGTCTTTAGTGTATCACTGTCTTCATCATCTCAAGGAGTCTTCTCAGAAGACGTACACACATGAAACGGCACGGCAAAGCATGTACCTCATCTGACACACAGTTGAATAGAATCAAGTGTCCAAAAGCCTTTAAGCTCTATACCTTATCAAGCAGGAGCTGTTTGCTACATGCTAGAAAACCAAGACGAAAGGTGGGCCCTCCTGACATGTTAGCTGCTATTTTTCACACGCATGGTCTAGCAGAAAAGAAAAACTTACACCTAGACAACAGCAACGAAATGCTGGAAGTGGTTGGATTGGAAGTGGGATATTGATGGACAAACGCTACAACTGAGCTTCTAGGGACCCCAATTTTCTGCACAGTTGGGGTCAACGGCTCGGAGAGTTGGTCGAGATGGTAGCGGCCGATCCAACCGTGGCCATTGCGGGGCAGTGGTCAGTCTTGACGCGAAACACGCCCGGCCCCGCCCCCTACTCACCTTCACAGCGGCGGGGAAGGGGCTTAGCGGCTCCCGCCCCCATGCTGCGCCTCTGCGCATGCGTGCGCGGCCTGCCTTTCGTTCCCCTCGGGTCTCGCTGCGGCCCACGGGCGGCCCTGGACTAGACCATCTGCCGGCTTACACTGAGGGGACCACAGAGGGGACGGAGGGCGGAGTCGTACCTAATGGGGCAGAAGTCCTACTTGAACAGGGAACCCAGGAATCTCTCCTAAAATGAACTGTACCCTGTAGGACACAGGCAGGACGTTTCGGAAGGCTCCGCCCCGCCCCCGGGTGATCCGCTCCGCCTCCGCGCCCACCTCCTGCGGGAGGTGGTCCGGCCGACTGGGATTGTGGGAGGTGTAGTTCGCCGCGAAGTGCGGCGCGCTCCGTCCTCCGCCGCGCGGGGGCAGCGAAAATGTGGCGGTGGCCTGAACTGTGGAGAGCAGAGTGGTGAGTGGGGGTTGGGACCCTTGAAGGCGCAGTGGTTCGGGGGCGACAGCCCTTGGTAGTTTGCGTTTGAGAAGGGAAGACGTAGTCGTTTCCCTGTTCAGGACCTGAACAGCCTCTTCTGGGTCTGCAGATGGGGCACCAGCGCCGAGTCGTGAAAGTTGTACCCAGCCCAGAAAGATGTAGCTAACCCAGGCTGGAAACCTAGTCTTTGGGGCGACTGGGTGGCACAGTCGATTAAGCCTAGGACTTTGGCTCAGGTCATGATCTCTCGGTTCGTGGGTTCGAGCCCTGCGGCGGACTCTGTGCTGACAGCTGGGAGCCTGGAGCCTGCTTGGAACGTTGTGTCTCCCTCTCTCTCTGCCCCTCCTCCTTGTGCTTGCGCTCTCTCCCTCCCCCTCTCTCTCTCAAAAATAAATAAACAACAACAACAACAACAGAAACTAAACCTAGTCGTTAATTCAGCAAGTCCCTCCTGAGGAGCTCGCTTAGCCAGGTATTGGTAGGTAGGGGATGAGGGGTGAGGACAGTCCAGGGCGAATTCAAAACAGGGGTCTCCTGGCTTTTAAGCTCATCCACTGTCATGAGGATTTCCTGCTCCCCCTCTTAAATGGGGAGGTAATTTAAAAAAAACAAATAAATAGAAAAAGGCAGAAAATTGGAGAGTCAGACCTGGATTGAAAATCCTTTTTCTTCCACTTGCTTTTCTCTGTGTCTGTTTACTAGTAAAATAAAGGTACCAATAAATGGTAAACGTATGTTTAGCACTTCCTTTTTGCCACCTACTGTGCTAAGTGCTTTATGTATAGTCTCTCTCTCTTTTTTTCTTTAAAGTTCTTGTTTATGCATTTAAGTAATCTGTGCACCCAAACATGGGGCTTGAACTCATGACCCAGAGAGTAAGAGTCACCTGCTGTACTGACTGAGCCAACCAGGTGCCCCTATGTATGGTCTCTTTTAATCCTTACAGCAGCCCTGAGATAAGTGCAGCTATTTTCCTCATTTTACATATGATGAAGTAATAATTGCATCAAACTCACTGAATGTTTGAGAATTACACAATGTATGCAAGTCACTTGGCACAATGCCTGGCAAATTAAGCAATATATTTTATTACGACTATGTCTCCTAAAAGGAGCAGAAATAGGTACTGGCCTCTGTAAGCTTTTGAATTATAGATAATATAATAATTTGTTACCTTTCATGTAGTTGCACTGAAAAATATTTAAATATTGATGCAGAGGGATTTCCGTATAAGCAAACAATGAACATAAAGAGTTCCTGGGGCATTGGGACACCTGGGTGGCTCAGTCAGTTAAGCGTCCTACTTTGGCTTAGTTCATGATCCCACGGTTCGTGGGTTCGAGCCCCCCGCGTTAGACTCTGTGCTGACAGCTCAGAGCCCGGAGCCTGCTTCGGATTCTGTGTCTTTCTCTCTCTCTGCCCCTCTCCCGCTCATGATCTGTCTCTCAAAAATAAATAAACATTAAAAAAAAATTTTTAAGAGTTCCTGGGGCACCTGGGTGTCTCAGTGCGTTGAGCGTCTGACTTGGGCTCAGGTCATGATCTCACTGTTTGTGAGTTCAAGACCCGCATCAGGCTCTGTGCTGACAGCTCAGAGCCTGGAGTCTCCTCCAGAATCTCTGTCTCCCTCTCTCTCTGCCCTTCCCTGCTTGCACTCTTGTCTTCTCTCTCTCTCTCTCTCTCAAAAATGAGTAAACATTAAAAAAAATTTTTTTAAAGTTCCTGTTTCTACAAGTGTTAACTTTCTAGCAACATCTTAAACAGCATAAAAAGGGAAAAAAGCATAAACACAGCTTTAAAAACTACTCGCATTTGTAGAGTACTTTGCATTTTTCAAAACATTTATCGCAAGTCTCATTTTGATGTTTGCATTTTAGAAGTTACTGTACTTTAGCATCAAATAGTTAAGTAACTTTTGTAAGTTACTAGAACCTTAAGTCCATTTCTGTCTTTCAAGAGGGTCAGTTTCATAGTGTGATTCTGTGCTTGTAGAAGGTGAATTGAAGTTGACTGAGTTATCCATTAGGAACACTTTGCAGCTGCAAAATGCAAACTAGCTAACTGACCTGGGGAATTATTTTTCTCATGTGTAAGAAATGTGGAGGTAGGCAGTTTTCTGGTATTGGTTCATCTACAAAGAGTTGCCACATTTGCTTTACCATTCTCTCTCTTTCTCCAAATATATACTTTTTTTCCTAAATCATTTGAAAGCATTTGAAAATTATATAATTCAATACTTTACCGAGTATTGAGCATTCATTTCCTCAAAACAACATTTCCTTACATTACCATAGCACTGTTATCAATTTGGCAGATTTAATATAGATATGATATTTAATGTAGTTACTATTCCACTTTCAGCAATTGCCCTCATGATGTCCCTCAGAGCAACACATACACTTTGAAGTCAGCAGGTCAAATGAGTAATAAACCAGAGCTTTCTTGTTCAGTTTAGGTATGGGCAGAAAGAGTCAACCATTTGAAAATATGGTTCTTTTCCTGTTAAAAAGATGGCTCCCTACTCTGCAGTCAGTATTCCTAGCGATTATAAGGTGTGGTCAAAAGATCAAATTCAGGGGGCGCCTGGGTGGCTTGGTCCGTTAAGCGTCCGACTTCGGCTCAGGTCATGATCTCACGGTCCGTGAGTTCGAGCCCCGCGTCGGGCTCCGTGCTGACCGCTCAGAGCCTGGAGCCTGTTTCAGATTCTGTGTCTCCCTCTCTCTCTGCCCCTCCCCTGTTCATGCTCTGTCTCTCTCTGTCTCAAAAATAAATAAACGTTAAAAAAAAAAATTAAAAAAAAAAGATCAAATTCAGAATCTGATCCAAACACACAAATTGACTAGCTTTTTTTTTTTAAGATTTTATTTTATTTTACTTATTATTTTTTTTAGTGGGCTCCACCCCCAATATGGGGCTCAAACTCATGACTTCTGCGATCAAAAGTTGCATGCTCTACTGACTGAACCAGCTAGGTGCTGTTTAAAGATTTAATTTTTTAAAAATATTCTCTATACCCAATGTGGGGCTTGAACTCACAACCCTGAGATCAAGAGTCACATGCTCTTCTGAAAGGCTCCCTTGACTGGCATTTTTTTTAAAGTTTATTTGAGAGAGAGAGCAGCATGAGTAGGGGGGGCAGGCGGTGCGGAGAGAGGGGGATAGAGAGAATCCCAAGCAGGCTCCATGCCATCAGCAGATGGACCCTGACTTAGGGCTCGATCCCATGAACTGTGAGATCATGACCTGAGCCAAAATCAAGAGTCAGATGCTTAACTGACTGAGCCACCCAGGCACCCTTGACTGGCATTTTTAATGTGATGGTCCTGTTACCTTGCTTAATTAAACTATAGACTTATTTATAATTTTTTAATGTTTATTTTTGACAGAGAGCAAGAGAACGTGCAAAGGAGGGGCAGAGAGGGGGGACAGGGAATCTGAAGCAGGCTCTGCATTTACAGCCCCCCAGTGCACGGCTCGAACCCACGAACCATGAGGTCATGTGTCATGACCTGAGCTGAAGTCGGATGTTCAACTGACTGAGCCATGCAGGCGCCCCTGAACTATAGACTTTTAAAAACACGTTCATTGTTAAAAACACATATAACGTTGTTAACCATTTTAAGGTTATATCATGATTAAAATCAACATGCTTCAACCTCTGTCATTTTCCACAAAATACAATTATTATCTCATGTTTGTCAGCTAAGATGTAGTATAATCTTACATAAAGACCGGTTTTATTTATTTATGTAATTATTATCTTTTTTAATGATTACTTTTAAGAGAGAGCATGTGAGAGTGGGGGAGTGGGAGAGAGAGAGGGAGTCAGAGAATCTGAAGCAGGTTCTGTGCTGCTGGCAAAGCCCGATGTGGGGCTTGAACCCATGAATTGTGAGATCATGACCTGAGCCGAAGTCAGATGCTCAACCGACTGAGCCACCCTGGCGCCCAAAGGACTGGTTTTAAATGAATGTATGTTGGATTCGATGTCCGTGCATTTCCTCGTTTAGAACATCTTTTTTCATGATTCTGTTCTTTCACAATATAGTTGAGCATTTTAAAAACAAATGTCCCAGGGCACCTGGATGCCTCAGTCGGTGAAGTGTCCGACTTTGGCTCAGGTCATGATCTCCCGGTTCGTGGATTTGAGCCCCACGTTGGGCTCTGTGCTGACAGCTCAGAGCCTGGAGCCTGCTTCCGATTCTGTGTCTCCCTCTCTCTCTGCCCCTCCCCCACTCACGCTTCGTTTTCTCTGTCTCTCAAAAATAAATAAATGTTAAAAAAAAAATTAATTACATATACAGAGGAGAGCAGACAGCAAGAATTTAGTTGGCACACCAAAACCTAATCATTAATTGTACTGCCAAGTGGGTAGAAAATAGAGTGATATTTTTCAAAGTTATTAAAAACCGGATTTCCTTACATTATAGTTATATTAAATATTCACTGAGCTCCTGTGGGAGGCGGGGCGCTACAACAGAGGCCTCTTCTCTCTGTTCTCTCAGATGGGTTTTTTTTTTTTCCTTCTCTTTTGTTTGCTAGTTCCATGAGAACTGCAAAGAGGTCGATGTCTTGCCAGCAAGTTGCCATAGTAACCAAAAATCACACTTCCCTCAAGATTGATTTATGGTTCAGTCTGCATCCTAAAACCTCAGGTCCAATGATGTTTGCGGATGGTAACGTCTGGAGCTACAGTTCCTAGAACCACCATGAAGATGCCTTCCTCTCCAGGTGCCATCATTTGTTTGATGTAGAGTGCCAGCTTTTTTTTTTTTTTTTGAGTTTATTTATTTATTTTGAGAGAAGGTAAGCATGGCTGTGTGCGTGCGCTCGTGGGGGAAGGCCAGAGAAAGAGGGAGAGAGAGAGAGAGAGAGAGAATCCCAAGCAGGCTCTGCATTGTCAGCACAGAGCCTGATGTGGGGCTCGAACCCACAAACCATGAGATCATGACCTGAGCTGAAATCAAGAGTCAGATGCTTAATCGACTGAGCCACCGGGCGCCCCTAGAGTGTCAGCTTTTAAAGAAAGAAGGCAGTGGGGTAACTTACGTAATGTGACAACACTCTACAGTCTGGGAGGGGGATGCGGTGAGGGAAAGGTACTGTGGAAAAGAGAAGATTCGCATTCTTTTGGGTATTTCCTCCTTTTTCCTCTTCCCAGCTAGGAAAACCACTTGTCAGGGTCTCCTGTGTGGGCCACATGCGGGGGCTGTGGCACTTTGCTCATGGTAAACTGCCCTCCACCACCCCGGATGTCTGATTTTCATTTTTGGTGTGGAATTCATGTGATGAATTCTTGTTACTTGAGCCTGAATCACCTGCGTTCAGTGCGGATCTACAGCACTCTCTGTTCCTTGGAATTCTGAATATTGCGCATACCTGCCGCTAACCACAGGCCAGGAGTGGGGAAAACAGATGCGCACCTGCCGTCTGGGAACCAGCGTTTGAATTGGTTCTAACCCGTCTTGCATTTACTCAGCGTGTTTAGTGAAATCCCTGCTTTACAGCAGAGGTACCATGTGCTTTTCTCGCCCCTCGGAATTTGTTTCCAGCTTCATTGAGGTAGAATTGACAAAGAAAAATTGTATATTTTTAAGGTGTACAATTTGATACTCTGATATAGGTATATATGGTGACATAATCACCACCCTCAAGCTAATTAATCAAGTTAATTAACATATCCATCACCTCACATAGTTACCTTCTTTTTTTTTTTGATGAAAACACTTGAGATCTACTCCCCTAGCAAATTTCAGGTATGCAATACAGAATTGTTCACTACAGTCAGTCTAGGTGTTTCGATAAGTTAAAAAGACCAGTACGTGGAGCGTTTGCCTCCTTTCATGCTTACCAGTTGTCAAAGATTTGAGCAACAAGACTCTAATAAACACATTAAAACTGTCACACAACACTATTTGCTAGAGAATCATTCAAGATGCTTTATAGAAAGAATAGGTTTTAAAGCAAATCTGATTCCTAAACAGCTTTGTCATGGGATGTAAGGCTGCTTCCATTCAAAAAGCTCACTCTCTGGGATGTCCCTGAGTGACCTTTTCATCTTAGGGCTTGTCCAGAGACATCTCAGGCTCTGGCGAGGTGATGCTGGCTCATTTGGTCCGTGCTGTTCTCAGAAATGAGCATGTAAATCCAGTTTGTTACCCAAACTCCTTTTTGAAGATGCCTTTCTTGATTAAATAAATAACATTTCTTGTATTAAATGAAATTGAAGAATCATATAATTTCTGTTCCTTACTTGACAGCGAGGTTGTGGGGGATATCCACAGTGAGTGAGTGGTTCTGTCCTTCTTCTTAGGAAATACATGTTGAAATATTTATGGATAAAGGGATATGATGTCTGCAAATTACTCTCCAATGATTTAGGAATAAACACATGTACAGAGCAAGGGAGAAAGAGAGCAAACAATAAGCCACATGGACTGAAATGTTCGTTGGAGAAAATGGGTAAGGTTTATTTGGAGGGTTTTTGTATTTTTGCAACTGTTCTATAAGTGTTAGTCATTTTTAATTCTTTAAAAAGAATGTATTTGTGGGGTGCCTGGGTGGCTCAGTCGGTTGAGTGTTTGACTCTTGATCTCGGCTCAGGTCATGATCTCATGGCCGTGGGATTGAACCCTGCCGTGGGGTCTGTGCTGACGGTGGGGAGCCTGCTTGGAATTCCCCCCCTCTCCCTCTGCCCCTCATTTGTGCGCATGAGCACATGCTTTTGGTCTCTCTCAAATAAATTAAAAAAAAAAAAAAAAAAAAGTAAGTGAGCAATCAGGTCGTGGAAAGACGTGGAAGAACCTGAAATGCACATTGTTAAGTGACAAACGCCAATCTGAAAAGGTTACATATTCTATGATTCCAACTATATAAACCTATAGAAATAGTTTTAAGAGATCAGCGGATTAAAAAAAACAGGCAAATGACTCGAATAGACATTTCTCCAAAGAAGGTGTACAAGTGGCCAACAGGTCACTTGTATGCAGGGAAGCTCAACACCACTGATCGTTAGGGAAATGCAAATCAAAACCACAGTGAGACAGCATAACACATCCACGAGGGTGGCTGCTATCAGACAAAACAAAACAGAAAATAACAAGTGATGGTGAAGATGTGGAGAAACAGAAACCCTAGTGAAAATATAAAAAGGTGGAGGCATTTTTGATTGTCGCAACTGGGAATTGTTCCTGGCACCTAGTGGTTGGAGGCCGCGGATGCTACTCAACATTTCACAAGACAAGGATTATCTGGCAAAGAATTCTCTGGCCCAGAATGTCACTAGTGCTATTTCAGGGGCCCTGCTGTGGACTATTCTTTCTCTCCTTTCTCCTTTCCACGTATTTCTCCCTAGATCTATTACGGTTCAGACAAGGAAGAGCAGGATGTTGGAATAAAAGAGACCATGGAAATCTAATCTTAGCCTTCTGAAAGAGAAAACGGTGACATGCCCAAGGCCACATGGTTTGTGGCAGATTTTTCTGCCAGTCTAAATCTGCAGATGGTCGAAATCTGCAGATTCAATCTGCACAGTTAGTGCAGAACTTTTTCTATAGCCCTCCCTATCCAGAGGGCAAACATGATTACGTGCTACAAGAGGGAAAGAAAGTGCTAGAGTATTTGCATGTTGGCTTGGCGTATAGCTTTCTAAAATAACAATCTCAGGGGCACCTGGGTGGCTCAGTCAGTTAAGTGTCCAACTCTCAGTTTCGGCTTAGGTCATGATCTCGCGGTTTCGTGGGTTTGAGCCCCGAGTATGGACTCTGCTGGCAGCAGGGAGCCTGCTGGGGATTTTCTCTCTTTCCCTCTCTCTCTCTGCTCCTCCCCTGCTCATGCTGTCTCTGTGTCTCTCAAAATAAATAAAGTAAAAAAATAAAATAAGATAACAATTTTAGTTTCAGGAGGAATTGGTTTCAAAATGTAGTCAGCTCCAGAACTCTGTTAAGTCATTATTAGATTTTAAGTTAAAATAGGGCCATTGGGGGGTGCCCTCTAATGCAATCTGATTGTTGTCCTTGTAAGAGGAGGAAATCTGGATACGCAAAGGGACACCGGGAATGCATGTGTGCAAAGGAAAGACTATGTGAGGACACAGTGAGAAGGCGGCCTCAGAAACCCTGATCTTGAACTTCCAGCCTCCAGAACCTCAAGAGAGTAAAGCCCCAGTCTGTGGCATTTTGTTACAGCAGCCTAAGCTGACTAACATACGGGCCTGTAGGATCCTCATACGTTGGTTCAGTGGACTCCAGGAATTTGTGTTCTCCAAACTGTTTCCTCCCAGATGGAAAACTCTAAAAGCAAGTAGAGGCTTAAGTGCCCTCAGTTCCCTGTTGCTGGATGCCCGTGTCCTGCAGGTTGAGCTTTGGGCCGCTGCGACCTCTTCCTTACCTCCTCCACCCGGGGCTGTCATCCCACCTTGGATG
Source organism: Panthera pardus (assembly GCF_024362965.1). NCBI lineage: Eukaryota > Metazoa > Chordata > Mammalia > Carnivora > Felidae > Panthera > Panthera pardus. The sequence continues at coordinate 11,651,741 of NW_026526721.1, read as the reverse complement.
TTGGCATTTTGGCGGGGCACACTTGGGCCCCCAGAGCCTCCCGTGCCAGGGAACAGATTTAAGGTGCTGGGCTCTCTGGCTTGCCGAAAGGTGCGTGATGGGGTGGTGGTAGCTATTTCTCTCTACTTGGCCTCGAAGAGAAAAGAGCCAGAAGCTCGATCCCTGCTCCTGGAGACACCCTTCTCCTAGGCTGGAGGTGTCCCTCTCTCCTGGGCCCCCAACTGCACTGTTTGTTCATTTTCAGGCTCCTTTGCGGACCTCTCGCTTGATTGCTAAGGGTGCTAGGGCTGCGGAGCTCTGTGAGTTCTGTGTTTTGATTCCCTAAATTGTCTACACACTCAGTTGCAGGCCTGAGCTTGGTCTCTAAGCTGATGACTAAGGTGTGAAGTCCCACCGGCCTCTGAAGGATAGTCCCTCATTTTGTAAAAGAAAGGCACACCTTGCCGGTGTCCTGAATCTTACTAGGGTGCTGTAAACACCCTCAGGGCACCAAAGGCACACTTGAAAAGGCTGATTTGAGGGAAAAAAAGGAAAAGGCCGGGGTGCCTGGGCGGCTCAGTTGGTTAAGCATCCGACTTCCGCTCAGGTCACGATCTCATGGCTTTGTGGGTTCAAGCCCCCGTTCAGGCTCTGTGCTGACAGATTGGAGCCTGGATCCTGCTCCGAATTCTGTGTCTCCCTCTCTCTCTCTCTGCCTCTCCTCCACTCATGCTCTGTCTCTGTCTCTCTCTCTCAAAAATAAACATTAAAAAAAAATGAAGAAAAGGCTGATTTGCTGTGGATGTTAAGAAAGCAAAATAAATCCTTTATAAAACTGGAAGGTTTTCAATACTTGGCTTTCAACAAAAGTGAAGGAGGACTTAATAGCTTTGTCACCTGAATATTTAATTTGAAATAATTTTTGGAGGGGCGCCAGGGTGGCTCAGTGGATTAAATGACTTTGGCTCAGGTCACAATCTCACGGTTCGTGAGTTAGAGCCCTGCGTCAGGCTCTGTGCTGACAGCTCAGGGCCTGGAGCCCGAAGCTTGCTTCAGATTCTGTGTCTCTCTCTCTGCCCCTCCCCGACTTGCGCTGTCTCTCTCTCTCTCTCTCTCTCCTTCAAAAAAAAGTAAACAGTAAAAAAATTAAAAAGTAAAATGATTTTAGTGATCTTGTTTTGTTTTTGCATCTAACAGAAGCAGTCAAGGGATTGAGTGATATTGCTATAACAAAACTAATTTTTCCTGTAAATGTTTGGAGTTTAGTAGTACAGAACAATTTTCAATGCAGTCTGGGGGTGCCTGGGTGGCTTAGTCGGTTAAGCGTCTGACTCTGATTTTGGCTAAGGTCATGATCTCACAGTTAGTGGGATCAAACCCTGAGTCAGCTCTGGGCTGACAGCACGGAGCCCGCTCGGGATTCTCTCCCTCCCTCTCTCTCTCTGCCCCTCCCTTGCTATCGCGCATGTGCGCTCACTCGCTCTCTCTCAAAATAAATAAACTTAAAGAAAATAAAATACAGTTAGACTCTGAGTGTCCACAAATACTTCAATTCATGAAACTTTTTTTTTAATTTATTTTTTTAAATGTTTAGTTTTGAGAGAGACAGAGAGAGGTGGGGGAAGGAGCAGAGAGACAGGGAGACAGACGATCCAAAGTGGAGCTCTTTGCTGAGAGCAGACAGCCCGACGCGGGGCTTCAGCTCACAAACCAGGAGATCATGACCTGAGCCGAAGTTGGACGCTTAACTGACGGAGCCACCCAGGTGCCCAGTTCCTGAACCTTTTTAAAAAAATGAAATCGATTGGGAATATTGAAATCTTCATGCCTTTATTGCAATGCTCAGAATACAGGTGGGGCTCAGGAGTTAGCATTTGTAGTAAGTATACTCCCAAGAATTACCAGGTTAACAGATGGGGGATTGAGGATTAGGATTGTGGTTCAGATAGACAGTCTTTAATACGATATCTGTCACAAAGCATGGATGTCTTATCTGATTTCATTGAAGTGACTTCATATTTTGAATGGGAAGTATTTTAAATGTGTGATGTATTGTATAACATCAGATTAAATGTAATCTTGATGTATTTCCAAAACTGAATTAATAAGTTGTATCTTTGTTTTGAGAAACTGTTTTATGGGGATATAATTCATATGCCACACAATTCACCCATTTAAACTGTACATTTCAGTGGCTTAAAATATGCCCATGGGGTCATGCAACCATCTCCACAATCAATTCTAGAACATTCTCATTACCTAACAGAAACCTTGCACCCTTTAGACATCACCCTTAAAATACATCTATCCCCACAGCCATAGGCAGCTACTAATCTATTCTGTGTCTGTATGGATTTGCCTGTTCTGGACATTCCATGTCAATAGAATTATAAATGTAGTCTTATGTGACTGGATTCTTTCATTTAGCATGCTTTAAAAAAATTTGTTAATGTTTATTTATTTTTGAGAGAGAGAGACAGAGTGCAAGCGGGGAAGGAGCAGAGAGAGAGGGAGACACAGAATCCAAAGCAGGCTCTAGGCTCTGAGCTGTCAGCCCAGAGCCCGACGCGGGGCTCCAACCCACGAAGCGTGAGATCATGACCTGAGCTGGTCAGATGCTTAACTGACTCAGCCACCCAGATGCCCTCACTTAGCATATTTCAAGGTTCATCCATGTTGTAGTATGTATCTTGTTTCCTTTAATGACGGTAATACCCCATTGTATGGGTAGACCACATTTTCTTTATTGACTCACTAGCTGATGGACATTCTGATTGTTCCTACTTATGAATTTAAAAATATTAACAGCTGGTTCCGGATAAAGGAAAATGGCCTTGTGTTGTAAATAAAAGGCTGACGTGGCTTGTGAAAGAATGGCTATCAGAGACTATCTCTTAAACCGTAGTGGAGGAGGCAAAATTTATGTATTAAAGAGATCATTGGTAAAAAGCAGCTCAGGGAGACAAGCCAAGGGGAACCGTTGCATTAACAGTAACATGAACTTAAAAATAACTGGGATTTTATTCATCTTCCTGAAATACCTGCAGCCACACCTGTCACGTGAACTGAGGAGCTGGACCCTTGTCCCGTGGGGGCTGCTGTGCTTGGGAATCCCTTTGCCCTGTGCAGGGCGACCTCCACCGTGGGAGAGGGAGGCAGTTTCACACTTTCTGACAGCCCAAGGCCATATTCCAGTTCTCCGTGGCCCCTGGCTGTGAGAGCAGGGTGGGCCACCTAACTGTGGCCAGTTGGATGATCCTGCCTGGGACTTTAAGCCTGGATGAGTGACCCCGAGGCACAGGCAGGCAGAGTGCATTTTGGTTGTAGGGGGCACAGCAGATGGCAGTGCCCACTGGAAGTGGGGCCCCGGGGAACCTGGTGGGACCATGGCAGCAGTGTCCTTGACAAAAATCCTCCTGGGGCATGGGGCAAGATTTTGGCTGTGGTTCTATCCCCTCAGCAGGAGCGAGAATAGGCAAGGGAACTGTGATTAAAAAAAAAAAAAAAAAAAAGAACTACCAGCTGTACCAGTTACTAAACTTTGTTGTGATTAAATACTGTTGTACTTGAGTTACTTAAGGAGTTTGTATAGTAGTTAAAAAGTAAAAAATTAGAGAAGAGACCATGAAATTTCTCTCAGAAATTGTAACACCCTTTGGCTCACTTGTTTTGGAGTGCACACTTAAATCCTTTGACTGTTATGGATTCACAGTTGGGCACCGCCCATCCCCCTAATCTTGCTACCTGAACACAAGGTGTGACCGAGGGCTGATGTTTTATTCCTCTGTATACAAATAGAAAGAGACATCCATAATACAAATGTCCATATTTATTACAATAAAATATTGACCTGTTTTCACTTTTGCCCTGAACTTTTCATAAATGACCTTTTCTCTACCATTATAAACTAATGGCTACTTATGCACTCATCGTGTCCAAATAATATTCAGCTTATCCCAAATAAGACCGTAGGACACCCTTTAAGCGGGCTCCCTTGTTCTTTCAGAATCCTCCTTATTTTCAAATACTTTGTTTTCTGGCAACCAGACACAATTTGATTCTTCTTCTGCCAAAATAGGAAATCGATAACCTTACATGGAATTCACGTTCCTTTCAGTTGAAATTAGTATCAGAGTAAGGGCTAAAAAATTTTATTTTTAAAGTCATAAGCTTACATTGATTTTTCCTTAAAATTTTTTTTTTTTTTTAGCATTTATTTATTTTTGAGAGTGAGCAAGCACAAGCTGGGAAGGGGCAGAGAGAGAGGGAGACTGAGGATCTGAAGCAGGCTCCTTGCTGTCAGCGCAGAACCCAATGTGGGGCTCGATCCCACGAACTGTGAGATCGTGACCTGAGACGAAACCAAGCGTCAGCTGCTCAATGGACTGAGCCACCCAGGCGCCCCTACGTTGGTTTTTCTAGATTACATGCTGGTGCTATCAGCATGGTACTACTTTTATTAGTTTGTGATTTTATCCACCAATAACATTTTCTTCTATATCTTTCAACTTTCTCTAAACTCCATAGGACAATGTTGGGCATATAGGTCATAGGTACTTAATAATGTTGAGTGACCTCTCCAAAATAAATGCATCATTTTTACAGCAAAGGGACCTGTGTGAAGTGAGGAGGCTGAACCTCCAGTTTGATGGCCGTTGCTGACTGCAGTCAGTAAGGGTGACATCATTGGCTGGCTGCCTGAGCCTGGGGAAACCTACTTGCACCAGAGGCAGTGATTAGCATCTGTTGGTGAAGGTGCCACTCCTCTTAACCCCCTACTCTTTCTTTTTCTTTTCGTAAGGCTAGGATTTACATCTGTATAAAAGGACTCTTTAGCCGTTAGAAGTTGAGTTTAAACTCCGAGGGAAGATTTGAACACGGCCTCCAGGTATCCTTCCTGTAAGGTGCACTCTGGGCAGGCAGAACTTAGGCCACATCACCTTGAAAGCTGCTCAGTAGTCCAAGGATGGCTGGCTACCTCTGGGCTGGGTGGCCAGTCCTTATTCATTCTGCTACGGGAGAAATGTGGTCCCAAGCTTGGTGTCATGTACATGTGCCTATTAGGTCAGCTCAGATTTCCCAGCTCTAGAACTGCATAGCCAGATGGAAAATGAATGGCCGGAGTGGGAACACATGCAGTGCCTTTATACTCTTTACTAGTCCGGGTGGAGTGCCTTCCATCTGCCCTCACTGCTCCCAAACAGTACCTACAGTTCCAAAATTCTACGTCCCCATTCTCAATTTGTGCTCGAGATGTATTTGCTGAAAGAACAGTAACTTACGACAGCTTCTATAACTGGGAGAAGTATAAAATGAATGCTGACCATGGAGTGCCTACTCTGGGCCAAGTGTTTTCGGCATTGCACACGTATTAATTATCAAAACCATATGACAGGCGTGTGCCTACTTCAGTAGATGGGGAAACAGAGACAGAGTAACATGTCTAAGTCCTATGTTTTGAATCGAGACGCCAACAAAACTTCTAGTATTTACAGAAGTATGGATGTTTGTAACCCATAATTGTGAAGCTAAAATCTGGGTATTACAGAAACTGTCAATAACTAGGATGTTTAATGATATTTCAAAGCACAAAGTACACCATCCCTCAGAAGTGGGAGTTACACACACATTTTATGACACTACATTATGATCAGGGTAATTAGAGTAGATCAGTCTCAATTCAAACCAGTACAGATATACAATATGGGGAAGAGATATTAACTTAATAGCCATGTTGGTTAACTCTTCAAAAACTAGAGAACATATAACTACAAAAAATGGAGGTGGTATTCGTCAGAAAAAGAAGAGAGACTAAAAGTTTTGGTATCTTATTTGGCTGAAAGTAAAAGGGATTCTGAATGACCAGCTTAATTATGATCAAGAAGGTCCGGAACAGGTAAACCCTAAAAGACCGCTGGAGGTGACACACGTATGCCCCAGACATGCTGCACCAGGCTTGTTTTCAACGAATCTCTGTTCATTAAAAAAAAAAAAAGGCCAGAGGCGCGGGTGAGGAATTCTTTTTTAGCAGTTGTTCTTCTGGGCTGAGTCCATGATAATGCAGATAGCCAGACTTCTTTCAGAACTGGCTCTAGCCCCGAACGGGGGAGACATCACTACTCTGTGACCCAACGAATCTTGCCATTTTCTCCAAGCTGTACAGTTCCACTGGCTACCAGCTGGAGGGCTGCGGGAAATAGTTTGTGCTCTGCTAATTTCACTCTTTCAGACAGAGTTGTAACGGTGTCGCCCCTCTTCACTGGAACAGCTTCTTGTAAGATAATCTGTCCAGCATCTACATCTTCCTGGGGAAGGGAAGCAAAAGTTTTGAACATTACTTTCTAGCCGGTACAGTTTACATACAGACAGTAATGATGTTTTGGTAGAAGGAGACATACTCACAGCTACAAAGTGCACAGTACACCCAGTGACTGTGACCCCGGCTTCTAGGACTTGCTCATGTGCATTTGAACCCTTAAAAGACGGCAGCAAGGATGGATGGATGTTGAGCATTTTCCCTGGAAATTAATGAAACCACAGTGGTCAGAACTTAAAGATCCTATGTATGTTACCAAAGGAATACATGTTTTCCTGTCTAGAATGAGGGGTCAGTAGGAACAGGATTTCTCTGGGATGAGTGTTTCTTTGCGAAAGACAGAAATGAAGGAAAGGGAAATCTAGCTTCTCATCCAAGAGGTCCCGGGGGCAGCAAGTTCTTGCCTCTTGCACAACTGAAGATCCACCCAGGGACTCTGAATAGGTGCCTGTAGTGACTGAAAGTCGGATGGGATGGGTCAAGTCCGGATCGTAGAGCTCGAGGAAGATTCGGCCTGTCGCTGACACACAGGAGATTCCTGCACAGCATCTGCGTGCTTGACTTCTAACCACGAAGTGGCACGTCCGCCAGCCAGATGCTAGGTTAGTTCTGTGAGCATTATGTCACCAGAGGCACTGCCAATTTTGTATTCTGTCTAACCACATTCACTTAAGAAAAACTCTTTGGAGAGAGAATAAATTTATTGCCCAAATGTAGGCACAAAAAAGGACACTTGGACGTAGTCAAAATGTTAGCGGAAAAGGCAATGACATAAAGTGTGTTTTCCAGAAACTGCCTTCCCTGCCATGTCTGGCAGTGGTCTACACTCCCTAAGAATGGACTCTTCATTTTGGGATATAGGGAATCACTTTCCTTTGCTTCTCAGCAAGTAAAAATGTCTCTTCTGAGTATTTATTTAGAAGATGAAATGTTAGTAATGTGAGTAACCTAAGCTGTATTAGAAAAAGTGATAGTTACAGCAGGCCAAAGAAAACTGATAAAAAGAGCAGGAAAATAAAAAGTCATTGGGTCATTCATTCTTTGAGCAGAGGCAAAGGAAATTAAATTATGACCTGTGTTAAAACGGCCCAGTAAATATTTCACAATTGGGATTGTTTGGGAAGCTAGCCACCCTGTAGTTTGTTTTCATTTGATTTCTCAATGTGGTGTCAAATAATTCTTGCTTACCATTCCATTTTCTGACAAAGGGGCCAGATAAAATTCTCATGAATCCTGCAAGACAGACTATGTCTGTGGAGAACTCTTCAAGGACTTGGTCAATTGCAGTGTCAAATTCTACACGACTTTTATATAATTTATGATTGATTACCTGTAATAGAAAAAGATAAGCAAAATCTTTTTAAATGAATTACCAAAAATGATTTAAAACTCAACCTTTACGTGGACCATACTTCACTTCTTTCTGATGAAGACGTGCCTGATGGAAAGAATTAAGGAATGGGGAGGACGGTGTTGAAAGGCACACACCGTGATCCAGAAAGCCAAAGAACAAGCTGTCCTACAGACGGAAGTCTTGTGGGGGCGGGTTATGAGTTGAAATACAGTCTACAGGAAAGATACTTTTCAAAGTAACTCACTCTGGTGGGAATTCCGGCTCTTTCTGCTTTATCTAAGCCAGCCACTGCAGCTTTGTTGGAGATAACAACAACAATGTGTGCACAGCTACTTGGCTCCCTAGTATTGTCTATGAGGGCTTGGAGGTTTGATCCTGAAAAAGAAAAACACAAGTAAGCTGACATTTCTTAAAAGAGGTTATGCACCGTTCTGAATAATCAATGGTCAAGATTTCCAAATAAATGTCTCAGAAAAGACTGGCAAAATACATGAGGTTTTAAAATTCCCTTTCTTTTGGGATAATGGATCAATAATAGCTTATGGAAGCACAGGCACTCTTGGTTTTAGGATATGTAATTGCTCCTGCAAAATAACACCTTATGATCTAGCAGAGTAATAAAAATAGTATAACATTTTAAAAACTGATGAGGTTGGGGCGCCTGGGTGGCTCAGTCGGTTAAGCGGCCAACTTCGGCTCAGGTCATGATCTTGTGGTCCGTGAGTTCGAGCCCCGCGTCGGGCTCTGTGCTGACAGCTCGGAGCCTGGAGCCTGTTTCGGATTCTGTGTCTCCCTCTCTCTGACCCTCCCCCGTTCATGCTCTGTCTCTCTCTGTCTCAAAAATAAATAAACGTTAAAAAAAAATAATAAAATAAAATAAATAAAAACTGATGAGGAATAAGCTGCTTAATTAAGCAAGAAAAAAATCCTCTTTTTTTTAAGATTTTATTTTTTTAAAATGTTTATTTTTGGGGTGCCTGGGTGGCTCAGTGGGTTGAGCGTCCAACTTCGGCTCATGTCATGATCTCGCAGTCTGTGAGTTTGAGCCCCGCGTCGGGCTCCGTGCTAAGAGCTCGGAGCCTGGAGCCTGCTTCGGAGTCTGTGTCTCCCTCCCTCTCTGCCCCTCCCCTGCTCAGGCTCTGTATCTCTCTCTCTGTGAAAAATAAAACAAACATTAAAAAATAAAAAAAAATAAAAAGTTTATTTTTGAGAGGGAGAATGCACGAGTGAGCGAGGGGCAAAGAGAGGAGACAAAGAATCCGGAGCAGGTTCAGCGCTGCCAGTGGAGAGCCTAACACAGGGCTCGAACTCAGGAACTGGGAGATCATGACCTGAGCCAAAGCTGGATGCTTAACCAACTTAGCCACTTAGGCGCCCCAAAGATTTTACTTTTTTAAGTAATCTCCAGATCCAGTGTGGGGCTTGAATTTATAACCCAGAGATCAAGAGCTGCATGCTCTACCGATGGAGCCAGCCAGGCACCCAGAAAAATCAAGCCTCTTAAGAAGAAACCACTATGGCCTTTACAACAGTTTCTTTGCGTTACCATCAACTTGGGCCTAAAGTATACTGAAACCTTAAAATGGACTTGGAAAGCAATTACATTTCCGGGAACGTATCCTAAAGAAATAATCAGATATGCACTTAAAAATGCATATTTATAAAAATGTTCATAGCAATGCTGCTTATTAAAGTGGGAAAAATAAACATGTTATATATTCATCTGAGAGAATACCGTGCTCTTATTACTTCACCCCTCTGTCTACAATAGTCAAACATAAATTTCACCTTATTACTATTAAATTAAAAAAATTAAAAAAAAAACCCTCAGAAGTTTGCTGGAGGGGTTGTGGGTGGGGAGATGGGCTAAATGAGCAAGGGGCATTAAGGAAGACACTTGCTGGGGTGAGCACTGGGCATTATACACATGAGACAGGTCACTGGAATCTACTCCTGAAATCATTACTGTACTATGTGCTAACTTGGATGTAAATTAGAAAATAAATAATAAAAATCATAAAAAACAAGCAAACAAACAAATCTCAGCTGTTGTAACTTTTCAACTACAGAGCTACGTACAAAAGAAGTTGGATTTTCTATCTTTTCCAGTTCCTTTTTCTTCAATCATCTTCGTGATACCCTCTACTCTTCCTTTAGGCGTCTCAAATGCCTGAGAAAAGTGTAAAGACGGAGGATACAGAAAAATAATAGCCCTTAATGACTCCCTGCCCCATTCTACTGAGAGTGTCCTCACGATCTGAAGGAGGTTTTTTTTTTTTGGGGGGGGGGGCAGGCAGGAGGAAGGAAGGAGGGCACATCTCACCTGTTCCAGATATTAAGACAGCCACTCTTGCCTTTTTTGGTTGGACAGAGAAATGATTTTTCAGAGTGCCATTCTCCAATACTGATCCATTTGCTTGCATGGTTTCAATCAGATGCTTGACTTTCACACGAGGAGAACCTTCATTTCAAACACACCCAGTAAATAAGAATAGAACAACAGTGAATTAACAGTAATGGAAAGAAAAGTATTTTATGAAAACTGAAAATACTTTATTCTGCAAATAAGATACGCCTGGACTAAAATGAAGAATAGGCTTGTATTACTTAAAGTTACTCACTCACAAAAACTTCCTGAAAGAGAACATGTATTAATTACCTACTTCCAACTAAAAGCTATGGCGTGTCACTGTCTCCTGACCTCAGGGTAGGCATGTAACCCAAGCAAGGCCATTCAAAGATTTGATACAGGATGTTGAGGAAGAGAGGGCCTCTTTCCTAATGCAATGTAAGCTCAAGGATGTGGGCTCAAGAGATCTTTCCGGTATTTGGAGAACTGGCCTGAAAAGGAACCTACACAATAAAGGGATGAAAGGCAGATACGACATCGCCAGCAAGTACTGGCGTCTCTGTCAGCTCATCTGAGCGGCTTTTCTGCCACTCTGTCAATTTCTAGTACGTCTGACAGAGTCCTGTGTATACACGGCACTTGTCAGGGCGCCCGCTTCACTGGCGAGCTGAGCTGAGTCACAAAGCACAGCCTGAGACAAGGTCTCGCATGTGGGCACAGGACTTAGAAGATGACCCCAGGAAACCAGAGTGAAGATCTGGGAAGAATGATCTGGAAAGCCAGCGTAAGAGTGTGTTACTAAACTGGTCGCCACTGGGGGCAACTGGGGCTTGACTTCCCCTGGGACCTCAAAGGCACCGTGAAGACTCTGCCTCAGAACTGCTCCCTTCTTCTGTCCCTAAAGTGGGGATTTCTTCACTCCACTGGTTAAGGGTTGTCTTCTGGGCTATAGTTGTGCATATGTGACCACCACACAAGGTGTCGGCACCCTAGGGCAGGAGGGAAGAGGTGTGTGGTGTTACTAGCTTCTGTCCTGTCGCAGCTGTGTGAACACGGGTGCCATACAATGGCTGTAATAAAACGTGGGCAGGAGCTCGAGGCAGGGCAGTGGCATTTCAGGTTACATACCTAAGAGCAACTAAAGAAGGAGCGATTTACCTTCAGGACACGCAACCACCTTGCCAATCACCCAGGCTTCTTCGCTGTGCTGCTTGATATCCCTCAGAATCTGCTCTGTCCTATCCTTTGACACCACGAGGACGGCCCCAACCCCACAGTTAAATGTTCTGGCCATCTCTTCCTCAGAGAGGTGTCCTTCTTGCTGTAACCACGAGAAGATCCTGGGGATCCTCCAGGTCTGGGCATCTGAAAACAGGCAAGATATGTTTCATGAACCTATTATCTCACACAACGTATAACGTATGCATATATACAAAGCTGTGAATTTTTGGGGGGATCCATCTGTACCTCAGATATCCACAGCATTTTTGCTGACACACTTGGCCAATATTCACAATTAAGTGAATATTGGTTTTGTGCTGCATTAACTATGTTTTTAGGAATCCCCTAATGGATTAATTGTATTCCAGTAAATACAGTAAATCCCAGTAAAGGTTTGTGAACGTTTAGTTGGGTCTTAGCAATGACCAAAATGCACCCTAAGTATGATGCAAAACTAGGCGGCTTATGTTACAGATTTAGAGGAATGTGTACACTATTTAAAAGAAGTTATGCTATATAAAAAGTTAAAATCAAAACCCTATCCTGCTATATTTACTTTAAAATTTAGACTTAGGTCTGCTATAATACAAGAAAAATCTCTAATAAAAGTTTATTTTTATTCTTTTTTTTTATTTGAGAGAGGGAGAGAGGGATATATATATAGAGAGAGAGGGAGACAGCACACGTTTGTCCATGAGCAGGTGAGGCACGGAGAGACAGAATCCCAAGCAGGCTCCACACTATCAGCTCAGAGCCTAATGTAGGGCTCGATCCACCCCCCCTCCCCACCCCCCCGGTAGCATTTCATCTATATGTCAATTACATGCAAGGATTTTATGCCTTATAAACATGGTTAATAAAGCAAACAGAAGTAGAAAGGTCAGCCCTATTTTTTCTGAGAAACCCTAAGAGTTAAGAATTTAATTTTCTTGCATAATGGAGTTTTCCTCCAAATGGTTTTCTGAACAAAAAGTTCCTTGTACCAATCTTACCTAAATCCACTCCAAATTTCTCAGGAAGGACTCTGGGGATGTTTTCTAGCAATCCTCCACCAGTAATATGGGCAAAGGCCTTGACATGTCCTGAACGTAGGACAGGTAATAGCGAATGGCTGTAGATTCTCGTTGGAGTCAGAAGTAAGTCCCCTGTGTATTAGAGAGAGAAGACAAAAACTTAGCCTATGAATGTAAAACCAAATCATATATAAAAAACAATTCTGAAATACAGAATGATTTGACCCTGCACAGACACACCAGGTTTTACAATAAGGTCCCAACAGTAAACTCACAGGACAAGGTAATTTATTCCATTCTAATTTACTAAGGAAAGACTAACCCATTAAGTGGTTGCTCAGACATTTCCAAACAGGAGAGTTGAAACCTGAGTGCTTTTACCTAAGGTCTGGTCACCACAGCCATCAGGTGCTGGAGAGGAGTACTGGAGGGAAGATTTTGCTACAATTTTCCTCACAAGGCTAAATCCATTGCTGTGAAGACCAGATGAAGCTATTCCAATAACAACATCCCCTTCGGTGATTCTTTCCAGGTGAGGGAGTTTCTGATCCCGCTCCATGGCACCGACGGCAAAACCGGCCAGGTCATACTCTCCAGGAGGATACATGTCAGGCATTTCTGCAGTTTCACCTCCTGGAGGAAGATACACCAAGAACAAAGAAATCACATAGTATTTATAAACCTGTCTAGGAAGTAGTGACACCAGCTTTTTTTTTTTTTTTTTTACTTGAGAGAGCGAGAGTGTGCACAAACATGAGAGCCAGGGAGAGGGGCAGAGAGAGACAGAGAGAGGGAGGAGGGGAGGGGGAGAGAGAGGGAGGGAGAGTATCCCAAGCAGGCTCCAGGCTCAGCACTCAGCATATAGCCTGATGCAGGGCTCGATCTTACGACCCTAGGATCATGACCTGAGTCGAAATCAAGAGCTGGACTCAAACAACTGAGCCACCCAGGTGCCCCTCTTTTAAGTTTATTTAAGTAATCTCTACGCCCAACATGGGGCCTGAACTCATGACCCGAAATCAAGAATCATGTGCTTTTACAAGTGAGCCAGCCAGGTGCCCCCTGCTCTTAATATGAACAATTAAACATGTGGCTATATTTCACAAATGTTCAAAAAAAAGTATGTATTCTATTAGCTGCCTAACAATTTTCAACCAAGTACAATTTTAAGGCAAACCGCTAAATTCCCACGAGGGAGAAGTGTAGCTTCCCAACAGCATGACATTCAAAGGATGAATGCTTGGTTGAATATGATGTCATTCCTATGGCAAGTTTAGAAATGCTTTCACCTGTATTCGATCTTTATAATCACTCTACATTCCAGATGATAGTATAAGCTTAGAGAAGTGACGTACTCAGGCCTAAATCCAAATGCCCTGGCCTAGAAAGTACAGTTCACTTTTGTGATCATACGTAAAGACAGGGTCTTTTTTTTTTTCTTTTCTATGCATTTTTTTTTAATGTTTATTTATTTACTTGAAGAGTGCGTACTTGAGCAAGAATGGGGGAAGGAGGGAAGGAGAGGGAGAGGGAGAAGGAGAAGGGGGTGGAGAGAGAAAGAAAGAGAGAGAGAGAGAGAGAGAGAGAGAGAGAGAGAGAGAGAGAATGAATGAATCCCAAGCAGACTCCATGCTGTTACCACAGAGCTCAATGCAGGGCTCCATCCCATGAACCGTGAGATAATGACCTGGGCCGAAATCAACAATCAGATGCTTAACCTACTGAGCCACCAGGTGCCCCTAAACTGTTCTAAGCAATCGTTGAAGGGGTGCCTGGGTGGCTCAGTTGGTTAAGCATCCGACTTCGGCTCAGGTCATGATCTCACTGCTTGTGAGTTCGAGCCCTGCGTCCAGCTCTGTGCTGACAGCTCAGATCCTGGAGCCTGCTGCAGATTCTCTGTCTCCCTCTCTCTCTGTTCCTCCCCTGCTTCCTCTCTCAAATATAAAATTAAAAAAAACCAAAAACAACACTAAAAGACGGTTGAAAAGGCAATTTTGGCTGTTGGGACATATTTTCCACAGAAATGGTAATATAAAGAAGGTAGTTTCACCACTCGGACTACACGTTCATTTTGCTTCAAATTCTCATATATATTTAAGTAGTATTCCTGTGTTAGGTACATTTTATTCTTAGTATCACTTCAGTCAGGAAACATTAAGATTTAGAATGCCAGGAATTATCTCCTTCTGCTGCAGGCCAGTAAGCAGGAAACTGCTAACTCTGTCCATGAGGCCATTGAGAAAGATGGGGGTGGAGATGCTAAAGATCAGGGAGAAAGGCAAGGCCTGGCTCACAGTCTAGGAGTAGGAGTCTGGGGGACAAACCTTTGAGGAGAAGCTTGAGGGCACCAGGATCTAAGTTTTCTTCTGGTAATGTTATATATATTTTGTTTGCTTCATTTTGTAATCTACAGTTTTTCTTCTTATCTATATTGGTACCAATCGCGTTTATACACGGGGTAAAATACAGTAAGAAAAAGGATAGGAGATTAATGGATGGTCGGTCATACCAAGGAGAGCACATCCAGCTTTCCCACAGGCTCTGGCAATTCCAGCAACAACAGCTTCAGTTGTATCGAGGTCAAGTTTTCCACAGGAAAAGTAATCAAGGAAGAAGAGGGGCTCTGCCCCTTGGGCCAGAATGTCATTTACACACATTGCAACCAAATCTTGGCCAATGGTATCATGTCTATTACACTGCTGGGCAATCTAAAGAAGCACAATAGAAATGTCCACATAAGTGAATAAGCTCCAAATAATATCTTGTCAGTTTATCAGTGGAGGCTAATAAATATTGCTGCTCCGAGCACCCAAAGACAAAATACTAAATTCAGATGAGCTACTTGATCCAAAAGTATCCCATTTAATCCCTTCAAATAAGCTTTCCATCCAGATAGAGCCTCAACAACATTGTGCTCTCAGAAATATACAGATATTTTAGCCACATTTTATGGTTATTTGGTATAGTTCTCTCTAGTGCATATCAAGAGAGGAAAAATATGTATTTGATTTATAGTAAATTCTCTCTTAACTTTCCCAAAAGGCCTTTAACCACATAGGTGTCTGATTACCTTCAGTTTAGTCCCCACACCATCTGTTCCACAGGCCAGAAGAGGATCTTTGAAACCAGCTGCTTTCAAATCAAAAAGACCAGCAAAACCTCCAAGATCAACATCACAGCCTAATGGGGAAAAAAATTAAATACTTGCTGCATTTCAACAGATTAAACATGGATGTACAAACAACTTCTTCATAAGCATGGCTAAAACAAGAGCTGCTTTTCCTGAGAACGGGGGAGAGCACCACATGCTCAAAGAATTGATCAAGAAAGTAATTAAATATTAAAGGAGCAGACATATCTAAGTTTAACATCACGGATAAGAAATGCTTTTCTTTCTTTTAAATGTTTATTTATTTATTTTGGGGCACCTGGGTGGCTCAGTTGGTTAAGTGTCAGACTTCGGCTCAGGTCATGGTCTCACAGATCATGAGTTCGAGTCCTGCATCAGGTTCTCTATTGGTGCGGAACCCGCAATGGATCCTCTGTCCCCCTCTCTCTGCCCCTCCCCTGCTTGTGCACTCTTAAAAAACATAATAATAAAAATAAATAAATAAAATATTTGAGAGAGAGTACAAGTGGGGGAGGGGCTGTCAGCACAGAGCCCAACTCAGGGGTCAATCTCAGGAACAGTGAGATCATGACCTGAGCCAAAACCAAGAGTTGGATGCTTAACTAACTGAGACACCCAAGCGCCTCAAGAAATGCTTTTCTTAGTATTATAGACAGGAAAGCAGAAAACTGGGTATGGCTTACATAGGACAAGACTTACAGGAACCTGGCATTAATTTGGAACATTTTCCTCAGTAAATTACAGATCAATTCTCAATGTCTCTCAAAGTTAATGAATGAACTAGCAAAGTATAGGCTCTGACTTACCTGGTCTGGAGGTAGCTTTTGCTAAAGGTTTAATTTTCTTGACCAGCATATTTCCAGCTGCAATGTCTACCCCAGATTCCTTGTAAGTCAGGCCCCTAAAGAATTAAACAAAACAAAGCACTTCACCTAAATGCCAGGGAAAGTTATTTTAATTTTAAAGTATTATTTAAAACAGAAGATATCCCTAGTGGTTTTTAGCTCTCCGAACATGGTAGGCCCCATCTGCAGATTTTAACGTGTCTAGGGCAGGCCCTGGAAATCGAAATGTGTTTAAATAACTTCCTCAGTTGATTCAGTTGTATCATCACTATTGAGAACTACTTCTCTTATTTCTTCTACAAGTATTCCTCACAGGCAGCTACATATACTAATATTTTGCCACAACATCTCTGTTCAATTTTGGTATGGGAAGGAAAGGAATTCTAAAATGGAGTAAAGAAAGTGAAGATGAGGATTATATGCACTCTACAAAGAAATCCTTGAATAATGAAACTGGACTCTTACTGCAATAGAGAATTGTGTAAGTTTCCTTAAGCCGAAGACAGTAAGAAACCAGATAGAAACACACAAGAGGAAAGCAAAACCAGATAATGATACTCAGTGCACCATTCCCTTCTAAATAAGGCCAACACATTGAACCAGTGCATCTAGAGATGAAGTTCATGAACAGCACTGGGAATTCAGTAGCCTTGCCTTACAAAAATGAGTACTTTGATCTACCAGAATGTAGTGATACATGAATAAGTATGTGAAATTTTGTTAGAAACACGGTGTCAGGGTACAAACAGAGTTGATGGCTTTGGCCATTAACTCCAATGAAATTAGCAGTCCAGAGTCATGCTCAAATAGGAAAACAAGTTCTACTGGTTTAAAAAAACCTTTTCTCAAGTAGCAGCTGGCATTATGTCCTCTCATTTTCTTCATCTTTAATAAACTCTAGTATTAAGACCACAGTCCCTTGAAATAGGTCATTTCAATGGAGAATCTATTTATTTTAAAATGAAAAATAAAACTTTTAGCATGGTATTTTAATGTTCTTAATCCTAAAAAACTTCCAGTATTTAAACTTTAAACGTTTGTCTAGAAGTTAATAGTATTAAGTTTAATTAAGTTACTAAAAATTTCTCATTTTGTCCTAAAACCTATTTATTTCTCACAGATGAACTCAATGAGTTGTAATTACAATATTTAATAAATTGAAACACCCACATTTGCAATCAATAGTTTATTGATCTTACAAAAAAAATAGCTGTATGTACCAACATATAAGGGGTCCAAAAACATATTTCAGTAATAAGTATAAACACAGTAAAAAATGAGACCGCCAAAATTTAAAGTATAATCAAATTAAGTTGCAAAATTACATGGCCAATATTTTCATCTTGAATTCTTGGACAAAACCAGGAACTAAGATAAACATACAACAGTAATGTTTAAATATCTGATAACTCAAGGAATAAAAACCTCTTATCCCCATTTTTATTTATGAGTACCTGACAAATGATTATATATATTTAAAATATACAACGTGAAAAAGTCCTTAAACTTTTCAAACACAAAAAGGTACTATGAAGCTTTTTCCATTTCATCTGAATATTGTTTTAACTAGTTTTGACTCCAACTAAATGCAAATAAAAATCAGATCAGTCCCACAGAGAGAAATTATAGAATGACTTAGTACAGGGTTAATAGAAATTCGTACATAGCCATTTACACCAGTTCTGCAGTTGTGCTAGTTCTGAAGCTGTTTTATCACCTTGGTAGGAAATTTACCTGGGCTGTTGGAGATAAGCTATGGCACGAGAGCCAATGTCCTTCCTGTAAATGGCTCCCTCAAATTTTATAGCAGCTAGTCCTTTCTTGGCTTCTTCAAGGGCTGAAATGAGATTTTCCTGGATGGCTGTTACCGAAAGGACTCTACCCCCACTAGTCACCACCTTGCCATCTTTCAGGGCAGTGCCTGCGTGGAACACCTCCAGTCCTAAAGCTTGAGCCTCAGGAAAGCCTGTAAGAGAGCATATTTACATAATAACGGCAATCCATGCGTCTGAAGTAGTTTTTAGTTTTCATAAGGTTTTTAAATAAGATTTTTATTTCACTTAAATGAATCTTCACAGTAATCCCATCAGGAAGGAATAAAGCACCAGGACAACAAATAGACCCTCTCTCTTAAGAACAGCCCGTTCTGCTATTGGGTGACAGGTGTATTATCAGAAACCTGTGTTATCATAAGCCTCATGTGAGAACTTCTAATAGGGGAGGGAAAAAAGAAAAAAAAAGAACCCAAGTCCTGAAAAGCTTAGGACCTAAACATAGAGGTGAACCTTAAACAATGTCAGGGTTAGGGGTGCTGACTTCCCTTGACAGTCCAAAATCCATGTATAACTTCTGACTCCTCAAAAACTCTACTAATAGTCTACTGTCCAACAGAAGCCTTACCAATAACATCAACAGTCGATTAATGTGTATTTTGTATGTTACGCATACTGTATGCTACATTCTTATAATAAGGTAAGTTAGAGAAAAGGAAATGTTATCAAGAAAGTCATAAGGGAGAGAAAATGCATTTATGGTATATTGTGTTGTAAAAAAAAAAAAAAAAAACCCACGTGTAAGTAGACTCATGCAGTTCAAACCCATGTTCTTCAAGGGTGAGCTGTACAGTTATTTTCTCCTGATAGGACATTAAAAACTAAAACTTAAAAGATGAAAAAAGGAAAAACAACAACAACAACAAAAACCCTGTAAACATCAATGAATAAAATCTTCATTTGATTACATCTTTTACTTTTGGAATTTCTTTTTTATCATAGCCATCTAAGTTGCTTTCTTCTTTAAATAACCAAAGGAATAACTGTAATGCAAAACATATTCTTAATCTTTTCCCTAATACAACAACTGTAAAATTTTAAGACAAATTTACATTTGGTTTCAGGCCCTGTCTAAAATCCCTAGCTTTTCTTTTAAATTACTTTTAAACTCTCATATATAATTTTACACCTAATATATTATCTGACCATATTTTCTGTATTCTCAAGTGACCAACATGGGCAGCTTATACAAAGATAACCTCTTAATTAAAAACAAAAAAGAACAAAAAAAACCCCACACACTCTTATATATTCAGTTTGTCCTTTTTGGTCATTACTTCTCTTAGCATTGCGGTTGGTAACTTGTTAGAAGTCTTCCCTAAATGTTATAACACAGGGCATTCAGTTCCAAATACTTACTGGTGTTGGGAATACCTAATATTGCTGTGTCAGAAATGACTATTACACTTGTCACCTCAGTCTTGGGAAATTTCACCAATGTAAGTGATCTTGAGTCTATCCCTTCTCTTTGTTCATTTTAAAAGGCAATCGATTCCTACCTGCTCAGCTGCCACGTGTGGGACTCACAGGGCAGTGGACTTGTCTGGGCAAGGCAGGAAATGGGGTGTTTGAACCGATGCACTATTGGGGTCCTGAGGGAGGCCAAACTACAGCCTGCCAGGGATCATGGAGGTCTGCCTGGGGGCTTATGGCACTAGAACTTACGTGGCATTTTAAGACACTGTTTTATTTAGTATCATTTAACAAGAGATACCTCATTTCCTATAAAGGGAAACAGAAGAGAAGGCTATTGTTTTGAAACTTTTAATTCTGACATCCCAGTGACTATGGGGTATGCTGCAAATGGGAAGAAGGGGTGGGGTCTAGTTGTGATGCCTCTGGGATGTGTCTCACTGATGTAGCTTCTACCAATGTTCCTCTGACTCTCATAAATTCCCTTTATCTTCCTGGCTCTTGGAGGGTGGAAAAGAAAGAAACAGCAAGTGATATTCTAGAAACCTGGCTAGGCCTACTTAGGTCTTCTTGTGAGGAAGAGAAACTGATGGCAATTCTTTAAATACAGTAATTCTGGATATTTGAAACCCACATCCAACATGGTTAAAAATCCCTTCAAGGTTTCTGATGGCCTTATAAAAGGCCATCTGATGGCCCGTAAAAGGCACAGAGCAGAGCACGGGAGGAAGGCCTGCTGTAACACAGGTTACTTGTTGCACTCTAATCCCACCTTTGGTTCCCGGGTATTTACCTGTTATCTCCACACCCTTGGTATAATCTCCTGGGTAGCCCTTACTTGCCATCACGACAGTTAGGGCGGTGCGGTTTTCCAGCCAGACGGGCAGAGATGTGTGGAGCAGGCCATCAAAGGTAGACTGAATCACTTCATAAAGATCACTTTTAAGCAGCGGGAGGATCACCTGGGAAAACATAAATCAACATGGCAACTGAGAGAAACTTTAGTTCTCTCTAGACATTTTACTCACTGAGATACCAGCAGAACCTGCACATATTTCTTAAAGGTAATTATTTCCAGGCTGATAAAATCCTGAGATTAAGAAACACATGTCAACAAAGTACCACTTTACACACTGTCTTTAATTATTACTCACTTGGCACTCTGGATCACCGAAACGGCAATTAAACTCCAGAACTTTTGGGCCATCCTTGGTCAGCATTATACCAGCATAGAGGACACCTTCAATGAAAAAGGAAAAAAAAAAACCAAAAAACTATCATGAAAACATTGTATCGTGACTGAAAATTAAAGTATGTTTCTAACACTCGAAGTTTTGCACTAACCATGGCAAACTTTACAACAGGGCTCAATTAAAAGGTGGTGAAAAAAGAAAGTGGGGAAGTTTTGTCAAGGTGTAAAGTCGCTCCATGAATAATGCCCACAGTGACATCAGTGTGCTCACCTGTGTATGGCATACCCTCCTGCTGCATGCCATCCACTGTCCTCTGAAGAACTGTATTTTTTATTTTCAGCAGCAAATCCTTCGAAACCTGGGGATCATATAGGAATATTTAAATATAACTGGGTATTAAAAAAAAGTCTTATAAGCAGTACTATATGGGACGATGAAAACTATCATTTTTTACGACTTCAGATAAGCTGACTACTTTATTTACTTATTTTTAAATATTTATTTTGGGGAGAATGCAAGTGGGGGATGGGCAGAGAGAGGAGGACAGAGGATCCAAAGTGGGCTCTGTGCTGACAGGCTGACAGCAGCGAGCCCTATGTGGGGCTCGAACCCACAAACCTCAAGTTCATGACCTGAGCTGAAGTCAGATGCTCAACCGACTGAATCACCCAGGTGCCCCTAGGCTAAGCACTTTAAATTCATAAGCTTTTAAAATCTTCACATTGACACTTTAAGTATTTAGCCTTACTTTTATAAAAAGGAAGGAAAACCTCTGAGAGATAAAGCAGAAGCTAGATTATGTATTATTTACTGATCGGGGTCAGCTGCTGTTTTATGACTAAGTATTAAATCATCTTTACTAGTAAACCTATAGAATTCCAAACGTGTACACACTTAAAACTCACTAAAAAGAGTTTCCTAAACCATAATAATAGTAAAAATGAAAAGTTCCCCTCCCACCTTGAGGCTCTTTTGTATCCTTCTAGTATATTCTATGCCTATTCCATAAGCCTATAAAATTAAGAATGTGAAAGTTTAGAAATTACAAAAATTAGACCTAGACACAGTTTTTAAAAAAGATTTTACTTTTTGAAGTTTTAACTAATTTCTATACCCAACGTGGGGCTTGAACTCAAAACCCTGAGACCAAGAGCTGCATGCTTTATTGACTTCGCCAGCCAGGCGCCCCTAAAGATAGCTCTTATACTAAAATCACTTTTATTGAATAGTAGTTTTAATACTTATAAAACATTGGGGTGCTGGGTGGCTCAGTCGGTTGTGTGACCCACTCTTGATTTTGGCTCAGGTCATGATCCCAGGGCTGTGGGATCAAGCCCTACATCGGGCTCCCCACTGAACATGGAGCCTGAATAAGATTCTCTGTCCTTCTGCCTCTCTCCCCCACTTTCTCTTTCTAAAATTAAAAAACAAACAAAAATCTTACAGCTTTAAGTAAATCCTGTTTTATTTTTAATCTTTTAATCAATAAAAGTGTGTATAAGGCACTACATATACTATCAGCACAAACAACTGTGACTAATCATCAGTGAAAAAAATGGGTGAGTTTCTGAAGTGCTAGTTCTACTTAAAAGACACCCAAGGCAATTCCTTATAAAAACTGTCCAAAAATTGTTTGGAAACATACTTTATGTACTCATTATGAAGTACAGAAACCATAAAAACAAATTATAGTCTGACATGGTTCTCAGTTCATCTCTCTTTCACACACACAGACACGCACACATTTAATGAGCACTTATGTGCTAGGCCTTGGATATCCAAAGATGATTAAAAAATAATTCTAGGGGCCCCTGGGTGGCTCAGTCAGTTGAGTGTCCAACTTCGGCTCAGGTCATGATCTCACAGCTCCCGAGTTCAAGCTTCATGTTGGACTCTGTCCTGACAGCTCAGAGCTTGGAGCCTGTTTAAGATTCTGTGTCTCCCTCTCTCTCTGTTCCTTCCCTGCTTGCACACTCTGTCTCAAAAATAAATAAACATTAAAAAAAAAAAATTTTTTTTTTAAATTCTGTACTATAATTGGCTCTCATGGGTTAAAAACAGGGTGTAGAGAGCAGGAGCTGGAAGGATTTCAAACCACAGTTCTTCAAGGACTTTAGAAAAGGTTTTCACTCATTCATTTATATATATATATATATTGGGACAGAGAGAGACAGAGCATGAACGGGGGAGGGGCAGAGAGAGAGGGAGACACAGAATCGGAAACAGGCTCCAGGCTCCGAGCCATCAGCCCAGAGCCTGCCATGGGGCTCGAACTCACGGACCGCGAGATCGTGACCTGGCTGAAGTCGGACGCTTAACCGACTGCGCCACCCAGGCGCCCCATTCATTTATATTTTTATACAATTTATTGTCAACTTAGCTAACATACAGTGTGCTCTTGGCTTCAGGAGTAGATCCCTGTGATTCATCACTTACATACAACACCCACTGCTCATCCCAACAAGTGCCCTCCTCAATGCCCATCACCCATTTCTACCGCCCTCCCCCTATCCGCATCAACCCTCAGTTTGTTCTGTTTCTTATGGTTTGCCTCCCTCTCTGTTTGTAACTATTTTTCTCCTTCCCTTCCCCCGTGGTCTTTGTTTCTGAGTGAAACTAGAAGAGATACTTGTCATTTAATAGGAAATCCAAGTTGCTGATTAGTAGCATCACGTACAGAAAACAGACAGAAAAACATGGTCCAAGGGCTCTTTGAGAAGACCAAACCATGACTGCTGAACTTGAGCTGGACTTCTGGGAAGTACCTGAGGTGCCGGACAATAGGCTCCCATTCCCCCTGTGTTGGGGCCATGATCGCCCTCCAGCAATCGTTTATGGTCTTGTGCTGGGGGCATGGGGGCCACGGTCTTGCCATCAGTGAAGCACAGACACTGCAGAGAAAACAACATAGTCCACTTATCTTAAATGGCAAAAAGTTAAAAAGAAAAAAAAAGGAAAAGAAAAACAACAACTTAATAAGGAGAACTAGATGTACCATAACTCTAATCAGGAGAAAAAAAAAAAATTTTTTTTTCTCAAGTGAGTTGAAACATAAGTAACCCTAAGCTATTTACATCAAGAATCAAACGATTTTGTATACTCAGTTTCTGAAGGGTCTGTAATTTTTGAGCGAGTTAGGAAAAAAAGGTAAAGCTAATTTCAAAGTGAAATATTTCAACCTTTCCCCCCTTAAATAATAGATGATAAAAACCCAAGTCCTCTACTGATATACTGCGTGTGATTAAGAGAGAATAAATTCTTTTTTCATTTGCATCCAAAATACTAAACATATACAAATTCCTTTGTAGGTGCTGGGTTTATGCTTTCAGATGAAGCAACCAGAATAAATAAAATCTTTTTGGGGCTCATAGATCAGGTAATACAACTTCTCATACTCTGTAAGCGCCCAGAAGATGAATACACTTACAGAAACCTCTTCTCCTTCAAGAAGTTCTTCAATGACAATTGTTTCTCCAGCTGCTCCATAAGCTTTCTCCTTGCAGATGAAAAAAAAGAAAGTTAAGCTTTTAATATTTACTTAATGGACTGTTGTCATTTTTCACAATTTCTATTACGAACCAATTCTAGTATTGTAATTTCCCCTTCCTTTTCTGAAAGCCTCAAAGGAACATATGAACGTTTTCTTTTTTGTTTACTTATTTAAGTAATCTCTAAACCTGATGTGTGGCTTGAACTCACAACCCTGAGATCGTGACCCTCAGACCCTCCGGCTGAGCCAGCCAGGCACCCCATATGAATGTTTCCTATTTTGTCAAGTGGCAATGATACAGAGCTAGCACTGGTACAGATGAAATGAACACATCATTAACACTCTTCTGGGGATCTGGCTTTCCAGTTTCAAATAATGTAACAGAGAAGCAGATTTTTTTCATCATTACCATTTAACTCTTATGTGTGATTAGAATTAGAATATGCTTGCCTAGAGAATCCTGTGAAAATATATTTTGACAAGGGAGATCAATAACCAAGATAGATCATAAAAGAAAAGTAAGGGTATTAATTCAATGCTTCACTTCTCTTAGACCTGGGACATAACAAATACTTGTCTTCATCGATGGCTGAGAATTTGAATGTTCTGTAGTCTGAGGATTTTCTACCTTCCATAGCAGACAATAAAGCATGCTACAACTTACTTCCAAAGAATAGCATCACGGTTTAGCCATCAGTGTAGATTTGTAAAAAGCCTTTTATAGAGATGGATTATAATACACAGTATTACAACAAATAACTAATGGGTTTGCTAGACTGTGTCCTTGTGACACAATTCATAAACTTACAAGTATTCATCACAGTGTGACTTTTCCAGAGAACAACCTACCTGCATGATCTCCTGTACAGCCCTGCAGGCTTCTTCTGTGCTCTTTGCAACAATCACCCCTTTCCCAGCTGCAAGACCACTGGCCTTCACAACCAAAGCAGGGAAGTCTGCACTGTAAAGATAGAGTCATCTTCAACATTCAATAAATCCTTACAAAAGTTTAAAATGCTCTAGGATGTTGTAATGATAAGCTATAGCAACTGAAAAGCAGAAAGAAAAAAAAGTGCTTGTACCGACATCATTTTGATACTTCCTGCCAGGATTTTTTCCCCTATGTATTCCTTTAGAGTCGTGATCACAAGGTACATACAATTTTGCTTTTTTCACTTATCATGAGATCATATAGGCAAGGTCTTTGGAAACTGAAGCAACTGTATAGCACAGGTATGGAATGATCCTTAGGAATAAAGTAGTGAATTGTACTCTCATTCTAGTAGAAGATGTAACTGTGTAAGACCAGTGTTAAGTGTGGATACATAAGTCGTTTCTGAGAGTACACAGAAGAAACTGTTCTTCTTGGTAGTTTCTTCTGTTGGATGGGAGTGGAGATCCACAAGGAGACTTACCCAAAATAAGTAACAAAATTGTTACTTACCCAAGTCATCTGGCTATAAGAAAATAATAACATTCAGTGTCTAAAAACCCTATAGGATGAAAAATAATGAAACTGACTCAACTAAAAGGAAAACATACCAGATAAAAGGGAGAAATGTCAACAAAAGGGCAAAGGCATGTACCTACCATCATTTGTTAATTGCTTTATGTTTTTATTTTATCTCTTTTGAGAGAGACACAGACAGACAGAGCGAGCGAGCTAGTGAGCAAGTAGAGGAGGGACAGAGAGACAGGGGGACAGAGGATCTGAGGCAGGCTCTGTGCTGACAGCACAGAGACGGATGCCTAGCTCAAACTCACTAAGTGTGAGATCATAACCGCAGTCAGACGCTTAACCAACTGAGCCACCCAGGTGCCCCTAATTGCTTCATATTTTTAACACAACAAAGAACAAGAATGTTTCGTCATTTTAGATCTCAGTCCAGGTGGCAGAAGGCTAAGTGAAGATTCCTCACTCTAGTTAATTATTTATGAAAAAGCCAATATCCTTTATGTTGTAAGATGCCACTGTGTCAGTTTGGCTGTGAAAGGAGAGCCTGACTGCCGAATCAAATGTTATCTTTTCCCTTAGAAACTCTTCACTTATATTAAAAAAATTCTTCTTTCTGCAAGGCCACAGAGTTTACAACTATACATGCCCAGGGTCCTAACCTACACAGCATGAGTCCCCCCCCCCCCCCAATTATCTTACTATAAACCTGTGACACAAAAGTGACCTGTGTATCTTCTAGCTACCTCATAATGAAGCTGCAGGCCTCCTCAGGTCTGGTGAAAGCTCTCCACCGTGCGGTCGGGATTCCGTGTCGGTCCATAAACTCTTTGGCAAATCTCTTGCTGGACTCTAACTGAGCTGCTTCTGCTGTGGGACCAAAGCATCGCACTCCTGCAGAGGTCAGGTTCCCAACAATTCCTATTGATGGAAACAGGCAGCCTTAGGTGAACCAAGGTCTCTGTAGGGCCTTCTGACTCTGAAGAATCACGATTAGACTAAGTCTATAGGGACATAAAGCAGATAAGTAGTGGCAGAAAATAACTAGATTATTCATATTGTCTCCAGGATACAAACAGAAACTTTAGTACCATGTGATTCAAACCCAGCAAAAATTATTTGCTGGAGTCAAGTGCAGGATTATTAAATGGACACCAGAACAGAGTATAATATGAACACAGAAAATGTTTCCCACAGTTGCAGATTTGATCTTTCATTCATCACATTACTGATACATTAGGGAAAAACACGTAGAATCCATACATTTCAACAGGGTGAAAGCTCTTTTTCCAATGTGATACAAGATTAAAAATCCTCATCTTAGATGATCTCTAAGCTCCTGTTGGCAATGCATATATTGTATTGATAAATAGAAACAAACTTTACCAGCAGCCAGAGGTGCCTCTGGTCCAACAACTACGAATTCAATGTTCTCATCTTTGCAGAACTGAGCAAGGGCAGTGTGATCACTTATCGAGATGGCTGTGAACAGAAAAACAAACCCATCTCACTTGATAAAACATTAACAGTCATGCTGAAAAACAAGGACTTTATTTTTAGATGCCTATTAACTATTGGTTTTCTTTTACGGATACAGATGATCGTTTCACTGTGAGATATTCAGAACCTACTGCATTAAACTAACAAACATAGCTCAGTCCTCCATCACTACAGCCAGTTAGATGACAATACCAGTCAGCTTCCCAAAGAGCTATTAAAAGTCCTTTGTCACATTGATTGTAAGCAAAAAATGTAACACAGGATATATTCAGAAACTGTCTTTTAATGTCATTTACTCAAGATTTACTGAGAACCACTATATGCTAGATTCTATACTAGTCACTCGGTTAAGATACTAATAGAGTCCCTACACTTAGGATGCTTGTGTGGGAATTTTGGGTAATAAATATGCAAGCAAAAAAAAAAAAAAGAAAACAAACAAAAAAAACCCAAGTGTGAACAAATCAGGCAAATTTGATGTCAGGTGAATTGGGAGGCTATTCCAGGAAGGGTCTTTGGGCAGAGATGTGTAAGGTACGAACTGAATGATAATTTTAAGACCTACCTTCCTTCTTCAACCCATAAGTCAGGTAAGTTTTCTCAATGGAGTTCTAAATAATTAGCAGCAGGATCAACCATATGCAAAGTATGGGTTGATTCCATAAGCACCCTCATGCTTCACTGTATCTGGACCACCATTCTTTTTTGCTTTTGTTTTTTAGATTTATTTTTTTAATGTTTATTTGAGAGCAAGGGTGCACGCCAATGGGGGAAGGGCAGAGAGAGGGAAAGAGAATCGCAAGTAGGCTCTGCACCGTCAGCACGGGAGCCTGACAGGGGACTTGATCTCATGAATCACGAGATCATGACCTGAGCTGAAATCAACACCTGGATGTTTAACTGACTGAGCCACCCAGGAACCTCCGGACTACCATTCTTAAGTTGGCTGAAGTCTTAAACTATGATGTTTGTGATGTGTAGGGGGTAAGTGCAGAAAGAGTAGGGTTCTCAACTTGTGAGCTGCCTGAGTAGGATAAGGATAGAAAACCATGTACTCAGGGTTAGTATCTGCTAACACAACTGGGCTGAGCAGAGCTGACTACATCTGCACAGCAGAGAGTGGCAAGAGAAAAATACCTATCCTGTTGCTACAAGTGGTAGCAGTCTCATGGCAATCTTGAGAGATTTTCATGGGCCAGTCTACAGGACATCAACTGTTATTTACACAGAATGTGCCAGTTCTTCAATAAATACATTAAGATACCTCACCCATTGGTCCTATGTACACAGTTATCTTCTCCCAGTTTGTGGCTTCTTGGGCCCATGTTCTCTCCATAAATATTATGTGCCATACAGGGTACTAGGCACGATGGATGCAATACAAAAACAAGACAGATGGGTTTCTTGCCCTCATGTAGCTTACAATCTAGAGCTTATGTTCCTGCAGGGAAATGATGATAGGAGATAGACAATAGAAAAGTAAATCTGTACAATGGTTCATGACTGAAAGCATATGAAATGGGGTGGGCATGCTTTACCTAGAAGTTTCAGGAAAGACCTCTTTGAGGAGAGAACATATAGACTGAGACCTGAATGACAGGGAGCCAGTCATGCTAGGGGTGGGAACAAATACCAAGTTCAAGGCAGCTCTGTTTGGGAAAATGGCAGAACTGCATGGACAGAGAGCACACTGAAAAAAATACAAAGGACATAAAAGATCAGGCTGGAAAGTGATACAGGAGCCAGACTGCATAGGGCTTTGGAAGTTAGGAGTTTGAGTTCTATTCTAAGGAAGTCACTAAAGAATTTAAGGTAATGTAAGAACTGAACATTTTTTTTCACTTTTACCAGTGAAAGAGATAAAGGTTGAGGTCTATTATGGACTCAGATTTGCCAAAATTTACTTTTAATAGCACCGCTCAACTTTTCATTTCCAAAAAATACACATCAAAACGCCTTTACCCTTAGGCACCTGTGACTTTTTCAATGGATGTATTTTGTAACGTTTATAGTAATTTAAGATAAAGAAATGCTACCCTCTGAACAAGATACCTTTTTTAAGTAGGCTTCACACCCGTGCAGAGCCCAATGCGGAGCTTGATCTCACAACCCTGAGATCAAGAGTTGGATGCTTAACTGACTTGAGCCATCCAGGTGCCCCTGAATAAGATACCTTAAATTTACAACATACAAGTATTTAAATTACCACATACATCTTAAGGTTAAGAAAAGCATTCAAATATGAATAACTATCGATTCTATAAAGAACAGATGTGGTTGACATTTATCATTTACGATTATTAGCTATTACTCCCGACTTTATTTTTTTTGTATTTAAAATTTTTTTTTAAAGTGTATTCATTTTTGAGAGACAGAGTGTGAGTGGGGGAGGGGCAGAGAAAGAGGGAGACACAGAATCCAAAGCAGGCTCCAGGCTCTGAGCTGTCAGCACAGAGCCTGACGCAGGGCTTGAACCCATGAACTGTGAGATCATGACCTAAGCCCAAGTCAGACGCCCCTACTTAACTTATTTTTTTGAAAAAGAGCACACGTGTACGGGAGAGGGGTAAAGGGAGAAAGCAAGAGAGAATCTTAAGCAGACTCCATGCTCAGGGCGGAGCCCAACACAGGGTTGCATCTCCTAAGTGTGAGATCCTGACCTGAGCAGAAATCAAGTCAGACACTTAACTGACTAAGCCACCCAGGCGACCCTTACTCCCCACTTTTAAAGATGATTACCAGTATTTGAAATCTTTTCCAAGCAGGCAGTGCCTGCATTGCCCGGGGCAACCAACACATGTTTGACATGATTAGACTGTGCAAGTTTCCAGGCCAGTGTATGTTCCCTTCCGCCACCGCCAATTACAAGTATGCGGGCTGCCATTGCTCTGTCTGCAAAGCAGGAATTCCAAAGGAAAATAAAAGCTGCAGAAAGAAAACCACAGTTATTTTATAATGCATAAACTTTAGAAATCACAATTTCTAAATATGATTTAAGTGGTCACTTGCAATCCTACAAATAACATTTTACTCCCCAGATTTATTTATGAAAAATTAGGGATCATAATTTGAGATGACAATATTCATGAGGATTAGGGAGGTATGTATTTATGGAATCTCCACCTCTGATGTGGGGCCTGAACTCATGACCCCGAGATCAAGAGCTGCATGCTGTAATGACTGAGCTAGCCAGGCGCCCCAAGGTAGGTATTTTAAAAATGAGGCAGACTGGCCTAGAGCTAGGTTAAGGAATTAAATGGTGACTTCTAACCTGATTAAAAAAAAAATTTTTTTTCCTATGAATAATCACCTTTCTTCAAGTTTTACTTTACTCTTTTTGAAATTTTTTTAAAAGTTTATTTATTTTTTGAGTGAGAGAGAGAAAGGCATGTGAGCGGGGGAGGGGCAGAGAGAGACGGACTGAGAAAGAATTCCAAGCAGGGTCCACTGCCAGTGCAGAGCTCCACACAGGGTTTGAACCCACAAACCAGGAGATCATGACCTCAGCTTAATTCAAGAGTCAGAAGCTTGACCAACTGAGCCACCCAGGTGCCCCTACTTTTCCTCTTTTGAAAGATTTGCAATCATCAATCCTTAGTTAAACAAGAATCCTAACATTTCAAATTTAAACCTCAAATTTAATATACCTGCTTTTAAATCTTGAGATACCACAGATAAAACTTTAAAGTTATCATAAATTGGAAGAAATATTTAAGATTGTGGCTTGTATAGGGCCAGAGAGTAAATATTTTCATTTCCATCTTTGAGGGTCATGTCTATGGTAACAGCTCAACTCTGTCACTGTGGCACGAAAGCAGCCATAGACAATACAGAAATGGATGAACATGGTTATGTTCAGTGAAACCTTACATAAATAGCCAGTGGGCTGTAAGTCATAGTTTGCCTATGTTCTGCTCTAAGCAGTAGGAAGCTATCACAGGCTCACAAAGAATCATGAGTGTGTTTCAATAAAACTTTATTTATGGACACTAATGTGAATATCTTACAGTTTTCAAATGTCTTAAAAATATCATTCTTCCTTTAAATTCTTCCTAATCATGTAACAATTGTGAAAATTGTTCTTTTTTTTTCAACGTTTTTTTTTTTTTTTTTTTTTTTTTTTTTAATTTATTTTTGGGACAGAGAGAGACAGAGCATGAACGGGGGAGGGGCAGAGAGAGAGGGAGACACAGAATCGGAAACAGGCTCCAGGCTCCGAGCCATCAGCCCGGAGCCTGACGCGGGGCTCGAACTCACGGACCGCGAGATCGTGACCTGGCTGAAGTCGGACGCCCAACCGACTGCGCCACCCAGGCGCCCCTGAAAATTGTTCTTATTTGGTGAGCTGTACAAAAACTGGTGGCAGGAAGGATTTGGTACAAGGGCCAGTTTGCTGACTCCTGATTTAAGAACTTAGTGCAATATGCTAGAAGGTTGGTACAGAAGGCAAACTCAAACTTGAACACGTCTCACCATAGCTCTGGCATTTGATTCTCAGCTGGACGGATATAACACCTATCTCAACTCAAGTCAGCAGTGTAATCTTGGCTAAACTCTTACTACCTGTAATTCGATTTCTTTACATCTTAAAAGATGGAAGTAGGAGAACTTGCTTAAGAAGCTATATTAAGTAAGGGTTAACTGAAATAACATTTTCTTTGAAATGACATTTATAAACAGTTAATACAATTTCTGACAGCAGCAATAAATGCGAGCTTGTTATATTTTATTACTTTTACATAAGTTGATACATTAAGAGATACAAGTACTAACAGGGAGAGAAAAGCCAAAGGAATAAATACTTGTCACACTAGTCTACTAATTTCTAGAAGACGTTTCATTAGGTAGAAGGCAAACTGAAGACAGCAGAAAAGAAAACTGAAATCAGTAACTTCTTGAGTGATGCTAGGATTACATATTTACAGAAAAATCTAGGCTGGTAATACAAAACACTTACAACTTTTAAGCACTTACTTTGTGCCAGATGCTATTCTAAATGCTTTTCACGAGAATTGCTTCACAATCATAAGAATTCTATGAGGTAGCTACTATAACCACCCCCCTGTACCGATAAGAAACTGAGGTCCACTTGGGTTAAACAACTTGCTGTATGTCACATATCTAAGAGGAAGTGAAGCCTTGATTCCAAAGTATGCAATTTTGCTTGGATAGTCTTCACAGTTGAGATGATGATTACTTAAAATTTGAGGAAGAGAAAAGTCGCTATTGTCTCAGACAAAAGCTATTTTTAACAAAAAACAGCCTTGCCACGTGTATCAAAACACCCGAAATAAACAAATGTTTCTGAATTCTAGAGAAAAAAAAAAAAAACAAAAACCCAAACATTTAGTTTGGATGAGGGGCACGAAAGGAAAACTGTCCTAGCTGCCACAGCAGATCACAGAAATTGCATTAGGATCCAGCCTGAAGGAATCCACACCAGGGATGGTTAGGAGGCCTGGGCTGCAAAGTGCTTTGGTTTGGGTTGAGACTGCCCCTTACTAGCTGGGATACCTCGAGGAACTTAACTTTCTCGGGCCTCGGCCATCTAAACGGGTAACTTAAAACCAGAATAAGAGACTCAGGTAAACCAACTGAGAAGGACACGGTGAATGATATAAAGCAGAAACCAATTACGAAAGTGGACTAAATCTGCTACAGACCAGGGGGTGCATCAAGAAAAAATATGCATTTTAGGCTTATGACCTAAAAAAAGGCATAAAAATACAGACCCATTAAAAAAAAAAAAAAAAGAAAAAAAGACCCTGACATCTTAGAAGGGAGGGAATGTGAAAAATCCAACGTCAACCTCGGTCAAAAGAAGTGAAACGCACATGGCCCACCCACACCCACGGCACTTAAAACCAAGACGAGAATCCCTACAGTCAAATCGGTTCCTACAGTTTCATCCAATTCCTGATAGTAAATTCCCAAACCGAAGCATAGGCGTACTTTACTTAGAACCGGAGAGGGCTCCCGCAACGACACAGGGCGGTCCTGCAGCTCACGCTTACACGCTCACCCGCGCGCTCCGAGCCCGGGCGCCCGCCGTGCGCCGGAAGTCGGCCCAGCGGAATCCGGCGGGTGCCTCTACCCACCCCCCCCCCCCCCCGCCCCGCCCCGCGGCCCGCGCCACCCCATTGGTCAGCGCGGCCCGTGGTGGCCTCAGCGAGGTAATCAAGTGTGATTCCCTCTGGCTCTAGTGCGCGGCCTGAGCTTACTCCACAGTAATGCTACCAAGACCTTGCGCGTTTATAATGGATCATTACACTATCGGGGGCCACGTATCGTCTCTATTCATTCCCCCTTAGGAGGCCTCACAGCTCTGAGGGCGGGGGGGGGGGGGTCGCCAAAATGCTAGACCCACGATTAGCTTATTGTGTGTTGTGAACGAGTCAGAGCTGACTAGCTACTGCCAAGAACCTCCTGACACGCTCGACTCCCGACGAGACTAGAAGGCACCAGACTTTGAACGGCAGGTCGCCTAAGATCTCTGCCCTACTGCTTTAACAAAAAAAAAAAAAAAAAAAAGGCTGAGGACGCCATAAGAGAAAGATGGGGGTAAAAACATGTCCTTCGTATTCACACCACAGTGGGGCGGGCGCAGATAAATGGTTTTCCGGATGCATCTCCCTGCCAAAACACAACTTGGCGCCACCCGGGAACGGCGGAGGCCCCGTATCAAAGCACGTAGCCCTTCTTGCTCCCTTCTGTCATGCTATTTAATCTCGAGTATTTAGTAAACCTCTTAAGCCTCCCCAAACACTGTTGGCGATTGACAACGTAAACTGACACAGCCGCCTCTAGAGACGCTTCTCCTGTAATGGCGCCTGCGTCAGTCACTAACATGGCGGACATAGTCGTGCGCGGCGCAAACGTCAGCACCTCTACCCCAGCCGCTCAGAAACAGCGGAGGAGAACTAGGCCGTGCTCCCTGATTGGTCCAGAGGCGGAGCGTGCCAGTCCAGACGCTCCCGCAGAAGCCAATCAGGACGGCGAGAGACGGAATTGGCCGCTGCGCCTCCTCCCGAGGCATGCTGGGAGCCTGGAGGACTAGCGAGGAGGAGTTGAGAGAACGGAGCGGACGCCATGGCGACCAACATCGAGCAGATTTTTAGGTCTTTCGTGGTCAGTAAATTCCGGGAAATTCAACAGGAGCTTTCCAGGTAAACGCTTCCCAGACTCTTCTGCTCCCAAGGGACCGATAGGGCCCCGTCTAGCCTTCCGTGGCACCCTTCTTCAGAGACGCCGTCGTTCCTCGCCTCAGGCCCCGCTACAGCCCCGCCTGGGCCTGGGATCCATTTTCCGGGCCCTCCCCCCCCCATCCGCTCCCTCCCTTCCCTGCGAGGAACTTTGTCTTTTCCGAGGTAACCCCAGACTCCCTCTTCTAGCGACGGGTTGTGATGTTCATTTTTCTTTCCCGTTTGGCCATCCCTTACCTTTTAGCTACTCGTAGGCCTGGTTGTCCACCAGGGACGGGCCTAGTTCCTGCCTCAGCTCCTCCTCCGCCGCCGCGTTTCCCCTCCCCCTCTCCGCCTCCGCGGATTTCGCCGGCCGGTGCCTCTGACCGGAAAGGGTCTCTAACGGCCGTTTCTTGAGTAATCTTAAATCCGCTTTATTATTGGCAAGCTTGAGATCACTTTGGGGGTCGGGATCCTTTAATTAGATTATTTGGGCCCTAGGGTCCTGTGGCTTCCACCAGACAGCATTCCTAATGGATTAGAAACTGAAGTGAAAGCTCAAATTAATGTTAGGTACTTTGACACAATATTCGAGGTGAGGACGGAAGAGTATTTTCACTAACAATTTCGGTTGGAAAGTAGGTTTCTGTTGACGTCTAATTTAATTTTTTTGTTGTTGCTGCTTCTGCCCCGGTTGACATGTATCATCAACACGCTACTTTTGCCGTTGCGTTAGACCTTACATAGTTTACCCTTGGTTTCAAAATTTGAATGGGAAGAGATTTCCAAAGAAATAGTTGTTTACTGACGAGGAAAATGGTGTGGGTCATGATGTTACGTGGTTGTCTTTTAGTATTTTTGCTTCATGTAACGTAAATATTCCGAGTTCAAGTGTTTTTGCTCGTTATATTTTGAAAGTTTAGAGTAATAGCATGAATTTGAAAACGCAGTTGTAAATTAGGTGCTGAAATTAACATAGGTTTATTGGGGCAACGGTATATAGTATCGCTAAGATTATTTTTTTGTAGGATATTTTGTTTAAGTAGGAAATCTATACGCTCACTTATTTCATCGCTGTTTAAAATTTTGTCATGTGTTAGTGATTTTAGATGATAAGAGAAGACCAGAGGAATATAATTTTCTGAAAATTTTAATAGTTTCATCGGACAGTTGTATTTGCTTATTATAATGTCTTGTTTTTATGCCTTTTAAAAATCAGTTATTGCATTTGAAAAACAAGTGTTTTATTGTAAAAACTTTAGAAAAAATAAAAAATTAGAAAGTGGGAAAACCGCATAATGTTCTTTATGTTCTTTCATTTTTTTTCCCCTGTGTGTACAGATGCACATACATATTTTGTGAATTGTGATCATCTTGTTTTGTGTTGTGTTTTCACCTGATCGCGAACAAGTTTGTCTTTTGTCCCATTCTCAGTCGTCTTTTGGGACCTTTTTTATGGTTTCATAGAATTCTTTTGTAGGAATGTATTGTTGGATATTTAGATGGTTTGAAATTTTCATCCCTTTTCAGTAATTGAGATGAATATTTGATGACTTAAAGATGATTATTATAATCTTTTTTTAGTTATACTTTTTGGTTTTTAAATCCATGGCTTAGTAGTAAGGTGATTGATTATGTGTACGTGCTTAGGAAAAGAGTAAAAGAAGCTCCAGAAAGTCTAAAAAGAATATTAGATAAAAAAACTTATTGGGAATATTCAGCTTCTTGTCATTTAAGTAATAAATTATCAGTCTGAGAGCAAAATTTTGATTATTCCAGTGAGCTATATTTGCCATATTTTCCTGCGTATTTTTACATATATCAATTTGTGTAAGGGGGCTGACGTTTAAGTAAAGTAAGTTATTTATTGTGTATAGATGGTTGTTAAAGTGTAAGCTCTGGTTTTGAATACCAGCTTCACCTACTAGTGAACTTTAGTTTGGTTTCATCTCTGTGGGTCATTGTCCTCATTTGTAAAATCAGAATGACAGTGGTAATCATAGAGTTTTGTTAGGATTAAATGAGTTAGGGAATGTAGACCCATGACTCTAATTAATAGTCAATAAGTGTTAATTATTATGTGACCCATTAAAAAGCCAAGTGTTCTAAATTTAACTACTGATTTTTTTTTTTGTTTTTTGACCATTTAGACATTTATCAGGAGTGAAGCATAATTGATCGTTTTTTGTTAGTAGGTAAATTAAATTGAGTGTGTTAAAATTATTTTTCAAAACAACTCTGTTAACTTACACAAAAATAGTAAAAATGACTAGCTAAACGACATGCTTCTCATGTCCAGATTCTTACAGCCCTGTGAATTGAAAACATGTTGAGCCATCTATATTAATTTACTGTTAGTGAAATAAAATGTCACTTGTTTCCCATGAGTTTTTTTGAACACCAGAAAATACTAGGATTCTTGACTGTGGATAAAAGCTATGTAAATGTATTTTTCTTTTTAAACTTCATGGCATTTCAGTAATTTTAATCAGTCTAAACCTGATCTGAGGGTACAGTTTTACCCTTTTTACTTAATGTGTCTGTGGTAACTGTTCCTTGATATTGTTGATGCTGATTGTGATCCATGTACAGGTGTGGTTTTATTGTGGCTCTAGTTTTCTATCATAATGTTAGGTGGTGTATTTTTCTTTGGATATATGATTGTGATCAGTAGGTTTTTTTTCCTCTGAGATAAAAATGCACGTTAACCCGAATCTAAATCAGTTTAGGTTTCTGGGAATATTTTATTATTTATTTTGTAAGGAGCTTAGAAACCTCTTTTAAAGATTTTTTCTTAATTTTCACAGTTCTGAAAACTAAGTTATTGTGTAAAAATAAAGATGTACCAAATTTGAGTAGTGTGAAGGAGGCACTGTTTGTGGGGGAATATCCTCTGAAAGAAATCCCAAAATGGTGAAATGTATGAACATTATAAGATTATTTTAATCAACTGAGTTATAAATATTAATGTATTATATAGTGTGGTAAAAGTATTAATGAATTTTGAAAACTTTTCTTGTCAAGTGGAAGGAATGAAGGCCAGCTCAATGGTGAAACAAATACACCTAATGAAGGAAACCAGGCAGGTGATGCAGCTGCCTCTGCCAGGAGCCTACCAAATGAAGAAATAGTTCAGAAGATAGAGGAAGTACTTTCTGGGGTCTTAGATACAGAACTACGATACAAGCCAGGTAAGCTGGGGATAATCAGCTGTCTTAAAAACTAAGGTTTTTAATTAGTTAACAGTATTATTTTTTTATTGCAGGGTATTTAAAAGTGTTTATTAGACTTTACTAAATTTTACTTTACTAAATTTTATTTACTGAAGACATTGTTTAAATTTTTCTGTGAAAATATAGTTGTACTGTAACGTGAGCATTGATAATTAATTTGCTTTGCTGGTGGAATATTATAACTGTATTTGATTCGGTCTTGTGCCTCATTGCTAGGATTCTGAAAGCAGGTTTTCATTGAACAGTTGTGTACATGTCAGCTTTGGAAGGGGCAGGAGCCTGGACCAAATCTGTAATGATTTTACAACCCTAGGAGGTTTTAGTTTAAAGCCCAAGGTTACAGATTGCCTTGTTTTTGCATCTGCTCCTCCTAAAAATGCAATGGATGGAGAGGAGTCATTGCTTTGGTATTTAGTGTTTTGGAAATTAAAATAATTGATGCTTAGAAATGAAAGACTTATGATCAAGCACAAAAAGAACTATCTTCATTTAGTTTTAGAAATGGGCGGGTGGTATGGTTTTGTTTCTTATTTGAATTGTTTTTGATATAGGACACGGTAAAAACAGCATAGACTTCAGCTATACTTAAGTTTATGGTTGTAGCAACTTTTTTTTGAAGTATACTTTAGCTAACTAGCATGAGGTGCATGATAACTAGTAGAAAGTAATTAATTTTGTTTTAGAATAGGTCTTGTCACGGATTGATTTATTTTCTCTGTAATCTTTTTTGGTTATTTACTTATTATTTGAGAGAGAGAGAGAGAGAGAGAGCTAGAGCATGAGTGGGGGAGGGGCAGAGAGAGAGGGAGACAGAATCCGAAGCAGCCTCCAGACTCTGAGCTGTCAGCAGAGCCCAGCGCGGGGCTCGAACCCACGAACTGTGAGATCATGACCTGAGCTGAAGTTGGACACTAACCAGCTGAGCCACCCCGGCGCACCTAAGTTTATTTTTGAGAGAGAGAACGAGCGTGAGGGAGCTAGAGCACGAATAGGAGAGGGGCAGAGAGCAATGGGGAGAGAGAATCCCGAGCAGGCTCCTTGCTGCCAGTGCAGAGCCCAACTTGTGGCTTGATCATAACCTGAGCCGAAATCAAGAGTTGGACATGTAACCAACTGAGCCACCCAGGCCTCCCTCCCCAGGTCTAGATTTCTGATTAGCTTTTCTGCGATGACTAAAATTTGTCTAATTGGATATTGGTATTAGAATAAATTTACCTGGTTGTAAAGTAGAAAAGAAGTTATTTTCTATTTCAGAAAAGTGCAGCGGTTTTAAGTTAAATGTAAAGAGGTAGAAGAATTTCTTTTCTAAGTGACTTATTTTTTAAGTAAAAACATTGAGATTATTTTGGCAATTTTAGAGGAGGGTTGGGGGGGAAAGGTGTTTATTAGAATGT
Organism: Panthera pardus; assembly: GCF_024362965.1. Taxonomy (NCBI): domain Eukaryota; kingdom Metazoa; phylum Chordata; class Mammalia; order Carnivora; family Felidae; genus Panthera; species Panthera pardus. The sequence continues at coordinate 11,612,844 of NW_026526721.1, read as the reverse complement.
AACACGGGTGTGATGAAGTAAAGTTCACGTTTGGTGTTGATGCTTTACGTTAGTTGTTCAGCCCTTCGTATACTGCATAAAAGCACTCGTTAGCATTTGCACGCATTAGCATTTTAACTCACTTTGTCCTCTAACTTTAGGAGACAGAGTGTCAGTAATTTGGCCAAGTCCATTCATCTAGTGAGTGGTGATTGAGTCAGGATTCAAAAAACAGATAGTGAAAATTGTTTAATGAGTATATCTTTTATAGCAATTTGAATTTTAACAACTGATAATACAAAATACTCTTCGGTAAGTGTAGTTTGAAAGTATTTTGCTGTGTTTTGAGAGTTGGAGAAAAAAGTTTTAAGCTTAATAAAACACAGTATAAGTCTCAAGTTTTTATGATAAACTGATAATTTTTTTTTACGTTGCTGATAATTTTAGACTTTAGTTGTAGAAAGAAATATTGGAAAAGTTTGTAGGTAATCGGTATATAGAAAATAGTTTACTTAGTAACTTTATTTAACAAAAAGTATTATACAATGGCATTTTAATGTGGAATATGAGTCTCGTTTATGTGATTTATCTGAGTTTACATTGGGGAATGTTTGACAAATTAAAATCCGTTTCCCTTACTTTCAGACCTGAAAGAGGCCTCCAGAAAAAGTAGATGTGTGTCAGTACAAACAGATCCTACTGATGAAATTCCCACCAAAAAGTCAAAGAAGCATAAAAAGCACAAAAATAAAAAGAAGAAAAAGAAGAAAGAAAAGGAAAAAAAGTATAAGAGACAGCCAGAAGAATCTGAATCAAAGGCAAAATCACATCATGATGGGAACATAGATTTAGAATCGGATTCGTTTTTGAAGTTTGATTCTGAACCTTCAGCGATGGCACTGGAGCATTCTGTAAGAGCGTTTGGCCTTTCTGAGACCAGTGAATCTGCTGCAGTTGTGTTAGAACCTCCTGTGGTACCAATGGAGGTATCAGAGCCACATACCTTAGAAACTCTGAAGCCAGCTACAAAAACTGCAGAACTGTCAGTTGCATCAACATCCGTAATTTCAGTGCAGTCAGAGCAGTCTGTGGCAGTCACGCTGGAACCACCCATGACAAAGATTCTGGATTCCTTTACAATGGCACCAGTGCCCACTACAACAGTCGTGCTAAAGTCATCTGAGCCGGTTGTCACAATGTCTGTGGAATATCAGATGAAGCCTGTGCTGAAATCTTTGGATACCACACCTGCAGAGCAATCAAAGATGCTAGAACCGCCAGTAGCAAAAGGGCTAGAGCCGTCGGAAACCCTTGTGGTATCATCCGAGATCACTGCTGAGGTGCACCCTGAGCCGAGTACGTCAACAACAGTGGATTTTCCAGAGTCATCTGCAACTGAAGTGCTCAGATTGCCAGAGCAGCCTGTAGAAGTACCGTCGGAGATCGCAGATTCACCCATGACAAGACCACAGGAGTTGCCGGAGTTGCCCAAGACCACAGCGTTGGAGCTGCCGGAGTCGTCGGTGGCCTCAGTGGTGGAGTTGCCGGGGCCACCTGCGACCTCCAAGCCGGAGTTGCAGGGGCCCCCTGTGACTCCATTGCTGGAGTTACCTGGGCCCTCTGCTACCCCGTTGCCAGAGTTGCCAGGCCCCCTTTCTACCCCAGTGTCTGAGTTGCTAGGGCCCCCTGCGACAGCAGTGCCTGAGTTGCCGGGGCCCTCTGTGACATCAGTGCCACAGTTGTCGCAGGAATTGCCAGGGCTTCCGGCACCATCCGTGGGGTTGGAGCCACCACAGGAGGTACCAGAGCCACCTGTGATGGCACAGGAGTTGCCAGGGCTGCCTGCGGTGACAGCAGCAGTAGAGTTGCCAGGGCAGCCTGCGGTAACGGTAGCAATGGAGTTGGCCGAACAACCTGTGACGACGTCAGAGTTGGAGCAGCCTGTGGGGATGACAACGGTGGAACATCCTGGGCAGCCTGAGGTGACGACGGCAGCAGGGTTGCTGGGGCAGCCTGAGGCAGCGATGGTGCTGGAGTTGCCAGGACAGCCAGTGGCAACGACAGCGCTGGAGTTGCCAGGGCAGCCTTCGGTGCCTGGGGTGCCAGAGTTGCCAGGGCTGCCTTCGGCAACTAGGGCGCTGGAGTTGTCAGGGCAGCCTGTGGCAACTGGGGCACTGGAGTTGCCTGGGCAGCTCATGGCAACTGGGGCACTGGAGTTCTCGGGGCAGTCTGGGGCAGCCGGAGCCCTGGAGCTTTTGGGGCAGCCTCTGGCAACAGGGGTGCTGGAGTTGCCAGGGCAGCCTGGGGCGCCAGAGTTGCCTGGGCAGCCTGTGGCAACTGTGGCGCTGGAGATCTCTGTTCAGTCTGTGGTGACAACAACGGAGCTGTCAACGATGACCGTGTCGCAGTCCCTGGAGGTGCCCTCGACGACAGCGCTGGAATCCTATAATACGGTAGCACAGGAGCTGCCTACTACATTAGTGGGGGAGACTTCTGTAACAGTAGGAGTGGATCCCTTGATGGCCCAGGAATCCCATATGTTAGCTTCTAACACCATGGAGACCCATATGTTAGCGTCCAACACCATGGACTCCCAAATGCTAGCATCCAACACCATGGATTCCCAGATGCTAGCGTCCAACACCATGGATTCCCAGATGTTAGCCTCTAGCACCATGGACTCCCAGATGTTAGCAACTAGCTCCATGGACTCCCAGATGTTAGCAACTAGCTCCATGGACTCCCAGATGTTAGCAACCAGCTCCATGGACTCTCAGATGTTAGCAACCAGCTCCATGGACTCCCAGATGTTAGCAACCAGCTCCATGGACTCCCAGATGTTAGCAACCAGTTCCATGGACTCTCAGATGTTAGCAACCAGCTCCATGGATTCCCAGATGTTAGCTACCAGCACTATGGATTCCCAGATGTTAGCGACCAGCACCATGGACTCCCAGATGTTAGCTACTAGCTCTATGGATTCTCAGATGTTAGCATCAGGCACTATGGACTCTCAAATGTTGGCTTCCGGCACCATGGATGCTCAGATGTTAGCATCTGGTACCATGGATGCCCAGATGTTAGCATCTAGTACCCAAGATTCTGCTATGTTGGGTTCAAAATCTCCTGATCCCTACAGGTTAGCTCAGGATCCTTACAGGTTAGCTCAGGATCCCTATAGGTTAGGTCATGACCCTTATAGGTTAGGTCATGATGCCTACAGGTTAGGGCAGGACCCATATAGATTAGGCCATGATCCCTACAGACTAACTCCTGATCCCTATAGGATGTCACCTAGACCCTATAGGATAGCACCCAGGTCCTATAGAATAGCCCCCAGGCCGTACAGGTTAGCACCAAGACCCCTGATGTTAGCATCTAGACGTTCTATGATGATGTCCTATGCTGCAGAACGTTCCATGATGTCATCTTACGAACGCTCTATGATGTCCTATGAGCGGTCTATGATGTCCCCTATGGCTGAGCGCTCTATGATGTCAGCCTATGAGCGCTCTATGATGTCAGCTTATGAGCGTTCTATGATGTCCCCTATGGCTGAGCGCTCTATGATGTCAGCTTATGAACGCTCTATGATGTCAGCTTACGAGCGCTCCATGATGTCCCCAATGGCTGACCGATCTATGATGTCCATGGGTGCCGACCGGTCTATGATGTCGTCCTACTCTGCTGCTGACCGGTCTATGATGTCATCGTACTCTGCAGCTGACCGATCTATGATGTCATCTTACACTGCTGATCGTTCAATGATGTCTATGGCAGCTGATTCTTACACCGATTCTTATACTGATACATATACGGAGGCATATATGGTGCCACCTTTGCCTCCTGAAGAGCCTCCAACAATGCCACCATTGCCACCTGAGGAGCCACCAATGACCCCACCTTTGCCTCCTGAGGAACCACCGGAGGGTCCAGCATTACCTACTGAGCAGTCAGCATTAACAGCTGAAAATACTTGGCCTGCAGAGGTACCAGCATTACCTCCTGAAGAGTCTGTATCACTGTCTGAACCTTCTGTGAGTCAAAGTGAGATTTCAGAGCCTTCGACATTGCCTGCTAATTATTCAGTGTCAGCATCAGATCCTTCAGTGTTAGCATCAGAGGCTGCTGTTACCGTTCCAGAACCACCGTTAGAGCCAGAGTCTTCGGTTACATCAACACCCATAGAGTCTGCGGTAGTAGCAGAAGAGCATCAAATTGTTCCAGAGAGACCAGTGACTTACATGGTATCTGAAACTCCCATGATGTCAGCTGAACCAACTGTATTAACATCAGAACCTTCAGTTACGTCTGAGACAGCAGAAACTTTTGATTCCATGAAAGCTTCAGGACATGTTGCCTCAGAGGTATCTCAGTCCCTCCTGGAGTCAGCTGCGACTAATCCAGAGCCATCACAGAGCGCTCTAGAGCTGCCAGCCATGGCTGTCTCAGAGCTACCAGCTGTGGCTGTCCCAGAGCCACCAACTGGGACTGTTCCAGAGCCCCCAGCTGTGACTGTCTTGGAGACCCCAGCCATGGCTATCCCGGACCCAACAGCTATGGTGGTCTCTGACTCAACAGCTGTGGCTCTTCCAGACCCACCCACAGCTGAGGCTGTCCCGGAGACTGTGGCCTTGGCTGAGTCAGAGAATGTTACCATTTCTGTGCCAGTTGTTTCTGCTCTGGAGCCTAGTGTGCCTGCCCTGGAACCAGCAGTGTCAGTCCCTCAGGCTAATGCAGTTCTTTCAGAACCACCTGTTTCAGTGCAAGAATCCACTGTGATAATTTCAGAGCCTGCCATCACTGTCTCAGAACAGACCCAAATAATACCGACTGAGATAGTTGCAGAGTCTACACCAATGATACTGGAGTCTGATGTTATAAAAGGAGTGAATTTACTATCTGGTGATCAAAATCTTACTCCAGAGATTGGCATGCAGGAGATTCCCATGCATTCAGATGAAGAGCCGCATGCTGAAGGACACCTGAAGAATGACCCTTATGAAAGTGATCATGGTACAAATATAGACCTTAACATAAATAATCACTTAGTTGCTAAAGGGATGGAACATGACACAGTGTCTGCTGCCGCCACTGGTGCTGTTGGTGAAATCGGTGAAGGGAATATTTTATCCATCGGTGAGACTAAACAATGCACAGTATTGGATACATGCTCTAGTGTTAGCGAAGTTGATGGAGGAACTCTATCTTCTGCTGGTCCCTTTGCTCTTGAACCTGATGCAGTGGGAACCAGTAAGGGTATTGAGTTTGCTACAGCATCTGCTCTCACTTCAGTTAGTAAATATGATGTTGAAGTATCTTTAACCACTCAAGATACTGAACACGACATGATAATTTCCACTAGTCCCAGTGGTGGTAGTGAAGCTGACATAGAGGGACCTTTGCCTGCTAAAGACATTCATCTCGATTTACCATCTAATAACTTTATTAGTAAGGATGCAGAAGGACCATTACCTATAAAAGAGTGTGACCAGACATTAGCAGTTGCTCTCAGCCCTAAAGAAAGTAGTGGGGAAGATAAAGAAGTACCTCTCCCTACTAAAGAGATACTCTCTGATTCAGGATTTTCTGCCAATATTGATGATATTAATGAAGCAGATTTAGTGAGACCATTACTTCCTAAGGACATGGAACGTCTTACAAGCCTTAGAGCTGGTATTGAAGGACCTTTACTTGCAAGTGAGGTTGAACGTGACAAATCTGCTGCCAGTCCAGTCGTAATCAGTATACCAGAAAGAGCTTCAGAGTCCTCTTCAGAGGAAAAAGATGATTATGAGATTTTTGTAAAAGTTAAGGACACACATGAGAAAAGTAAGAAAAACAAGAACCGGGACAAAGGTGAGAAAGAAAAGAAAAGAGACTCCTCATTAAGATCTCGAAGTAAGCGTTCCAAGTCTTCTGAACATAAATCACGCAAGCGTACCAGTGAATCTCGTTCTAGGGCAAGGAAGAGATCATCGAAATCTAAGTCTCATCGCTCTCAGACACGTTCAAGGTCACGTTCAAGACGCAGGAGGAGGAGCAGCAGGTCAAGGTCAAAGTCCAGAGGAAGGCGATCTGTATCAAAAGAGAAGCGTAAAAGATCTCCAAAGCACAGGTCTAAGTCTAGGGAAAGAAAAAGAAAGAGATCAAGTTCCAGGGATAACCGGAAAACAGTTAGAGCTCGAAGTCGCACCCCAAGTCGTCGGAGTCGGAGTCACACTCCTAGTCGGCGAAGAAGATCTAGATCTGTGGGGAGGAGGAGCTTTAGTATTTCCCCAAGCCGCCGCAGTCGCACCCCAAGCCGCCGCAGCCGCACCCCAAGCCGCCGCAGCCGCACCCCAAGCCGCCGCAGCCGCACCCCAAGCCGTCGCAGCCGCACCCCTAGCCGCCGCAGCCGCACCCCAAGCCGCCGGAGAAGATCAAGGTCTGTGGTAAGGAGACGAAGCTTTAGTATCTCACCAGTAAGATTAAGGAGATCACGAACACCTTTGAGAAGAAGGTTTAGCAGATCTCCCATTCGTCGTAAACGATCCAGGTCTTCTGAGAGAGGCAGATCACCTAAACGTCTGACGGATTTGAGTAAGTAATTTTAAAATTTATTGGCATTGTAATAGAGGATGATACAAATCCATTTTTTCTGATCTTTGAATCCAATGGAATATTTTGGGTTATTGGCTTAGGTAAATATTTCTGTCTTTAAATTTCCATATAGGTGGCTCTTGGGCAACATGGGTTTGAACTGGATGGGTCCACTTATACATGAATTTTTTGATAAAGTATTAGTATTGTAAATGTGGTTTCCTTAATGGTTTTCTTAATGTTTTTTGTAGCACATAGCATGTAATACATATACAAAACATATGTTAATTAGCTGTTTATGTTATCAGTAAGGCTTCCAGTCAGTGGTGTACTATCCGTAGTTAAGTTTTGGGGGAGTCAAAAGTACATGCCATTTTTAAGTACGACGGTATCAGTGCCTTTAACTCCTCTTGTTCAAGGGTCAACTGTAATTAGATTATGGGTTTTAGAAAACAGGGATAAGTAAATTAGTAATTAGAGTTAAAAAGATGTGCTTTGGAGTGTATTAGAACCAAGGTGTTTACATACTTGAATGTTTTTACATACTTGAAGTTTGAACTATTTCCTGTAACTGAAAATGGAAAGTAGAAGTCTAGTTAAAGATAAGGCTGGTATACGCTGAGCTTGTTTCACTGCATGTATGCCAACATAGATCCTTGAACACAAGCCTGAAATTACAGTGTGTGTGTTTTTTTTAAATAAGTTCCATGATTGAAAAGGGCAACACAGGGCTGTTAAATGTGTGCAAAGGTAACTCTGATTGGTATAACGGGTAATGGAAGTGAGTAGGGAATTTTGCACGGTGGGGAGTTCTTTTTTATCTGGGTTGGTGATAATAGCAAAATAAGGTTTTAAGTTTATTAGATTGACTTTAGTATTTTAATAATCTGCCTTTTAAAATAGAGTGCTCTAGTTCCCTTTGATTTAACGAGTGTGCAGGGATGATTAAAAGTGGGTGGATAGTGCATGACTACCTGCAATAATGGATAATTTATCATTATGTCAGTAGATTTGACATTTCCAGGTCAGGGTTGTCTAAAGAAAAAGACCCGAACAGTAAGGGAAAATTCATTCAGTTAAGCAAAAGTTGGGTTGTTGGGTTGTTTTTTAAATTTAGACAGCGAGAGAGAGTGCACCCGCACAAGCGGGAGAGAGAATCTCAAGCAGGCTCCATGCTCAGGGCCTGACACTGGGCTCAATCCCATGATGCTGGGATCATGACCTGAGCCAAAATCGAGAGTTGGATGTTTAACCAACCCAGGCGCCCGAGTTCTTGTTTTTTTATTTTTGTTTACAGAATTACGTCTTTGAAGTGATTACAAGTTAGTAGAGGAGATGTGGATAAAATGCATGTATGTCTGTTTTACCAAGTAGTAACCTGCCAGAAAGAGCAGAATGTGATGATTACTTGTATAGTTAGGGCACTTTTGAGCACACTGAAGAGGAGTGTTAAATTCTGGCTTGTTAGAAGAGGTTGAATTTGGGCTTAAAGAGTGATTTAAAATGTCATATTAGAAGGAAAGTGATTTTAAGGGCATGATACTTTTGGAAAACAAAGGACTGTGCAGGTGTGTGTGTGTGTGTGTCTTAGAGTGTCTGGCAGGGTTCTGTAATTTAGCTATTTTGTGTAGTGTGTGAATGGGAAGCCAAACGTGGAGTTCATCGGGGCATTTGCTTAAAAACTGACCTGAAGAGTGATTTGATCACAACTGTATGTTAGGGCAGAAAATTGATGCCTTTAATTTTGTTAGTGTATAAGATTTTAGATAGAACAAAATGTGTTTATTAGTCTTATGGGAAAACTGCTTCTATTTTTCCTCTTCCAGACAAGGCTCAATTACTTGAAATAGCCAAAGCTAATGCAGCTGCCATGTGTGCTAAGGCTGGTGTTCCTTTACCGCCAAACCTAAAGCCTGCACCTCCACCTACAATAGAAGAGAAAGTTGCTAAAAAGTCAGGAGGAGCTACCATAGAAGAACTAACTGAGGTAAGCTAGACAGAATTTGTTTACATTCTTAAGTGGATTATTTCAGTGATGTTGACTCTGGAGCGTGCCAAAACCCGAATTGTGGGCTGAACTGATAATGGCTGGCACCGAGTGGCCAAAACCCGAAATACAGATGTGGCAGCGGCAGAAGCTCTGTTTAGCAGGCCATTATCCGGGATGGCTAAGCTCCGCTAGCTAAAAGTTACTTCCCATTACTTTTGCTTTCCAGTTTTAGAAGCCAAACTGACTGAGGAGTGGGACGGTTCGTTTGAATGGAGGAGGTGTTGAGTGAGCAACACGCAGAAGCTCGCCTACAGTTTCGTTTCCATTCACGACGTGTTCACTGATCGCCACGAGTGTACTGCATATACGCAAAGACACAGACAATCTTCAGAAATGATCTTTTGCCACCGGAGCTTGGAAATTAATGAGAATAGCTGGCCATTGCCTGAAAGGAACTTCTTACGCATCAACATTTCGGGTTTTGGCTGTTTGGTACCAGCCATTGGTGATAATGGCCGGCCATTATCAGTTCTTCCTGCGGTTCGGGTTTTGGCAGTAACATATATTTTAGACACACTTGTTTCTGTTTTTAAGAATTTGATCTTTTCAATTGAGGCTTTTTTTGGCTTTGTTTTGTTAATATTATTTTTATTATTATTTTTTTTTTTTTGGGGAGGACGCTGAAATACTGCTGCTAGGATCCAGAAATACCACACTGTTTCATATATTGAAACTTGTTATTGGCTAGCCTTATGCCAGCCTGCCACTGTTAATATATTCTGTTCCCCTTGGTTACAGGCTTGGTATACTCTGTGTTTTTTGGCCAATTGAGCTTTTTATCCTATTGTAACATTTTCAATTGATAATGGATGTGACAAATTCTACTGCTTGTATAGACAAGTCCACCCAAATTTACTCTGACCTTTTTATAAAGCCAGGTAATGGAGTCTATTCCTTAGCTTCTCAGGAAGGAATTGACTTTGCTTTATGTGTCAGACTTCATCAGTTAACACCCTCTCCATCATGCCTTATTTTCCATTCTTGAGTTTTGTTCCTTTAGAGACTCAACCTACAAAACACTTATGGAGAGACACATGACCATCTAGCCCAATTGTACATGTTTCAAAGTTTTTATTTTGCCATGCATTTGGGGGTTCATATAGTTTCTTAATGTTTCCTCACTTAGATTTATTGAAATATGAATTACAACTTTTTTTTTAATTTAAGGACTTAGTGAAGGCTTCTATTACTTGCTCGTCAAATCTAAGCTCCTTCTCTAAAACCTTGTGAAACTTAGTGTTTCCCTGTATGTTTTTAAGCCTCGTTTTCAGCCCTCTTGTTCCTTCTAATACAAGTTTCTCACCTTTTTACCACCATCTAACTATGATGACTCTTTTTTCTTTTCCTGCCAGTCCTTGTTCTTAACTATGAAAATCTGGCTTAGAACTCTTCAAGGAATAGCCCTTGGTTATCAAATTCTGCCTGATTCTGTTTTCTCTTAAGCTTTTATTCTTTCAGCACTTATGTATTCCATTTGTATTATATCATTTTGCACTTGTTAATTGTGTTGCTCTGTAAAAGCGTTCCTCAATTATTTCATGTGTATGTAATTCTGTTTCTTGAACTAGATTGTAAGCTCCTTGGGAGCAGGGACCATGTCTTCTACTCTTTTTTTTTTTTTTTTTTTTGTATTCCCTGGACAGTGCCCAGTACAGTGCTCTGCACATAGTAGGTGCTCAATAAATGTTGTTGACTGACTGAACAGCTAGAGTGTGTTTAAATAATAGCCGATAAGCTAAGCTACTTACCTACAACCTGTTTATCTTGTTTTATTTCTGAAAGTTGATTTTATGTGGTTTTGATTTTTTAAAAAAACTACACGTTCCACATAAAGTGTAAGATTTATCTTTTGTTTTTATTTTTTAAGAAATGCAAACAGATCGCACAGAGTAAAGAAGATGATGATGTAATAGTGAATAAGCCTCACGTTTCGGATGAAGAGGAAGAAGAACCTCCTTTTTATCATCATCCCTTTAAACTCAGTGAACCCAAACCCATTTTTTTCAATCTGAACGTGAGTATTAGTGTTTATGGTTTGATGAAATAGCATAGGGACTATTTAAATAAAACTCAAATGGAATTAAATTGTTTTAATGTTTTATTAAATACTGTGAGAAATAGTGAACAATTATTTTCAGATTATGTTGAAAAACCTCTTAAGTGTTAATTAAGGAAACACATTATGTTTTAGATTGCTGCAGCAAAACCAACTCCACCAAAAAGCCAGGTAACATTAACAAAAGAGTTTCCTGTGTCATCTGGATCTCAACATCGAAAAAAAGAAGCGGATAGTGTTTATGGAGAGTGGGTTCCTGTAGAGAAAAATGGTGAAGAGAACAAAGATGATGATAATGTTTTCAGCAGCAATTTGCCCTCTGAGGTAAGTAAGAGGAATATTGTGTTGTTTTGTTTTTTGTTTTTAATACCTGAATCTCCCATTTTATTGTTACTTTATATCTGATTTGGCTTCTGTTTCACTCTTCTTAGGGCCGGGTTAAACGGCAGGGCCGGGTTAGACGACAGATGAAACAACCCGCAGCTTCTCATTTGACAGTAACTCGATGCAATTCACTTTGTGGAACCAAGCCACAAAGTGAAAAGCATCGAATTGCAGAGAACAGTGTTATCACATCCCTACCCAACATTGGGCCCTCCTTGCACTTATGGGAAGGTAGCCCAAGGTACAACTATTTAGCTTCCCGTTTTGCTTCGAGGCTCTATAGCTCTAGATTTTGGTGGTAGCAAATTTACTGGGTGGAGGGATTGAGCAGAGAGAGGCAGATCCTCAGGTTCAACACAAGAACTGGATTGGAAAAGGTCACTGTAGGCTGATGTGTGAGCATCTTGGATATATAACATAGCCCATTGCCCTTAAATAATGGTTTCTTACTATTTCTTTGGGTTGTCAGAGAGCCTTTAATTTTAATCATTTTCCCTTCCCTGTGCTACCTTGGCCCTTTGGAATTCTTGTGTTTAACCTAATGCTCAGCCTTGGTACTCCATTTCCCTTCTCCTTCCCCTCTTTGCTACTATTAAAAGTTGGAGAAGTGGAATTCACACCTTGAAATTTCCATGAGGCTATAGTTGTATCTTGTCAAAATGACGCAGTAATAACACCAAGTGTCAAAACAACCCCATTAAAATGCTGACTGATTAAATAATGTGCTGCTAAATATAGTGCACATGAAAACAGCAAGACTGTATATATATGTAAATATATATATATATATATATCTGTATCTTTGTATGTATCTCTGTATCTGTACCTTTGCTGTATCTTTTAATAAACAGTTTACTTTTATTTAACTTGTTGTGCAAAATCACGCTTGGGGGATCTGGGAGGGTGGAGACTTACTAGGGTGGGTGGGAGTTTTAAATGATACTATAGATTAGTTATCACCTCTTGCCCTTGGTTCCAAAGCCCAGACGTTTGTCCAAGGACTGGACTAGATAATCTGATGCCCTTACGATGTGGGACTTCTTCCCCACTTCCTTTTCTTGCAGTTCTGGGATATGTAGGTCAGAGAGACCTGTTCTCTCCACCTCAGGTTCCTTGCATTGGCCGTATCGTCTTCCACTAAACACCTCCATTATTACAAATAAATAAATCCTGTTGTTTATAAAATCAGAAAGTGAACAGAACCCAAATCAGAATTCTTTTGATAGTATTTTTTTTCCCCTGAGCTATTCACAGGTGACATTTTTTTATTGTGCTTTTTTGATCGGCATTTTAAGAGAGCGCAGGTTCTATACAATGAAGCTGGACACGCTAATTAACCAATGCAGTTTATGGTCACCAGTGATGATTTGTATTTATGTGGGATTCAGTAGTTGAAGCAAGTTATACTCTCACCAGTGGGGAAGGGGTAGCTGATTTAGACAATATTTTAGTGAAACCAATTCAGTAGCTCAGTTGCTAATCCCTAGATTAGACTACCTGCACATCTCAAGAGGGAAAGGTTAACTGACATCTGCAATTGCCTTAAATCTTGTAGTAGGCTGAATATAAATCATGGTAAGAGGGCCAGTACAGACTGATTTAGAAATTCTGATACATACGCTTTTAGTAATTTGCAGATTAAGCATGTAATAGAGTTGGAAAACATAGGGAGATCATGTGAGAAAAATTTTTCAGCTGAGTAAAGCCCTGTAAATAATTGAAAAGTTCCAAGGGATTTTCCTGAGAAGTGATCATAAGTATTTTAACTGCAGTTGAACATGCAGAAAGTGCTTAGTGAATCCTGATGAGTATTTCTTTTTTATTGAAACTTTATCTATACGTGTCTGTATATATATGTTTGGAATTCAGTACTCTGCCATTATCAGTCTTAACACTGACCCTGTGATGCCTTAGCCTTATCAGTCATCAAAAGTAGTTGTCAGTTTTAATTAAAAGTTGGGGGGAATTCCAAAGAAATCCCAGGGGGAGAAGTTGGGTATTCAAATTTTATATTAAGCAGTCTTTCATTAAAGCAGAAGAAAAAGGTCGGAAAACTAAATAAATGAAGCGGATTTCTTCTGTGGGAGGATATATACAACTATATGATACCAGAATTCTTTTAAGTCAGACTCAAAAAATACATAGGTTAATTTTAAGCAAAAACAATCCCAAAATTTTAGAAGAGAAAAAGCATGCTTTCGTTTTGCTTTCAGGTCTCTGTGCTTTTACCTAACAATAGTAGTAAACACCTAGAGGAAGTGGTCACAATATAAAACGTTTAGTCCTAGTTATTTAGCTGTATCTTGCAAATACATGAATTTGTAAGATTATGTTCTACATACCAATGTTTGTGGAATGGTGACATGGGAGCGTTGACCCTTTTGATTCCCTGTCTGGGGTTGAAATAAAGGCTTTTATAGAGTAAAAGGAAAGTTCTTTCAAATGGTCACTGTTTTAACTGATCAGTATTTATTTATTTTTTAACCTATCCGTGTTTTTCATTTTAATAAATATAAATGGAGTTTGTGGTTTTTTAGTTTTGAGCATAAAACATTTAGGCAAAGATCACAGATTTGGTCTCAGCTTTGCTGTAATCCTTAACCCCACCAATTGTCTTGCACATGAGTGCTCTTTGACATAAACGTGAGTGGATAGATGTGGATGGATCAACATAAATCCGTATCTTATGGAATATCAGCTCATCAGACTGTGCCTTACTGCCATAGCATCGTCTTCCTACCCAGAAGCCAGCCAGCATCATCCTCAGTAAGGAGTGTCTACAGAACTTTGACCATATTTGTGTGAATTTGATTTATTCTTAAACAGTGAAATCAAAAATGGTGGAAAACTAATATTTAAAAAAAGTGTCCTTGGGGGCATTAATTCTTGCTAATAAAGTTAGAGGCTTATTGGGTAGAAGATTTAAATGTAATCTTTGATATAAAATTTCCTTGGGTTTACTATTAATCATAAATTATCAGAGGTCCAGAGGTAGCTCTCCATTAAGGTCTAGTAATTGCTTACATGTTAAGATGATTCTTGTCTCAGTGTGCTTGGTTTGTTTTATTAAAAAATATTTCCACTTCCCAGTGGAAGTATAGAAGTTCTTCAAGTATAAAGTTCCAGCTTTATACTTTAGGAAAGTTAAGTTCTTGGGGTAAGATGTAAATTGTAATTGAAAATTAAATACATGGGTCCTGGCAGTGCTAGAATGGTTAAATACAGCCTTGCTATTCATTCTTTTTTCCTTAGATTCTCCTGGGTGATTAACATTGAATTTCTTTGAACAACTTAATAGGTTACCTGTTTTTCTTATTCTAGTTTATTCAGATTAAATGTATAGGAGTTATGTTAGAGAATTCCATATGGTGTAATAAAAGGTTCGTAATTCACATTTTAAAACCAAACCCATGACAGCTGAGGTATTCTGTATTTTGTGTGGCTTTTGTTTTTATAGTTGTCATTTTCTTTTCTATATGAACCTCTTTGTAATTTATTAATTTTTGCTAATAAGTATCTTAAAGTCCTATTTTACATACAGGTCAGATGCTTTTTTTTTTTAATTCTGTTTTTTTGAATTAAACATTTCCTTTTATACTCTCTGTTTTAAGATACCTGTAATTGTCTAGGTAGAGAGTAATATAATTCATATTATAGGGCTTATTTTCCCTATCTGACTCCCTCCTAATAATTCTCTTTAGCCCTGTAATTGACTTTCTAAGAAATGCCCCTGAGATACTTGTATTTATGTAAACAGCTGGGTTAACGAAAGCGGTAAGGAAGTTGACTTAGAAGGGTTTTTAAATGAGGAAGATACAGAAAGGACATGATTATAACTTAGGCTGTGAAATGCATGTTACATTATGATTTCATTTCTGACACTTTTGGATTACAGGAGAAGTGATCTGCTGTGTTGCTGTAGTAGAGAAATGAAATAACGTGGACAGGTTTTTAACTATAGGAGAACTGGAATTGGATACTCTAGGTAGATTTCACTTTTTAAAACAAGTCCCAGGGAAAAGGAAACTAAACATTTTCCCCAATTATAATACTTAGAATATTATTATAGTATCATAATTAGACTTCATACATTAGATTAAAAGTTTGTAGTATAACAGTGGAAACAAATGAGGCTTGTTGATGACCACTTAATAATAGCGTTCTATGAAATTTAAGATTTTTTCCTACTTTTTAGAAGGGCTTTTTAACATCATTTCGGTACCTTAAACCTATTCCTCTTTCTGAGCAACACTGAAAGATGGTTAGGGCTCTGAAGCTCCACTACATAGTATGATGCACTGTATAGTGTTTATGTACACACACATATACCATATAGTCCAATAGAGTAGTCACTAGCCACTGAAAAATCATTTCCTTAATTGCACTAGCCACATTTTAAGTGCTCATTAGCTGTCACTGTAGAAAATACTACTGACCAGTGTTCTAAAGGGTAGCTGTGATATTTAATGAGAGTTTCAATACTGATATGTGACATTTGGTCTAGTCCTTAAATATTAATGCTTTGGGGATTATACATTATTACATATCTTGAATTACCTTGAAAACCTGGAAACATGCTTTTTTGATTCAAACACTTGAGGATCCTTAAGAGGTTCAGATAATCCTGGTTCATTTTATTTTGAGTATGTTCTTCACATTTAAAAATATGAATATAAAATGAATAGTAAGATTACTCTCTTGGTAAGCCTGTTGAGTGAATTAAGTTGTAGTCAGGAAAAAAACTGGTTATCATTTTATCTGAAGTAAATTTATTTTAAACATCAAGGTTGCTATATTAAAATCTCTTCCAGAGTGAGATGTGAATGTAACAAAATGTTACTGAGATTTGAATGAAGTTTCATCCTGGGGATAAATGATGAGGCATTTAGATTATCTGCTTAAAGATTTAAAAAATATATGAAGATAGGTCTTCAGATCATAGGTGTGTATTCATTTGTTTACTAATTGGGAAGAATTTTATTCTAGAGAAGTTGGGAGCTTTTAGAGCCATCTTTACATTTTCATGGCTAAATTTATAGCTGGAAATTGGGGATCAGGGCTTGAAGTAGTCAGTAGATCGATTTTCCACATTATCACTTCTAAGCTTAGACTTTTTCAGAATAAAAACCTGTTATTTATACCTAAACATTCTCAGATTTACAGACTGCTACCCAAAGTAATTTGGACAAGGTTAATGAACAGTACTTGAGGTATATTTGCTGGGCTTTCAAATTGCATCAGTAATCCTACCTGACAGTTTTAGGAAACACATAAGGTAGGCCAAAGGAATGTAAATTTTGGCCTGAAATATTTGGGTTCCCATTTATTTAAAGTCCCAGCAGTTGATCAGAATTATCAAAAAAGTGACAAGTGAAGACCCCTAGAGTGTTAGTGTTTAATTGTGACTGCTTAGATTATTTTTTATAGGCCCCAGATGTATTGTAATTAGTGTGGATAATTTACTACGTTGACAGTTAAGATCTTCCATGGGATCTGTAAACAGTCTTTACAATTACAGAATGAATTTAGCTTTGCTTTCGTTTTAAGAAGGCAGTACATAAGAATCTATGTGGAAGAAAAAATTTAATTTTGCTGGGGGAATATTATGAGATGACTCAGCAAGATAACGAAGAATGATGGAATAATAAGGGGTTCTGAAGGTAGAAAAAGGGAGACTAGTAATCCTTATGCGTGAGGTAGAATTATTCTCTTATATCCTTATGCGTAAGGTAGAATTATTCTCTTAGAGTCATACGCCCTTCTATATAGGTCTTTATTTTATAAGAAGTATTTCATATGTAGTACATAGTTAAATTACAGGTAGCCCTTAGCTTTAAGAAAAATCCTTAGCTGTTAATTTATATTACTGACTTCCTTATATTTGTAATATCCATGCAGTACCTCTAATCATGTTTTGCATATGAATATAGGAAAACCTTTTCATGTCAAATATTTTCCAAAAAAGGATTTTCTTGGGTGAAATCACTAGGAAATATTAATGGGTTGTGTTAGAAGAAAAATAAGTAATAAGAATTGGTGATGATACAAGTCAACATGAGCTCTTAACATCAGAACAAAGAACATCAAATACTTACTTGATGTGTTTTTCCTTTTGTGGTTGAGCCTTCCACAAATCTGATAAATTGGGGATTTGTTCTTTAAGAATTTTTCTGGACATTATGAAATGTTTTAAAAAGTTAAACCATGAAGTCACCTCTGCTTAGCGTAACATTTTTACAGGTAGGATATGAGCTTTGAAAAGGAGGACCTAAGACATTTCAGACATACTTAATTTTAAATGTGTTGGTTCATGTTGTTATGTACCCTCCCAGAAATATTTTAATTTGGGTCATTAATACATATAAACTGAAAACAAAGGATTCGTTTATGTATATAGTAAATACATTCTTTGAAGAAATGGAGTTCTTAAGACCAAACTGTATCTCTGAGCAACTGCAAGAAGGTGAAAAGATGTGCAGATGAGTAAAAGACCAACTGACCTGATAGTGGTTTTCTGCTTGCTTACTCAAGAACCTTATTGCTTCTGAACATTATGCTAAAAAGAAATAGGATAAAATGAAAATTGCTCATGAATATAAAATTAATAGTTCCAAAACAGTTGAAAAAAGTACCAGTTTTTGTAAATGACTGTTTTGTTAGTGAAGGCTAGAGAGTTTTAAGTTCTTAGTGCAATTTTCTGTGATCATAATTTGCTACAGTAGGAAATACAGTAGAAAATATGAAATTTGAAGTTCAGATGTTGGGTTGAGTTCAGCTGCTGCCTCTGATAGCGTGTAACTTACCTTAAATGATCCTCATCTGCTTTCCAAGTTTCTTGTACTTCTTGGTATCTTTTCTGTACTTTACAAGATTATTAATATGTAAGATTACTGTTTCATTTTTGATATGTAGCAACTAAAGATATGAGCACTTTTTAGAATTTAGGGGGTCTATCATAATTTGAGATAATTATCTATGTTTTCTTTCTTAGCCTGTGGACATCTCTACAGCAATGAGTGAACGGGCACTTGCTCAGAAAAGACTAAGTGAGAATGCATTTGACCTTGAAGCCATGAGCATGTTAAATCGAGCTCAGGAAAGGGTATGTAGCAGTTTTAATGTCTGCTAAATGAGAATTTAACTAATTAGATGGTTGTGACATAAGTAAATTCTGTGGCATGCTGTTGAAATGTAGGTCCTAAGAATCCAAGGAAATAAGTAATTTATTGTAATTAGCTTATTTTAAATGAAAGTGATTTTGGGGCATGGTCATTCACTCAGTAAGTGTTTATTGTGTACTGTGTGGCAGGAACTAATGTTTAAGAGAGTTAAAATAGAAAAAAAATCCGTGCTCTTACTGAGTTTGTAATCTGGTATATAAAAGTAGCTATGTGCCCATCATAGCTCTGTGAGATGTAGGTACTATTATGATGTCCCATTTTCCAGCTGAGGAAACTGAGTAAAGAGTAGTCAGTCAGCCTGAAACAACTATAACACTGCACGTTAACTACACTGGAATTAAAAAAAAAAAATGATTAGGCAGTCTGAGGCCAGAGTCTAGACTTAAATTTTTAACAGCGGACAGCCTTTCCTTTTGTCTTCTACATTCCCGTGGTAGA
The DNA here is from genome assembly GCF_024362965.1 of Panthera pardus. Taxonomy (NCBI): domain Eukaryota; kingdom Metazoa; phylum Chordata; class Mammalia; order Carnivora; family Felidae; genus Panthera; species Panthera pardus. The sequence goes on along the minus strand of NW_026526721.1, from coordinate 11,594,174 downwards.
TCTATATAGAAACGACAAATACATGTTCAGACAGATAAATACACTACCTAACAATACCAATGTTTATTAGCAAATATACTTTGAAGGACAACTGATTCTTTAACCATCACAATAAATGCTGGTGATTAATGTAGGGCTCAGTTTTTAAAGAAAGCTGTTTTCTGGGTTTGAATAATTCCCTGCATTTATCACTCCTTAAGCGTGTCTCTTGAATTCTGGATTTCTAATACCACAAAGAAGGTAATTAATTAAAAACTCAGGCGATCATAACATTTATTAGATTGCATTTATATGAGGTACATAAAGCAGAGGGCAGGGATCCCGTGCCGCATGAAACTCTTTTCTGTATTCATGTATCCATGTGATATTTTGGAGAATGAGTATTATCGTTCATGCTTTTCAGTTGTTAGACGTACATCTCAAATCTTGTTGTTAATGGGACCCACTGAATGTTATCAAAGTGCTGCTTTTAAGAAAACATTTTAAATATGTATGCATTCATCAAATTGTTCTAAAAGTTGAATAAGTCTTATTCAGCCTTTTCAAGAACTAAATAAAACCATTTCATTTAGTGAAATAAACCAGTGGGCATTTTTGACTAGACAAGTAATTTTACTCAGTTGATTGAGGCATCTTTTTTTTTTTTCTTCAGATTGATGCCTGGGCTCAGCTGAACTCCATTCCCGGCCAATTCACCGGAAGTACAGGAGTACAGGTTCTGACACAAGAACAGTTGGCTAATACTGGTGCCCAAGCCTGGATTAAAAAGGTACACAACATATGCACGTACGAAAGTGTCCAACTACAAAGTTAAGATTTTTTTTAGAAAATGTTTTATTAAAAATGCACGGAGAGGCCAGTAACTATAACCAAAGTTCATGAGTAAATTTGCTATGTGTGCCTACTCTAGGATGGACACTGAAGATGGACCTGATTCATGAGACAATGGCAAATGTACAAATAAGGCTCAAGAGCCACTCAGTTTATATCCTGAAGTTATTTGTTATTGCTGCTGCTGGTCTTTTTGGGGGTGGTTTTTTAAAAACTGTGTTTTGAATGCTAACAGTGTATCTCAGGTGCTGTTCAGAATGTTCCACAGTTCCTGTTGGACTAATCTAATGATTTCAAAGCAGTGGTTCTCAAATTTTTTCTCATCATGGGATACTTTATTACAGGTTTATTTTTGGTGGATCACTGTCCCCAAGAGCCCTCTTACCACCCAGATTTTCCATTTCTTTGCTCCTCTGTCCTTCTTTCCCCTTCTTTAGTGCCTGTGCCCTCTTGTAAGCTCTCTTGGCCCTTATTTCTCACCCTTCTGGTGATCACCCCGATCCCTGTGGTTGTCAGCTGCTGGTTATAGCAAGTTGGTGGGAGGCCCCAGTATTAGCACTGCATGTGGTGATCTTGCCATGGGACCGGAAGGCTGGGGAGGATGGTTGGACTTTTGGGGGGGGGGGGGGGACGGCGGGCAGTGCTGAAGGGGTGGTGAAGGGGGCGGAGTCGGGATGGAGACTGCTATCTGTGGACCACCATTTAGGCCCTGGTGGCCTCTGGTGATCCACAGGCTCAATTTGAGAACCACTGATCTCCTGAAAAAACAGGATATGTAAGACCTAAATTCAAGGGAGAGGATGGACGCCTCGTGCTGTGAAGATGTAGGTGCTCCTGGTTTCAGATTCCTGCAATGAGACCTGTGGACTCCACCTACGGCTGCCTCATTGTTGGGGGAGTCTTAGGTGGTTAAGAAGGGCTTTCTAAAGAAATGCCTTCTGATGAAGGGACGTGGCTTGGTTGGATGGGTGATGGGACATTTGTTTCAGGAGTACTGGCAGTATGGCAGTGCTGAAACTGGGAGGCTGCGTGGTCTAAGGATTGGGAAGGTTTCTTTATCCCGCTGTACTCCTGACTGCTTTTGTGATCATGGGCAAGTAATATACTTGGAATTTCAGTCTCCCAAGTGTCATGAGAAGACAAGTTCTTATTACTGCTTCACAGGGCAATAATTAATAACGTGATGGGCACCTATGAAGAATTGCTATGATTGCCAGTGAATGAGCTGAATTTCCGCAAAATGAGATTTTGGTTGCTTTGGATATTTTAATCTCATAACGTTTCAGTTTTGATAGCATTATCTCTGATGATCCTCTTATTAACAAATTAATATGAAACATGATACATCCTCAATTTACCTGCCATTTTTGGTACATTTAGGTACACTAATATGTGTTTAGTGAGTATATGGCCAGATTCATTAAAAATTTATAACTTTTATGTCATTTACTAGGGGTCGGTGTTGGAAAAAAATGAAAATCTAGTAAAAATATTTTTGAGTTCATTTTGGACCAATTATAGTATTTAAAGTAGAGTGATTTGTATAGTATTTGAAAATGGCCTTCATCTCATTGGGAAGAATTATATACACCTATTTCAATAGTTTTAATTCTTTAATACTATTTAATCTTGAAGCTTGAGTCTCAGTATTTCAGGAAGTTAGACTTGAAGCTTACGTGGGTGTTTAGGCAGATAAAAATTAAATAGTCTTGTACATTACTAGGTAGGAACTTCTGAATGTGATTCCATTGTAAAATTTTGGTCTTCATTTGTATAATGAAGTGCTGATCCATAATGCTTATATAGTTCTAAAAATCATGTTAACATAACTTGCAAAAGTGAATCTTCTACTGATTAAAATTGGTTCTTGCAAACTTTCCCTTAAAGTTTTGATTTCTAGTCATGTAGGCAGTTGACAGATTTTCAATTACATTATTTTAAATGTACATGTAAGTCATTTTGATAAATTATGAGATGTGTTCATGAAAGTTTTTAAATAACAAGAAAGCAATGCTTTTAGGAAAACTCCCGTTTATATGTTTACAGAAGAATATTTGCTACTGATATCAAGGAAGGAATGAACATTTATAAAAATGTGGAAAATTAGCTGGAAATTTATCATTTATCTTCACTGTCAATGGTCTCTTTGTTGTGTTTAGAAAACTTTCAATGATCACATAGTTTTTCTTGCCTTGCACTAGCCTAACACCCTCCTTTATGTTAAAAACCACATGGAATGCCAACATAGTCCATATTCATTTTTAGTTTGTTGCAGTATATTCTTAGATGAAAAAAGATGGGAGTTTTACCATTATTATGTCAGTAAGACATTTTTAAGTGGTTATTGATTTAAAAGAACCTTTATTTTCTGGAATTAAGTGATTTGGACATGACCCGATGAGTATTGTTTACTATTATACTCATTAGATTAAGCAGCTTTTTGGTGAACTATATACACAATGGGGTAAAGAAACATGAAGATAGTAGACAATGGAAACCGAGTCGGAAGCCTGGGTTATTTGGGGTTTTGTATTATACTCTGCACAGTTGCCCTTTTTTTTAGGAGTGTTGCCTGGAAAAGAGGGGCGGATGAACCTGGAAGTAAGTAAAAGTCATTTTAGGTGTGTAGCAACAAGGCAGTTGATATCCAAGCATCAGCTAACTTTTCTCTTTATACATCAACACTGCATGGCCTGCACCAAATAAGGAACTGAACCAGGGGTATGTTTTTACCTCCACAGCTGCCTCCTTCCATCAGAGCACCTAGTTGTACTTAATGTCTAGTCACACATCATTGGCATGTTTTTCCCCGGCATATAATTTACAAAGCTGGGGGAAAAAATAATACAGTTTTACTACTGTGTAAAAATAAGATTTTAAAAATTTAGTATTAACTTATCAATATAGGAAATGATTAATGCATACTCTTCCCAGAGATACCAAATTTTTGACTCCCTCTGTTGATAAGTTAATGACTTTTGCTATATATTTGCTAGAGAACATAAGTCTAAAATTTAAGAACAAGGGGAAAGTAAAGCAGGATTTTGAGATGTTATAAATTAAAAGGAAAATGGCCAATAAAGATCAACAGTAGAATTCATCTGTTCTGTGTACATGGATGTCCTTTAAAGTAGAGGCATCACATATTTATTTCTTAATGTGTGAAAATGACTGTTGACCATGCTAATGTATATAGTTGTGCATCTTAAGACATTAAGTGGTTTGCTGCTTTGATGGAAATTATGGTTCAGTGGGTTGGATACAAGAGAGATGACTGTTCACAGAATAACCTGTGAACTTTCACCCCTCTGTATGGAAACTTGTTTCAGGGCCAAATCCTTGTAGCTGTCTTCTTGCCCCGGTCAGTGCCAGCCCTACTATTCACAACACTGCTGCTACCGAGGCCTAGGTATGTAAACGTTTAAGGAGTTTTTTAAAAGTCTTTTAACATCAAGCTAGGATTTAAAAGCATTCAAATTCAGTTTGGTATAATGACAGGGTATTTTATGTGACTGTCCATTTCTTACTGTGTAAATAGAATGTAAAGATTTTTACCTTTTGGTTCATAGGGATTTTCTAAGTAAAATATTTATACTTGCTTTAAGGTAGAGTGGGAAAGAAAACTTGGGATGTTAACAGTATGCTTCTTCAGTGTCCAAACTATTTCTAAATGATTTCTGGGCTTTATTCATTAACTAGGTACACCTGGGACAATTAATATTATTGACTGTTTTAACATTGCCTTCTTTTTATTTTGCAAGCTAAGAAGAGATACCAGTGAACCTAAATAGTGGACGAAAACAGGAGTGTTCTAATTTTTTTTTTTTTTTTTTTTTTTTTTGGAGGGGGGCAGGAGGGCTACTGTTTTAAACTGCCATTTATTTGCCTTATTTGACTTTCAAAATATTATGTTAATGTGAAAATGATTAGCATCCACACTACAGTATGTATATAAGTATAGAAACTTAAATTTAATTGCTATATCAGATCTAGAAGTAAAATAAGATTTTTTTTTTAAAAATTACACTGCACTTGTAGTCAAATTCTAACTCTGAAATGGGGACATTTTACCTTTCTTTCTTTGGATAGGATCAGTTCTTAAGAGCAGCCCCGGTAACTGGAGGAATGGGAGCCGTTTTGATGAGAAAAATGGGCTGGAGAGAAGGAGAAGGATTAGGAAAAAACAAAGAAGGAAATAAGGAACCTATCCTAGTTGATTTTAAGACAGACCGAAAAGGTAACACATTGTTCTGGGAATGTTTATTATACCTTCTTTAATATTTAAGGTTTCGGGGCTCCTGGGTGGGTCAGTCGGTTAAGCATCTGATTCTTGGTTTTAGCTCAGGTCATCGTCTCACGGTTTGTGAGATCAAGCCCTGTGTTGGGCTCTGTGCTGACATTGTGGAGCCTACTTGGGATTCTCTTTGCCCCCTCATTTGCCCCTAAAATAAATAAGTAATATTAAAAAAAAAACACTTAGGGTTTCATTACCTTCCTAGATTTTTTTTTTTAAAGTAAGCTCTTTGCCCACCATGGGGCTTGAACTCATGACCCTGAGATCAAGAGTCATATGCTGTACCAACAGAGCCCACCAGCAGCCCCATCTTTAAATAAATAATACGTAAATAAATAAATAAATAAATGCACATAGTAATCTTCTTACATTTTGATATCCTTGATGCTTAACTGGAGCATATATACAGCTGTTTGTTAGGAAACAAAAGTTTAACCCATTCGTGACAGCTTGTATAAATACAGATGAAGTCACTAATTTGGGCTTTTAAAAGGCAGTTGTAGTTAAGATGCTAAATAATAAGGAAGTAGGCATATATCAGTGTGACTGAAATTTTAACTAGATTCCACTTTTTTTTTTTTTTTTAACCTTGTATTCATTATTGAGAGACAGAGACGCCAAGTGTGAGCCGGGGAGGGGCAGGTGAAGCAGGCTCCTGGCTCTGAGCTGTCAGCACAGAGCCCCATGTGGGGCTCAAACTCACAAGGTCATGACAACCGAGGGCTATGCTTAACTGACTGAGCCACCCAGGCACCCCCTATATTTCGTTTTTAGGAAATGGAATCCCCATTTTGCTTTCTCTTGACGGGGAACATACACTTGTAGTTTCTAGGATTTATTTTTTTCTTTTTCAAATATTTTATCTTCTATATTCTCCTTATTTCTTACTAGAGTGCTGTTTTGTCTTCACCTTATAAACCCTTTTTTGCATGTCTCTTTTTCTAAGTTTATTTTGAGAGAGTGGGGAAAGGGCAGAGAGGTAGAGAATCCCAAGTAGGCTCTGCACCGTCACCATGCAGCCCGACGTGGGGCCCTAACCCACAGACTGCGAGATCATGACCTGAGCCGAAATCAGGAGTCTGCATATCCCTCTTTTTAAGCTCCATAATTGAGTTTTCTTGGATTGGGGCTGGAGAATAGTGGAGCAGTTGCTGGCAGCAATGTTAGCTCTTCATATTTTCTTGTTCTTGGAGCACCTTGGAACTTTGCTACTCATGGGGATCTCTCTATATAGCTTGCATGCAGTTGCTGAATATTAAAAATACACTTAGTGCTTATTGAGAACAGCCAGCTGGTACCTTTTAAATTCTTCCCTTGGAATTATGTTTTAAGTAGAATCAAATGGCTGAATGTCAGCTCAGTGTGATTTCAATAGCTTGGATAAGCCTGATTTTTAAAAACTGTAAAGTTGAACACTAGAATTTTCATTATCTTTGTAATCAGAGAATTGAATTAAGTTGGAGATGATGCAGTTAAATTATTCTTAATTGGAAACGAACTAGCTCTGACCAAACTGTGTCTTATAAAATGTTTTGCATCAGAAATTCTACATTCTCATCCACATACAATACTGTGATGCCACTTTTTTCAAATTGTAGGGAGTTTATTGGTAATAATTCCAAGTAGGCTAGAAACAGCATGAGAATCATCCTGTGCTAATAAGCGTTAATTCAGACTCTAAATTAGAAAAGGACATTGTACTGATTATGTCACATTGACATTGTATTACTTCTACAAGTTGAATAGATTTTTTTGAGTCCTAAGAGGTGGTTTTTTGGAAGAAAATATCTGTGAAGGCATTGCATAATTCCAGGGAACATCTTTGGAATTCTGTGACAGGTGTTGGGTTTGGAGAAGCATACTAGCAGAATTAATGAAGAACTGGTTGAAGAATTCCCCCTAGGAGAAATGGAAGTCAGGAAAGCATTGATTTTGGGTAGTGATACAGCTAAATCCCTTTGGAAAGGGAGGTTATACAGTGCGATTATGTTTGTCTTTTGAGAATATCTTCATTTGATAAGTCAGAAAGGGGTTGTTTGCTGGGGGAGAAAATGGACACGTCCATCTATAGAGACAGCCTCTCCCTTTTAGTTTTTTTTTTTGGGGGGGGTGGCCTAAAATCCTCACCATCTGGGGAACTTAATTGAGCCATCATTTTTTAAGGAATGGGAAACCTTAGATTGCACTTGTAATAGCCACTAGTTTTTAAACTTAAAAAGAAACAGACCTGTAGTTGTTAACTATGGCACTTAATTTATATACATATTTATATACTAGGTTTTCTGAACATCTGATTTTTGTACAGTTTCTAATACCAAGGTACATGATAAACATAAAGATTTATATATTGAAACAGCAAAATAGAAGTCAAATGATATAAAAATCAGTGGTGGTGGGAGTTGAATATTTTATTGAGATTCAGGTTCCTACAGAGGGAATCATTGTGTTTATAATTTTGAATGATGCTTTGGGATTTATTCATTGAACACTGGCTTTTTATTTTAAAGGTCTTGTTGCAGTAGGAGAAAGAGCACAAAAGAGGTCTGGGAACTTCTCTGCTGCAATGAAAGATCTGTCAGGTGAGCAAACATTTAAATTTCCTCTTGTCCCATCCCCAACTTGAATTCATAATCTGTTGCCACAGACAGTAGAAATAATTAACAAGTTATTTTTTTTTTCTCTGCAGGCAAACATCCTGTGTCTGCTTTGATGGAAATCTGTAATAAGAGAAGGTGGCAACCACCAGAATTTCTCTTGGTCCATGATAGTGGCCCTGATCATCGCAAACATTTTCTCTTTAGGGTAAATATGAATTTGTGCATTAATTATATACCCCTACTAATTTGATGACTTAACCTTAGAGGGTGAGGGAAAAGCACTGTATCGTCACAATATTGATACATTGTGGGTTGGGAGTGAATAGATGTGTGGGTAGAAGTGGTAGGGGTTTTTAAATATTTAAGTATACTTTAATATGACCTGTTAATATCCTATTTTTCAAAAATGTTGGAGGGAAAGATGTGGGCAAAATCTGGTGAAGAATTTGTTGACATTTTCTAGTGGAACATGGGGAATTAATTTAGTGTTAATTTAGTAGCTTTATCAGGGTTTTCTCCATCCCCTTTCCCCATGCCTCTTCAATTTGAAGACCTTAATTTGCAGTCCCTTTTCCTAAATGATTTGCTGCTTCTGGGTTGAGATTAATTTGACTTCCATAGTATGGGTTTTATAGTTTTTGTGAATTATTTTTCTAGCATTTAGTGAAAAAATACAAAGCTAATAGATATTAAAGTTTGATGCTGTTCTTATTGTATGTTTTTCTTGAATAGGTATTGAGAAATGGAAGCCCTTACCAGCCCAATTGTATGTTTTTCTTGAATAGGTATTGATAAATGGAAGCGCTTACCAGCCCAGCTTTGCCAGCCCTAATAAGAAGCATGCTAAAGCCACAGCAGCTACTGTGGTTCTTCAAGCAATGGGCCTTGTACCAAAGGACCTCATGGCTAATGCCACTTGCTTCAGGAGTGCCTCACGTAGATAGATTGAGGTTTTATATTAATCATTTCAGATAATTTTACTCTGCATCAAAATGTATTTCCTCTTTAATGTTGTAAATATTTGGCAATTTAAGACATTGTGTAAAAAGCAATCTGTACAAACATCTCCAGGCTTTGATTTTTGTACCATGGAAATTGTATTTAACCATACAGGGTTTTGGTATGTTTATATTGTTTACCTTAGTGATGTATTTGTTTAAGTGGCTAACATCCAAACGATTGTTTGAAGGCATCCGTAATCTTCAGTGTGGAATGTTAAATAACGCTTTTATACTGTATTTTGTACTATGATGTAACCTCCCTTCCTTATGGCTAGGCTGCTGTAACACTTGCCTGTAATCAGTGAAGGGCTGTGCACCTTGTACTAGTTCACAATGGGTTCTGCTGGACAGATACTGGGCCAGTGTTATTGAGGTAATCAAGATCTGTTCCACAGGGCTAATGCCACCATCTCCCCTTAAAATTTTGTAGAGGTTATAAAAAGAAAGTGGTATGTTGTGTGATGATCAGCACTAAGTCCTGCATTCCCATCAAAGCCACTTGGGCCATGAGAAGGGAGTCAAAATGAAGTCCGATTAGAATTCTACTGCAGAGGCCAAGTACATTTAGTATGGCATTGAGTTGTGATATAGTTTTACTTTGATGTGCATTTTGAATTTCAGCTACACCTAGATAGACGTTAAATGATAATTAAAATGCTGTAACCAACTTATCTAATAAAATCGGCACCCAGCCACTATTTTGTTGACTGAGAAAGTTTAAGTTTATGTTAATTTTTAGGGTCTGATAGAATATTTCATGTGTATTACAGTGGTATTCATAATGCTATGTCTCTAAACTTTATTTTCAAAAGCTTAAGGCCCAAATATAAACTTCTCTGGAATAAATGTGGTGTCTTATTTTTTGGATCATAAAGTGAACACATACTTCTTCACTAAATATTGTCATTTCTTTACCCAGTGCTTTTGATTTCTACGTCCTTTTATTTTAAGGAAATTTGAATTACACACACAACACACACACTCGCGCGTGCACACACACAAATACCTACAAGAACATGAAATACTCCTTTACCATGACAGCTGAGCACACTTTACAATTAACACTATTCTATGTGGAATACAAAATACCCCTCTTTGAATTAACATGCATTAAAAAAAAAACAAATTTAATATATTTGAAAATGGAGGAATTAGAAATGAGAATGAAGGCAACTAAGGTAGAGACATCAACAATTAGCTATTTGTCTACAAATACGAATTTGTCTACATTTGTATCTTTATAATCTAGAACCTGCATATAACTGTAGGTATAGGTAAATGGTCAAATATGGTTTTGCCCTGATGCCATCGGTCACAAAATGCCAGTAGATAATTAATACTAACTTAGCTTCAGTTTGCCATTTGCAAGGCAACACTGACATTCATAATACTCCGTTTTCTACTCCGTTTATAATTAGCTTGTAAGGGTCTGGAAGTCTCATTCAAGTTTCTGAGGTTTTTTAAGAGTTGGGAGTTATCTTTATACCTGAATTATCTAATCAGAATAGTAAAAACAAAATGTTGATTTAAAGCCTTAATCCTTTTGCTTAATGCACGTAATAAAAATTAAGCTAAAAGGTTGTTTATCAACACTTGAATATTTTAAAGTTCTATTCCTTTAACTTCCAAAATGAACTTTAGAGCCAAAGGTATAAGAATCTTGAATTTCCTTGCTAGAAGGCTTTTTCCTCAAAGATTCCTTTTAGGCTTACTTTGGTGTTCAGGATCTCCAATTATAAACGAAGTCACTCAATTCCACAAGCCGTAAAGATGATTTTCCCAGTGTTGGTATTTGACTAAGTTGGTCCAGAGTCTTAGGGTGCAACCCACAGTTACCAAGCTCCTCCTGAAGTGTCTCCTATGGAAATTTGTATTCAAGTTAGTCAAGAAGCACATCAGTCTTTGGACACTGAGATTTTGCTTATTTTTAAGTATATATATATTTTAGAAATCTCTATACCCACTGTGGGGCTCGAACTCATGACCCTGGCAAAAAGGCACATGCTCTTCAGGCTGAGCCAGCTGGCTGCCCCTTTATTTTTCAGAGGCTCCGCATGTAAAGTGGGGCTTGAACTCCCAACCCTGGCTAGAGTCGCATGCTCTACCAACTGAGTCAGCCAGGCACCCTTGAACACTCAGATTTTTAAAATTACCATGGGAATTTTGACAAACGGATGCCCTAATTCATGTTTATGAGGTAAAGGCAGTTCATTATCAATAGAAGTTGATGCTAAAAATTTTCACGTCTAGCAATAGCATCCAGAAATACACAGTTTTGGTCATTTTTAGAAATCTGGCAAATGATAGAAGCATGAGGCAGTTTTAAAGGTCTTAATTATAACCCGTGAATAAAAACCTTACTATGTCCAAAATTAAAGGCAAATATTGGTTAAATATCCATAGTTGTTTATAATAAAGGTATTTAGCAGTATTAAGTTCTGGATCTGAGATAGCCATGAAAATAACTTGCCTTTTCTTTTTGTTTGGAAAGTTCTTTAGTCATTATTGAGTACAACAATCTAAATTCGTAAAATTTACCCCTAAAAAAACCAGACCTTACCCCTTCATCTTAGTAACTGTGATTGATAAAATTAAACAGTACAGTCGAATAACCTGAGATACAAGTTTGGCTCATTGCAAATCATTGATTTCTCCCATCTGAGGAAACTAGCTACAATGAAATATGCTTACAGCTGTCTACTTACCTTATCCAGTATTTTATTCACTGGCAGGCAGATATTAAATACAGCAGTTGGCTCATGTGTATACAGTCCAGCAGAAAATGACCCATTCTGTGAAGATTTGAGTAGCATGGTCACAGAATGTAGAGAATGAGGCATGATAGGACCTGTAATCTCCAAACTAAATTGATCTTTGTATCCAGAAACAGCTTGTGTCTTCACATTTACACTTCGTGCCTTCAAGAAAATTTAAAGAAAAAATTATGGTCACCGTCTCTCAAGCTTTTGTCCCTAAAGATTTGTTCAGTAACTTCGTTTGGGTTTCCCTCTTTAACAGTTGTAGACTAAAAGGTACAGCATAGAGGGAATACAGTCAGGCAGTGGTATTATAATAGCATTGTATGGTGACAGTAACTACACTTGTGAGTATAGCACAAAGTAGTTCATATGACATCAAAAGAATGTTATACGAGTAAAAATGTTAATTCTCCATCTAGAGCACATCTCCAAATTAGGACTCAGTCTCAGTATGTTCTACAAAATACAATTTTTCGTATGGTATCCTGATTTATATATTTTGATTAAAATTTTTAATGGTAGTTGACACCCAATGTCACATTAGTTTCAGGTGTACAACAGGGATTCTACAACTCTATATGCTATGTTCACAAGTATAGCTACCATCTGTCACCATATAACACTATTATGCCATTGACTATATGCCCGACACTGTTACCTTTTGTCCCTTTGACTTAATTCATTTTGTAACTGGAAGCACATACTTCCCACTCCCCTTTACCCCTTTTTACCCTCCCACCCCAATTCAGTGGTATATTTTCAATGCAGAATACTGGACAAAAATAAAAATTCAATTCTGCTATTAACGTTCAATATGTATTTTATATTTATATGCATAATTTTTTAAAACAATATGGACACACAACTACTCTTTTCACTTATTCATGATATAGGTTTTGAGATCTATAATTTAACACAACATGTTTGGCTATGTTCTTTCGCCAGTTAAGAAGTGAGACAAAATGAGATTAAGCAACTTTTCCATGTGGGAAAAAAGGAACACCAAGGTGCTTTTGCTGCCAATCATATTCATTTTCATTCATTAATTCATTTTCATAGAATTCAAATAAAACATTTCATATAATTCATATTTGCACATAATTCTTTTGATACACCTTTAGATCAACGAATTTTTTTGCTGGGAGGAAAGCGAAACAATATGCACCATGCAAAATGCTAGCAGTTATTAAAAACAAATCAAGAATCTGTTCTTCGTTCTTCTTAAAAAGCCAGTTTATGAAAATTAGAATTTTTCCCCCCTTTCATTACCTTAAGCATTTGCATTGTGGCACCTCGGAAAGCTACAGGGGATAAGAGGGTTGGTGGAAGTCCCGCCTGTGGGCCTGAGCTTGCAATTAAACTCTTAGAGTTTATCAAAAAATTCAGCAATGTAAGGGTGTTCATTCCCTTCACCAACACAACAGACTCAGGTCTGTGGTCCATTTGCACTTCATGTTTCTCTTTGCGTCTGAAGATGACAGTCAAGGAACTTGCAAATGTAAATCCCATACCAGTGGGAAAAAGTCATCCTGATTCTGAATCACCCGGGACCCTTTCTTCCCACTCGGAACTGGAAATGTTCTTGCTATCCCACTTAGTTGCAATTATAAGGTTATCTGTTTAAATCAAAATTTCTTTGACGCTCTGAATTTGCTAGAAATTTGATACCTAACAAAAACAAATTTGTTCCTTAGTCAAAAATATGTTCTATATAGAATGTTTTCATTTTTAAAAAAATTGTTTAGTAATAATTGTTCATGGTTTACTGATACTTAGGGAGTTTTTTAATGTCATGATAGAGAATTAGTTTAAAAAAAATTTTTTTTAATATTTTTATTTTTGAGAGAGAGAGAGTGCTAGTGGGGGAGGGGCAGAGAAAGAGGGAGACAAAATCTAAATCAGGCTCCAGGTTTTGAGCTGTCAGCGCAGAGCCCGACATGGGGCTTGAACTCACAGAGTGCGAGATAATGACCTGAGCCAAAGTCAGATGCCCAACCAATTAAGCCACCCAGGTGCCCCACGAATTAGTTTAAATAGCAACTTAAAATATTTTAAGATTTATAGTCAAATAAAATTACCAATCAACATTACATTGATCACTAACTTAATTGAACAAAAATCATTTCTAGTTAACACAACTGAAAGGATACAGCTTGATAGAGAGTATGTCTGGTTTTTTAATTTTGTCTTGCACACCTATCTCTTCCAGCCAGGAAAAACTTTCATCTTCATCATCATCACTGATTACTTGTTCCCTAGGAAATTGTTATAGTTAGAGTTTCCATTTCATAAAGCTGTTTCCTCTACAAAACTATTGCACTGAGTCCGCAAGTCACTGGTTGATATAAAATATTAATCACATACTCTCCATTTCCCAAGCTTGTTCCAGATGTCTTTTTCTTCTGATAGCCATTTTCTTTTATTAACGGCAGAGAAAATTCAATACCTACATGAGTAAATAAAAGAAAAATTTAACTGAGTTTTAATATTGTCTACAAGAACTTAACAAGTGTGCCCTTTTAGAGAGTATAAAATTTGAAGATTTGAACCTGTTTATAAACTTGCTCTATTAAGGCAATAGCTTTCATACTTTCTGGACAGTAGCCCATCTCTCTCTCTCTCTCTCTCTCTCTCTCTCTCTCTCTCTCTCTCTCTCTCTCTCTCACACACACACACACACACACACACACACACACACCCTACCTCCTTGAAACAAAAGGTTGAGGAAACAATACACACTCTCACTACATGTATAGTACTCTTTCCTAAAGTACATTCTACTCGGTTTCTTTTTTTTTTTTTTGTGAGAGTCAGTCAGCAGGGGAACGGCAGAGGGAGAGAGAAAAAACCTTAAGCAGGCTTCACGCTCAGTGCAAAGCCCAATGAGGAACTTGGTCCCATGACCTTCGGATCATGACCTGAGTGAACCCAAATCAAGAGTCAAACGTTCAACTGACTGAGCCACCCAGGCACCCCATACTGTTTCATTTTTTTTTTTAAAGTGCTGATTGAGCCCACTATATAGATTTCATGAGCATTAATGGGTTGACCCAGTTTGAAAATTGTGTTTTTAAAAGGGGGTAGGTAATTTCTACTATAAAGGAATTTCTAGAGGAAATTCTATTCAGATGGAAACTTTCCAGTCCAATATGTGTTTATCAGGTCAGAAAAGGGAACACTATTAACTTAAAGCTAAGTAATTTAGGAGACAACTTAAATCACTGCTGGAAAAAAAAAATAGAAATAAAGATGTTTCTTAAAAAATATAGGTAAAACTGGTAGAAAACAATTCAACTGGTAAAAAGACAATTGACATTTTAGCTTTTTCTCAATGTTTATTTGTGTGTGTGTGTGTGTGTGTGTGTGTGTGTGTGAGTGAGAGAGAGAGAGAGAGAGAAAGAGAGAGAGAGAGAGAGAGAGGATGAACAAGTGGGAGAGGGGCAGAGAGAGAGGGAGGCACAGAATCTGAAGCAGGCTCCAGGCTCTGAGCTGTCAGAGGGCTGGAACCCATGAACCATGGGGTCATGACCTGAGACGAAGCTGGATGCTTAACCGACTGAGCCACCCAGGCACCCCTCACGTTTTAGCTTTTAAGTGCTTACTATATAGTGTGGTATTCTCATTTTAAACCTATAGTTTTACCTTCATTTTTCATAGCTTCTCTTATTCCTCTAGTTGTTGGAGACATGAGAGCTGTGATTACATCATTTCCTGCTAAGCCTGCTGCACGGAACAGGATAGTAAACTGATAGGTACAAACGTAGAAATATGGGCAAAGTTTTGTCTTCAGCAAATTATATAGAGAAGTGAAGCTCACAGACCTTTGAAGCAAAAAAATTTTCTTTAGGTATTATTACACATTTAGCTTAACATCTAAAATTATTTTTATAATTCAGTTTGATACTCATTTGATTTAAAACACAACACAAATATTATAATGATTTGAATTTTTGCCACTATGTACATAACTTGGCTTTTATTTATATTTTATTTTTTAAGTAGGCTTCACACCCAGTAATGGAGCCCAACATGAGGCTTGAACTCACAACCTTGAGATCAAGGCCTGAGCAGATATCAACAGTCAGATGCTTAACTGACTGAGCCACCCAGGCACCTGCATAACTTGGCTTTTAAAAGGACTAAAACTGGTCATGGGACTCACTGATGACTTCTAAATACTTTAACAAATAGTGCTGACCGCTTAAACACTAGTTATTTTTTCTTTAAACAAAACTTACTTGGTAACTGGGTGCTGACTTTCTCTGAGCAGCTTCTGCTGAGAAAGGAAGCGGCCACTGACAAGAAGTAATGTAAAAGAACGTTTGCATGTATTTATAGAACACCTACCGCACTTACACAATTGCATAAAGAATAGAAAAAAAAGTAATTTAAATGCTGGCTATTAACAGTTTAGATAAAATAATTCAGAAGGACACAGAGATCCTGTTACCACTACACATTCCTGTATCATAAATAACAGAGAACACTGTTAAAAAGTAAAATTTACTACTGGGATGCACAAGTTTTTACTAATCTTACCAATCGCTCATTAAAATGTGTTGCAAGGTTTCGTCATTTGACCAAGGGCTTATCTTTCCAGTCATTTTTCGATCAGCTCCAATGCGAGGGAACAGAGGCAGCCAAGGAAAGGCAGGGTGGAGCCAATAGAGAAGGCTCTGCTGGAAGGCACATCGGAGCTCAGTGGAGAGTTTGGGATCCTAAAATCCAGAGATGACATCGAACAGTTTTTGCCACACTAGAAGTATAAAATTTCCTTAAAAAGTACTGAATATGCCACTTAGTCTGAGAATATTTACGGTTTCCTATAGGAAAGTATTAATAACTATTACGGGAGCTAAAATGTAGTTTATTCTTGCCAATATTTATTGTATGTTGAACCACATCAGAAGGAAGACTTAAACACAGATGGGACTCCCATCTCTCCTGTTTTCTCCTGAGAATAACTATCTCTGTCATCATTAGGGTAGGGTTACAGGTGGGGACATATATCGTACATAAGTAACGCTATGTTCAACTCCTCTCCGCACACAACCGTGTTTCAACAGTAGCTAGTGAAAATGGGTAATGCGGATCATACATCATCCTGATCTATTTATTAAAAAAGAAGTACCAAGACCTCTTTTAGGTAATCGCTTTTAACCTAGTTTGAGTTGATGAGCTGCCTGAAAGCAATGCAATTACATTTCTCTAAAACCATTCTAGAACTCATTAACTTTACTACATTACACAGACGATCAACCAGGTAGTCACAATTAGTGTGTATAAAAAAAAAGAGTATACATTATGTCAGAAAATCAATAGTGTAACCAATCTGCCTTTGCGATTCTACTCAATAGCTTTTCATTTCTTTCCCTTATATTTTTTTTCCTCAAAAGGCCTAGAAAAGAATAGTTTAGTTCAAACAATTCCTGCCTGTAACATTAACTAGTTCTTAGGACAGGTCTCTAAATTTAACAGGCAGTTATTGAATCTGATAGAAAAAACTGTTTGAAAGCACCACTTGGGAAATATAAAATTTCTCACGTCCTTGCGTCTTTAAATGTCAGAAGAAAAACTTACTAGAAGGAAATTTCTGTGACATTTTGCAGAGAAATACATTTTACAATTAATTTGATACTTTAAAACATACTCCTTTTCTTTCAGAATTACCTGTATACTTTGAGGCAAAGTAACTTCTGTTGCCCTACAATGCTGGATGATACCTTGAGCCTCTTCCTGTGCTTTCAAATGATCTGCCCAGGTAAAGGGTTGAGAAGAGGTGAAAAGGAGTCGAGTTTTAATACTCCAGTCCACAGGTAACTCAGTACTTTCTGAGGATGGAATATCAGATTTGGAGAATGATACTTGTGGAGTCTTTTAGAAAACAAAGAACATAAAAATTAGTAGAGTACCGAAAAAAACCTCCTTCAATCTACATATTTTACCAACACGATCACTAAAATGTCAAAATTTTATAAACTATAATAACACTGAAAATATACTACACACTATGAAACACTCTAGAAAGAGTTAGACTAAACTGTTGACAGTGCCTTTCTCTGGGAAGTGGGAATTTATACAGGTGGTAGTGGTGAAGGGGTACATTTTACCTTTTAGTTTTACATAGTTCAGTTATAAGAGGCATAGACTATTTCCATGATGATGATTAAAAAAAAATCTACTATTGATATTGCTATCAAAGCAGAAATCTTCCCCAAAAAGCACCTTCTAAGCCTCTAAAACTCTGGAAGCAGGGCTAAGCTGCTCCTGCAGGTAACTTAGGTAGGGCTCTTAGAGGCCATAATGTTACCTAAGACCCATTTCCTGATCTCAAAAATTTCTTTCCAAGCTGTTTTGCTGTACTTTCAAGTCAATATTCTCACTTACAATAATCCCTTAAGGTAACATCACAAAAAAACAGGGAAGGGGGAATTATTTCTAATACACTCTGTGAAGACCTTTTATTTGCAAGAAAGGGAGACTGGGTCTTGGAGAGCTCTTCTAGCCTGCTCCTATTAGGACAAACTATGCATTTGTTTTTTGTTCTGTTTTTCAACATCTATTCATTTCTGAGATGGAGTGGGAGTGGGAGAGGGGCAGAGAGCGAGGGAGGGAGACGCAGAATCCAAAGCAGGCTCCGGGCTCTGAGCTGTCAGCACAGAGCCCGACACAGGGCTCGAGCTCACGGACCGTGAGATCATGATGTGAGCTCGACACCCGACGGCCACCCAGGCGCCCCATGCCTTTGTTGAACTATCACAACAGGAGTACCTGGGGAATGGAATCAAGACTGTGTGTGCTGTGGTGAGGTCGGCAAGGGTCAGCGACCTGCCCCAGCCTGTGGCGGTCACGTGGGGATCTAGTCTGAAGAGTCAGTTGAGGACTACCTTCAAAAAGCAGCTGCGTGTGGAGTGACCAGCTGGAGCTGTCGCTACCCACAGAGGGACGGTGTCACAAAACTGCTGGAGGTCGAAGGAAATCCTGTATCTACACCAACCTGAGCGGTGGTACCATTACAAACAGCATGCCTACATCATCCAAAGGCAATTACGGCGCTGACGCCATCTCTTCCCCTGGTAAGGGTGATCACGCCCTCAGCACTCTGCCAAACGATTTGCCAAGTCAATGCTTCTGAGAGCTACCGACGTAGATTCTAAGAATACGCATTCTGATGACATTCAAGGACTATTACCTGGAGTAACTCGGCCACGGCTGTTCTTTCGGGGAACTTCTCTTCCCAGAGCAAATCATTTTCTTGATTAGAATCTAAACACTGAGGAGGGAAAAATGGTGCTTTTAAGTCGTAAACGATGCTGGGGTTTGCTTTAAAGAGGCGCTGAGCTTCACCCGACCCACGTTCCTCAATAAATGCCAAGTGCGGGCATTCACATGCCCCCCCAATCAATAGGTCGGCGCTTCGCTTGTTTCGTGTCTGAACTTTACTATCAAAATCGAGGGGACAAAAGGCCGGTGATTTGGCTTCTCGTGATTGATGGAGAAACCGCAAAAAGACCCAAAAGGCTTTGGGATTAAAAAAAAAAAAAAAAAAAAAAAAAAAGCCAGGCAATTGGGACCCCAGGAATCCTCCACATTCCTCCATCTCCAGAGTATTTTCAAGCGCGTCAGAAAGGGAGGCTCTGAATCACAGAGGGAAGGAGGGTCCCCAGCGATCGTCCCGTCGAAGTGGCCTTCCACGACGAGTTGTTCCAGGATCTTTCGAGCTGTCTCCCCACCGGTCCCTAACCCCCAGGAGGCGGCGGCCCGAACTCGTCCGTCCCGGGCCGGGCCGCGGGGGTGCGCGCTCAGTGCCCTCCGCTTCCCGCAGGAGCGGCCGACGCGAGCCGCCCGCGGGGCGCACTTCCCACAGAGCCCACCTCTCAGAGCGGCCCCTCCCGAGGCTCTGGGCCCCGACACCGCGGCGGCCACCGCTCTCCGCGCCCGTTTCGCCTCGAACCCCAGAACTCGCCCCAATTCACAGCCGGGTCCGCTACGAGGGCCCCTCCACACTCACCGGGTCCTGCGCCTCCTGCTGGCCGCGGGGCGGCCCGTCGGGGGGCTCCGCGGCGGCCGGCGGCCGGTTGTCCAGGCGGGCGAAGGGGTTCCTGCGGGCCGCGGCCGGGTCGCCGCCGCCTCTGCCTGTAGCCGCCGGGAAGGGGCGGAGGAGCAACCCGGCGGCCAGAGCGGCGCGGCGGGGCGCCGGCTCGGGCTGCTCCCTGGGTGAAGCGGCGGCCTCAAGGCTCCGGACCCTTTTCCGTCGGAGCCGCAAAGTCTCGGGAGGCTTCCTGAAACTGGGCGAGTAGCCGGGAACCGAGAGGGCCATGACGCGCGGCGCTGAGGAGCCGACCGGCCTCCCCGTGGGCGCTTCCCGCGCGCGCTGGCCCCGCCCCGACGCAGCCCCGCCCCCGACGCGCATCGAGCGCGTGCGCCGTCGGCCGCCCGAGCGGCCCCGCTCCCGCTCCCGCTCTCAGCTCCGGTCCGCCGTCCCGGCGTCCCTCGTAGGTCCTGGACCCTAGTCTTTTCGAGGGTACAAGAAGCTGGGAAATACGCGGTCCAGGGCACCGATGTGCACTCCCCTATCCGGCACCGGAACAGCTGCCCGCTGTTTAAATCCGAAGCAGGGATGGCGCGAGCTCAGGACTAGGCGCTCGGAGGAAAAGGAGACGTCACACTTGAGCCGCTGCTTCGATAAGCTTACGGAGGGCAGTGGCGACGTCTAGAGCTGGGGAGAAGGGCCTGCGCCAACATCCCCCTGCCCAAAATAGAGAACCCTGGCAGGGAATCAGCGCGGCCTCCTATCCCCCTGCGCACGCAACGCCACAGCAGCCCTCCCGCCCCACGGCCCCCCACCCCGCATACACTGCAGCTGCCGCCGGCAAGTTACGCTGATGGTGCCGTTTGATCCCGAGGAAACCCTGAAATAAATGAATACTTGAAAAAAATTTTAAGTATCTATGGACTAGATCTTTTGAAAATATATTCAAACGATTAAATGACGACAGCAAAGGCTGGCTAAGGAAGGATGGTACTGAGAACGGAGTTGATACAAAATAACGTTATTTTGACGTACCAAAAGACAACTTTATCAATAGAGGAGCGTGGCTTTTCTCAAAGGTAGTTTCTTCATGGAAAGAATTTTATAATCGAGGCAAATGTATGGAAACGACCAAAACGAATTTCAGAATATTCCCTGTGGATGTTATAGAACTGTCTTGACCGTTTTTGTAATTTTTCAAATACTTCTCAAAAATTTCAAGTAACTTTGAGCATGTTGACTCACAGCAGGAAAACCAAACAACTTGCTTTTAACTTCCTTGACTTTTCTGGACAATTTCCAAGGAAACTCTGGCTTCAAGTATTGGAAGGGGTTTATCCGACTGATGTCTGAGAAAAAACAAAATTAAAATTGAACAACTTGCTTTTTTCTTCCTTGATTTTTCTGAACAACTTCCATGGAAACTTTCGCCTCATATAGTGGAATGGGTTCATCCAACTGAGGCCTGAAGAAGAATGAAATTATTAGAAAAGTCAGGTCAAGGTAGAGATGAGCAGAACACATAGGATGCTAGTTGACAACTGCTATAGTTCAACTCTATTATTTTAAATAATCCAAACAAACTCACCCATTAGTATTTCCACTGGTAAAAGTGGCTAAATTTTGAAGGGGAAAAATGCCTACTTTATCCACTCCCAGATCCAACTTTAAAAACCAAAACTGTACTTTTCCCTCTTCTCAAGCTATTGGTTATTTCACGTTGCTCTCAGAAGGGTGATGAGAAAAGCAAAGGTGGTGTGGTACCATATGGAACGGCATAAGGAGAAATCACGGGCCACTTCTATCTTAGGGAATACTTATTGGTGTATCACAAGATACACTTGGAAGAATACTAAAGAGCAGCTATTTAAACAAAATAGTAAAACATGGAGGCATTAAAGTATGCTGTGAATAGTGAAACAGAAGCAGAAATGCTTGCCTTACCTCCTTGACAACAGAAAAATAAACAAGAGTGATTGGTTACTTAGCGTACCTAAAAACACCACTTGACAACTTCTCCATCACATCCTTTAAGATACGTAGCTGGAAAGATCGTTAAGGTGGCAATTAACAGAGGGAGAACTGAACAAGGGAAGATGTTGGGCAGGTCACCCATTTAAGTTCAGCACTCTCAGAAGTTTGAGAATTTAAGTTACAGAAATTCTGTAGGCTGTGAAGTTTACCTAGAACACGGGGAAATGCGGAACCGACTTGAGAGAAGTGGTGACATAAGAGAGCCTAAACTTCTAAGGACAAGTGACGACAGAAGCAAGCCTCATGCCTGGTCCTAAGTAATGACGAATGTTACCTCCAATCTGGAGAAATAAAATGGTGTCGACTTTGCCTTTTAGCACTATGTATGGTATTTTTAGTTAAAAAACAATTTTAACACTCACGTCTCTTATGTTAGGTGCACATTTATTTACTAAACTGGCCGCTAATTAGCTCAAAATTTGTGTGCAGAAAAGTTAAACTGTGGTTTGTCGTGAAGGGAGTAAAAAATACTGTAACATTAAGAAAAAAACATGTAGTCACTTAATTGAAATTATAATATTAGGATTGAGAGTATGTGATTGCTAGTGCCAGCGAATGACACATGCCATATAATCACACAGTTGGAAGGAGGTCTCTGTTAAATCACAAGCAGCAACTGGCTCATGTGTGAACCCACTGAGGGGTCCCCACAAATGAGGACTAAAGTCTGATTCCGGGACTTTAGAATTCAGGACTTTAGAAAATGTCAATTAGAAAGTATGAACACAAACCATTTTATAGATTTTCTTAAAAAGGACCTAAAGAATATTCACATACTACAAATTCTCTACTTCTGTTAAACGAAAATGCCAACAGTAACTCTGAGAGAGTGTGTATAGGGAATTAAGTAACACAGGCAAAGCAGCCAGCCTAGCTACTGACATGTAAGATTCAAAACACGCCATCTAATGGTACTCTTAACACATGGTATTCTCTATTGTTAACATCCCATGATATTCTTTTTTTATGTTTATTTTATTTTGAGAGAGAGGGAGAGAGAGTGTACGCAAGAGTGCAGGGGAGGACCAGAGAGGAGAGGGAGAGAATCCCAAGCCGGCTCCATGTTGTCATCATGGAGCCTGATATGGGGCTCGAACCCATGAACCATGGGGTCATGGGCATGAACCATGAGATCACGAACTGAGCTGAAATCAAGAGTCGCATACTTAACCAACTGAGCCACCCAAGTGCCCCATCATCCCATGATATTCTTGATAATTACAACATTAGTGGACAATTAAGTTGCTTAAAATTGAAATCTGAAGAATTCTTCTAGAAAGTTAAAAATTAAGTTTATTTTCCAAATTTAATAGAAAAATATTTAATCAGAAATATTTTAAACTCACACATTCACTACATTAAGGGAAATTTCGAGTTTTGAAATGTATCTTGTAGGGGCACCTAGCTGGCTTAGCTGGTAGAGCAGGTGACTCCTGATCTCAAAGTTGTGGGTTCGAGCCCCATAGTGGGTGTAGAGATTACTTAAAATCTTAAAAAAAGAGAAAAAAATGTATTTTTTAAAACTCAACATATGCAGGGTACTAATTAAATATTCCTATTTGAAAGCTCTGAATTGTCATTGCTCTTAGAGGAGGTGGGCCTTATAAGTACCATATGTATATACACACATTTAACAAAAGCAAAGTATGATATTCAGTAGAGAGAAACTCAAGGCTATGAAAGTGTCTTTGTTCACACACAGATATACCCTATTAGTAATAAGAACTTATATTTTATCCAATATATTAAGATTTTTACCAAGTGCAGCGGCCTTTAAAACAGTTACCTCCGAAATAAAAGTTTTATTCTTACGTTTGACCCTGCTCTAAAGAGAATTGGACCATTCTTTTGGAACTGATTTCACATTCTCAAGATAGTATTTCATTACTTTCACCAAAACTGGAATGATTTGGCTTCATTCACCAGATTTTTCTCTAAATGAATTCCATAAAAGGAAAAAATCAAACCCATCTTCATTTGACCAAGATTTCCTGGCACTGCTCATCTTACAACACCCCACAAACTCTTTAATGCAGACGGGCATTCTGAAATGTCTTCTCTAATAGCTCCATGATAGCTTAGATTATGGATGCAGCCTGTCAAGGTGATGTGTAATTTCTGTAACGACAAGTCGAAAATGAAACAAAATTTTGCATGTATCTTATAGTTTCTCTCCCATTCAACTCACAAACCAGCAAGACTGTCTGGGTGATTCCTGTCCCACCACTTTCTAGCTGCATCCTTGGGCATGTATTAACCTTTCTGTGCTTCAGTTTCTTCACCTGTGAGAGAGGGATAATGATAGTATTTACACTTCATAGTGCTGTTTCCATGTTTAAATAAATTAATACCTACAGAGCACTTGGAATATTGTTTGCCATCTCAATGAGAGTTAGCTACTATTATTATTAATTATCATTATTAAAGAATTTAATGATGAGAGCACATGGTAAATTTCAAGCCAGAAACTCAAGTCAGTAGATAAAAAGGATATAAAGATATTTTCCCTGTTGTACATTTGACAAATTCCAAACTTCATCATTAAGGAAAGCCACCGTCGCTCCCTTGAGGAAAAGGCAATGGCTATCTGGAGGATCCAACTTGGAGAGAATATACACAAAGATTGATCATTTACTGTGAGTTTAATAGCAGAAGGATGATTGTTATCTTGAGCCAGAAAAACTTCTATGCAAATTAAATACCCAAAGCACAAATAATCAGCACACAAACTTCAGCAACAATATGTGAACTGTAATGTTTTCTTTTCTAATTCATTGTCCAAAAGGCCATGGTAGAGATGACAGGGTGGCAGCCTGTGTGTACACATTCACGAGTACACGTGTGAGCACTGAGATTTCTGGCTGCTACTTACCAGTTATCTTCATGAGGATGTCGGAAAATCAGTGAAGATTAATATAGGAGAACTATGGTATTTGCATATCAACCACGATAATATTTAATTTGAATACTGTTGAGAAATATAATTTTGGTACACAATGTATAAACACACGTATGTAGTAAATTCCAATTTGAATAACTGGGAAGCTGTCATAATTTTATATAGAAAATATTTTGGTACGTATATGTCAACAATGTTGTTACTAAGGAAAAAAAAAAAACACCTTATTTGAGATACTACTAAAAAATTCAAAAGTCACTATTTCCAAACCACTAAATGAAAGTTGAATGAACTCCTCTCCTAGGCACTATTTCTACATTTTGGCTGATATATACCTAAAGTAAAAAAAGAAAGCTACATTTCTTTGGAAACAGGTATAATTCAGAATTTATAATTTCTCTACATCTTGCCTCAAAAGACTTAGGCATTATTCTTTGTTAATTACCTCCTTTTAGTGTAATAGTAATGCTTTATTGTTTCTGATAATACCTGCAGGTTTTCTTCTGTTGTTACCCAATGGCCTCCAACACCAAGAAGTGTGATGATATCATGTTTATGTGGTAGTAGTTGTAATTTTACAGCTGGTTCATCATCTTTACTATATAATCTCACTTACAAGGGAGTAGTTTAAAAAAAGAGAGAGAGAGAGAGAGAGAGACAAGAAATACATTTTATAGTAATCTGGCAAAAATTTATTCTTCAAACTAGTCTTCTTTACTTTTTAATGTAGGAACGAGAAAGTTAGAAACAATAACACACAATATATTCAGACACCTTAAAATATACTTTGTGCATTAAAACTGGCCATAGAATTTACTCTAGATTTAATTATAAGTAAAATAACTAAAGACAAAAAACTTATTTTCATTTGAAAACCAGGCAAGGTAACATAACCTCTTTAATAGTAACATCGATAGCTTACTTCTTTGGGAAAAGTTGACTTCTGATTAAGGAGCTCAAGATAGTCATACTTTGACTTAATGATTGGAAATGTATATTTGAAAAGTTAATGAAGCACACATTCACTTTCACTGAAAGATTTTTCTAAGTTAATTTCAAGTCTTGAAAATACTGGTTAAAAACAAACACATTAAGATGGTCACAGACATATTCATCTATGATTCTCATCACAGAAGATAATCTTAACAAAGTACGAACAGAATCCCTTGGCAGGCTTGTGAATCCTATCTTTCACGTGCAATGGCACTACCTAAGTGTGTACAGATTAGGTGTTAAATAGATACTACCTAACAAAAGTTCAAGGAATATAAAAATGGAACAAAATTCTGTACTTTTTTCCAAACAGAGATTACAGAAGTCAACCGTCCAATGCAGGGCAGCCAGACACAGCAGAACTGACTAAGCATCTGGCTGAGATCTGAACTAATGTGGATCATCTGGGAACCACTGAGGAGATCATGTGTGTCCATTTCCCGTAGAGACACTTAAACTCCAATGCCTGTATTTTAGAGATAAGCATGTTCTCCCTTCCAGACAGTGTTTACAATGGTAATAAAGAAGCTCCAGTTTAAATAGAAAAGTTAAAAACAGAACATGACATCAATTTAATAAGTATGTTAGTAATTATTCCCTGGTTATATGTATTTATTTTGAAATCCATCCATCACACTACAAAAATAACACAGACTACTGATTTAGTAAAGTACCCACCTCCAGCATCTAGGACAATATCTACTCCCAGGCCACCTGTTTCTTCTAAACAGCTTTCAGCAACATGGGCTTTCCCATTAGATACATCGATGACTCGGGCTGTAAAGGTCAGGAAGTCAGGCAATCGTAAGAAAAACAAGTAAATCTCTGTTCTCTGAAATGTGTTGAGTGGTTCAAACAATTACTGGATCCAAACTGTACTTTTTCGCTTCTAAGCCAACAGTGGTAAGATCAATTTAAAGTAAGGGACTCTTCTATTACATAAAAAAATATATTGAACATTTTGTGGATAATGTGTTCCAAGGCTTGTCTGTTCAACAGAGGACTGTTCCCTATAGCTAAAAGATACATAGCCAGAACAGAGAATCTGTAAACCCCAGAGATACATATATTAAGGCAGAGACTGAAAGATTAAGCAATTTCTCAAGTATGTTTAGATTTAATAGAGTTTAAAGCTAAAAAGCCAAATATGTACTTGTGTGATACGGTACTTCTCTATTAGAGGCTGCTTTATCCTTTTTCAGTCATAGAAATCCACTCCCCGCCCCCACTGCCTTCCCCAGTTGTTCCCCAAAATGAAGAAAAATCATGAAGGTTAAGGGAACAAAACATGATTATTTTCAGCATAGTGAAAATTAAACATTTTTAACTGGCTGCTTTAGAGTATTATATCAATAGAACAAGCCAATGAGCGAATAAAACAAAATCTCAGCTTTGAACTCACAAATGAAGACACAGGTTTATAATTTGTTTTGTATATTTTAGCACCTTTCTGTAAAAAAGAATTCCTCTTAGAGCTGCTCAGACTGGAGGTGTAGAACAACAGTGATCTAATATGTGGGCGACAGGGGTGAGCATGGGGAGGACACAAGGAAAAGGGAACTGAGGCAGCCGGGAAGGGCAGGGTTAACCAGTAAGAAATCTTTCTCTTCAACACAGTTCATTTTCAAGGTCTTATAACTTTTTTCTCCAGTCCCTGCCTTAATCTTTCTTCTATGTCTTGGTTACCTCTGCCAGAAGCGTAATGTACCAATGGGAGTAATGTAGGCTTCAATGGTAGACAAGGGTGGGTTCAAATCCCACTCCAATCCTTTCAGTCATATATCCTTGGACAAGCTAGTTAAATTCGCTAGATGCTGCTCCCTGGTTCACGAACACAGGGTTGATGACTTAAGGACATATCATTCACATTAACACTCAATGAACCTTTCCTTCCTGCCTGCCTGCCCTTCACATGTACTCTGCTCATCCTATTTTCTCTTCATCTGTTAGTTTTTCCATTCCTATCTTTTCTCCGCTCCTTGTTCATTTTCTTCAGTCTCTATTTTCTTTTTTCCTTCCATACGCACTGTTGTGCGGTCAGGTTTAATCTTCTCATTTTTTGTTGAGCACATTTTAAAAAAATTCCAGTACAGTTAACATACGATGTTAAATTAGCTTCAGGTGTACAATATAGTGATTCAACAATTCTATACGTTACTTAGCACTCACCACGGTAAGTGTGCTCTCAATCCCCTTCACCTATTTCACCTGTCTCCCCACCCACCACCCCTCTGGTGACCATCAGTTTGTTCTCTAGAGTTGAATCTGTTTCTTAGTTTGGCTCTCTCTTTCTTCTTTTCTCCTTTACACATTTGTTTTGTTTCTTAAATTCCACCAGTGAAATCATAGGGTATTTGTCTTTCTCTGACTAGCTTATTTCGCTTAGCATTATACTCTCTAGCTCCATCCATGTTGTTGCAAATGGCAGGATTTCACTCTTTTTTATGGCAGAGTAATATTCCATTGCAGATAAACCACATTTTCTTTATACGTTCATCTACCAATGGACACTTGGGCTGCTTCCATGACTTAGCTATTGTAAATATTAATGCGGCAGTAAACATATGGGCGCATGTATCCTTTTGAATTAGTGTTTTATATTTTTTAGGTAAATACCCAGTAGAGTGATTACTGAATCACAAGGTATTTCCATTTTTAACTCTTTGAGGAACCTCCATATTGCTTTCCACAGTGGCTGCACCAATTTGCATTCCCTCCAGCAGTGCATTAGGGTTCCTATTTCTCCATATTCTCTCCAACACTTGTAGTTTGTTATTGATTTTAGCCATTCTGACAGGTGTGAGAGGATATCTCATTGTAGTTTTGATTTGCATTTCCCTGATGATGACAGCTGTTGAGCATCTTTTCATGTCTGTTGGCAGTCTTTATTTCTTTGGAGAAACATGTATTCATATCTTTAGCCCATTCATAATTGGATTATTTGCTTTCTGAGTGTTGATTTTGCATATCCAATAAATATTGGATACTAACTCTATCAGAGACGTCACTTGTAAATGTCTTCTCCCATTCAGTAGGTTGTCTTTTAGTTTCGCTGATTGTTTCCTTTGCTGTGCAGAAGCTTTTTCTTTTGAGGTAGTCCCAATAGTTTATTTTTGCTTTTGTTTCCCTTGCCTCAAGAGACATATCTAGAAAAATGTTGCTATGTCAATGTCGGAGAAATTACTGCCTGTCCTCTTTTCTAGGATTTTTATAGTTTCACGTCTCACATTTAAGTCCCTAGGTTCACTTTTTTAAGAGCTCCCCAGTCTCCACCATGTCCTATTCATTATAAACTACATCTGAGCTGGGTTTTCTGTGTAAGTGGATTATCTTCCTTCCTAGTGTATCACAGAAAACAGACAACTTTAGAGGTATATATCACTGGGTAAAAGAGGTTGAGAAACCTACAAGGTGATACAAACATATTGATTTATTGAGTAAAACAAAGAGGTATCAGGTATTGTGAAACTGTGTCAAAGTTCAGCTAATTCAAACTTGGGTAAGTTGCTAACAATGGGGCAAAAAAGAAAAAACACTGAGAAATGTAGGTTTAAAAAGAATAAAAATTAAAACTATCACTTAGGTAAACTTGGACTTAGCGCAGATACTAAGTGCATTTTATCAGTGACCTTCATTTGGGAGTTTGTACTTTGTTTTACGAGTACAGCCTTTAAAGCGATATGCCTTTGGGGCGCCTGGGTGGCTCGGTCGGTTAAGCGTCCGACTTCGGTTCAGGTCATGATCTCACGGTCCGTGAGTTCGAACCTCGCGTCGGGCTCTGTGCTGACAGCTCAGAGCCTGGAGCCTGATTCAGATTCTGTGTCTCCCCCTCTCTCTGCCCCTCCCCTGTTCATGCTCTCTCTCTGTCTCAAAAATAAATAAACGTTAAAAGAAATAATAATAATAAAAAAAAAATAAAGTGATATGCCTTTAAAATTTTCTGTTTAAAAGTCTGTGTTGAGTAATATTACCCACCTAGAGAAGGCCTAAGTCTTTCAAGGCATTGCTTGTCTTCGAGGCTGCCTGCTGTGGAAATCACTTTGGCTCCTCTGTGGTGTGCTAACTGAATAGCTATCATACCAAGTGCCTGTGTGGAAAAAAAATACAAAATAGGTTTATAGATATAACGCAGAAGCCACAGCTAACTTCTTTTATAGGCTGTTTAATAAAGTATAATAGTTTGAGTGCTACTTTAGTATAGTTTTTAATGTTATCTGATAAAATAAGGAAAAACAATATGGACAAGGTTGAGACATTTGGTTGACTCGCTTCTTCACAAGGAGTGGCAGAACAGGTGCATGTACCACCTGCTGTCACCCAGTCTGGCCACTGCATGTAATTTCAAGATGGGGGGCTGCATTCAGACACTTGGCCTCAGAAAGAGAAAAATGGGCTTTTACGGGCCTTGTCAGCACGGTGGTCTAAGCTAATTTCATTTTATGTGTGAGTCCAGCTACTTTTCTTTTAAAGATCAAAGCACCTTCAAAAGATCCATCCTTTTGCTGACCTGAGGGGTCAGTTCAGGGAAAACCTATTATCTTGATGCTGGACATCAGGCTGAAGCCAATGACAAAGACAGGTCTGCCTGTTTTGCAAAAGAAAAGCAGGGGAAATAAGAATTTTCATTAACGGCCAGACAGAAAATAAAACTATAACAACTCACCCCAAGTTTTGTAACATTGTGTTTGTAACAGAATCTATTTTTATGTAGTTTTAATGTCTTGAGCTATTCTTTTGGTGGTACATGTAATATGTTGACATTAGCAATATTTTTTACCTTGTGTGATCCATCTGTAAATGCAATCAATACCTTATTAACGTAAGTGTGAGGGATATACAAAATTGGTAGGGAGTTTTAGGGCATTGCTTCAAAGATTTCATGAGCTATTTCAGGCTTTGTGTAATAGGCATAAAAACACAGCTTGTCTTCTTTTTTAATGTACTAGCAGATTCAAAGTAATAAGAAACTAAATACACTTAAGAAGTTTTATCTCCTATTAATAAAGGCTGCCTATTTTAACAAAATGGGAATTTGATAAAGAAATCAATGAATAAGCTGCTGGCAAAGAATTATATCAGCAAGTGGACGGCCTGTTTCCTAAGTTTGCTGGATTTTGATCTTTTTTTTTTATTTACTTATTTTGAGAGAGACAGAGACAGCACAAGTGGGGGAGGGGCAGAGAGAGAGGGAGAGAGAAACCCAAGCAGGCTCCATGCTGTCAGCTTAGGGCCTGATGTGGGGCTCGAACTCACAAAATGTGAGATCATGACCTGAGCTGAAACCGAGAGTCAGACGCTCAACCGAATGAGCCACCCAGGTGCCCCAATTTTGATCTGTTTCTTAACAGAACTATTAGCACCTACACTTGCTCCATCCATTATCAGCACTGATTTTCCAGAAGAGAGATGAGAAAGATAATGCAGAGCCGTATAGGCTCGCACTCCATCCCGAATGGTTCCAGCGGCTTCTGTCCATGTAACTTTTTCTGGCTTGTGAACTGTCAGAAAGAACAAGAGTAAACAATCAGTTTGCAAGTCCCATTAATTCTGCTTCCTGGATCTCTGGATCTCTGTTTCTCTCCATCTCTGGCTCCCACCCTGGTGCTGGCCCAAGCCTCTACTCCTATTATCCTTACCTACATTTCGGTTTCTCTAGTTCCATTCTCACCCATACATAGTGCACCCTCAGCATAGGAGCTGGTATGTGTGTGCATTTTTTAAACATTATATTCTGAAATAAAACCCATGCAGGGGCGCCTGGCTGGCTCAGTCCGGTTAAGCATCTGACTCTTGATTTAGGCTCAGGTCACGATCTAATGGTTCGTGAGTTTGAGCCCCATGTCGGGCTCTGCACTGATAGCACGGAGCATGCTTGGGATTCTCTCTCTCTCCTTCTCTCTGTCCCTCCCCTGCTCAGGTATGCCCTCTCTCTCTCTCTCTCTCTCAACATAAATAAACATGAAAAAAAAAAAAAGAATTACACATTAAAAAAACCATATGCAATAAAGTACATGAAACATAAGTACAGATGGATGAATAAATACAGAGCAAATATACAAGTAATCACCACCCTAACAGCCCACACCCCAACAGCCTTAGCCTGGTCTCTCTGGCCAGAGGCTGCCACCATTCTAACTTCATTTCTTATTCACCTTCCTAGTTTATGACCCAAGTATGCATTCCTAAACAGTGTCATTTAGTTTTGCCTGTTTCTGAACTTTATCTAAATGGAATCATAGCATATGCATTCTTTTCTATCTTGCTTTTCCCCTCAGCATTGTTTTTAAGACATGCCCCTTTGTGTAAACGTGGCTGCAGTGCTTTCATTCTTAGGGTGTTTTATGGCATTCCACTACATGAAAACACGTTCATTTGGTGACCCACTTTCCAGTTTGGGGCATTTGTGTCGTTCTCAGTTGTTGGCAGTTATAAACAATGCTGCTGAGCACGCTGTCATATAAAAGATGGTGTTATGCTGTTGCATGGGTTTTCTCTAGGCTATTACTTGGGAACGGAAATCCCAGGTTACAGGTATACTGCCTTCAACTTTACTGCATACTGGCGAAGTGGCTGTATGAATTTATTTTCCCACAGCTGTGTAAACAGAACTCCTATTACTGTGAACGTCTCTATCAACCCCTTGTATTAGTATACATTCTTACCGATCATGTGGCTGTGTAATGGTTTCTTAATGTGACTTCAACTTGCTTTTCCCTCACTACTGCTAACACTGAGCACCCTTCTGTGTTTCTGGGCCATCTGGAATTCCTTTTGTGAAGTAATTGTTCAAGTGTTTTATCAATTTTTCTGTTATTTTTGTCTTTTCTTATTGATTTATAGGAATTTATTTAATATCTATCTATCTATCTATCTATCTATCTATCTATCTATCTATCTATCATAGAGAGAGCACATGTGTGAAAGGGGTAGAGGGAGAGAAAGAGAAAACCTCAAGCAGGCCTCATGCTCAGTGTGGAGACTGACACAGGGCTTGATCCCATAACCCTGGGATCATGACTTGGGCTGAAATCAAGAGTTGGATGTTTCA
Organism: Panthera pardus; assembly: GCF_024362965.1. Classification (NCBI taxonomy): domain Eukaryota; kingdom Metazoa; phylum Chordata; class Mammalia; order Carnivora; family Felidae; genus Panthera; species Panthera pardus. Next base: position 11,561,686 of record NW_026526721.1, on the reverse strand, counting down.
CCTACCGAGACACCCAGGCGCCCCTAATTTATAGGAATTTAAAAATATATTCTAGATGAATCATTCACTTGTTTATGTGTTATAAATATTATTTTCAACTTTATAACTTCTTTTCAATCTCTTTCATGGTGGCTTTGGAAAACAGAAGTATCAGAATGATCTTTTAAAAACATAAATAACATGCTAACATTGATCTGTTTAAAATTCATCAATGGCTTAACAACACACTTGAAGCAAAATGCAAACTCCTAATATAGTTTAAAGACCTCTATATGATCTGATCATTAAGCTGTTCCTTAATACATTTAATCATTAGGCTCTTATGCTGTACACCAAATGTGATTTTTTAAAAAAAATTTATTTATTTATGGAGAGAGAGTGAGAGAGCGCAGGCGGAGGAGGGGTGCAGGGAGAAAGAGAGAGAATCCCAAGCAGGCTCCATGCTCAGTGTGTAGCTTGACATAAGGCTCGATCCCACAACCCTGGGATCATGACCTGAGCCGAGATCAAGAGTCAGACGCTCAACCGACTGAGCTACCCAGATGCCCCCAAATGTGGGCGCCTAAGGTCAACTTTATTACACTTCCCTAGTCTTTACTAGCTCTTTCAAATGTTTTTCCTCAAAAGTTGAGATGGTACAGTACAGGACAGTGAGCATTGCATTTACCAAATGGTGCCATCTAGTGGGCAAGTGAGTACCTACGCATACACGCTGTGCCATCTAGTGGGCAAGAGAGTACCTACGCATACACGCTGAAAATGTTCAGACAGGCAAGGCATTAAAATAGAGCACCAGATGGTATCACACATGGTACTTTATTCTTTACCAAACTCTTAAAGGTACCTATTCTCCCAATTTTCTTGATTGTAAAATGCGGTTCAGGGTAATTAATTTGTCTGAGGCCATATAGCTAATAAATGTGAATGCCTGACTCTAAAGTACATCTACTCGCACAGTGCATGCTCAAGATACATGAAGTTTATTTTTGTTTCTGGGCAATGTCTCCCATTTTAAGAATTAGGGCTACCTGTATTTTCATTAAGAAATCAAACACGTAGTCGTTTAAAAAATGCTAACAGTAATCAAACTACACTTAGATAGCAAAGGGTGTAACATTCCATGGTTACATGTGGTTTAATGTTGAGGTTCTTGCTTTTGTGTTAGGTGATGATCCACAAGTGTTTATTATGTTATAGACACTGAAAATATAAATAAAAGAGCCATGTAAGGACCATAACAACAGCATATCAAACCCAAGAATTACAATTTCAATTCTATCTTAGGTCTAATAAAATAATGCAGAAAATGTGTACCAAATTTTGAATGAAAAAAATTATTCTTTGACATAAATGTCTTAAGAACTGAAAGCACAAAAGAGCTGGAAGAATTACTCAGCTTCTTAACTTTAATATTCTGTAAAATGATTAATAAGGCATTTTGGGGACGCTGTTTGGAACCTAATTCTTTGGTGTGGTGACAGAACAGACTTATTTGAAGGTGACTGGGTGCTGAACTTTCATTTAAAAAAATCACTAAAGAATTAGTAGAAACTAAAAGAGTTGTGCTACACTGAATATTTCCTCCAGCAAATCTTCAGGGACTGTACTGAAATTATTTCCTCTTTTGTTGGAGCTGCAACAGGGCTTAGAGGGTATCTAGTTTGGTGAATGTGTCCAGTGTCTTGCCCAAAGACAAGCTGTCACAGTAAGTGGCCATTCTGAAAGTTCCTCTTTCAAAGAAACATTTTACTGTATTTTCTTTCTTAAGGAATATCTGGAATTGTATTCTTTATAGATGTTAACGGATTTCTGGACTATAATATTCCTGATTTGTAGGAAAATAAAAGGTCTTTTGTGTGGGTTGCTTGTCTTGGTTTAAGCTTTATAGCTAGGAAACTAATGTTCCAATTTGCTTTGCTCCTTCTGGTCCATTTTATAATTCTCCAGTGTTCAGCAACAGCTAAAAGAATGGGCCTTATTTTGTTCGTTTCTTCAATACTTAACTTTCTATACCAATTTAATTTAGGGAACTTAGTCAAAACTCAAGCCTGGGAATCCAAATGAAAGGTTTTAGTTGATTCCACAGTTACAAGGTTCTCAAAAGGATAGCTGAAATAAGGCCCAACGACATTCTGGGATCAAAAATAGTACAGTTACTTGTAAAAAAGCTAGTGATGGTCCTCAATTTTCAAATTGCATAGCATCAAAATAGCTATGGATCAAAGACTTTCATGGCATGGTATCTGAAAGTGAGCTGTATCATTCAAAGGAAGACACATACTTGGCTCCATTATCTAGGTTTAGTACACATATAAATAAGCATAGGCCCCAGATTTCCAGAAAAATGCCTTTCGAAATTAATTAAAAAAAATTTTTTTTAATGTTTATTTATTTTTGAGAGAAAGAGAGAGAGAGAGCGAGAGCATGAGCAGGGAAAGGGCAGAGAGAGAGGGAGACACAGAATCCAAAGCAGGCTCCAGGCTCCGAGCTGTCAGCACAGAACCCAACACGGGGCTCGAACACACAAACTGTGAGATCATGACCTGAGCTGAAGTCGGGTGCTTAACTGAGCCACCCAGGCACCCCTGAAATTAATTTTTTTAAAGTACATTCTACCCCCATCATGGGGCTTGAACTCACAACCCTAAGATAAAGAGTCACATGCTCTACTGACTGAGCCACCCAGGAGCCCTTAGATTTTTGTATATTTTTAAGTTCAATTGACAACCAAGAATAAGAAGTTAAAAAAACAAAAATTCTTCACCTGAAACTAACATGACATTGTATGCCAACTATACTTCAATAAAAAAAAGATTCTGATCAGGGATATAATTTCAGAGTCAAGAAAGAAACCACTTTTCAAATCTCTGTCCATGGTAGTGTAAGTAAAACTTAAAGGTCTATATATTGTTTGGTCTGAATATGAATTTTACTGATATTAATATAAGCTAGCAGTGTTCATGTGACCAGCCAACAGTTATTTATTACTCAAGGTAGATGCAAATACAACACAATGTTACTAAACACCACGCATCAAAGACGTAAGACTTACATGGGCTGCAAAAGACTGGCACGTACCCAAGTAATGCTCGTGCACTCTAACAACTTCACAAAGCCCGGGGTCTTCAGAATCTAGTGGCAGAATTCCTGGAAATTAACAGGCGAAACTTCAGGGAAACAATCTCAAAATGAATTCGCTACTAATGAGTTGCTGGTATTAGTCTAAATTTTGTTCAATGGAATTTTGAGGAAGATTCCAGTCATTACTAGTGTGGGGAAGGGAGAGACCTCAGAAGTATGGAAGGGAAGTGGATTGTTCATTTTCTGTCATGCATGCTCATCACCTGTACTATCTTTTACTCCCTCTTCTTTCACCTTGGAGTGATGGTAAAGGCAGTGGCCAATGTACAGAGCCAAGTCAGAGTCTTGGGGGCATCTGGTTCCTCATTAAAATTGTCCCTGGTGAATAGCTACCTTCCCACAGTTTGGTTCTTTAAGACACCCTAGTACACTTCCAGTAAAATCTCATTTCCTCTACCCTAGTTTGATTTTATTTTTGGTCTCTTATAAAAAGAATCTTGAGTAACACACTGTCATTGACTTCTTGGACAAATAAAGATATGAAAGACAGAAATAAATAGTCCAAGAAACATAGGAGTCAAAGGCAATACCAGAAAAAGCTGATGAAAACCTCTCTACAAATCTGTTTTCAACAACTTCAAGCAAGCCATAAAGTAAAATATTTTCTCAGTTTAGGTGAATATCTTCCTATGAATCTTTTTCCATAGAGAAAGGGTTAATTTTTGAGACTATTAAAGTCATATTTTATATGTTTGTGTGACTGTTAGGATAGAATAGTATAAATATATATATTTGCAAAATAGTGTTCACTCTGGATTTCTAAAATAGCCAATAAACTAAGTGTTTCCAGTAAAATTTTGGTTTTACAAGAGTAGAGAGGGAGCATCTCCGCGAAATGCAAGCTGGATATGGAGAGCAGGGCCTCCATATGGCCTGGCAGACAGCAGTCTTCAAACAGGTGACCTGTGACTGCATTTCTCAGAGTCTGCAGTCTAGCCACAGGCTGGGGTCCTGTCAAGAAAGGACGGTACCAACCACAGTATCAACTATGGTCATCTTTCCATCTACAATATTGTTCAATAGTCAAATATTAGAAAGTATTAACGTGAATGGAACTAGAGGGTAAGGAATCTACTCCTGAAATCATTATTGCACTACATGCTAACTAACTTGGATGTACATTAAAAAATTAAATTAAATTAAAAAAAAAAGAAAGTTTTAAATATTCTGTTATTGAGAGTGAATTCCCAATTTTCTTCATTGATGGATATCTGCAAGCAAATTCCAAAAAGTCAGGATATATGTATTCTTCCATACAAAGCAGGGGACACAATAAACATTAATAACTGTCTCAGAAAAAGAAGAGATGACAGTAAAATAGATTGGACTTGAAATAGGGCTATAAATTGTAACTTACCAACGACTTCATCATCTGGTTGAAAGAATGATACCTTGTTTCCAACTAAAGAGGGGAGAAAATTAACAATTCGTATTGTGAGGTTATTAAATACTACTCAATTACTTAGCTATTGAAACAAATCCATGGGTTTATATTAAAAAAAAGTCACTGACTCCGAGGAAAGGCCAAGAACTTCTAGGGCACTTTGATGGTCTATAAATACTGTAGAACAGAGTACTTCAAATCTGGATTCTCCACATAATTCTCCATAAAATCTGGGTCATGTGGCTGTTGACACCACAGAGAAGGATGTCTCTCTCTTTAGCTAAGGATGAAGGAAAATAATTGACTCCACAACTCTTATGAGGATTATACTGCTTTCCACCCCTCCTGTGGCTGGCCCAATCTTCTATCATTATTTTAGTTGCAGAACCTCAGACATACAATGGCAGATTCTGGTAAGAGTCATGCATAAAATTACTTTGATTTGGGATTACAATAGAAATAAATTCACACTGGTGCCAAGAGATTTCTTGGAACTACACAGAAATGATAGTTACATTTTCTCTGCACATGTAGAGAAAAAGCCTCTACAGTTAATTCTTCTGTTTTTTTTTTTTTTTAAAGGACAACAACCTTGGCCTCCTCTTTTATTATTATTTTTTTAATTTATTAATTTGAGAGGGGCGGGGAGACAGAGCACATGTGTGAGCTCACGAATGGAGGAGGGGCAGAGAAGGAGGGAGAGAGAGGAATCCCAAGCAGGCTCTGCACTGTCAGCACACAGCTCAATGTGGGGCTCGAACCCACAAACTGTGAGATCATGACCTGAGCTGAAACCAAGAGTTGAACACTTAACTGAATGAGCCACCCAGGCGCCTCTCAGTCAATTCTTTAGAATATTTTTGTTCAAATAGTTACAAGAAGAAAGGAGAGGAAACCCCAAACATCATTGAATGCCTACTTGTAGTAGGCATTCAGCCCACGAGGTAGGCATTATTAGTCCTCGTTACCAGACACCGAAACTGAGATAGTTCAAGGAAGGAAGATGGAAGCTGGAAATCTGGAAGTGGCCTCTGTGGCTGGACAGCAGCAAGACAGTTCCAGAAATCATCTGTTGGTGCTCCACGAGATACCCTAAGTTTGATATTCCTACTTTTAAGTCCTCTTTTCACAGTTTGCTCTTTCTTTGGATCCCTCCTGCACCAACATCCCTTAGTATTTGCGGCTTCTGATGCACTGTACTTTCCTTTCCCTTCCCTTTCCTTTCCCTTTCCCTTCTGCTGCTGTGCAGTCTTCCTGGGATCACTCTCATCTTTTTCAATTGGCTTCCGTCACACTCCTTACCATCTTCCTCTAAATCAGATCCTATTCTCTTCTCAATTAGTGGCACCAATTCATACCTTAACCAGAATCGGGTAAATCACTCCTGGCTCTTAAACCTGTTTTTATTTCCCTGTTGCAGTTAATTATTCAGTCCTGCTGACTTTATTTCCTCAGTATTTCGTGGACACATACCTCTGCCACCACTGTCTAGTCTAGTTTATGGACTTTGTCATCTGTTGCCTGTTAGTCTATGCCTCAACCAGTCCTCTTGCCTACAGCCTCAAAAGTACCCTTCATATGGCCACAACAATAATCTCCCTAAAACCCAATCTGACATATGAAGCTCATTATGGCTCTAGCCCTTGTCTACCTTCCTGCTTCATATTTTGGGGGGAAGGAATCAGTGTTCATATCATTAAAATATTTTGTTATCTTTAATTCTGCTGTTTTTAAAGGAGAATTTTAACACAATGTTTCTCTGTTGCCAAGTATGTTGCCTCCGACTCCTGCCCAGAACTTTGCTTTTGCTCTAGCAATACCAAACTCTACAGAGTCTTACAATGCATCACATGACTACTTGCTTCTGTCTTCGTTCATGATATCCTCTGTGTTGAGAATGATTCTCCTCCTTGCTGTCTGGTTAACTTACCCAAGAAGCCTTCCCTGTTTCTTCTGGCAGGGTTGGGTATCTCTCTTCTGAGCTTTCATAATAATCTGCTCATATGTATGTATCTGTCTTTCCCCTAGATAGTAAATTCTTTGACAGCAGGGGACTTTGTCTTATTTAATATCCCAAGCGCTTAGCAAATGCTTACTAAATGTCAGATGAATAAATGAATGAATTAAATGACTCATCATGTTCTAGCTGTTAAAATTTTTACTTTTACTTTCCTACATTCTGAGCAGAAGAAAGAAGAAATTGTATTTTAGCTATATCTGAAGAAAACATTGAGGAAGAGTCAAATATATTATAGATTAAAATCACAGGTAAAACTCAAATAGTCGAACCCACATTATATACTCATTCATTCATTCATTCACATATGCAGAAAGAGCAAACATATTGACTGATCATGAACTACCAATTAGCAATGAATATGAAACATAGATCTATTTAGAAACAAATTATCTCAGGGCATCTGGGTGGCTCAGTTGGTTAAGTATCTAACTCTTGATTCAGCTCAGGTCATGATCTCACGGCTTGTGGGATCAAGTCCTGCGTCAGGCTCTGTGCTGACTGTGTGGAGCCAGCTTGGGATTCTCTCTCTCCCTCTCGCTCTGCTTCTCTCCTGCCTGCACGTGTATACATGTGCATGTGTACTCTCCCTTTCTCTCAAAATAAATAAACATTAAAAACAACGATCTCAAATACTTAGGCTTACTGTCTTGCATGTTAAGACCACTACTTACTCATTATTTATTAAATAAAACTTAGAAACAATTTTTTTTTAAATTTAAGGCGACCATAAAATCTTACTGGTTATTTCTCCCAAGAACCCATTTTTGCATGAGCAAACTGCTTAACTTTTAAATGCTCAATTTTAGGCAAACATAACAAATTGAATGTGAATACAGTTTCTATTATAAATTTGGCCCAAAGCCCACTTACACAGGCAAATTATGGTTTGTAAATATCATAAAAAGAACAATGTTGATCATTCTATTCCATATGATTACTCATGGATTTAAACACATAATCCCTAAATATTTACTAAACTCTAATAAGCTCTTCAATTATAAAACACCAATTAAGTTCCATTTTTCTTTTTAACTAAAAAAGGGAAACATTTCTGTATAATTAAATTTCACATTTGAGGAAGTATATGTAATTTTCTGTACTGGTAAACCAATTAGCTACCATTTAATTCTTTCATTTTAGAAAATAAATAGATATTTATATCTGTAAACTTACCATCTAACACAATTCCAGCAATTTCTCTCCCAACAGGAAAGAACTCTTTCTCCATCTTCATTTCTGCTAGAAGCTAAATCATGACAAAGACTGTTTACTGTTAAGAATAAATCCTGGCCTTTTCTCATATATGAGGAACGCAAGAGCGAAAATCAAACCACAGAAAAAACAAATAGGATTTAATTTTTGGAGTTAAGACAAAACAAGTAACTTCACAGAATAAGTTTCTCTCTACAGTAGGAAAACAAAGAGTTTGCTGAGAAATTAGTTGATATGGAGAATTTAGGTATGTGTGTTATTCAAATCACCATTAACACTCTTTGTTTAGCATTTTTATGTTGCCAACAAAAATTATGGCCCAAACTCTTCTTGGTTGACTAAATACTTTTCATCAGTCACTTCATTCTGGTGGGGCGAAGGGAATTTGGAGAGGGCCTTTTTGAATAGAGGGGATGTAGGCAATGAGAACAGAAGGTTCTCTGTTCCCACGTCCTTAGAAATCATATGAGCTTCTCACAAGTCCTAGGTAAGGGGCAGATGGGAAAAGTGATGGATATACAGAAGGGCAACTGCCATATAATTTCAGATTTGAGTTTCTTTTTTTAAAGGATAAATTCTTTTTTATTTTATTTATTTATTTATTTTAATATTTATTTATTTTTGAGAGAGACAGAGACAGAATGTGAGTGGGTTAGGGGCAGAGAGAGAGGGAGACACAGAATCCAAAGCAGGTTCCAGGCTCCGAGCTGTCAGCACAGAGCCCGACACGGGGCTTGAACTCACGGGCTGTGAGATCATGACCTGAGCCGAAGTCAGATGCTCAACTGACTGAGCCACCCAGGTGCCCCAAGGATAAATTCTTTTTCAAGAGGTTAGTATTTTGTTAGATTCTGAACAAATTAAGTACTTGACTTTTAAAGTGGCAGAGTGTACATAAACCTGTAGTTTAAGTTCCTGGCACTTATAATGTTATAATAATATGAGAGATGCTAGACAGATTTAAAGAGATCATAGGATTTTAGGAACAGCAAGAAAAATAAATTGATATAATTCTCTTGCATATTTCTTTGTTTTTATTTTTTTAAAGTAGGCTTCATGCTTTGCGTGGAGCCCATTGCGGCACTTGAACTCATGACCCTGAGATAAAGACCTGAGCTGAGATCAAGAATTGACCGAGCCACCTAGGCACCCTTCATTTAAAAATTTTTTGGATTTCTGGTATATACCTAATTGCCAGAAAAGTCTTTTGTTCAGTGTGCAACTTTATGCTTTTCCTAAGATTTTCCTATGACATTCTCCTGGAAATACTGGATGTTCTATAGTATTTCTTTTGTGTGGACATTTTATTTCATGTGGCCATGTTACATCTTCATTATGGACGTAACAACTACCTCCTGTGTCCTTTACTCGCCACAAGTATTTTCTTGCATTACCACAGGTTCCATAACCATTCCGTAAAGGTTAATAGTTGGACAATATTTCATTAAACTGATTTTACTCTAATGGACCATTTCTTTCTGCTAGATAATTTTCCTAGACTGGGATTTCAATGAATTTTTCATAGTTTTAAAAAGAACACCTTGGGGGGTACCTGGGTGGCTCAGTTAGTTAAGAGTCCAACTCTTGATCTTGGCTCAGGTCATGATCTCACAGTTTGAGGGTTTGAGCCCTGTGTCAGGCTGTGCTGACAGTACAGAGCCTGCTTGGGACTCTCTCTCTCTGCTCCTTCCCTACCTGCACTCTCTCTTGCTCTCAAAATAAATATATAAACTTAAAAAAAAATAAAAAGCACACCTTGGAAGGAGTACCAGCACTTCTGGTGAAAGGATTTCAAGGCATCTTACTAATTCACTTCTCAAGTCATGCTCATGTTGCCCAATGGAAACCTACGACTTTGCTCTGTAATTTTCCTAAATGTGACTTAATCGCAGAAAACTTTTAGATTTCTAGAGATTATGATGGCATTATAATCCAGTTAGTTAAGGGTCCAATAAAACTACAGTATTAATCTTTACAAAACTGAGTAAATGGACCTGCTTTATCATGGCACATTTAACCACGCTTTATTTACTATTTGAAGACTTTTCAAGTACTTCGTGTCAATAATGGAAGACTACTGTGGGGTTTTATGAGGGTGGGATATGTATGTATGAGCAAGAGGGAAAGACAAAGAAAAATGACAAGAAGAATGTGAACTCTATCTAAAGACATTAACTAGAAATATCTACAGAATAGTTAATAAATCACCGATGAGATTCCTAGTTTTATTTTTAGTATATTTATAAAAATAATTTCTTCCTTGATTAATAGGCTATAGTAATTATAAATTCTCAGCCTTCACAATGTAGTTTATAAAATATTTCATATAATAATATAAAATGTAGGATAATAATATAGTTATTAGATAATAATATAGAATAATATAGTTAGATACTAATATAATAATAATATAATACAATAATAATATAGTTAGATAATATAAAAACACACAAATTCACATTATATATCTGCCCTGTTTTAGTGTTCTAAGGATGTTAATTTCTTGGCACTCAGAAGTCAGTTATCATGATTTATTTGTACACTAAATATACCAGGACACTCTCATTTGACTTTTGGTCAAAATAAAAGCATCGTACCTTTGTATTTATCTGGCTCAGAGCACAAGCTTTAACCTGAAGTTTCACATAGTTATCCTCTGTAACAGGAAGATTTTCCTAGAACCAAATGATAATATTCTTTTGAGAACATGCCTTTATGTTGTGAAAACTGCCATACATAATTGAACAAAACTAAACACACCCCACTCCAAACCTTATAGCTAATTTAATTGAAAAAGCCATAAGCAATTATCGAATAATATAGAATGCAAAAAGTAGAAAGGGAATTTGGGGATAAAATGTTTAAAAAGCTGTAGGGTAGTTATTTTGAAAATGAATGGATACCAACATGGGTATATGTGTAGGCAGTAAATTTTTAGGGTAACAAAGTAGAGCAAATACCATACTTTTTTTGAATCTAAATAATCTCAAAGCATCAAATCTTTGCACGTACAGGGATATCCTTATACACATGACATATAGCCTTCACTGATTTTGGAATTTTCTTAATGCTATAAATGAAGTTGTTTAGTGTCACTTGTGTATCTTATTTAACTTACCTTGTTTATATCTGTCTTGGACATTTCAGCATGCCACATGGGATTTTGGGGTCAAAGCACAAACTTAAAGGCATTTAATTACCCCCCTATTCCACAGCTAGATATACCTTTAACGGCAAAGAATCGTTCACACTCAGGCACTCAATATCATCCACCTATTATATTATTTATTAAATATATTATCACTTCTGCCAAATAACCATATCCTGGCACCAATAATTAAAATACTTCCCTCAACTCCTGATATTCCCCCAAATTAGATCAAAAGCTGGGTAGGAATATCTACTTGTGTAGCCCCTCCTATAACCTATCAAAGAGATCAGTGTTTTATCTGACATGGACATGATACTCTGGGAGTGTCTCTTTGTAAGTTTCAGATTTGATAGTATTTGGTGATATTATGAAGATATTCAATAATATCAATGAATATGTGGATTTTACTAATGACTATATGAACCTGTACATGATTCTTTCCAAGAGCCAATCAAACCTCTGAGAGCTTCATCCTGATTTAATGGCAGAAACCCAGCTGTTTGAGATTTAGACTCCTGACTTAACTTTAATTTTGGAGTTAATGAAAGATAACAGAAAAACTGGATTGTGTTCATGATCTAGAAATTCTTATTACTACCATGAAATAAATATAGCACTTAGTTTTGGGCCCTAAGTTGACAGTGGAATGATTCTGGCTTGCCACAAACCTTTCAATCACCAACACATGAAAATTCTACTACCTGTTCTTGGGCAAAAATGAGAGACAATTTAAAGTTTAGCGAATTAAATTTGCAAACCCCAGAAATTAGTGTGGAAAACAATGCTTTCCCCCCCCCCCTTTCATTTTACAACATGAGAGAAATATTTTCTGAAATATGGCTACAATCTGAATACTCACTTTACTGTGGGATTCTGAATATGCTGGGTTAATTCTGCAACATATAAGACTATCAAGATTACTCTGTTTTCCTAATTATATGTTATACCACCACCCTGAGGAACTAAAAACTCCTTTGCAACTCTTTAAAAAAATATATTTATACCATAATATGGACCATCATTTTCACCTAAGATTAAAGCACTTTGTAAATTTCATTAAAGTAATTTTATCTCACTTAGTTCCACTTAAAATAATAACAGGTCATTTAAAACTGATTCTATTACATATAGGGAATAATCAAACCATTTTTCTTACCCTTTCTTGAAATACAAATGTTATTTCTTCATTTGTAGAACTCTTTTGAAAATATAAGCCTTTCATAGTCCCCTAAAAAAAAAAAAAAACAACCATATATATTTATACATAAATATGAAATGAAGTATCTCCCAGACCAAATGAAAGCAAAAATTGAAAAATAATGCTGGCTGGAGTGCCAGGGTGGCTCAGTTGGTTAAAGCATCCAACTCTTGATGTCAGCTCAGGTCACAATCTCATGGTTTGTGAGATCAAGCTCTGTGTTGGGCTCTGTGCTGATAGTGCAGCCTGCTGGGGATTCTCTCTCTGCCTCTTTCTTTCTCTCTCCCTCTCAAAATAAATAAATAAACAAACAAACAAACATTAAAAAAAAAAGAAAAATAATGCTGGCAAAGGATAAATGTAGTTTTCAAACAAACAATTTAGATAATAATTCCTGAAAGTGATTAAATAAGAGAATATGTAACAATCTCTGGGTACATGTCTTACTAAGAATGTAGTTCAACCTTTCACACAAAGGTGAGGTGCTTGATTTTACTTTGCTATTCAGTAAAAATTATTAGACGCAGTTAAAAAAATTTTTTACAAGGGCCACAGAGCTCAATTTTAATTACCAAAGGTGGTATTTAAAGGGCTGTCAAAGTCTTAAAACCGTATCCCTGATTCTTCTGTATCAGTTTATAAACCACTTAATGGAAGTTTTAAACCTATATTTTGTGAACTTATGGAAGCATCTCTAAGGATTCCACAACTGTTTAATTTTCATAACATAGTTGACTCTCAAATGAGTTAACTGCACAGGTCCACTTACATGTGTTTTTTTTTTTTTTACAATATAGTCCTGTAAATGTTTTTTCTCTTCTTTATGACTTTAATAACATTTTCTTTTCTGTAGCTTACTTTATTATAAGAATACAGAATATAATATATATATATAACATACAAAATATGAGTTGATTGTTATCAGTAAGGCTTTCAGTCAACAGTAGGCTATTAGTAGTTAAGTTTTTGGGAGTCAAAACTTACACGTGGATTTTCAGCTATTTGGAGGGTTGGCTCCCCTAACCCCAGTCTTGTTCAGGGGCCAATTGTACTTGTATGGCAAGACTATTTCTTTATTTTATTTTATTTTACTTTAGAGAGAGAGAGTGCTTATGAGCGAGGGAGAGGGACCGAGGGAAGGAGAGAGAGAATCCTAAGCAGGCTCCATGCTCAGGGTGGAGTCTGACACAGGGCTCAATCCGGTGACCCTGGGATTATGATCGGAGCCAAAATCAAGAGTCAGATGCACAACTGACTGAGCCATGCAAGTGCCCCAAGACTATTTCTTAATGTAAATTTTATAGAAGTATAAAATATACACAGCAAAGTTCACAGATCCTAAATGAAGAGCTTACTGAATTTTACAAAGTGAATATGGCCATGTCACAGCAAGAAAACATAACATTACTAGAACTCCAGAAGCTCCCTTGTTCCCCTTCTAGTCACCACCTTCCCCTAAGGATACTCAACATCCCAAGTTTCAATAGCACAGATTACTTTTGTCTGTTTTTGACTCTCTAGAAGTGAAATCATACTCCTTCATGTCTGGTTTTTCTCTCGATATTATGTTTGTGAGCATCATCCATGTTGTTTCCTATAGTTGTAGTTCATTCATCATCCTTGTTATACTATATTCTATTGTATGAATAAATTACTATTTCTCCATTCCACTCCAGACAGACATTTGATTGTTTCCAGTTTGGGCCTTTAACAAACTATCCTGTTAAGAACATTCTTGAATATACTTTCTGGTGAAAGTACTATTATTGCATTTAATTTATGGATGAGAAAAAGGAGTCTTCCAGAAGTGAAGGTACATACCTAGGGTGTCATAGCACCAGCTGGGCCAGGGCTGGGCCAGACCAGGTACTACCCACTCCAAAGTCATTTCTCTTGACCATTACAGTTAATGGTTTTTCTATTGAGCTGCTAACCTTAGATATGTCACTTAAAACTAGAGTCCTATATCCTTTAGTTCAGGACTGACTGATAATTATTAAGTACTTGTTAGAACTGGCTGTATAATTTGCAGGGCTCATTGCAAAATGAAAGAGCAGGGAACCTTCTCTAGAAATTATTAAAATTTCAAGACAGTGATAGCAGAGAATTGAACCAAGCACAGGTTCCTTCTGACAGCAAAGTCCAGTGTAACTGCATAGGTCCCAAACCATGAAGCCAACCCTGTATGTTGAGTCTTAGTGGATCTAATGGATCCATAGAAAGGGTCTTTACTGAGTAGTTTGGCAATGGTTGCTGCTTTTTAGAATGTGATAATCAAATGCTGGAGCTAATAGACATGAACACACATTCAAGACATAGAAACTGTGTATGTAGCGGGGCACCTGGGTAGCTCAGTTGGTTAAGTGACAAGTCCTCCTTTCGGCTCAGGTCATGATTTTACGGTTCCTGGGATTCAGCCCTGAGTGAGGCTCTCTGCTGACAACACGGAGCCTGCTTAGAGACTTCTGTCTCCCTCCCAGACTCGCATGCTCTCTTGCCGCTGCTCGCTCGCTCTCTCTCTCTCTCTCTCACAAAATAAACTTCAAAAAAAAAAAAAAAAAGAAACTATATATGTAGCATGCATCAATAAAGTATAGAAAAAATAGGCTGAGCGAGGTCTGATGTTAATTCAGTTCTAACCCTTTGGTTGCAGGTGTGTGTATGTACGATGTTAAAGAAACCTTTTCTGCCTAGCTTTCAAGGCTGCCTAAAATGCATACTCACTGTCCCTAATCTACTTTACTCCCCCATTTCTCTAACACACACTCTCTTTCTGAGCTAGTCAGTGACTCCACGCCATCTGGTCACCCTTGTCTCAGGGCTTCCAGGCATTGCTTGTTCTCGGAGACTGTGCTGAACTTACTCTACAGATTCTGCGAACTGAATGAAACTCAAGTCCTACTCCTTCTCTGAAATCACTCCCAGTAACATTTAATCTACCCCATCTGTTCTATGCTTCCAGATTTTGTTACGTACTGACAAACAAAACCTTGCTTTATTTGCTTACTAACTAGTAGGTTTTCCCAGCGATAGCTTGGGAGAATCAATATCTATTATTATTAAAGAAAGAAAGAAATCACTGCTTCTACTCAGTTGGGAGCTACTAGTATTTCCCTTTTGAGGAGCGGAACAATTATGTAACAACACTTTGATTTCAAAGCATCTCCTGTTGTAATTTTGGAAGCCACTGTTTCTCCTGCCCATGGTAACTTTTTTCTTTTTAAGTTTATTTACTGATTTTAGTAACCTCTACACCTAAAGTGGGGCTTGAACTCATAACCTGGAGATCAAGAGTCGCATGGTCCTCCAGCTGAGCCAGCCAGCGCCCCTGCCCACTGCATCTTAAAACAGGACATGTTTCCCAGATCAAGTCACATGGACCTCACACTGCATGCACCCCAATTTCAAAGACCCTGGGAGATAACTACTTGCTTGTATTCCTAGTTTCCCCTAAAGCAATGCCAATATTTTTAATCAGATCATCCTAATTGGTTCTTCCAGACTTAGTTGGTCCAATAAAAAACCACGTGGGAACAAAAAGACCCTCAAAGTTACATAGTGAAGGAAAAAAAGTGTTTTTAGAAAACTGGTCAGAAGAAAATTGAGGAAATGCTATTTATTTGTTTTGCAGACCACAAGAAGGAATACTGAGTTCTTAAACTAAGAAAATGGTATAATGGGTGGTATAGTTTCTTAGGCACTGGTCTAGACTAAATGCAACACTTAGTCCACTATTAAATGTTTACTGAATGTAAAGATATGTGCACACAGAAAATAAAATCGATATTTTATAAAATAAAAATATAAAATAAAGAATATAATACTTATCATGCCATTTCCAAGAATGGGTGTCATATAACTTCAAAATATGTTCTACAGTAAACTTTGTGAAAAAGTGCTACAGAAAACTCTTAAATGAAAGTAAATCTGTTTAAAAACATAGGCTGATATGCCCTATAAGCATAAAGATTTTATATTTTTCCAGGTACGTCAGATTTTATTTTATTTTTATAAGCTTATTTATTTTGAAAGAGCGCGAGTGGGGGGAAGGGCAGAGAGAGAGAGAGAGAGAGAGAGAGAGAGAATCCGAAGCAGGCTCTGCACTGTCAGCATACAGCTCTCAGCAGGGCTCAAACCCATGAGCTGTGAGATCATGACTCAAGCGGAAACCAGGACGTTTAACCAATTGGACCTAGGTGCCCCAAGGTATGTCAAATTTTAAACATATTTGGCATAAGTCCACAAACTGAGAATTATGTTTTTAATACTTTAAATTTTTATAATGGTTGCGCAATAAACCTATTAAAAAATCTGGAGAAACAAAAATTAAGTCAGAGATCAAGATTAAGTCTTGATCTCAAGACTGTGAGTTTGAGTCCCATGCTGGGTGTAGAGATTACTTAAAAATAAAATCTTGAAAAAAAGATACCTATTTTAAATAATTTTTGGTGCAAAGAAGAAACACTTGAATATAACACTTCAAAAAAAGCAATTAAGAAATACTGATCTTGGGGCGCCTGGGTGGTGCAGTTGGTTAAGCGTCCGACCTCAGCTCAGGTCGTGATCTCACAGTTTCTGAGTTCAAGCTCAGAGCCTGGAGCCTGCTTCAGATTTTGTCTCCCTCCAGACCCCCCCCCCCCCCCACTCACTCATGTGCTCTCTCTCTCTGTCATAAATAAATAAACATTAAAACAAATTAAAAGAAAAATACTGATCTTTAAAGGGATTTCTAAAAAATCAACGGGAAGAAATTTCAAATGATTTCATCTTAGTTATAACAGCAACATGAACTCCATTTGCTCTTCTGCAACACTAAACCCTCAAGGAGCTCATCTTTAATAATTGTAAATAACTGTAAATAAAACCTCTACACTTTCAAACCCAGTGTTCTGAGAGTTTCAGATCTTCTTCAAATTCAACAGGCATAAAACCGAAGTCAGCTTTCCCCAAAACAAGATTTTGTGGTACCAATCTTAAGTCATCAAGGATATTTTGGACTCTATCATAATTCCTTCCTCTGTATTAAGTTATTGACCATAAGGTTTCCTTTTCCTTTATGACGTCCCGGCTCACCCGTTTACTTTTGGTTTTGTTGGGTGTTACCACAAGGGATGTGCTAACATCTCAATGCCTTGGGCCACTGCCTAGTGGCTTCACTTCTTCCCTCATCCAATCCATCTGTTACTCTATGGAAAATGTAATTCCTGAAAGTCCGAACTCATATGTGCTCAAATTTCTACTAGTCTCTAACACCAACTTTGCAACATTGCGGCCACTTGGGGTCAGGATTCAGTTATAATATTTCTAACCCACCTGCTTTTTAAGAATATCAAGGATATACTGACTGTCAAGCAGCTAAACTACAGAAAAAACGTGAAGTCTACTCTAAAATATGGCCCCATATATTCATCATCATGCCAGGACTGGTACACAGCATTATCATACTAGCTGGCTCGATTGTAATGGGTAACTCTTTAGTTATATTGAAGAGGTGACTTAATATTAAGTTTTAACAGGGGCGCCTGGGTGGCTCAGTCGGTTAAGTGTCCAACTTCAGCTCAGGTCTTGATCTCACAGTTTTTGAGTTCGAGCCGTGCATTGGGTTGTCTGCTGTCAGCACAGAGCCTGCTTCAGATCCCCTGCCCCTCTCGCTCTCTGCCCCTCCCTCGCTCACGCTTTCTCTTTCTCTCTCAAAAATAAACATTAAAAAAAAAAGTGACTCCAGAAAAATGCCTTCTTTAAAAAAAAAATAAGTTTTAACAATGTTCTTACTCTTCTGTGGGAATTTGCATATATATCCACATATCAGATAAAGAAATATGTCAGACCACATGCCCAAATATTTGGTTAATAAATATGGTTAGCATCACCAGGGGCGCCTGAATGGTTCAGTCGGTTAAACACCCAACTTTGGGTCAGGTCATGATCTCACAGTTCTTGGGTTCAAGCTCTGCATCAGGCTCGTGCTGACAGCTCGGAGCCTGGAACCATGCTTTGGATTCTGTGTCCTCTGTGTTCTCTCTCTGCCCTCACCCACTTATACTCTGTCTCTGTCTCTCTCTCAAACATTAAAAAATTAAAAAATATATATGGTCAGCATAATCAAAGTAACTAGTTGGAGGTTTTGTTCAAATGTCATCACTTTTCAGGTTGTGCAGAATGTGGTAGTCCTAACTAGATAAAACCAGCTCTGGTTTTTAAAGAAGGAGGTAAACGGGTGGTTGTAATAATTAGAGGACTTCTCTGCATTTGGACAACAGGCTCTGGGAATCTGTATAACCTAAGGACACTGCAGAAACAATTAGCACACCGGTGTTTTGCTGCACACAACTGCACTAGCTGCATACAACTGACCAGAGGGGAACACAAGGGGCTGTCATAGGACTCCCACCTGGCTAAACCCTGAAAAGTTTTTCAAGTTAATAACATGTGTTATAAGAACTTTCTACTTTCACATTTTAGATATCTAATTTAAAACAGGAAAACTCATGAAGTTGCATGGTTCCTATCACTGGAAGGATTTATACAGAGGCTGGATACACATTTACAGTGGCTTCACAAACAAGATTCAAGCATCAGTTGAAGAGAATGGGGGATATGATGACCATATTAAAGCGACAGCCTCTTCTGATTGTGGCAATGGTGTGATGTGATGAAAGACCTTTTCCCCTTTATGCTAGCTCAATCATGTGACACTGGGACAATGCAGGTGGTGGGTACTGAGGGAGATAAGCGATTGATGGATGGATCCTTTCTAAACCTCTACCACACTCTCCCTTCTCCAATTGATTGAAACAATCTTCCTTTTAACTAACATTATCGCTGTTTGTAAATGCTTCTTTAATTTTCCAATCCACCATAGGATCTTTAAGAAACCATTTCTTGCTTCAGAAGCAAAATAACTGTAATTTTGACTAAATATGTACTAATAAATCCAACATAAAGAGAAAATAATTCACAAGATGTATATTTCTTACAACATATAAAAATAGAAATAAATATTTAGCAAAAGATCATATTTTAGTATGTGTCATTTTGCTTTTCTAATCATAAATCTCCTTAGTTCAGCGTAGTACTGTTTGGTGGGCCTAGAAAAATCATAATGTTGTCTTTGAAATATTCAATGTGAAGGTCACAGGAGCAAGAATACATTCATTTTTAAGAATAAAAACAACAAAAAGACTTAACCACAAACAAAACCAACAAACACGGTGATTCCACAGTGAAACATTCTAAGAATTTTTAAGCTTTCCCACCCCCTTTCTTCAGAGAGGCACACAAATGAATCAAGAGCCATTACTGCCCGGATATACTATTGGGGGAAGTTATATCTTTTATTACTCTTTATAATATAGGAGATGGCCCAGTCGGTAGAGCATGCAACTCTTGATCTTGGGGTCCTAAGTTCAAGCCCCATGTTGAGCTAGAGCTTACTTAAAAAAAAATGGAGAGTCGTAAAACTACCAAAATATTTCACTGCAACTGACGGACAAATTGAACTTGTATGAGGGAACCCTCTCTGTTTGAAATCTGAACACTTCATCTGCCATAAACTGGAAAATAAAAATTATATACTGCAAGGGCCGACAGGATTTATAAGTCAAAACTGACCTGAATTTGAATCCTGGTTCTCCTACTTACTAGCTGTATGACTTCAGGCTAATGTTTTAACCTTCTGGGCCTTCGATTCCGTTATCTACAAAATAGAGATAATAGTAATTACCTCCAAGGGTTGCTGTAAGGATTAAATACACACAAAGAACTCAATACAACACCTGGCACAAAATAACCCTGCAAAAAGTGTTGGCTATTTTTACTATTTCTGCATATTGGGCAGAGAAGCTCTAAAGTTGTTCTGAGGCCCATCTCACAGAGCAGCAGAGGGTTTGAGCACATGCAACCCTTTGATCTTTAACAGATTTAAAAAAAAATTCTTTTTTTAATGTTTACTTTTGAGAGAGAGAGAGAGAGAGAAAGAGAGAGAGAGAGAGAGAGAGAGAGAGAGCATGAGCAGAAGAGGGACAGAGAGAAAGAGAGGGAGACACAGACTCCGAAGCAGGCTCCAGGCTCTGAGCTGTCAGCACAGAGCCGGACCCAGGGCTGGGACCCAGGGCTTGAACTCATGAACCATGAGATCATGGCCCATGGCCTGAGCCGAAGTTGGACGCTTAACCGACTGAGCCATCTAGGAGCCCCATAACACTTCCTAATTTCTGCAGTGGGCAACCATACACCATCTAGACTTGCGCTCTCCAGTAACAGCAGTCACTAGTCACAGGTGGCTAAGGAAAATCTGAACTATGTCTAGTCAGAACTAAGATGCCTTGTCAGTGTAAAATACACATTGGATTTCAAAGACCATATAAAAAAAAAAAAAAAAAAAAAAAAGAATTGGGGCACCTGGCTGGCTCAGTCAGTAGAGCATGGGACTCTGGGCGGTTGTGAGTTCAAGCCCGCATTCGGGATAGAGCATACTTTAAATAAAATAATTTATAATATTTCACGTTTAAAGTATTTGATTAGGTGTGGAAATGATAAATTTTGGACTTAAATGAAACATATTGTTAAAATTAATCACACGCGTTTCTGTTCATGTTTTTTAATGTGGCTACCAAAAGAGTCAAAATTAAGTGCCTCGCATTATATTTGTATCAGGCCGAGCTGATGCATAGCCTCGCCGCTCGCGACGTGGACTAGCAGCACCCGGGGAAGCTTGTTAGAAATGCAGATCCCAGGCCCTGCCCAGACCTATAGAGTCAGCATCTGCGCGTCAACATGGTACTGAGGTGATTCTTACACGTCGCTCCAGAGTTTTTCGCTGTTTATCGTAAGAGGGCATATCTGGCCGTATAATCACATGAATGCGAATATCCTTGCTTTAGGTAATTGCTCATCGAAAAAGGAAAGTGAAGGAGGAAAAAGTGGTGGCAGAGAAACTGTACGGGCGAAAGGAAAACTCAAATTATAGGAACAAAAAGAAAGCAGAGGGCAAAAATTCAATCTGGGGGATTCAGCGGAAGGGAACTGCCACACTTTTGCCTCCATAAAGGTAGAGGGAGATGCAAACTGAGATAAAACCTATAATCAAAACCTGTAAAGACCAGGAAATCGCGTCAAGTCTTTCCCGCCCCTCAGCCGCCTCAGCTAAGCTAGGCCTGGGCCCGAGGGGGTCTAGGGTTGGGGTGCAACGCGAACCACCATTCAGCCCAGGGTTGCACAGTTCCGCAAGGCGTCCAAGGCCCAAAGCCCCGCTTCCCAAGACACAGAAACCGGATCCGGGGGCTCACCTGCCTCCGAGCCGCCCCAACCGCCTGCAACTTCGCCACCGCCACCGCCACCGCCCGCCACCTTGGAGTCCTTTTGCAGAGAGCCCGCCCCTGCTGGCCCAGGCGCTGCTCCCATTGGGCAGGTCGCTCGTCAGTCGTGAACCGTAGGCTGTGGAGAACGCTATAGCAACCGAACTCGGAACTACACCTCCCAGAATGCTCTGCTTGAAGGAGAATCGTCACACCAGGGGCGAAATACATGGACGAAATTGTAGTCTCCCGGATAGGTTCCGTTTTATGCAAATTTATGTTAAAGACCACACCCTTCCTCATTCCAACCATTTGCCCTACCACCTTCCCTGGAGTGTGGCCCGCCTCTTTTTCGCCTCCTTGTTCTCTCCTTTAAAATCTTTTGTAACTAATTTAGTTGACTGCATCCTATTGCCTCGCACGACAACGGACAGATGCAACAAAACCTTGGAACAAAACCTCCATAACTCCGGTCAGGGAAATCCCAGACCAGAAGCCTCTGGTTACACCTTCTGGGAAGAGGGCAGGGAGAAGAGGGAGTCCTAGTCCCCGCCTCCTTTGCGCTTGATGATTGGTTTATTTGGCTGTCATTCCGTCTTCTTCCTTTTTTTTTTTTTTTTTTTTTTACGGCCCGCCGTTCCCGTTCTTGCGGTGGGCGGGGGTAGCGGTAGGGGGCGGTAAGGAGGTGCGGACCCCTTCTTCCGATTGGCCGACTGTTCGTCCCCACCCATCTGTGGGCGGAGATGGAGGGGTGGAAGGGGGCGGGAGAGGCAACGGAGGGAGATGAGGAGATACGTGGGAGCGAGGGAGCAAGGGAGGGAGAGAAGGAGGTAGAGAAGAGCGGAGGAGAGGGGAGGGAGCGCAGCTTGGTTGCTCCGTAGTACGGCGGCTCGCGAGGGAGAATCCCTAGCGGGCTCCGGGACGCACGGAGAGGCGGGCAGGCGGGCGGGGATGGTGTGTTGGGCTGAGGCTCCTGCGTCCCTCTCCGCCGCAAGTGAGCTGCACTGATTTGTCCCTGGGGCGGCAGCGCGGACCCGCCTGGAGATGAGGTGAGGAGCTGGCTGGACTGGGAGGCAGCGGGGGCGGGGGCGGGGGTCTGCGCAGGGGTCGGCGCGATGGCCGCCCGGGGCGCCCGTCCCTCGGGCCGGCGCGCGTCCCTCGGGCCGCCCTTCAGCCTTTGCCGCGCGCCCGGGAGGCGCGGCACCCGCCGCCCCTGCGCCTCGTCCTTCCCCAGCCTCCCGGGGGCGGCGGCGGGGCGGCCGGCTGGCCCGCGTCGGGAGGCCGGGACGCCGCGGCGGGCCAAGGGGGTGGCGACCGCTGGACGGGCTTCGGGTTGAATGAGCATCCGCAGTCCCGGCCGGCCGAACGGGGTCCCCTCCCTCCCCAGGGGGCGTGGAGCGGTCGGCCCTTCCAGGGCTGACCTCGCTGCCCTCCGCCGCCTGAGCGTGGCGGGCCGGCCAAGCCTCGCCTCCCCGCCAGCCTCCCGGGGATCCGGAGCTCGCGGGGAGCGGCATCGCGCCGCCCGCCTCTCCCTCGGGCCTCGAGTCCCCGGCTCATCTCTTTTTCTGTGTCGTGTGCCTGCGAAATCCCTGTCAGTGAAGGGCAGTCAATGCCGTTTGGCCCTAAGTCGTCCTGCCTCGGCTGACTGATGGTATTTAACAGAAAGCGGCTCTCCTTTCGGTGGTAGCGCGTCCCCGGTGTCTGCCGCCTCTCCTTCCCTTCTTTACGCACAGACGCGGTTTTATGGTGTGGACCCGAGGCACAATTGCGGTCTCTTCTTGCTTGAACGAGGAAATGTAATCAGAATTCCCAGGAAAAGGAAACCAGCGAGGAATGGCTTGCACCTTCCTTTACTTCTGTTTGCCTTTGGATTAGAAAACAACTTCGCAGATAACATTTCCTATGGGCATCTTTTGTTGTGATTCATACCAAAGAAGGCTTTGCTTTTGAAGAAATAAATTAGCGTCTTTTTCTGTTGGGTGGGAGGCTACGGAGATTTTTGATAGCCTCTTAATATGAAAGTTTCCTTTAGAACTTTGTCATCATCCGTGATATTCCGAAGGCAGCACCAGCCTGGAATTTTAAATATATGCGCACTCCGGCAGATGCGTTTCTTTGTGCTTATCTCCTGGCATCCTACTCTTGTTGTGTCCGTGGTCAAACGTGCAAGTAATAAAAGCAAGTACAATAAAAAGAATAGATAATAAAAACACTGTACGAACAAATGCGTCTGGAAAATCTCAATTCCGTTAACGGAGAGGCAGTGTTACTAATCCCTTTGAATGGATGAAGAAGGGGCTCAGAGATCTCATGGATTATGTAGTGGACAGGATCTGAGGTTAGGAACTGGGGCCAGGACCCAGCAGGCCAGCTGTTTTGTGAAGTGCTACTCTTAACCTCTAAAATGGGAGGAATGTATTTGTCCTGGATGCCTTTATTTTTAGATTACTTAAGGTGCAGAGGCTTAATCACCCCCCAACCCCTTTAAGGTTAGGATTTCTACCTGTCTATCTCAGAGACCAAAATGCTGTTTTTGTTTAAACATTTTTTTTTTCTAGTTTACTTGAAATATTTATGTTGCACTGATAGGTGTTTGCTTATAACCAAAAATGTACGTATTTGTAATGTTGAAGAGAATTCTTTCTGTAGGAGGTTGGTAAAGAACCCAGGAATTTTCAAGTAATCTAAATTGGAAATGAGGAACAGTAATCTAGTGATTGCATTAAAACTATTTAAAACTACTTTAAGTAGCTTCAGTAAGGAGCATTTCTGATAGAACTCTTTTAAAAAGGTATTTCTTTATCTAAGAATGTATCTGTTGAAATTGCTGAGACACGGGGCACCTTCACAAAACTCTATTATTATTATTCTGCCTGAGTAAGAGAGGAAATGAACAAATTTTTGATGTACTTTGGAACCCTGTGGATTGTTCAGATACTAAGCATTGTGAAATAGGGCATAAAATGAGTGGTAGCAAGTTAGTTTCCTGAAATGTTTGTCCCTCTTAGCATTTTTTTTTTTTTTGCACTTGACTAGAAATTTCTTTTTTCCTAATTCTTGATTCTATTGGTAGAATTCAAGTTCTTCTTTTCACCAAATGCCTAGATTGAGGCAAATTCAAATCTGCCATAAGACGTTGAGGAGATGCTGGTAAATTCCTCCATTCTTCTCATCTTTTTAACTTGCTAGCTTTGTGAATTATACAGAATTAGTTACACGAGGGTTGGGTTTATGTTAGTTCAAATCCCACTGCCATTACAGCTATTCTCTTCTGAATGGCTCCACTTACTACTAGTGGGTTTCTCAGAGTCCGGATCTCAGATCGCATAGATCAGCATTAAGTGAGGTTCTTGTTAAAAATGCAGGTTTTTCTGTTATCTCACCTCAGAATCAGACTCCTGGAGTGAGGCCCTGGAATCAGTTTTTTGAACAAGTTCTCCAGGAATTTCTCCCGCAATAGTAAAGTTGGAGAACAGCTGGCATTATGTTTCCATCTTGATGAGCACCTCCTAAGGCCATGTCCTGAAGTGGATAGCAAATTTTTTTAAGTAACAGCATAAGTTTTTTTTTTTGTTTTGTTTTTTTTAATGTTTATTTAGTTTGAGAGAGAGAGAACGCATGAAAGGGAGCATGTGGAGGAGGGACAGAGAGAAGGAGAAAGAGAATCCCAAACAAGCTCCGTGCTGTCAGTGCAGTGCTCCATTCAGGGGCTTGAGATAATGACTCGAGCTGAAATCAAGAGTCTGACTTAACCTGCTGAGCCACCCAGCAACCCCTAAAAAAGGAAGTTTTATATCTTTGGCTGCAAATAAAAAACGGACTACGACCTTCAGATACGTAATGCACCTGTGTATAATATACCTTTCAGAAGAGCAGAGGCTTGGTCATTGTTGTTATCTCCATTAGAATAGTGCCTGGAAGGGGCGCCTGGGTCAGTTAAACGGTCAGTTAAACGTTGGACTTTGGCTCAGGTCATGGACTCACGGTTCATGAGTTCGAGGGCTCTGTGCTTACAGTTCAGAGCTTAGAGCCTGTTTCGGATTGTGTGTCTCCCTCTCTCTCTCTGTCCCTCCCCCACTAGTGCGTGCTCTCTCTTTCCCTAGTAAACAAATAAACATTAAAAAATAAAATCTTTCTTTGTAAAATTGGTCTTATTACTTAGTGGTCAGTGGTCACTGACCATTTTATAAATTAGGAGCCTCATTTACTATGCCCAGTCATTTCTGTAAGTTTGGTTGGCACTGGAAGTAGAGAACCTTTCCCAAGCAGAGAACGCTCCAGGTGGTTAAGCTGGAAAGAAGGCTCCTATCAAAATATCTGCTTAGAGACTCAAAATGTAAATTTAAGTCACAGTGTGGTGGTAAATTACTATGTTATCAGTATCTCAAAATACCATTTGACACGCTATCAGCCCAACATAATGCTGTGAAAACTGGTTTACAAAAAATACAGAAAATTGGTATGTTTTCCAATTTCATTTTCATCCTAATATGATATGACCTTCACTCCTTTCTTTCAGAATCCATTGTAGGACCCCATAAATAACAGCTTCTATTATGTAGTTGAGGGTGCTGAATAGGAGTAAAATTTCTTTTTAAATTCTTTTTAATTAAAAAAAAATTTTTTTAATGTTTCTATATTTTTGAGACAGAGAGAGACAGAGCATGAACGGGGGAGGGTCAGAGAGAGGGAGACACAGAATCTGAAGCAGGCTCCAGGCTCTGAGCTGTCCACACACAGCCCGATGCGGGGCTTGAACTCACAAACCGCGAGATCATGACCTGAGCCGAAGTCGGACGCTTAACCGACTGAGCCACCCAGGTGCCCCAAAATTCTTTTTAATTTTTTTAATGTTTACTTTTGGGAGAGAAAGAGGCAGGGTGAGTGGGGGAGGGGCAGAGAGAGAGGGAGGCACAGAATCCAAAGCAGGCTCCAGGCTCCAGGCTGTCAGCACAGAGTCCTATGCAGGGCTCGAACCCACGAATAGCCAAAGTCAGACTCTCAACCGACTAAGCCACGTACATGCCCCTAGGAGTAAAATTTCTATAGAAAATTGGGTTTGACTGTATGTAGTCTACGACTTTATTCTAATCCCTTAACTTTTCAATGCTACAGTGTTTTCAGTTGAATGGGAATAATAATAGTAGGTTGACTTTAAATACTTCAAAGTGCTTTCATAAGTTCTTGAGATATGTTCACTTAATAAATGGTAATTAGGATAATGAGAAGAATTGGAATATATAAAATTATATAAAACTCAAAAGCTAATCCATTTAATTTTTGTGCTACTGCACTTGATGGTAGTAAGTAGAAATCCATTGCTTGAAAAAGAAGTCTCTTGCTAATTTCTTGGTACTAAATATGTATAATTTTTAAGTTGGAAAAATAACCATTAAAAGTGTCTAATAGGGGCGCCTGGGTGGTTCAGTTGGTTAAGCATCCGACTTCGGCTCAGGTCATGATCTCACAGCTTGTGAGTTCGAGCCCCGCGTCAGGTTCTGTGCTGACAGCTCAGAGCCTGGAGCCTGCTTCAGATTCTGTGTCTCCCTCTCTTTCTGCCTCTTCCCCGCTCACACTCTGTCTCTGTCTCTTTCAAAAAATAAATAAACATTATAATTTTTAAAGTGTCTAATAAACCATCACATATTATGTAAATATATATATGTATATATTTGTTCTAAATAAAGATAAACCTTGTCATCACTTTTAGCTTAATTGTACATTTCAGAACCAAACTGCTAATCCATTAATAGCCCTTGTATTTTAAAGAATCGCATCGGGGTACCTGGATGGCTCAGTCAGTTAAGCATCCAACTTTGGCTCAGGTCATGATCTCTCATGATCTGAGTTTGAGTCCCTCCTCTGGCTGTGTGCTGAGAGCTCAGAGCCTGAAGCCTGCTTCAGATTCTATGTCTCCCTGTCTCTCTGTTCTTCCCCTGCTTGCTCTGTCTCTCTCTCAAAAATAAATAAAGATTAAAAAAATCGCATCTTTATGGTAGAAAAAATTGAAATACAGAGAAGTAAAAAGAAAACTATAAAATACTCATAAGTCCACTAACTCAGTAAGTATCCCTCCAAACCCTCTCTTTGTGTGCATGTGGCTTTTTATATACAGTTTTTGGTAACAAATATAGGATCTTGCTAAACATATTATTTTGTAACTTGGTTTTTTTTGTTTGTTTTCTTGTTTTGATTTTTGCTTAACATAACACCTTACCATGAATCTTTCTGTGTCAATATTGACAGTTATAAGTTTAATAACTGAATAAGATCCCATTTTATATGTGATAATTTAACCAGTTAATTTTTATTAGACATCATTTTGTTTCCTTCTCCCCTCCCCCCCCCCCGAGGTTATCAATAACTCTATAGTTATTGTACTCCTACATACATCTCTGTATACTCTTGAGACATTTTTTTCCCTTCGGATAAGTTTCTAGAAGCGAAGTTGCAGAATCAAAGTACAGTACATGCTGGTTTGTAAGGTTTTATTGATACATATTGCCATTTAGGAAAGTTGTAGCAATTTACATTTTTTTTTTTTTTTTAATGTTTATGTATTTTGAGAAAGAGCTGAAGCAGGGGTAGGGGCAGACAGAGAGAAAGAGAAAGAGAATCCCAAGTGGGCTCTACACTGTCAGCACATAGCTGGACGTGGGGCTCAGTCTCACGAACTGTGAGATCATGACCTGAGCCAAAATCAAGAGTCTGACGTTTAAACGACTGAGCCACCCAGGTACCCCAGCAGTTTACATTCTTGTAGTGGGGGATGAGAGTTCTGTGTTCTCTCCTACTTCCTTTTTTGTAGAGTGACTTAACCAATAACAAACGTAGTGAATTATTATTATTTTTAGGAAGAAGAATGGCATGTTAATGTAACCTGTTCAGGAGTAGGATCTGGAAAGTCTGAAAATTCATATACCCATGATAGTGATAGTTAACATTTAGCAAGTCCTTTTGCATCATTTTATAAACACTCACTCAATCTTTGCAAATCTAACTCACTCAATCTTTACAAAACTGCCCTTTTTTAGATGAATACGCCTTGGAAACTAAGGTACCAGTAGTTAAGGAACTTAAAGAGCCAGTAAGTGGCTGCCCAGATGTGTTGATGCCAGAGCCCAAACTCTCAGCCACAGTGCTGGATTGCCTGTTCCCTGGACGTGATTTCTAGGCCTTGGGGTATTTTTTACATTCCTGATTTCTATTCTGGAATAACCTAGAGATTCCCTGATATGTATTAGTTTATGGATCAGGCGGGGTACAAATTGGAGTCCCTCTCAAGATTGAGAAGTCAGTAGTATAAATTAGCTCACCAACAAGCCTCGTCTACTGTCTAACATTCACCTCTCAGCAGCTTGTTAGTCTTTCCTCTGTAGTGGTTTTCCTAAAGTGCCCCAACGTGGAAAGCTGGAGTAGAATCACAGAGGAGACGAGTGAAATTTGAAAAAGCAGTTCACTTGTAATGTGGCCTTGCCTTGGAAACATGATTGCATCCAGGTGTACGATCAGGGAGACAGCAGAGCGTCTGTCCAAACATTTCCATGTTGGCCAGTTTGGAGATTTGAAGCAGCCTGTTGGAAGTTCACTTCAGGAATGTGAAGGCCTCACTGTGGAGAGATGTCACAGATCCATTGGGAGATCGTTAAAAAACAAAACAAAACAAAACAAAACAAAAAACCCTAATAAACATGATGGTAGAATATCATTAACATTTTGTTGCTAAGGTTTGTAGCCTTCTAACAAGGTGAATTTGAAACACGTTAAACTACTTAAATTCATCAGTGCTCTTTTGACCTTTTCTAGTAGAATTAATAATTGGCAGCTTATCTTACTAGCTTCTTGGCCCAGAGAGAGCATTGGTGAAATCGCTCTGGCTTTAGGTCTCTTGGCCTGAGTTTGCCTGTGCTGAGGTAGGACTGCCACGGGCTCAGTGTTAAGTTGGTCACTGACACCCATTCTCACTATTGTGTAGTGTGGGGTTCCACCAAGGTTGTGTGGGAACGGTGCTCAGGTACATTTCACTCTACGAGGAGTGTGTACTGAGGGATGTGATGGAGTTTGGGATTCAGCTGAATAGGACTGTGAAAATAACAAGGTCATGGCAGTTGGTCAGTTTTTTTTTTGTTTTTTTTTTTTAATCCTTGGTGGTTAAAATTAAACGCCCTCTCCTTCATACCGGAGGGCAGTGCTTTTGATCCTCTTGCTTTACTGCGTATTTTGCCTTGTTTCTCTGTCTGTGATGGTTTTGTTCATCCTTGGTCTGCAAGTGTCCTGGTGAGCGGTGGCATGGATTTGCAAGACGTGGATACAGCTCATGGAAGTGAATGCAGCCACCTGGCTTTTAGTGCCATGCTCCAACCAACCTACTTCAGGAGGACCCTGGCTCTTGTGGTAAAAGCATAGGAAACAAGATGCCAGTGGATCCCCTTGTTTTTTCTGTCTGTCTGTCTGTGTGTGTGTGTGTGTGGAGGGCTCATTACTTTTCTCCCAGGCAAACTTCCCGAACAGTTACACTGTTCTGACAAGGGCCCTGTTTTGTATCATAAGCCGTTGTATAAACACACAACACCGTTCCTGTGCATTATCTATGATAAAAGTCTGTTCGTTGTGGATTCGGTGTTTTGTTTTTTTTTAATTTTGTTTTTTTTTAATGTTTATTTATTTCTGAGACAGAGAGAGACAGAGCATGAGTGGGGAAGGGGCAGAGAGAGAGGGAGACACAGAATCAGAAGCAGGCTCCAGGCTCTGAGCTGTCAGCACAGAGCCCGACGCGGGGCTCGAACTCACACACTGCGAGATCATGACCTGAGCCGAAGTCAGTCGCTCAACCGACTGAGCCACCCAGGCGCCCCGGATTCAGTGTTTTATAAAAATCAATTTCTGCTGCAAACTTAAGATAATAGATTTTGAAAACAAGTAATCTTTCAGTTTCTGGAATTGTTTAGACCCCACTGCTGTATTTGGGCACAGTTGAGATATTACATTTTGGTCACTGACATATAAAAGCCGTAGAGCTATAGTATGAGACAAACTTTCAAAAATTGACAAATCAGTGCCATTCCTGGTATATCAAGTTTCTGTGAGTAAAGATCCCCCTCTTTTTTTTCTCCTGTCTCCTTTGCTTATGATAATTACTATTAAAGTCAGAAAATGATAATACACTTATAATAGGTAGTATTTTCACATACCTTCAAATATAGTCATTATAATTGTCTTAAAATTCTTTAAATGATTACAGAAATTGAGGAGGAACAGAACGTGTTAGAGAGGTTACTAGGATGTAAGCTTCAGGAAGGCAGGGAATTTTGTCTGTGTTGTTCTCTGCTTCATCCCCAGGACCTAGAACAGTGCGTGAGCACTCAGCAGTTGGTTGTCAGCATGCTGAATAGATTAGTGTTTGAGGACCTGATTGTCTGGAGGCCAGAGTCACCCAAGTGCGGTGAGCACAGGAGAGACAGGTGAGGAAGAAAGGGGACGGCTGGTTTGGATTTTATTCAATCAGTGGAAGTAGGAAACTAATGTAAGTTTTAAGCAGGGGAGTTCCATGCTTTGCTTTTGTTTAAAAGGATCACTCTGGGGGCACTTGGATGGCTCAGTCGGTTGGGCATACGACTTCGGCTCAGGTCATGATCTCACAGTTCGTGGGTTCGAGCTCCCGCGTTGGGCTGTGTGCTGACAGCTCAGAGCCTGGAGCCTGCTTCGGATTCTGTGTCTCTCTCTCTCTCTCTCAATATCTCTCTCTCTCTCTGCCCCTCCCCCACTCATGCTCTGTCTCTCTCTGTCTCTTGGAAATAAATAAATGTTAAAAAAAAAAATTAAAAGGATCACTCTGGATGTCATGTGGGGAATGCCTTGCAGGAGAGCAAGAGAAATGTTGAATTGACTCTATCTTCCATCATCTGTGAATGTTGACATTCTACCTAGCCTTGTGGTTTTTCTTTACGGTGAAGATACTCTGGATAGGGTGAGAAGCATGGTGATTTGCATAAACTTTTTAGCGTTCTCGTTAAACTGCTGCCATCGTTGATCAAATCAAATAAAACAATGTAAAGTAAAGATCAGGAATAATTTAACTCTTTAAGCATTAAGTTAATTGGTATTATAAATACAGATTTCTTTTTTTAACGTTTATTTCTGAGAGAGAGCGCGCGCGCGCACACACACACACACACACACACACACACACACACACACGAGCGCAAGCGCATGTGCAAGCAGGGGAGGGGCAGAGAGAGAGAGAGGGAGACACAGAATCTGAAGCAGGCTCCAAGCTCAGAGCTGTCAGCACAGAGCCTGATGCAGGGCTCAAACTCATGAACTGCATGACCATGACCTGAGCCGAAGTCAGACACTCAACCAACTGAGCAACCCAGGCACCCCTAAATACAGATTTCTGGTAGAGATTTTCTGTTTACATTTTTTGGTGAAAGAAACTTCAAATATAGGGAACTGAATCCTTAAAATAGGTGTTTTATGGCTTGAGTGTCTATAGCTCTTCGCTTTGAGGAAGGTCTCATTTGTAAACCGCTGCTATTGTCTGTCCAAGCTGGTGTTTTAATTAGTATCAAAGGGAGGGAAATACTGCAGTAATTGTAACCTTACATTACTTCCTTAGTTCAATTAGTTTTAAACCACAGTCATTGTCTGTTATCTTTAGTTGTTTTGGTCTCATTAGATGAAGTAATATTGCAGTTGTGATTCAGTATTTTAAAAAATAACGTTTTTTTTTTTCTTCACTCCAAAAGCAATACATGTGTATTGAAGAAAACTTTTGAAAAGAAAAAGAAAAACAAAAGTGGGCCTTTTCTCACTATCCAGCGATGACTATTCATACGCTGTGAGGGGTCAACCTGCTCAAATTTCTCAGGAAGTTCGGTGTGTGAGCTTCTCAGTCTGGGAGGCATGACAGCGTGTTAGGGATCAGGGCACTGAAGATGGTCCAGGGATGGGGCAACCCAGGGTCTGTCAGACTACTCATTCGTGGCCCTGGGAGGATGCATGTTGCTGTTACTATACCTTCTAGTTCTTCAAGAGAGGCTGGAAATCCAGAAGTACGGCTTTAATATGAAATCTCCCAATTTTTATGTGGGCCACAATTTTTATAAACACACTGGGGTTCAAGCAAAGCAGACCTACTAAGGGCTGACTTCAGTCATTGTCGCCTTACAAGTTTATAATCTCCGTACATACAGTTGTGTAGCCCGTTTTTCACTTAATATATTGGAATATATTCCAGGCCTCAGCAGCTTGCTGCTACTACTCTCCAGTGGGTTCCCCTGGCAGTGTGGACCTATTTTGTGTTCCCTCACCACGATTGGGTAAAACCATTGTTTAAAAATCTAAGTTTTATTTAACTTGCATTTTCCTACTACTACGAGTGAGTGTGAACATTTATCGAATGCGTATTGGCCCTTCTACAGATTTCCTTGATAACCAGCCACCTTGCTAGAACTCTGTGCTCCAGGGGTGTTTTGGTCATTTATTCCATATTTCTCAACATTTATCAACATAATATCATATACAGTTAGTACCACATTAGTCCTGCTAATTGGGCCTAATGGCGGGCATTATCCCCCAAACCTGAGCACACCTGTGACCCATTTGAAAGTACAGTAGTTGGAAAGTTCTGAGTTTGTTCGGTGAACATGGGCCATGTGCCCTGTGTCCCGGCATTGCTCTAGATGTCCAGCCTTGACCCAAGACAGAATCTCAGCTCTTTAAGATCTCACGGGTCTTAAATTTTTCATTTCTCTTGGGTTTTTCACATAGACCGATATTTATAAAAGACAATTTTTACTTCTAGAATGTGTAATTTATTTTTAGCTTGTATTACTGAGGTGAACTCCCCAAGTTCTAATCTCTTAAATTCAATTTAATTCTCTCAAGCTCTTTTAAACTCTAGACTGCTAGCAAAAGTCTAAAATGCACCTTATTTTGGTGATGAAAAAACTAAGTACCGGGACTCTGTGGTGGGAGTTTCTGTGGTGTCTGACCCAACACGAATCCCTTATCTGTCCTTTAACCAAACATCCGCTTCCTACCAACTTCTTCGTCCCCACAGATGGTGGAGAGGATTGAACGAGGTCTGGGAACCTGACCCAGGCTAGCCCAACCAGTGTTCCTTTCTTGGAAATTTGCAAATAGCCCCAAAAGAGAGGCGTTTGAGCTTCACATGCTCATGGCCACAAGGTTAAAACACTTGGGAGTCAAAGGCAGTTATGTTCTGTTGTCTGGGGAGAGAGAATGGTGGTTTGTAGATGGAGAGAATAAAGCACGTATCTGGAGAGACGCAGAAAGAGAAGAACGCTGCCTGAGTCTGATAGCTTTAAACCTTTTCTTCGTTGCTTTCTGGGGCTGGCTGCATTCCTGTTTCTGAGTTCTGTGAAATACTCCTGTACTCTCAATATCCCCCCTTCTTTCTCCTTTTGCAGAAGCCTAAGCCAGATGAGGTGGGTTACTGTTCATGTCATCAAGGATCCTTCTCATTCCCAGCACTGTATTCATTTTATAATACTACCTTGTCTCTTACGTTTCTTCTGAAAAAGTTGTGAATTTTTCATTATTTTTTAACCATGTAACAATAACATGGGAAATTAAGGATTGCAGGAAACACAGAAGTACACAATTTAATTCAGGTAATCATGATTTTATTGGAAAGGTCATTTTGCAGATGTGGATGCCACTTCTCACCTCTTTTAAAACCAGTTCAGGGGCACCTGGGTGGCTCAGTCGGTTAAGCATAATCTCTCAGTTTGTGAGTTCGAGCCCTGCATCGGGCTCTGTGCCGATAGCTCAGAGACTGAGCCCAGTTCAGGTTCTGTGTCTCCCTCTCCCTCTGCCCCTCCCTTGATCACACTGTGTCTCTCTCTCCCTCAAAATAAATAAACATTAAAAAAAAAATTTTTAAAAAAAGCACACAAGAAAAACCAGTTCAGATCTTTAGCAGAGGGACAACAGGAAGGAAGAGATTTGGAATGTACTTCCAAATGTCCTAGAATTTCAGTGGTGTTATTTCCCTTCACATACAAATAGCATTTTGGCCTCATGCAAAAAATGATACTAGAGGTATTCACAATGGAAAGTATTGTCGTGTGTTCATGTAGGCGGTGAGTTTGATACCTGTTCAGGTGTGTTCTGGTCAAACCGCTGAAACAAGACTCTTGACTTTAATATCTAAATACCAAGAAAATGAATCACAGCTTGATTTACCTGGAAGTAGGCTTATCATAGATTAGCTTTCTGTCTCATGGTGATGTCATAAAAACTCAGTGCCAAGTTTAAGTAGTTCACTATTCTAAGAAGTTGGGTGGGGAGGGAAAAAAGAAAAGTGATAGAAAGGGAAGAAAAGGGTTGTAGTAGAGAAGGAAGACAAAATCCAGTGCTACAGTTTTCCTTATTTATAACTGTATTTGCTGATCTTTTTTATTTGCACGTGGAAGAAGCACAAACTGTCTTAAGAAAAAAAGAAAATCTATTGACTCACACACCTGTCAAGTCCAAAGGTTCTGATTGGCCTGGCTTGATCACATGCCCGAAGCAGTCCTCATGGCCAAGCGAATGTGGAGCTCTCATTGACTGTCCTGGGCTCTTGGGTCCATCAGTTGTTGAGACTGGTACCTAAATTCCTGGAATTAACCGAAGGAGGGAAAATGGGATCAACTGGGAGAAGAAGAGTGTTGGGCAGGAAAACACATGCCCAACACTCTCATCATAAATGATGATCATATGGAAGGGGACTGGTGGTAACCCCTTTTTTTCTTTAAATGACAGTCCCCCCCCCACTTTTTTTTAAGTTTGTTTATTTATCGAGAGAGAGAGAGAGAGAGAGAGAGAGAGAGAGAGAGAGAATGAGAATCCCAAGCAGGCTCTGTGCTGTCATCCCAGAGCCCAATGCTAACTAACTAATTTGACTAATCTCACTAACCATGAGATCATGACTTGAGTCTGAATCAAGAGTTGGATGCTTAACCAACTGAGTCACTCAGGTGCCCCTTGGCTACTTCCGTAATTGCAGATTTTCTCAGAGTTTTTCAGTGCCTAAGGTGTGTTGGCATTCTCTCTGGGCTCATACTGGGAGGCTTTTTAACTTATGCTCATCTGGAACTACTGGAAAAATATATAATGGAAAAGTTGGAGCTAGAAAGGGATATCCTTTCTTCAGCCATCTGCTTTTTAAATTTTTTTTTGTTAGACTTCAGGAAAGATAGCAACTTGACCTGTTTCAGAACGGGATGGGCCTATTTTTGAGATTTCTTGTTCTAAGAGACTGATGACGGTAGGTGGCAAGAGCTTATGATACCTTGAAAAATATGTTGCTCATATTTTTAAAATGCTATATAGTGTGATTTATTTCACGTGTTCTGATTACAATACTTGCATCCAGAAACTGTAGTTCCTGGGGTCCTTCTTCTCTTTATCTCAAGTTCCTTTCCTCTTAGTTTTGTGACCTTCTGTACGCACCTGGGAACTCAGAGCGTGGCATTTCAGCTGTGTCCTGGCCCAGTGGTCCTTGCATCATCCCTATCCTGCAGACCTGCATTGCTAGACTGATGCAGCTGTGTTCCGTTTCCTGTGTTCGTGCTGGCAAAAGTCAGCTGAAGAGAAGCGTAGGAACTCGTGGACTTCCTTCTCCACTTAGCTGCGACCTGCAAAGTATTCTTTCTCAGCTTTCTCTCCATCCCTCACCACATTTGCCCTTTTCCTCAAGCTTCCCGGGAGGCATCTGAACCTTCACTTTCAGCAGTAATGCTGCCTCCTGTTTGGGCCTGCCGCCCACTTCCCAAGTAGCTTTTGTAAATCTGTCTTACTCACACTTGCTCTCTACTTCTTGCGATAAGAGGGAGAAGGAAGAGGTGGGTGTCTCCTTCCCTCCCCCCGGGTTCTAGATGCTGTTCTTTCCTGTTTCCTCTGAGACTTTGCGCCATTCTCTCATGCTTGTTCCCTTCAGCCTTGCCACAGCTAGATCCCGCTTGACTGTCGTGTGCCAGGTGCTGGGGCAGGAGCCTGGACTACCCCAGTAGTGACAGCTCCCTGTCCTCAATCTATTTATATTTTACTGGGACAGACAGAAATACGGAAAAAAACCCCACCCCACATAGATAGCTGATTTCCAGCTGTTGTATGTGCCATGATGAAAGCGTTCAGGAGGACCTAATCTAGTTTTAGAGTCCGGGGAAGATGGGGCATGCACTTGAGGTGTGAGCTATGCACAGGAGTCAATCAGGGAAGGGAAGGAAGTTGTTTCCCAGGCTGAGGAACCCGCATGTGAGCAGGGCCCGTACCATGAAGGAGCACCGCACACTTGAGAGGGAGGCCACGGTAGCTGCTATTAGGGAACTGGGGGAGGAGGTGAGACCAGCCGGTGCGGGGCCTCATAGGCACGTAAAAAAGGCTTGGTGTCAATCCAGAAGCTCTGATCTGAATTAGGCTTGTTCTCTGACTTGTGTGCATTCCTCTGGCTCCTCCGCCCCTTCCATCACCTCCTGCTCCGCTTCTTCCCGTTGGTGCTGTACTCCCTCTGTTTCTTGGAGGAGTAGTTTTATGCTGGGTCTCTTTGCTCCTGTTACTTGTAGCGGGGTTCTGCCTCTGCCCCTCCATTGTTGGTTCCCATACACAGATTTCCGTCCATTTGTTTCTTGACCTTTCTGTGACTTACGACACATTTCTTCTTCTTCTTCTTCTTTTTTTTTTTCTTAATTTTATTTAAGTGATCTCTACATCCAGTGTGAGGCTTGAACTCACAAACCAGAGATCAGGAGTCCCGTGCTCTTCAGACTGAGCCAGCCAGGCGCCCCTTGGCCCATTTCTTCTTGAAAAACACTGTTCTACTTTGGCTTTCTCTGCCTTATACTCTGTGTTTTTCTTCTCCCTTACATCTAGGACTTCTTAGTCTCTTTTGAGGGCTCTTTACCTTGTATGTTGCTGTCTCTAGAGCTGTTACATCTACCGTCTTTTGACCCTCCACTGTCTTCCAGGACAGTCATCTCCCCTGTTGGAGTTTTAGCCACCATGAATAAATCCTGTTATCTGTGTATACCTGGAGTTCTGCCTCCCGAGTTCTAACCCTTTGCCTACAGCAATTATTTATTGAGTACCTACTAAACATCAATAACCATGTTAGATGCTCTGTGGTATAATAAAAAAAAGTGTAGTTGGTCTTTCTCCCTGGTTCCAGACACAGAGCTCTGGAAACCTTTGGAATTTCCTGAGTGGTGGGAGTGTCTTTGTTATTCAAAATTAGCCTCTTTAGATTTTACCTGAGTTTATGCTAATGAAGTGACTTTTAGCCCCTTACCCCCCAACAAGGGAGAGGGACTGGAAATTGAGTTTAATCACGTGGGCAGTGATTTAATTAGTCATGTCTCATAAAGCCCCTTATAAATATGCCAGGATGGTGAGGTTTGGTGAACATTTAGATGTGTAGATGGGTAGGCACAATATTCCACAGAGGAGGAGAGGGCATGGATGCTCTTCAACTCCCCTCAGCCATACTTTGCCCTGAGTCTCTTCCATTTAGTTGTCCCAGAGTTGTATCCTTCATAATAAAACTAATCATAAGTGTGATGAAGTTTTGGGGTGATGGTGGGGTGGTCCAGAGCTGACGGCCAAGAAAGAGTTCTTGAAGACGTCTTTGGTGCAAAAAGGTGATTTTATTAAAGCACGGGGACAGAACCCATGGACGGGAAGAGCTGCACTGGGGTCCTGACGGGTAGTTCATTGTATATTCTCTGGATGGGAGCGGGTCAGGGATAGAGTGAGTCTCTAAGGTAGTTTGGAAGCAAGGTTTCCAGCACCTTGAGGGGCTAGCTGTTGCTAGGGAAACACCATTTATTACCGTTTAATAAAACCTCAGTCATGAGACCCTTCAGATACATATCGGGGGGTGGGGCATAAGCTTGGAGTATGAGCGCCAGCATATACCTTGGGGTAGTTGAGATAAGGGAAGTAGATTTACAGGATCCTCAGATCCTGGAGGTTGGGATAATGTTAAGCTAAGATTCTCTTTTGCCCCCTAGCAAAGTGTCGTCATCTAGGCTGCTGAGCTCCTAGAGGGCGGTCACTCTGCCCTTGTCAAGGACTTGTCAGTGGGCTATAGGCAGTAAGGGAATTTAATTTTTCATTTGCCTTAGTTTCCCTACATCACCATGGCAAGCACTTAAACCCCTTCCCTTTGTTCTTGGGGAGCCAGGGATGTCTGAGGAATATCACACATATTCCACTCCGGGGGGAGGGGGCAGTGCTGTTAGTCTGTATTTTGCCCTCAGCTAGCGCCACACTCCCTCATCAGGTATAGTGCTTTCCTAAGATTGGTGAGTAGTTCTAACAAATTACTGAACCTGGGGGAGGGTGGCGGTTGTGGGAACCCCCAAATTTGTAGTCTTCCTGCAGAAGTGCTGGTACTGTAGGGGCTACTTAAGACTTGTGGCTGGTGTCTGAAACGGGACTGAGCCCTTTACCTGTGGGATCTGTACTAATTCCAGGTAGATAGAGTCAGAATCAAATTTTAGGACACTCAGTTGAAATCAGAGAGCTGTTGTTAGAACTGATCACCTGGCTGTGGAGCATCTCAATCTCTCTGTATGGAATAGACTCAGTACCTGTCTATAAACCAGATAGGTGGACAGATGGTTGCAATGTATCCATGCAAGCTGACAGCCTGGACCTTTTCTCTCTGATTCTGAAGTTGGTTGCTACATTCTGTCAATTCTTCTGCCCCTGGAACATCTTTTGGTTTCATCTCTTTCTCTCTGTGTCCATCGCTGTTGTCTTAGCCCCGATTTCATCATTTTTCACGTTACCACTTGGCTGTTACTGACTGGTCGGGCTTCTAGTTATTGGGGACCTCACGGAGCTTTATGTGGGTTGTGTTTTTAAATGTATCACTGTTTGCCAGATTAGAAATTAAAATTGAGAAATGTACAAAGTATTTTATTAATGTATTGAAAATACCTGTAATAAACCCACCGCGTGCTTACATAAATAACAGATTTTTTATGAAAACTGTTTTACAAAAGAAAAAAATAATTTAGTGAGAAGAGAGCATCGTTTTACATTTTTGCAAACCTCTTTTAAAGTCTGGCTTAATAGAAGACAGCTGGCTTTTCATATCTTCTCCTGCAGTCAGTTGGTTGCGAAATGTTGTTTTGGTTGAAGTAGTTGAAAGAAATCTGGCCTTACACAGATATGTAGTTGGAAAAGCCAGGAGCCTTTTGATGGCATTTTCAGAAAATTGTGGTTATTCTTTGATACCATACCAAAATTTGACACTGCTAGTTTCTTAAGGTTAGTGGCAATGCGGAATCTGAAATTATGTTAGTGAATTTTTCATACTCCGTTACAAAAACATCTATAGTCCATCCTGCTGTTTGAATGACATTTTACACCTTTGTGATTTTGTAACATCATGTGTTGGTCATTCGGAAAATATTAATTCACTGATTTATGTAGATCTTGCAAATGTTGATATGTTTCATTGAATAATACTACTTTAACATCCCATTTGTTAGTATTACCACCCATCTTATTGGAAAAATTTCTCAATGCTAAGAAGTCTAACTCAAAATGACAGTTACTAGTTTTCCAAATTCAAAATTTTTGCTCAAAAGCTTAACTTTTATCATTCGCCAAGTTACTATCCGTTTTTCTTGAAGCAATAGGCTCATTTCATTTTTGAGAAACCACCTGCCAAATACTTAAGTCTGAATAAACATAGTTTTTCTGTTGTTTTGCTAAGTAAAAACTGTGTTCCATGAAAAAAGTGCCTAATTCAGCTTGCAACTCATTTGCACAACTGTGTTTTCTTAAGACATCAGTTGTAGTCTGTGTGCCATAGGGATGCTTTATGATTACTTCCCTTTTTATTTTTATTTTTATTTATTTTTTATTTTATTTTTTTCTTAATGTTTTTATTTATTTTTGAGACAGAGAGAGACAGAGCATGAGCAGGGAAGGGGCAGAGAGAGAGGGAGACACAGAATCGGAAGCAGGCTCCAGGCTCTGAGCCATCAGCACAGAGCCTAATATGGGGCTCGAACTCACAGACTGTGAGATCATGACCTGAGCCAAAGTTGGACGCTCAACCGACTGAGCCACCCAGGCGCCCCTGATTACTTCCCTTTTAGTCATACAAATAATAAACACATTTATTCAAGGGTTGAGATTTAATAGTTATCATTCCTAATGACTTATCAAGGACCTTCTGAAGCAAAACTGATTTTTTTTTTTGAGATAGAGAACACGAGTTGGGGGGAGGGGCAGAGAGAGAGGGAGCGAGAACCCCAAGCAGGCTCCACAGGTCAGCGCGGAGCCCGATATGGGGCTTGAACTCACAAACCGTGAGTGAGATCATGACCTGAACCAAAGTTGGATGCTCAAATGACTGAGCCACCCAGGCGCCCCCTGATTTTATTTAACGTGTGTGTGGCAGTGAGGAATACGTAACCACCAGTACAGTTTGGTGCCACTGCTAAGGTGGCAGCAGTTTACCCAGCCTTGTTGTTGTGTCACTGCAAGTATAAACACAATGAAAATAATGTCTGGGTACCATTATGGTCATAGTTTTGGCCTTTTGGACCCTTTGAAATGGTCTTGGGAACTCCAGAGACCCAGGAACCACCTTGAGAATTCCTACCTTATAAAATTTAAACCTTTTTGCCAAGTTTATTTTTTTATTATTTTTTAAAAACTTAAAGTTTTTTTATGTTTATTTTTTGACAGAGCAAACCAGGGAGGGGCAGAGAGAAAGGGAGAGAGAGAGAATCCCAAGCAGGCTTCACATTGCCAGCACAGAGCCCTACATGGGGTTCCGTCTCATGAACCGTGAGATCATGACCCAAGCCGAAATCAGGAGTCAGATGCTTAAACGACTGAGCCACCCAGAGGCCCCAAGAGGAAAGCACTTTACATTCCTCTTGTGGACTTAAATGTATTCGTGTTAGTGTATTGCATGTTGAACCTTCATACCTCTAATTAAATGAAACATGTCAGCAAATAGGTGGTAGGATATATATAGAGAGAGCCTCCAGCAGAGCCTTCTGCTGTGTCAGATGTAAGATTATACTTAGGTCTGGCCCAAGGAATAAACTAATTTTCCTTTATAAGTATACAAATGGCACCTGTTTTCCTAATCAGGAGACTCTCCTGGTATCATCTAGATTTTGGGTTATATGCAGTTGAGTTCATCAGATAAGTGACCTGTAGGTAAGTAATCAGAGTTGCTCTTAGCTTTTATAGAATTTGCTTTAGAATGCCTTCTGGGATTATCTGACTCACACCCATGACTTCACACATACACAGGAATGTTTACTGAGTACCTGTCATGTCTCATGTGTTTGGCAAGAAGCTTTCCCTATGTCCTGTCTAAAATTGGTTTTCTGTAAAGCTGTGAGATAGATGGTAAATACCCTTATGTTACAGATGAGAAAACAACCTCAATTTGCTATCATTTGTCATAATGAAAACATTCCAAAGGACACATTGGGTAGCTGAACTTAAATAAAAAATTCTTGAATTACCACAAAAGTAGATAGGAGTATTACAACATTATGAAATGAAATTTGGTATAAATGAGCATTTATCATGATTTCAGGGCTTTAGTCTACCTTTTAATTCTAAAAGGAGCAGGGATTGTCTGTAAAGGATTTTTTAAATACAACCTAAAGTTCTTTCACATTCTGAGGGCCCATAACTCTAGACACGTATAGCAATGCTGGATTCATTAGGCAGTCATGCGTGTAATTATTCCTCAGAAAATGAAATCTATAAACTCTAGCATTGTGCTTATATTGGTTTTGTTATGAAATACGTTACCTTTTAGATTTCTTCTCAAGTTTGAGATTTAGTTTACAAAACCACTAACTGGTATATAATTATATTGGAAATTTGAATTAGAAGGGCCTTTAGGCCCTGGCTTTGCTGGTAACTGTAACCTCTTATAATTGCTGTCAAGATGTGATCTAGACACCCTTGGAAATAGACAGTTGAGTCACAGTATCCTGAATAGTCTTTTGTCAGATTCAAAAATGTTAGAAAAGATCTAAATTGGAATGATAAAATGGCATTCACCCATCTGGTTTTGGGTTTACTTCTTTGTGACATTTCTAAACCTGATTTTTTTTTTTTTTTTAAGGTTTTATTTTTTTTTGAGAGAGATGGAGAGAGAACACACTCGAACAGGGGAGGAACCTACTCACCGTGAGATCATGAACTGAGCCGAAATCAAGAGTCAGCCACTCAACCAACTGAGCCACCCAGGTGCCCCCCTAAATCTGATTAAGAGGCAAGTTCTAGGGGTACCTGGGTGGCTTGGTCGATTGAGCATCTGACTCTTGATTTCAGCTCAGGTCATGATCCCCCAGGGTCATGGGATGGAGCCCCAGTCAGGCTTTGCGCTGAGTGTGGAGCTTGCTTAAGATTCTCTCTCTCCTTCTCTGCCCCTCTCCCCCATGCTCGTGTGTGCTCGCTCTCTTTCTCTGTGTCTCTCTTAAAAAAAAAAAAAAAAAAAAGATTTGTACAGACAGTGGAGAGCTGGAACTTGAAAGTAATATATCAAAATGTAGCTACTAACATTTTAAGTCCTGAGTTATGTAACTGTGCAAGATTTATTGTTATTTCCTGATTGTACAGCAAAGGGATTAAAAGCACAAAGTTTGAAGCAAAACTGCTCAGCTGTTGACTGCATAACCATAAGCTAGCTATTTCACTTTGCTGTACCTCTGTTTCCTCATTTGTATAATGGGGTTGATTATAATTCTTACCTTGTATGGTTGTCGTGAGGATGTTAAAGCATCTAGCACAGTGCTTCACTAAATAGTAAGTGCTTATTATGAGAAATGACTATTATCATCACCATCTTTATTTTGTTATCATCTGTGATCCAATCCTGGATTTGTAATTTAAAACAAAAATGAAGGTGTTATATAGTCTGTTTGCCAGTTGATTCTGTGACCATTTTAAATTTCTCAGTTGTTCTTTTTGTCATGTGGAAGGTTGGTATTGGTTTTAAGCTTGGTAGAGAGAGGAGGATCAGATCCGTGGTTGGTTTAAAGTGCTTTCATGTCCTGGTAAAACATAATTAGACGTAAGAATTTTTAACAATCCAACAACAAAAAGAACCCAGTTTTTAAAATGGGCAAAAGACATGAATAGGCATTTCTCCAAAGAAGATCTACAAATAGCAAACAACGCTTTTAGTTGTTAGAGAAATAGAAATCAAAACTGAGATGCCATTTCACACCCATTAGGATGGCTATCATAAAAGAAAAAAAAAAGGAAAATGACAAGTGTTGGCAAGAACGTGGAGAAACTGGAAGCCTTATACGTTAGTGGTAGGAATGTAAAATGGCACTGCTGTAACAGAACAGTTTTGTAGTTTCTTAATAAGCTAAATATAGAGATACAGAGTTATCATATGGCCGTAGCAATGCTATCCCTAGGTGTATATCCCAAAGGATTGAAAACAGGTGTTGAGACAAAAACTTACAGATCATCATTCATTTTCTTTTGGGATGATGATAATATT
Organism: Panthera pardus; assembly: GCF_024362965.1. Taxonomy (NCBI): domain Eukaryota; kingdom Metazoa; phylum Chordata; class Mammalia; order Carnivora; family Felidae; genus Panthera; species Panthera pardus. The sequence continues at coordinate 11,517,762 of NW_026526721.1, read as the reverse complement.
CTGGAATTCATTGTTGGTTATGTTTGCACAATGCTGTGAATATATTAAATGTCATTGAATTATACATTTCATAGTGGTTAAAATGGTAATTTTTGTTATATGTGTTCACTATTTATTTATTTATTCATTTATTTACTTATTTTAAGTAAGGTCAGTGACCAACATGGGGCTTGAACTCATGACCCTGAGATGAGGAGTCACATGCTCTCCCCACTGAGCCAGCCAGGCACCCCTGTGTTCACATTTTTTAAAATGGAAAGAAATTAGACATAACATTTAGTCTACCATAGTGGCAATTTTGTCCAAATATTTTCTTAAACCATTTTTCTGCAATTTTAGGATAGGATCATTTGCAGTTCATATATAGTTCGATGAACTGTATCGTAATTTTTCTTATGTAGATCTAGAAAAGGTAGAAGATGAAAGCCATGAGAATTTTGATACTCATTCTTTCCTTAGTGCCGAGATTCTCAGAGTGTGGTCTGGAGCCTCTGGGGACTCATTGAGACAATTTAAAACAGTCTGCAAGTTCAGATTATTTTTATAATGATAGTGGTTATTTCCTCTTTTTATTCTCATTCTCTGTAGGTGCACAGCCTGGTTTTCTAGTGGCTGTATGATGTTTGAGGACATCATCTCTTTGATGGCTAATGGTTTATGTGCTTGTATATGTCTGTTTCTTATAAGTTTCTAAGGTAAATTCTTCGGGATCCTCAATTTTTAAAGAGTATAAAAGAGCCCTGAAGCCAGAAATGTAGAGAACCCATGTCTTAGTGAACATGTTATATGCTAATAATAAAAAATTATGTATGCAATGCTTGTGTTATGCAGTTTTGGAAATACAGGAAGAATAAATTGTCAGCCAAATGATTTTTTGTGGTTGTTTTATGTCTTTATTCCTCAGAGATGATTAGATTCGGAACCAAGGTGTTCTTTTTGAGACACTGTAAGTCTCTAGTTTAGGAAAAGGATCTCAGTTACTGAGAAAGTTTATGGTTGTGAATTTGAACAACTTTTACAATAGGAGTGATACCAGATACGGTGATTAATTTTACCATATTCAGTTCCCCCAGACTTTTGTAATCTGTGATGCATTTGAAGTATAATAACAACTAATGTTTACTGAACGCTTACTGTGTGTTTTCCCATGTAATGATTCATCTGCTCCTCCCAACAACTCTGCAGAATAGGTACTGTTATAATGGTTAGTTAACTTGCCCATGATCCCACAACCAGAATGTGGCAGATCTGGTATTAGGGCCCATGCAGTCTGACTGGAGTCTGTGCTGTGAACCACTGTGCCATTTGCTATCTCTGCCTATGCGTGCTGTATAAATACTAACTCTCTGGGAGTGTATATAGGAAGTTCCCATTCAGAGGGCTCATACTTCGACCTCTTTGTTGTACAGTTGACTCATGAACAACGAGGGGGTTAGGGGTGCTAACCCTTAGACGGTCAAAAATCCAGATATACTTTTTCACTCCCCCAAAACTTAACTGGAAATAGCCTACTGTTGACTGGAAGCCTTACTGATAACATAAACAGACTAGTGACACATACTTTGTGTGCTATGTGTATTATACACTGTATTCTTAAAGTAAGAGAGAGGAAAGAAAATGCTACTGGGAGAATCACAAAGAGGAGAAAATACATTTATAGTCTATACGGTACGGGAAAAAATCTGCATATAAGTGGACCCATGCGGTTGAACCCAGTTCATGGGTCAGTTGTACTGCATGGCAGTGGTGGTGGAATTGGGAGGCGTCCTGGGCCTAGTGCCTAAGCCAAGGGCACCAGCAAAGAGCTGGAGGTAGTTGGAGGAGAGACGGGAGCTGTGAGGGCCAGACTCATGCCCAGGGTGCTTCTGGTCCAGACTTTTAATTGGATGTTTCTTTTCTTAGAGATTGGCTCTGCTTATGGCCTCTAAGAGGATATCTCCTCTTTTCTATCTTTGGAACAAGATAGATTTTCACAGTTTTCTCCTAGTCTCTGTCTTTGAGGCAAGCACTTATTCCATTTGAACTTTTTTGACGGTTTTTACTAAAAACTAGAAATGAGAAAATTGAAATGGGGAGGGTGTTCAAAGATACCCTTTTAGGAAAGTAACTCAGAACTAAATAAGCACAAATGTGGTACCGATGGGGGTCTTTGGAATTCAAATAATCAAGGTACTTCTGTAAGAGGGTAACTTGGCCTTGGTGTGGGCCCCTCCAGGCTCATCCTCTTTGGAGCTAGGCTGGGTGCTTTTTTTTTTTTTTTTTTTTTAATGTTTATTTATTTTTGAGAGAGAGAGAGAGAGAAAGAGCACATGAGCGGGGGAGGAGCAGAGAGAGGAGACACAGAATCCGAAGCAGGCTCCAGGCTTTGAGCTGTCAGCACTGAGCCCGCGCGGGGCTTGAACTCACAGACTGCGAGATCATGACCTGAGCTGAAGTCAGACGACGTTCAGCTGCTGAGTCACCCAGGCGCCCCTAGGCTGGGTGCTTTGCTCGGAGAAGTAAGCCAGGCCTCTAGCCTTGAGCTAGAAGGGGGGAATGTCAACCAGAACCTGCCTTAGGAGTAGAGGATGTGCCCTCCTACCTCCTGTTTTGCTTCCGCTTGTCAGTCTTACTGCCACAGATCCCTTTCTAGCACCAAGAGCCATACTGGCGTGAAGTGGGAAGCAGGGATGGGGTCTGGGGATATTCCCCGCAGTTAGTGTGAAGGGGAGGCTCCATTAGTGTTAAAATTAGGCGTTACAGTACTTTCTCTTTCCAGTTGTACTTCCCTTGAAAGATTTTCTTTGCTCTGTGGCCATATCCGTTACTCTGTCCTGAACTCCTTGGGGGGGCGGGGGGGGGGGGGTGGCGGAGGGGAGCTCGACTGTACAGGTGGCAGGCCCGGAGCCTCCCAACGGAGTAGAGGGAGCCAGAGCCTATGCTGGAGTCCAGCAGAAATGCTTGCAGGTGGCCCCTCCTTGCTGCTTCTTGGAACACCTCTGATTTAAAAGGGTTTTGAAGCTGAATCTTTAAAAATAATTCTGTGCAGAATCCTAAAGATGCTGACGGCAGGGGCCCGGGCACTGGGAGGAAAGAGAGCAGGTATTCCCTCTCACGGCTCCTTTCCGTCATTGGTGGCCACGGGGCGCGATCCAGTTGTGTTCATGACTACTGTCCCAACATTCTGGTTCGTTTGTGTATATCAAAAGCAAGGAGAGAAGAAGTACGTTTAGCTTTTATTATATACCTGCATGAAAAAGGGCTGTTTGTTTGTGCCAGTATTTTCATTTAAGCATTCATGTTTGTGGATTTATTTTGTACTTTTCAATTTTTTTTAATTACACAAAATAACATGTTTCTGGTATTACAGTCTGAGTGGCTTCATATTTACTCAGCTGCCCGAGTCAGAAGCTTATACCTCATCCTGAATTCCTTAACCCCCTTGTAATTATGGACTATTGATCTGGCTGAGTTCTCAAAGATCCCTCACTCCACTCCTGCACCAACCTTGGACCTGGTCTCTCTCCAGCCAGTCTTGCCCTCTTTTCATATCTTTTTCCACTGAAGCCCCAGTTTTCAAGCTTTCTCATATTAGGAGCCCTTCATTCAACTGAGGAGCCCCAAGTAGCTTTTGTTTATGTAGGTTCTGTTTATCGATATTTATTATAATAACATTAAAACTGAGAAATTACTCATTTTTAAACTTTTTGTTCATTAATTCATTTAAAACAAATAAACTTATTTATTACAAGTTTGGAGAAAGGCATCACAGTTAATTACACGACTTTGCTGGAACTGTGAACAACTTCTGGCAAAACTCAAAACAGTGTTCTCTTGAATTATACTCCCAGCAAATTGAATGTATAGTAGAACCTTGCACAGTCTTGTGTGGTTATCTGTAAGATGGAATTTGGTTTTAGGCTCAGATAATTATAAATGGATTTTCTCCCCTATGTGAATGTCCAGAGACATTTGGAAGTTACATGGGATAATTCCTCGTAGGAGACTGTTCTCAGCAGCCTGTTAAATGCCAGTGGTGCCTCCCAGTGAATGTGACAACCAAAAATACTAGGTTTTCCAATATCCATTGTGGAATTGCACACACCCATTGAGAACTACTGATTAATGGAATCTTGACTGGGTTTAAAAATTTTTTTCTTTAATGTGGGATGATCATTTTAAAAATAAATTACATTATAAAAGAACATCAAAAAGGAAGGACAAGTGCCTGTAATCCCACCACCCAGTATAACCAATATTAATATTTTGTTCCATATTTGTATTGCCTTTTTTTGATTCTTCTATAGATAATTTTTCCCATTCAAAAAATGGGACCATTTAGGGACGCCTGGGTGGCTCAGTTGGTTAGGTGTCCAACTTCCGCTCAGGTCATGATCTCACGGTTTGTGGGTTCAAGCCCCGCATTGAGCTCTGTGCTGACAGCACAGAGCCTGGAGCCTGCTTCAGATTCTGTGACTCCCTCTCTCTCTCTCCCTCCCTCCGCTCCCCTGATTGTGTTCTCTCTCTTTCTCTCTCTCTCTCTCTCTCTCTCCTCTCTCAAAAATAAATAAATATTAAAGAAAATGAGATCATTTATAAATTATTTTTTTTTTACTTGGCTTGATGCTACCTGATTTTACCTAATTCATATGCCTCTTTGAAAATCATAACATCATTTTTATTCTTGAATTGATCGTAAAATTAGCATAATCTCATGTAAGGTGCAGGGGTACCTGGGTGGCTCATTTGGTTAAGCCTCTGACTTCAGCTCAGGTCATGATCTCAGGATTCACGAGTTTGAGCCCCACGTTGGGGTCCCTGTTGGCAGCACTGAGCCTGCTTCGGATCCTCTATTCCTCTCTCTCTCTGCCCCTCCTCCGCTTGTGCTCTCTCTCAAAAATAGATAAGTATTTTATAAAAAGAAATAAAATCATAACGTTTTTATTATTGATTTGATTGTAAAATTAGCACAATTTCATGTAAGGTGCAAATAATGCATACTCATGTCTCCTTTTTTTTTTTTTTAATTTTTTTTCAACGTTTTTTTATTTATTTTTGGGACAGAGAGAGACAGAGCATGAACGGGGGAGGGGCAGAGAGAGAGGGAGACACAGAATCGGAAACAGGCTCCAGGCTCCGAGCCATCAGCCCAGAGCCTGACGCGGGGCTCGAACTCACGGGCCGCGAGATCGTGACCTGGCTGAAGTCGGACGCTCAACCGACTGCGCCACCCAGGCGCCCCTCATGTCTCCTTTTAAGAGTAAAAGTGGTGTTAACATTGGGACAAGAGTGGAGGGATCAGAGCAAAGCCTGGATTTGTATGGAGTTGGGTGGCATTGAACAAGTGACTTACCTCTCAAACTCCACCCAGTTTTCTTGTCTCTAACAAGTATTAGAGATAATGCATGTTTTAAAGTTCCCGCCCTAGGGGTGCCTGGGTGGCTCAATCAGTTAAGCTCTGACTTTGGCTCAGGTCATGATCTCACAGTCTATGGGGTTGAGCCCTGCATCGGGCTCTGTGCTGACAGCTCAGAGCCTGGAGCCTGCTTCAGATTCTATGTCTCCCTTTCTCTCTGCCCCTACCCTGGTTGCACTCTGTCTCTCTCTGTCTCTCAAAAATAAACATTTAAATGAATGGATGAATGAATGAATGAATGAATAAAATAAAGTTCCTGCCCCAGGATAGAGGGAGATCCCTGTCTGGCCCCTTGCTGATACAAGTGGAATGCAGGCTTCTGGAGGGCAGGGTGGACGTCTTACATACCTTTTTTGTTTTGGTCTCTAGCACTAGCTCAGTACTTGATTCATCAACCCATCGAACAAATGCATATGGCAAAAATTTGTTACTCTGTCTGACCGTGAATAAACCTTGTTTTCTTTCTATCATGCTTATACCTCCATCACAGGTAAACGACTATATTAATTATCATGTCAAATCTCAATAAATCTTGCCCCAAATGGGGTCATTCATTAGTTCAGGATAAAGATGTTTCTGAAGTTTTAGGCACACCTGATTGTTGCATTAATCTAGCTATGGCTTGAACATTATTATTACTCAGTATTCTGGCTAATTGATTGTGCAGCCCTACCATTGACACGTGTAATTAAATGAGCTTGCATTTAGCGTGTTCTGAAGCCAGTTGTGTTTACCTCAGAGGCTGTCGGCTTGAAACCATGTCTTTAGGACTCATTGGTCCCTTTAAGACATCTTCACAGGTATGCTTTTCTTTCATTGTGGATCTTTTTTTCTTTCAAAATTTTATTTGCAGCTGTTAAGATAGGAGATTTAACTGTTCAGTCCCCTTGAATGTTTTAATTTTGTTGCTATTGGAATTCTGAAAAATTTAATCTGAAAAATGATTGGACTGTTTTTAGGAGAGTTTCTGGATTCAGAAAGGCCCAAAGCATAGAGGCTGAAATAGTGGTGCTTAGCCTTTTGCATGCATCAGAATCACCTGAAAGACTGATAAAACGTCAGGTTGGTTCCCACCTGGTTTCTTATTCACCGTGTCAGAGCAGGGCCCAAGAATTTGCATTCTAACCAGCTCATTCTATATCCCAGTAGAGCAGGTCAGGGACCAGACTCTGGCAACCACTGGGCTAAAGTGTTATTGAAGTCACCTAAGGTGACAATATGGAGGGAGATGATGGAGCCCAGTGTGTTTCAGGAAAGTCCCTTTGTGCTCCCTGAAGATATTAGAATAATAAAGAAAAACTAGTTTTGGAACAGGAAGAGGAGGCAAACATGGGCATAAATCCTTGAAAATACTGTGTGATAGTTGGTATGGTTAAAATCAAGATAGCACAAGAGGGTTGGGAATAACTTAATTTTTAAAAGTTTATTTTACCTTTTAAAAAGTAAGTAATGAAATGCATGTTCACAAGGGAAAGTATATAAATACAGAAAATTTTCTATTCTAGAAGAGAAGAGAAATTTCCTCATTATAATTTTGTCACTTGAAGATGTCTTCTGTTATTTTTTTTTTTATAATTTCCATTCAGTAAGTCTTTTATGCACAAGATCTTTTATGCATATTTCTTCTCTTTTGATTTTGTCCCCCCAAATGAAGTTTTAATTATCCAACAATATATGCTCATTATAATGAAAGAAAAAAGATCATAAAGAACACTTAATCTGTCCAGACAGACACACTGCTTTTAGCTTCCTGAAATTTTATCATTAGAGATCTTCCTATGAAGATACCTATTGTTAAATATTAACCCGAGCATATGTTTTACTACTTAAATTTTTTCTGCAATATCTTTTCGTGTCATTAATTTTTTTATGTTTATTATTTTTTTTTTTGAGAGAGACACACATACACACACACACACACACACACACACACACACACACACGGAGTGTGGGCGGGGGAGGGGCAGAGAGAGAGAGAGGGAGACACAGAATTCGAAGCAGGCTCCAGGCTCCGAGCTATCAGCACAGAGGCCGGCATGGGGCTGGAACCCACAAGCTGCGAGATCACGACCTGAGCTGAAGTCAGATGCCCAGCTGACTGAGCCACCCAGGTGCCCTTCTTTTCCTGTCATTAGATGTGATTCTGAAGCAACCTTTTTAGGTACAGAGTATCCTAATCTGATAAACATAATTTATACCTAAATCTTTTCAAACAGCCCCTGAAACCCTTCACCCTTAGGTTGGAGTCCCTGAAGTGCAATTGGCAGGTCAAAGAGCATATAAAATCTAAGGCTCCTGATATAATTTACCAAATTGTCTTCAGAAAGGGCTTAGTAATTACTGCCCGGGCTCCGAGTCTATATCATTGCCATTTTAATGTTTGCCAGTTTGATAGGTGAAATACAGTATCTCCTTGTTTTAATTCTGTTCTTTTGAGGATAAGAAGCTTAGCACTTTTTTCATATGTTAATTGCTCGTTTATATTTCTTCTCTTTTGAATTTCTGCTCTTGTCCTTGTCACATTTTCTGGAGTTAATATTTTTTATTAATTTATGTGAGCTCCTTACTTAGGGATTTTAATTCCTAATGTCAAATGCTTCAGATATTTATGACCAATTTTTTATTTGCTTTGAAAACTTGTGGTATGGTTCTTTTATAGAAGTGTTTAGTTACCTCCCCTGCCCCACCCAGTCCATTATTATTTTCCATTTTTAAGGATTTTTTTCCCCGTGATGTAAAACTAGAAAATTTTCTCCACGATTTGATAAAATGTTAACCCTTATTTTCTCTTAGCACACTTTTGTGGTTTCGTTCTTTCACTGAAATCTTTAAACCATATGTAATTTATTCTAGTGTGAGCAAGTGTGATTTACATTTTTTTTTTCATTTTAAGTATTAGGTAATATGTTTTCTTAATATTTAATTATTCTGATCACGCTATGAAAACAGGCAAATTTAGATAGAAAGTTGGAGATAAGCATTAAGTTTTTATTATTTTAATGTTTATTTTAAGAGAGAGAATACACGCGTACATGAGAGCACAAGCAAGGGAGGGGCAGAGGGAGAGAGAGAGAATCCCAAGCAGGCTTCTTGCAGAGCCCTATATGGGGCTCAATCCCATGAACTCTTGAGATCATGACCTGAGCTGAAATCAAGAGTCAGACAGACACTTAATCGACTGAGCCCCTCAGGTGCCCCAATAAGCATTGTTTTCACACTGCTTTGAAAACCACTGGGGAGGGGCGCCTGGGTGGCTTGGTCGGTTGAGCGTCCGACTTCGGCTCAGGTCATGATCTCACGGTCCGTGAGTTCGAGCCCCGTGTCGGGCTCTGTGCTGACAGCTCAGAGCCTGGAGCTTGTTTTGGATTCTGTGTCTCCCTCTCTCTCTGCCCCACCCCTGTTCATGCTCTGTCTCTCTCTCTCAAAAATAAATAAACGTTAAAAAAAAAAAATTAAAAAAAAAAAAAAAGAAAACCACTGGGGATTCTGAGAAGGCTTTAAAGGGTTTGACATGGGAATATAGAAGTAGGAGAGCAGGGAAGAGCTGGGCAAGTATGTGGGCATTTGTAATTCCAACTTCTCCCAAGAACTACAGACTTATATGGTCAGCGGGGCACCTGCTAGGCAGATCTTCTTGGGTAGCTAATAATAGGCTGTTTAAAATTAACATGGTCAAAACAGAATTCTTTTTTTTTTTTTTAAGATTTTTTTTAAAGTTTATTTATTTTGATACAGCAGGGGAGGGTTGCAGAGAGAGAAGGTGAGAGAGAATCCCAAGCAGGCTGTGCACTGTCAGCACAGACAGAGGCTGATGTGGGGCTCAGCCTCATAAACCACGAGATCATGACCTGAGCTGAAATCAAGAATTCAACACTTAACCGACTAACCCACCCAGGCGCCCCTAAAGATATTATTTTTAAGTCGTCTCTGCATCCAACATGGGGCTCAAACCTACAAGCCTGAGATCAAATAGTTGCATGCTCTACTGACTGAGCCAGATTGGCTCCTCAAAACAGAATTCTTAATGCCATCCCTACCCTAATCTGCATACCTGAGACCTTCTCATCTTAGTTAATGGTGCCATTACCCACCCAAGTGTGCAGCAGGAAAGTGTCATAGCTATCCTTGTTCCCTCTCTCCTGCCCACCTTGAATCTAATCCATTCTTAGGTTCTGTAGGCTTTCTGTCCAAATATATCCTGAATCCGACCAGCCCTCATCATTTCCACTGTTAAAACATTAGTTCTGACCACCACTGTCTCACCTGAGTGTCTGCCAAGCCCTCCTTGCTGATTTTCTTGATTCCTGTTTAGCTGGGATCTATTCCACACAGTAGTTTCTACAGCATAAATCAGGTCTTGTTATTCTCCTGCTTAAAACCTTTCAAAGACTTCCCACACTTCAAATCCAAACCTCACTTTTAAGACATCCTTGTGGTCTGGCCTCTCTTGCCTCTCCAGTTTCCTCTTTCTACACTGTCCTCGTTTACTTTATACAAGCTCACCTGGCCTCTTTCTATTCCTTGAGCAGCAGCTTTTCTTTCTTTGGATCTTTGCATTGGTCAAACCTTCTCTAGAACTACCCAGAAAATACCCCAATGTCTTCTTAGAGAGTCTTTCCTTGACTACCCAGGCTCACGAAGAAACCCCAGACACCACCTCCGGTCATCACTTACCTTGTTACCCTACCTCAGTTTCTTTGGAGTGGTTCTCTGTATGTGAAATGATCATATTTATTTGTTGACTTATTTATTGGCTATCTCCTCATTCTGGAATATAAGCTCCCTAAGAGCATGGACTCTGTTTTGTTCCCTTCTCAATTCCCTTAGCCCCATGCCTGGCTATGGTATTGGTGGTGGGTACTGTGTAACCATTTGTGGCACTGCTCCCATCCTGTGGCCCCTACCCACACTTAGCCAGAGCAGCTCGGCTTTTATATTTCAAGTTTATATGAGGTTTTGTGTACAGAAAGTTTTCTTGCTTAACAGAAGTTTGAAGATAATTTCCTTAGGAGATAGGAATTTAAGGATATATGAGAAAGAAAAGATTTTAATTTGACATTTGCCAGAGTATTCCATTTACTTCCTAAATGTACTGGTATGTCACTCCTGACTTTTTAACCTGAAGGGGTAAGCATGAGAACAGCATAATGATTTTAAACATTTCTTACCCAAGACTACTTTTTCTTTACATACCGAATTGCATACCATAGATGGTATTTATCCTATAATTAAGAAGATTATGAGATTGTATCCTCTTATGTTTACCCTTTTTAATGAGTGCCTCCTGAATCCCAAGCCAAAGCATGTATATAGCTTTATTGTGTAAATATTTGTGTTCTAGGTGTGTTATTTGTATAAATGTATATTCCCCTTGATTTGTATGTGTATGTGTAGTATTTGTGTTTTCTTTTTCCCCATTAAGTTGTATACACTCTATTTTATGACCTTTTTTTTTTAGGTTTATATATTTTGAGAGAGAGAGAGAGAGAGAGAGAGAGAACATGAGTGGAGGAGGGGCAGAGAGAGAGGGAGAGAGAGGACCCCAAGCAGGCTCCAAGCTGTCAGCACGGAGCCCAACATGGAGCCTGACACAGAACCTGAACTCATGAACTGTGAGATCTACCTGAGCTGAAATCAAGAGTCAGATGCTTAACAGACTGAGCCACCCAGGCGCCCCTCTAGTTTATGACTTCTGTGCTTCCTTTTTAACTCCTCACTGCATTGGTATTCTGTTCTGTACCAGGTTGCTGCTCCCTTAAATGAGTTGGTTTTTGTGACACTTGTCTTGTGACAGTTTTATGTATTTTAGTTTTTGGCTACTGTGTGAATTAGGAATTTGTCTTAGTTGTATTTTAAGTTTTATTACTTTCTACATTTTAACCGGTAAATACAAAGAGATTGCCTTTTGTTTTTGCTTTATGTGTTTTCATGTTATTGGGAGCATGCAGTTTTACAACTGTTGTTTTCATTGTGGGTTATGAATCTTATGAAAATAAAATTTCTTTTTTTTATCACATATACAGCTTTTTCCTTGAAATTGTGCTTTATTAATTTAGTGACTCTTCCTTGCTTTTTGTGTTTTTTGATAGATCTTTACTCATACTCTCCACAGCAGCCTGTTGTTTGATAGATAGAATATTCTTTTGCATTTTATTGTTTCTAAAGCAGGTATCTTTTAGTTTAAAAAATCACTTAACAGTTAATACTTAAAGATTGACATATAATTGACATAATATTATACTAGTTTCAGGTATACAACATAATGATTTCTACAGTTAATTTATTTCAAAGGAAAGTGGTAGATTTCATTCCTCTGGACATTTCTTGTTACTTTGGGTCCTGTGGGATATTTTTGTTGGCACCATTTTTTGAAGTTTTTATCAAGGAAGGGAATTTCATATATGTCTCAGGGTTGAGTGAGAGAGTGGCTGCATCTCCCTGAGTGCAGCATGTTGACCTGCGCAGACTTTTGGAGAGAAGAGGAAACAAAACACAACAAGCAGTGGGCGAAGCAGTAATGAAAGGTATAGGCCAGGAGCACCTGGGTGGCTCAGTGGGTTAATCGTCCAACTTTTGGTTTCACCTCAAGTCATGATGTCACAGTTCTGGGATTAAGCCCCATGTGGGGTTTCATGCTGACAGCGTGGAACCTGCTTGGGATTCATTCTCTCTGCCCTTCCCCGACTCTCAAAATAAAGAAATAAACTTAAAGTTTAAAGAATAAAATAAAAGGTGTAGGTCTGAAAAATAAGGGACCAAGGTGATTATCAGACTAGATAATCAGCTCCTGGAGAATCAAGCTCATTTCCTTTTTTTTTTTTTTTTTCTTCTTTCCATTTTGTGTTTGCTCAGAGATCACTTGTTTATAGCTTGGAGTTTGCAGTCTTTTGAATGTTCTGAAAGTAAACTTGATAATAAATTGATTATAGTCCTATCATCTTTTTATGACTGATACACTAGAGAGAAGTTTAAAGTGAGTCATTCAAGAACTTCACCCCTGCTTGAACCTATGTGTTTGAGTGCCTGCTTTATCCGAGGTTGAAGCATTTTTTAGTTGGCAACTGATTTTTTGTAAGCAAGTCATTGAACAAGTTCACCATTCCTTGTTCTTTTGAAGCATTAATCATCTTCCCTCTGAGCTCTGGAAAGGTGACTGAATCTTGAGCCATTTGGCCCTTCACTGTGCAGGAAATCCACCCTGCTGAGGTGAATGCATGAAATACTTGTCTCAGTATAGATCTGAGAACTGGTTTGTCTCCTGTAATGCACAGATTGAATTCCTTGTCTGTTACTAAAGGGTACCTTTTGTGTCCATTTATAAAGAGCTGTGATCAGAGCTGTAAAAGTTACCATATAGATGACGTGGTTAACCTATTAAACTCTTGCTATTAAGCTCCTGCTATTAAACTCCTGCTGCTTAATGTAATTTTCAAATATTTTGAAATACCAAATGTAGACTCTGATCAGAGAGCTCAGGGACCAGTTTTTGAGTTGTGATGAATTTCTCTGTTTTCATTTTTTATAGTTGCTATCCATTTTAGAAACATTTACTCTGCCAGATAGGTTAGCAGTGTGTGCAGAAGGACAGCTTAAATAATGTGCATGTTTGCTGTTGAAGCAGATGCCTCTGAGTAAAGCTACCGGATCAAAGAGGAGAAAGAGTCCCATGTAATATCTGTTAGAGACTGTGAGCCCTTCGAGATATTGTTTCCCATTCTAGGATTTAATTTTCTCTGTCCTAATAAAAGATTTTGATTAATTCTGTGTTAGTAGAATGCTGATAATGTGTAGTAGAATGTAAAGAAATGTGATTCAGTAATAACTGAGTTTCCGTGTGACTGCTTATCTAATCTAACATGTATCTCCTTTAAGAAAAGTGTCTGTGGTTAAGGTCAACTCACAGGTCAGACATTAATCTTGATTGTCAAGTGTTTGCAATCACTTATGGAGACTAAAGAGATCTTGATGGCACTCATCTGAGTACTGATTCTGTTGAATAGAAGACAGTCAGGGCCTTGGTCTCTTTCGTGTTGCAGTTCTTATGAGGACCTGAAAGAATGAAAATTTCCAAAGATGGAATAGCATGATTTATGAGAGTATTTATTAAAATACAGGTAATATGTTAAAAATTAGCTTTATTTAGTTTAATCTAAGGTTAGCTCTTAGAAACTGATAAAATGGATAGTTTAAAATTTGCTAAGCTTTATTTAAAGTCTGGATTTGTGGGTAGTTTCTCTAGAGTATCACATAATTCCCTTTGATTATTTCAGAAAGAGTGTTGTCAGGATGAAATAAAAACCAGTCATTCTTTCAAACCAGGCTTAATTGGAATGGCATATAAAGGGGAAAAATATCAATCTAGAGACAGGTGATTTCTTAATTCAGCTTTTTACTCTGGTATGAACAACAGAAAACCCACAGGGTCATTTTGATTGTTTTATAACTATAAAGAAGTTTTTACATGGTAGTTATGTTCTATTCCTGTTGAATTCTCGGTTAAGTAACTCCTGAGCTGTTGGCTTATAAAAATAGGCTAATTGAGAGATACTTTCTAAAACTAACTTTCTTTTCTTTCTCTAGTTAACCTTTTATTACGAAAAATTCCAACACCTACAAAAGCGAGGGGAGTATAAACCCCATGAACCATATCCATTACCCAGCTTTCGTAACTGTTAACTCTTGAACAATCTTGTTCCAGCTATCCCTTCAGGCCCCACTCCAGATTATTTTGAAGCAAATTCTAGACATCATATCATTCCATTAGAGTGAGTTGCTTTTGATAGTGACAGGAGAAGTCATTTTCCCTGTTGGCATTAACACAGATGCCAGGGGCTGAATAGAATTTATAAGAAGATAGACTTGGCATTGAAGAGTTTACCTTTTAAGAAGGGTGCTCATATTTTCACTGGCTATTTTCTTCAAGTTTCTCTTGTCTTTCAACCTGGGGTGTGTTTGCACAGTTCTTAAGTTCTTATCTGTTTGGAAATTCCCATAGCAAGTTCAGGTTTTGTCATCCCGTGCTGTTTTGGCTGTGCCTTATCTAAGTAGTATTGAGGGAAGAAAGAATTATTTCACTAAGAGTTGGCGTTGAGAGGAGTTAGATATATTCAGTATATTAAGGAGGTGCCCCTAAATGTTGTAATAATATACTGGCTTTTAAAGGTACATCACCATAATAGCTCTTAAAAAGTACAAATAAAACGCTTAAAAGTGATCTCGTGTCCTTGCCATCAGCGGGACAATTGAATTCCTTTTTTGAGGCAAAATAAAATTTTCTTTCAAGTCCCTGAGATCTACAAGTATTAGTTGACTCATCTTTTGTTGTTAAACCTATTCATTTCCCAGGCCAGTGTGTCTTTTTGTGTATGTTGACCTTGCACTTTAAACTGAATTCCTTTCCTTTGAATGAGGCATAAAGCTGTCAGTTCATGTTGGTTAGTGTGAAAATAGAATTTTTACTTTTTCGGTGATTTCTAAATTTCAAGTGGTGTTTATAATAGTTTTTCAATTTACTCCTAAAAACAAAAGTAGATTCCACATCTTAAATAGAATTTTCGAAGTGTTTTCCTTCTACAACTAAAGCCAATTTTGCCTTAACTATTGAATTTTAGAGTTGAGTTCTTGAACATAGGTAACTGTGGGGTTCACGTTTCTATTTTATGTTGTTAACCGTGACAGGGTACTTGGTGATTTGGCTGTATTGGATGCTGCAAGTACTGGACTGAGCTAGATCAGGAATCTAATTTGCAGAGTGATTAAATATGCCTCTACTTCTCTTCCGTGGCCAAACAGAAGTAATTATATTTACATTTTACCGATGTCACAGAGATGTTGTTAGAAGTACTATAATTAGATTTTTTTTTTTTTTAATTTGCAAAAATATTTGAACTGCTTCACAGATAGGTGCTATATAAAAGCAAGGTGTCATCAACATCTCATTTTTCTTGGTTTGTGCTTTTCACACTAGAAACGTATGTTACCATTTCTCTTTTTGGGTACAAGTTCTGATACCTGTTTTGAAATGTGTTCTCTTAATGTTTTTAGCAGCTGGGATAGTATAAAAGCATTCTCGTGTCCTATTTTTAGTACACGGTGATGAGTCTGGATAGATGGCTAAGTTAATGGCAAGGCAATTGAACTGCGCTAAGTGCTCGCCTGCGTATCTCTCTGGCCTCTCCACTTTCAGGGTAGAGTTACTGTTTACAGTGACACGTTTCGCTCTCTCTGACTGGGAAGTCTGAATCCATCTGCCTGTTGCCTGGCTACCTTGAACTCAACTTTTGTCTTCTTTCCCTCTATTCTGTACCTTAAATTTCAGGTTGGATGGTCTCATTGGTTAACTGCTGCAGGGAAGCAGAGTGCTAATAAAATCAGGATGAGATTCTTCACATATGGGGCATGCTCCAAGAGTCCTAGAACTAGTGAGTGAGCAGATCGGAGACTAGACTGCAGTTTTCCTGGACCCCCATAGTGTGTTTATGGGGAAAGCTGTTCTCTTTATCTGGTGTGGGTTGTTTTGTTTGTCAATGGCTAATATGGTTGATTTTTCAACACCACTTGGACATGCTTCACGTATATTTCACAGAATATTCACTTTATTTTAGTCCTAACCATAGCTGGTCCAGTCTTCTACTTAATTAAGTTTAAAGAGTTTTAACCTCAGTAGTTAAACAACTTAGGCACTGCTTTGCTTTTCCGTAGGAGATGCTCTGTGATATATTTAGGTTTCCATGTTTCTAATGTGTAGAATTTGGAGTAGGAGTGGTAGTTTTTCAGGGAACAGGACTGATTCTCACAGGGTGGTCTCCTTTGTTACATCATTTTGTCGACCAACTCAAAGGGTTAGTATCAGTTTCAACTGGAAATGAATTAACTTTTAAGAAAAAAGAGGCACTCCTGGGTGGCTCATTCCTTTAAGTGTCTCTTGTTTTGTCTCTGGTCGTGATCTCATGGTTCTTGAGGTAGAGCCCCACATTGGGCTCTGAGTTGATGGTGTGGAGCCTACTTGGGATTCCCTCTTGTGCTCTCTCTCTCTCTCTCTCTCCCTCTCTCTGCCTCTCTGCCCCTCACCTGCTCACCCATAGGCACACTCTCTCAAAATAAACTTCAAAAAAAAAAAAAAAAAAGAACAGGGCATCTGGGTGGCTTAGTTGGTTGGTTAAGGGTCCAACTCTTGGTTTCACCTCAGGTTATCATCTTTTGGTTCGGTTCGGGAGACCGAGCCCTGTGTTGGACTCCACACTGGCAGCAAGGAACCTGCTTGGGATTCTCTCTCTCTCTCTCTCTCTCTCTCTCTCACTCTCACTCTCACTCTCACTCTCACTCTCACTCTCACTTTCTCCTTCCCTCTCTGCCCTCCCCTACATGTGTGCTTTCTCTCTCAAAATAAAATAAAACAGTTGAGATGGCTTGCTTTTAGGACAGTCTTCAGATACATAGACAAGGACAGTTGTCAGTGGATTGTGAATGTTATTCAGTGGCCACTCATTATATCATACGACTTGAATTGGAATCCTGTGGCCACCTTGCTTTTAAAATGTTCTTAAAGGGGCGCCTGGGTGGCTCAGTCGGTTGAGCGGCCGACTTCGGCTCAGGTCATGATCTCGTGGTCCGTGAGTTCAAGCCCCGCGTCGGGCTCTGTGCTGACAGCTCAGAGCCTGGAGCCTGTTTCGGATTCTGTGTCTCCCTCTCTCTGACCCTCCTCCCCCGTTCATGCTCTGTCTCTCTCTGTCTCAAAAATAAATAAACGTTAAAAAAAAAAAAAAAAAAAATTTTAAAATGTTCTTAAAAACAGCATGGGGGAGGGGAAGGGAAAAAAGAGAGAGAGAGAGAGAGAGAGAGAGAGAGAGAGAGAGAGAGAGGGAGGGAGCCAAACCATAAGAGACTCTTAGAAACTGAGAATAAACTGAGGGTTGATGGGGGGTGGGAGGGCGGGGAGGGTGGGTGATGGGCATGGAGGAGGGCACCTGTTGGGATGAGCACTGGGTGTTGTATGGAAACCAATTTGACAATAAATTTCATATTAAAAAAAAAAAAAGCAGTGATAACCTGCTTTGGTACTGAGTAAACAAACAGGGAAGCCTCTGATGTTAAACTGAACTTGTTTGATTTTAAGGCCAAATAAATGAAGACTGTTTCTAAGAAAGACTTATGCTGTGTGCAGATAAAGAAGAACTCCTAAGTATTTTTATAATTGCACATAATCTAGAAGATTTATCCAAAAAAAAAAAAAAAAAAAAACCTGCCACCTTGCGTATGTTAAGATATTCAAGTAAAATAAAGTCATCAGTGTTCTAATTCATAGCTTTTTTTCCCTTGAAAAGGCATATGTTTAAGCACCTGCTTCATTAGTTGGGACTGTATTTTTCATATTTCTGTCAGAACTCCAGATAACTGACTTGAAAATACATGACTAATATAATAATACCGTGAAGTTTAGGAAACTAGTAGTTCATTTCTGTTGAATTCCTTGAAACATCATTTGGAGTTAAAAATTCTCACGTTGGGGCGTGGGGTTTTGTGTGTATGTTTTTGCTTTGGTATCTGTTACCTTGGAGAATAAAAATTGGTTCCCAAATCTTTGTAGTACTACACTATAGCAGGAATCTCAGTGGGAAAAGACCCCTTTTTCAGTTCTCACTCTGTGCAGGTGCCCACTGAAGATGGAAGGGTAATCACGTGGAATTCTCAGTATTTACTTCATTCATTCATTCAGTAGACATTGTTTGTATGCCTTTTATGGGCCAAACCATGTAACAGATGTAAGAAACAGGATGTAAGCTTGATCCTGTAAGCTTTCTGAGTCAGCTGCTTTCTGAGAAAAAGTAGTTTATAGTGGATCTGGTGTTAAGCTAAGAGCATGCACAAGCAACCAGAGGAGATTCGCTTAACCCATTTTAGGGTCCAAAGAAGACATGTGGCCCAAATTCAGAATGACAGGAAGAGTTAGCCAGGGCAAGAAGGGAGGACAGAGAGAGAGCATGGGCAGAAATCTGCAAATGGTAGGTAAATTCAGTTCTTTTTGTAAGACTGGTTCACTCGTAAATAGTTACAATCTGTAGTAGTCATATAATAAATAAAATACTTATGGTTGCCTAATGTAGATGTATTAATTTTGGGTATCTTTCCTTGATGTATTTCTGCACACAGTCTAGGCTCATTGTTTTCCTTTTTAATTTTGTACTTGTTATGGTCAGTGACTACATTCTCTTGCCATATGTAATGTGTGTCTGTTTGGGTCTCCCCAAATGCAACTTCTTTGTTGCCTCAGAGGGGCAAATTGGAAAAAATAAATTGGTAAAGGTAAATCTGGTCTTGACACATTCCTATTAAATGTTTAAGTAGCTCTCTTGTCCAGGAAGAAGTGCTAGTAGGACATGGTCTGGTCCCAGCTCCCTCCATCCTAAACCCTTGTCCATGGGATGGCTTCCTTCCCAAGTGTTCACACTCAACCTAGACAGTGATTCTGCAGACTTATCTTTATTCTCCAAAGCCTGTGTGCTAACTGGTGACCTTTCTACCATGTTCAGTTCATCAGTTTCTCTTCTC
This sequence comes from Panthera pardus, assembly GCF_024362965.1. Classification (NCBI taxonomy): domain Eukaryota; kingdom Metazoa; phylum Chordata; class Mammalia; order Carnivora; family Felidae; genus Panthera; species Panthera pardus. Next base: position 11,498,819 of record NW_026526721.1, on the reverse strand, counting down.
TGCTGCCTTTGTACCCTGGCCTGCTGTCTGTTGTATGAAGTCCACTATGCCAGAATTATTTGTTTACTCTCTGTTCCTGCTCTAAATTTGAGCTCTTTGATGCAGGACCTGTATCCTTCTGTCTTTGAATTTGTAAGTTTATCACAGTAACTGTCATGTAATAAATAGTCATCATTTTACTTCAGCTGAGCAATGGTAATGTTTAAACATATAGTCATTGTTACATTTACTGTCTGATAATTGTGACTGAAGAAAAGTGCATTAAGGCACTGTTCCACACTTTTTACTTACTAAAACTCACTTAATCCTCATTAAAGAAAAAGGTTATTCTCACACTCATTAAAATTGTGAGGAAGAGTTTATTCAAGACTGTTGTAATAGAGGAGAGAGATTGGGTTCAATTCTGAACACAGGGACAAGTGGGGGTTTACAGCCAAGGAGCGGGGTGAAGAGGGTCAGTAGAGGGGAAAATTACTATGAAGAGCCATCAGGGCGGGGATTCTTGCTAAAGGCAGGCCAAGACTCATCCATCAAAGGTTCGGGGATGAGGAACTCCATCACATATCAAGTGTGATCAAATATCAAGGGTAGCAGGGTTCTCAGGAAACTAGCTTAGCATGATTCTTGCGAAAATTGAGGTAGGCAGACTGAAGACCAGATGGGGCCAAAGCCAAGGCCTACTTGAGAGGAGGGCTTAAAGGAACTTGATTAAGGTGGGGTCAGGGAGAGTCTTTGTCATTATGGACCTTACAGTTAGGTACTATTATTACCAGCATTTTATAGATAAAGAATCTAGAACTTAGAAATAGCCTAAGCAACTCAACAAGGCTCAGAGGCAGTAAGTTCCAGAGCCGGATGCTTACTGGATGCTTTCCATCTGATGACTTTAAACTGTTGATTATCTTCTGCCTTGCCTGGTGACGATGGCTCAGTGAAATTTTGCTAACCTGTGAGAATCCACAGAAGTTTACTTTTATTTTAGAATGATTTGTGGTCTCACTGCTGCCAATGCTGTTGCAAAGCCCATGCTTTCCTTGGAGCAACATAGGCCTCTTGTAACAGAGGACGTTCAAGTGTTAGCACCTTTATTAGAATTTCACATAGATGGGGTGGCTGTATAGATTTCTAGTTTCTATTCTCTTCAGCAGAGTAACATTTTTCAATTCGATTTCTGGATCTTGCCTGTTGAAATATAGCCACAAAGGAAGAAAATATAAAAATTAGGATTAAAAAAATTTTTTGTCTGTTAATTTATTTTTGAGAGAGAGCGCACACATGAGGGGTGGGGCAGAGAGAGAGGGAGAGAGAAAGAATCCCAAACAGGCTGTGCACTTCCAGCACAGAGCGTGACGCGGGGCTTGAACTCAGGAACTGTGAGATCATGACCTGATCCAAAACCAAGGGTCAGGCACTTCCCCACCTGAGCCACGCACGCGCCCTCAAAATTGGGATTTTAGATGTTCTGAACATAAAAGGTGATTTTAAACATTAATCAGTAATGTCTTTCTATGCAAAGCTCTTTTAAAAATGGGTGAGCCAGTGAGCTTTCTGAGTCAGCTGCTTTATAAATGGTAATAAGTGACACATGACCATTTTTGCGTGATTTCACTCAGTTTTCTAAGAGAATTAAAAATCAAATAACTTGTATAGCTGCTGTTCTCTTTAGCATCTGCAGTCTGAATTAAGAGGAGGTTTCCTCAGATGGCCAGGCAATTTGAAGGCCGCCTTCCACTACTGGGATCCCTTCCCCTGCGTAGCATCTCTTGTATTCTCTTACCCCTTTTATATTCCTGCCATCCAGGATCATTTAGACCTTGGGGGCATTTTGTACTTTTATAGGGTAGTTTGTCCCTACCATCATGCCTTTCTTCAGCCTACAGTGCTGTGATCTCTGTATGGATACACAGCTCCTAACTTAAATCACACTCTGCTAGTTATTCTGCAAAGTGACTTCTTACGGTCTCAGTCCTGTTGGTAGTTGTTTTTCTCTCCCCTCTGAGCTTTCACAGTCCTCTGCAAGACTGCAGTGTGTTATCTCATTTGATACAATACGTATGAAAGTCGTAGCTGTGAATCATTATACCATTTTAGATGTTAGAGTATTTATAACTCCTTATCCAACTTGTAATTTGGGGGTATATTTTCTTCTATCAGAGCATTTTTTATTTAAAGTTCATTTATTTATTTTGAGAGAGAGAGAGAGTGTTTGTGCAAGCGGGGGAAGGACAGAGAGAGAGGGAGAAAGAGAGAATCCCAAGCAGGCCCCACGCTGTCAGTGCAGAGCCCAACGTGGGGCTTGAACCAATGAACCATGAGATCATGACCTGAGCTGAAATCAGGAGTCATATGCTTAACCGACTGAGCCACCTAGGAGCCCCTGCCAGAGCATTTTTTAAAAAGAAAAACGTGGTGGACATAATACCATGTATAAAATTCTAAACTTTTTTTTTTGAGAAGCATTTTTAATTGTTTTAATGGTCACATATTTCATGGTATAGATACAATATCATAATTTACCTATATTTTCTACCTATGCTGTTAATAATGTTCCTATACTATCAAACATTTAAGTTTATTTCAGTTTTTAATTGTTCAGAATAAAGTCACAGTGAACACCTTTTGGACATATAGCTTTGCATTTTGGATTATTTTCTTAGGGCAGGAATCGAATTATTAGGTACATGAGTTAAGAACATTTCCCCCCCCCCCCCTTTTTTTTTTTTTTTAGTATATTGATTTATTTTGAGAGAGCCATAGAGAGCGTGAGCAAGGGAGGGGCAGAAAGAGAGGGAGAATCCCAAGCAGGCTTTTGGTCAGTATGTAGAGCCTGACAGGGGGGCTTGAACTCTGGAAACTGTGACATCATGACCTGAGCCCGAATCCAGAGTCAGAAGCTCAACCAGCTGAGCTGCCCAGGAGTCCCTTTTCCCCATTCTTGATACATTTCTTGTCCCATTGCTTTTGAAAGGAGTTGTAATAGTTCACCCTCCCACCAGCAGTGTGAGAGGGCTCTCTTTGCTCTGTGGTTATTAACATTGGAAATCTGAATTAATAAACTTATTTATTTTGAGGCTTTACTTCATTCCTTTGTGGTAAGTTTTGAAGCTGGGTTGACCTTAATAAATTGGCTCAAATTCTCAAGTAAAATTTCCCTTAGACGAAACCTTCGTAAGATCCATTTAAAAGTTGGGATGTCAAGAAAATAAAACCTTTGTCACAGAGGGAATGAAAGGTTAGTTTTATAATGTCCACATCTAGATGAATGTTATTCAGTGAAATACATATTGAATGAATTAACTTTTCTTCCCTTCAGTAACAACAGTTATCTTTTCAAAAATCTTTTGAGTGTTATTTGGAATTATAAAGCTTAATAGCTCTACTGGGTTTCACAACATTGAAATTAAATGCAGTCAACATTAAGTGTGCAAACGTGCCTAAAATGTAATTCTAGATAAACTGAATTGTAATCCACATTTTGAGCATAAAATTGGCTTCTCCCACATTTTTCATATTATAAATAGAAGTGAGCCTTTTTAAAGAGAATATGAAACTGAGGAAGTCTGGGATTTTCTTCTTTTGTAGTCCTATTCCAGATCACAATGTATTTGTGATTCTTTTTAACAGAGACTTCCAAACTTCCTTTCTGTACTGCAGTGATACAGCTGGATCTACTTAAAGTAATTAGTGAAATCTTCAGTAAATGATGACCACGATTCTTTTCAGCTTTTCTCAGGCTTAAATACATTTCAGTGTATCTCAGTCAAGTGGAGTGAAATTAAAGATTTGAATCGTGTATCTCTTGCCTTCTACAGCGGTCTGGTTTTCTGTTAGCTACAGTCTGTTTAGTGGTTTAGTGATGCTAATGTTATTGAACGGTTTTTAGTCCTAAAACTTCCTAGTGATGATAAATCTTACCCTGCATAGAAGTCCCCTGGGTCACCAGGGCGCAGTTGGTTTTATTAATGACTGCATTGTCCTTTGCTCTCATTCATGACACTCAGTGACTTTTCATTGATGTTGCAGTACAGTTTTTTCCCTTGGACTTCGCCCATTCTTTACACATTGGTAAATAAGCTTCAGCTGTAGCAGGAGGCAGCTAGCATCTATGTGTGGATCAGATTATCAATATGTACCTATGCAGATTTCCTTTATCTCCTGATTGGGCAAGCACTGAACTGTCCTTAGCAAAAACTCTAAGGGATTAAAACACATCTCCATTGAGTTTTCCACTTGCTGGCATCGGGAGTTCGTTATGTTGGACTGGAGGGTCTCACTGATATTGCTATCCATTGTGGCACTACATCTGTGAAGATGTCCAAGATGTGAAATGTTTGCTGGGTTCTCAGTTATTCTCATCAAGGCTTATATGTAGCCAATTCAGTTTTGATGAATACATTCAAATGTAGAGCATTTTGTAAATACTAGCACCTGGCTATTTGTTTGTTGTTGTTTTTTTAAACACAGAATGCATATGTTTCATTTCTTCTTTTACTATGATCTATAAACCCATATTTAATTTATCCACTTGCAGCTGGTGCACTATTTTTGTTGAAGCGGGCTTAAAAATCTGGCAGGAGGCCTTCCTGCTTTCTTGCTCTTTTCAGTGTTGCAATGTTATTTTGCACAATTGGCGCTTTCTGGGTGGTTTCTTGACTTTTTTTCTAAAGCTGAGCCTTTCTCTAAAACTTGCCTCTGCCTAGCCTTCCACTCTTCCCACAGGTGAACTGATAATCCTAAGGCTTGGCTGCTGCTGTGTTTAGAGGTGTACAAGTTGATTAGTTCTTGTGCCGCAGCATGGAAATTTATTTTCAGGTTTTCCTATAAGGGTTTCATGTGCCTTGTAATGTATGGAAGTTGAAGTTTTCATTTGGAAGAAAACTTTAGATCGTCTCTTATTCAGTGACAGTATACATCCACATTATGCAGATGACGATATTTTGTTCTTTTACCTGGTTCATTACATTTTTTTTCATGTGACAAAAGAAATGTTTATGATTACCTGTTAAATTTCCTTTTGGGGGGTCATTAATTTCTATTTGAGAGAATACCGAAAAGTATGTGAGTTGAAAATAGGTTAAATTTACATAATCTTATTTATGGCTGATAGTCTTGTAATTCCATATGTTTTATATTTAACATAAAAGTTTGGTCTGACATGCTCTTCTCCCACTTAGTGTTTCTTAAAATTATTGTTTGTTGTTTGGTTTTACATTACATGCTTTTTCCAGGGAATTACTTTCTCAAGTTTTAGTACCTTGAAAAAAAAAATTTTTTTTTCCTAATGATCCTCTTGAAACTAGAACCTTCTCGAATAAATGAAGACCCTCATTTGTTTTATTGAAGCCTTTTGAGTGGTTATTCTATCTGCAGTTATAGTGCTCTAGACTCTGATTTCTTTAAAAAGTTAGACAAACCGTGGTTAATGACTTACTTTTCAGAGGTTACTTTGCAGTTAGCTGGTGGTGTAAAGTGGAAATAAGCTTCAAAGAGGGGTTGGTTATCTCTTAAATTCCTTTATCTCTTAAATTCCTTTTCCCAGTCTTTGTTTGCTGCCCTTCTTTTTTTTAACTTTGTAGCTGTCTTGGTTTTATTGCTCCCAGATGAACTATTTTCTATTGCCAATATTAAAGTAAGGGTGATTTAGAAGAATTGGGGTTAAAATCTGTTTATTGAAGTTCTGGAGGCTAGCTGCTGGGGCATTTTTCTTTGTGGAAAGTAAGCAGAAATAAATGGACAAATAGTCTGAAATGCCAGTGAGTGTTGCCAAGTAATGTGCTGACAGCTGGGCCTGACAGTGATTCCTCACCACTAGGCATTCCTGACCTGTCCCCTTCTCACCTCTGTCCCCTGCCACCACCCCCTCTCCCAGCAACAAAAATCTGGGAGGAATGCCTGTTCCCGTTTTAGAGAACTACTTGGATATTCACGACAGTTTTTCAGACAGAATGTCGACAGTGTCTCTTTGAACTTAGTAATAAGGTTCTCCTTTTTATCAGGTTCTTTACCCTTCGTGCAGTTTTAAAATCTGACTCATAAACAGGCTGTCCATCCCTTATGGGCCATCTTGCTCGGCTTGAAACAGCAGCACAGGCAGAAGCCCCATTTGAGGCCCATGACTTGAGACATGACAATTTGGCATTGATCAGGTTGGCTATATGTTTGGGATTTGTCAGTTCCTTTGTCCATTTATTGTTTGGCTTTCAGTACCTTTTCTCTGTGTTTCAAAAGGGCTTTGTGTACATCCTGCCTTTCTGTGTAATCTTACAGGGCGGCTTCGGCTTTGTGTTCATCTCCTGCTCAAACAGTTTTCACAGGAGTGGGGTTTGTTGTAAGACTCGCTATAGAACACGGGTGTACGCTCTTCTCGTTTCTATTCATTGCAGACTTTTTTTTTTTATGCATATAGAAGAGAAAGATTTCCTTTGATTTTTTTTTTTTTCTTTCTTTGAGGTTTTCTAATTTTGCATTTTTGGAGATGTAAAAGGCTCCAAAAGGAAAAGAATTAGGGACAGTAGTTTTTAGTGATCCTTTTAATTTTTATTATAGACCAGGGGTAAAATGTGGGTAGAAAAATATCTAAAACCAGATTCTTCACAACTCTCAAATATTAGATAGTACCATGATATGAGTATAAATTGTATATATATTTATGTTTCTGAGGATATTTTTATATACTGTAAAGATGTTTAAAGTATATATTTTTTATTATCTCACATATTGACATTTTTCTCCTTTCTTTTCAATACTTCCTTGATGCTAAATTTCTAGAAATTTAACATTTCTATCCTGTATCTTCCTATTCCTGTAGTCCTTGAACCTAAAACTACTTTTTGAGTAACTTTCTTTTTTTTAATTTAAATTTTAATTTTTTAAAGTAAATCTCTACAACCATCGTGGGGCTCGAACACACAACCCTGAGATCAAGAGTAAGATGCTCCATCGACTGAGCCAGCCAGGTGCCCATCCCCTTTTGAACAACTTTCAAACAAAATTTAAAAAATACTTCTTTGGGGCGCCTGGGTGTCTCAGTCGGTTAAGCGGCCGACTTCGGCTCAGGTCATGATCTCGCGGTCCGTGAGTTCGAGCCCCGCGTCGGGCTCTGTGCTGACAGCTCAGAGCCTGGAGCCCATTTCAGATTCTGTGTCTCCCTCTCTCTGACCCTCCCCCATTCATGCTCTGTCTCTCTCTGTCTCAAAAATAAATAAACATTAAAAAAAAATACTTCTTTATAAGAAATGAATTTAAAGTTCACTACCTACCATGAAAATCTATTTCAAGTAAATTAGCCTGAATGTGGGGAGTGGACTCCCTGAACTGAATGTAGACAATAGACCCGTTAAAACGCAAGCTCAACATTTTAAATATGAAAAAGAATAGATCTTTTTGTTTCTTTACCTCTCTGGCCTCTGATACCTTCCAGCTAGCTTGCCTTTCTGTCACTGGTAGCACACATGAAGCTGTCTACAATCCAGGACTGCTGGAGTATTGTAAATTTAAGGAGAATAGGAGGGGTGAGCCTGATTCACTTAAAAACGTTTCATGATATAAAATACCTTCCCTACCAAGAGTACATTTAAAAAAATTTTTTTTAATGTTTATTTATTTTTGAGAGAGAGAGAGAGACAGAGTGCGAGCAGGGGAGGGTCAGAGAGAGAGGGAGACACGGAATCCAAAGCAGCCTCCAGGCTCTGAGCTGTCAGCACAGAACCCAGTGCAGGGCTCAAACTCATGAACTGCGAGGTCATGACCTGAGCTGAAGTCGGACGATTAACCTGCTGAGCCACCCAAGCGCCCCAAGAGTACATTTTAAAATACTGAGACTAGGTGTCTTTTGGTTATGAATCCAGTAACCTGGGTCATTGGAGTGTTTGCAGAACCACTCAGGCCTTTGCCTCACCCCTCCCATAACCTTTCCTTATTTATGTAAAAGGATTATAAGATTTTTGTGATGGCATGGTCAGTAATCAAGTGAAAAACTGATAATGTATGTTCATAATCTCCTTTTCCTCTTTAGGCCATTAAATCCTAAATTAGCCCTGTTTTGGTATATTAGAAATTTGCTGATTATTTGAATTACATAATTGTGAAGATTCCTGTTTCTGTGAATGAGTATATATTTTAATTACCTCATTTCATCTCACATACTTGTTTTCATTTATGCCTTTTCCCCCTTTAATTTAAAAAAGCCCTAGAACATTGTCCAAAAAAAAACAAAACAAAACAAAACAAAAACAAACCTTAGAACATTTCCAAACCTTCAGGAAATCTAAAAGAATCATATCACATACCTGTTTTTAAAGATGTTTCAGATACTCAAATTATTTAATATAGAGTTTAACAGTTTAAATTTTGCCAACAATTTAGGGTTTAGAAATTTTATTTCTCAAAAAAATTTATTTCTCATGTTAAGTTTAGCCTTTTTTAAACTTCTACATTTAGCATTTATTAGTACATTATTTTGTCTTTTGAAATCATTTCATATTTTCTGAATAATCTCCCTTTATGATAATAAAATGGAAATCAAATAACAAACCTCTTTCACCATAATTTTCATTTTCATGTGGAATGATATTTAATAAATACTACTTTAAGAATGGTCTTCCTATTTTATAAATACACGTTTATAGAGGTCTTCTACTTTAAAATATCAACATTTGGGATTTTAATGTAGATACCGAAATTAAGGATGAGTATTTATTCCTTTAGCTCTCATTAATTAGCTTACCTTTCTGAAGCTGAGATGAAGAAAGGTTACAGACTTTGCTCAGACACATTCTAGCCATCTGCTTAAAAATCCTAACATTCATCCAGACTTTAAATTTTTTTTTTTTTAATGTTTATTTATTTTTGACAGAGACAGAGACAGAGACAGAATGTGAGTGGGTTAGGGGCAGAGAGAGAGGGAGAGACAGAAGCAGAAGCAGGCTCCAGGCTCTGAGCTGTCAGCACAGAGCCCGACGTGGGGCTCGAACTCACGAGCTGTGAGATCATGACCTGAGCCGAAGTCGGATGCTCAACTGACTGAGCCACCCAGGCGCCACTCCTCACCTAAACTTTTAAAAACTGCTATTTACTAGGGCTCCTGGGTGGCTCAGCCGGTTAAGCATCTGACTTAGGCTTTGGCTCAGGTCATGATCTCATGGTTCGTGAGTTCCAGTCCAGCATCGGGCTCTGTGCTGACAGCTCAGAGCCTGGAGCCTGGTTCAGATTCTGTGTCTCCCTCTCTCTCTGCCCTTCCCCTGCTCACGCTATGTCTCTCAAAAATAAATAAATGTTAAAAAAATTTTTTTTAACTACTGTTTACCTATTTCTTGATTGCTCAGTAGTCTGTGTGTCTTTCTTTCTTTCTTTCTTTCTTTCTTTCTTTCTTTCTTTCTTTCTTTCTTTCTTTCCTTCTTTCTTTCTTTTTTAAATTTTATTTGAGAGAAAGAGCAAGCAGGGGAGAGGGACGGAGGGAGAGACAGAGAATTTCAAGCGGGCACCACACCCAGTGCAGAGTCTGACAGGGGGCTCCATCCCACATCCCTGGGATCATGACCTGAGTTGAAATCAAGAGTCAGATGCTCAACCGACTGAGCCATTCAGTCGCCCCAGTTTTTCTATTTTTTATGTGTAAGTATAGGAGTGTTTGCCTCACTCTGAAGATTACTAATTCTGGCAGCATGTTTATGAAATGCTTTAAAATAACTTGGGGAAAGCATGTATTACAATGGAAAGTGTGAAAAGAAGGAAGCAATTGTATAAATATAGGGAAAAGACTAAAAGGAAATATACGAAGCTGTTAATTAAAGTAGGAGGATACAGGCCATATTTGTCTACACAGTGACCACCCTCTCTGCCTCTAAGAACTCCAGATGCTTGAAGCACCACCTTACCTAGCACTGTCTTGGGGAGCCCTCCAGACCAACATTCCTGCGTGTGTCTCCTTCCCTGACAGCAGGGCCAGCCACCTTAGACAGAAACATGCCCTTCCTTCTCTGCTTTGCTCTAAGTAAGTTCTTGGCTTTTCTGTTTGTTCAATAACTCATTGAAATCCTATCATATGATTAGAACTTCTGCCTTCACTCACTTTTTTTGGTTTTGTTTTCTTTCTTTCTTTCTTTCTTTCTTTCTTTCTTTCTTTCTGTCTTTGTCTTTCTGTCTGTCTTTCTTTTCCCCTGGGATTTTGGGTATATATATATATATATATATATATATATATATATATGTGTGTGTGTGTGTGTATATATATATATATATACATATATATATGCATATATACGTATAACTTTGGGCTTCTGTGTGATAAATGTTTACACTTCGGGGAGCTTTGCTTTTTTATACAAGAAGGAAAAAGCTCTTTGGTCTTATACGGCAAAATTCTGTCAAACTTCTTTCTCCTGTTCAGTTTCCTCTGTGGTCTGCTAGGATACTTTAAAAAAACAAACACGTGGTTTCCCTTTCTGCGTCCTTTTTGTGTTCTAATGCTTTTATTGCTTGGAACAGTATCCCCTCACTCCCCACCTCCCAGCTCCACCCTGTTTGGTTTACCAGGCTAACTACTTCATGGTTGTTCCAACAAGTTCATAATCCTGAAAGTATGAGGTTATGATCATGTGCCCTGAAACCAAACCCTGACCTCCTCTTCTATCATTTAATAATTGTATAAACTGTTGCCTTAGTTTCTATATCTGTAAGATGGGATAGCAATGACATTTAACCCATAGGGCTGTTAGTTCATAAGATTAAGTTGGCTAATACAGATCAGATGTATTAGTAAGCATTTAACAAAATTTTAGTTATTATGTGTTGTTTACATCTCGCTCTGTATACATATACACTCTCTCTCTCTCTCTCTCACACACGCGTGCGCGCACGCACACACACACACACACACACACACACATAGATTTTTGATGTGTATTTTCCATCCCCTATTTAATTGTAAATTCTTTTCCCCTCCAGCTTTATTGAAGTACTGTGTATTTTGGGTACACAATGTGATGATTTAATATTCATATACATTGCGAGTGCTTATCACAGTTAAGCTAATTAATGCATCCATACTTCATGTAGTTAACTCTGTGTGTGTGTGTGTGTGTGTGTGTGTGTGTGTGTGTGTAGTGAGAGAACTTAAGATCTATTCTCTTAGCAGATTTCAAGTATAGAATACAGTATTATTAACTACAGTCACTATACATTCGATCCCCAGAACTTAACTCATTTTATAACTGAAATTTTAAGTTTATTTATTTTGAAAGAGAGAGAGAGAGAGAGAGAGAGAGAGTGTGTGTGTGTGAGAGAGAGAGAGAGAGAGAGAGTGAGTGTGGGGGAGAGGCAGAGAGAGAGGGAGAGAGAATCCCAAGCAGGCCCCATGCTGTCAGCGCAGAGCCAACCTCATGGCTTGATCTCCCAAACTGTGAGAAACGTGACCTGAGCCAAAGTGGAGAGTCGGATGTTTAATCCACTAAGCCACCCAGGCGCCTCTATAACTGAAATTTTGTCTCCTTCAACAAGCTTCTTCTCCTTCCCTCCGCCTGCTAGCTCCTGGCAATCACCATTTTACTTTCTGGTTCCATGAGTTTGGCTTTTTTAGATTCCACCTGTAAGTGAGATCATACGGTACTTGTCTTTCCATGTCTGGATTATTTCACTTTGTAAAATGTCCTCCAGGCTCATTCATGTAACAAATAGCAGGATTTCCTCCTTTTTTTTTTAAATGGTCGAATACATATATATGTATGTATACCACATTTTCCTTATCTGTGTATCCACTGACATTATCTTGGTTATTGTGAACAATGCTACAGTAAATATGACGATTCATACATCTCTTTGAGATATTGATTTCATCCTTGGACATAGATTCAGGAGTGGGATTGCTGAATTGTAATAGTAATTCTATTTTTGTTTTTTTTGAGGAGCCTCCATACTGTTTGCCATAGCAGGTGTACAAATTTACGTCCCTCCCGACAGGGCACAAATGTTCCCTTTTCTCCATGTCCTTGGTAGCTAGCATTTGTTCTCTCTTCTCCTTTTGGTAATAGCTGTCCTACCTCATTGTGGTTTTGATTTGCATTTTCCTAGTGGTGAGTGATACTGAGCATCTTTTCATATGTCTGTTAGCCTTCTGTAGATCTTTTGAAAAATGCCTATTCAGGTCCTTTGCCCATTTGTTGTTTTTAACATACAATGTCGTATTAGTTTCAGATATACAGTACATTAATTCAACAACTTTACACAACTCAGTGCTTTCCACAATGAGTGTGGTCACCATCTGTCATCATACAGTGTTATTACAGTATTGTTAACTGTATTCCCTATGCTATACTTTTTCATCTTTGTGACGTATTTGTTTTATAACTGGAAGTTTGTGTCTCTTAAGCCCCTTTATCTATTTCACCCAACCCTTCCACCTCCCCTCTGGCAACCACCAATTTATTCTCTATTTAAGAGTTTGTGTGTTTGTTCCTTTGTTTTTTTTTTAGATTCCACATATTGGGGAAATCATAAGGTATTTATCCTTCTCCGTCTGACTTAGTTCACTTGTCATAATGTCTTCAAGATCCATCCATGTTATCACAAATAGCAAGATCTCATTCTTTTTTGTGGCTGAGTAATATTCCTGTGTGTGTGTGTGCACACCACATCTTTATCCATTCATCTATTGATGAACACTTGGGTTGCTTCCATATCTGGGTTATTATTATAATGCTACAGTAAATATAGGGGTGCATCTATCTTTTGAAATTTGTGTTTTCAGTTTCTTTGGGTAAATACCCAATGGTGGAATTACTGGATCGTATGGTATTTCTATTTTTTTTATGAAGACTTTTCTTTTTCTTTTGTTTTAACGTTTGAGGGAGAGAGTGTAAGTGGGGAAGGGGCGGAGAGAGAACCCCAAGCAGGCCCCAGGCTGACAGCAGAGATCCCGATGCGGGGCTTGATACCCCAAACCATAAGATCATGACCTGAACCGAAATCAAGAGTCAGACGATCAAGGGGCGCCTGGGTGGCGCAGTCGGTTAAGCGTCTGACTTCAGCCAGGTCACGATCTCGCGGTCCGTGAGTTCGAGCCCCGTGTCAGGCTCTGGGCTGATGGCTCGGAGCCTGGAGCCTGTTTCCGATTCTGTGTCTCCCTCTCTCTCTGCCCCTCCCCCGTTCATGCTCTGTCTCTCTCTGTCCCAAAAATAAATAAAAAACGTTGAAAAAAAAAATTAAAAAAAAAAAAAAAGAGTCAGACGATCAATTGATAGAGCCACCCAGGTGCCCTGGTATTTCTATTTTTAATTTTTTGCAGCACCTCCTTACTGTTTTCCATAGTGGCTGCACCAATTTATATTCCCACCAGCAGTAGAGAAGTTTCCTTTTTTCTCCACGTCCCCACCAGCACTTGTTAATTGTCTTTTTGATTCTAGCCATTTTGACAAGTATAAAGTTACATCTCATATTTTTTTTAATTTGCATTTCTCTGATGATTAGTGATGTTGAACATCTTTTCATATATCTGTTGGCCATCTGTATGTCTTTGAGAAAATGTCAGTTCTGGTCCTCTCCCCATTTTTTATTTTTATGTTATTTATTTTGAGAGAGAGAACATGAGCAGGGGAGGGGCAGAGAGAGAGGGAGAGAAAGAATCCAAAAACAGGCTCTGCATTGCCAACGCAGAGCCTGATGTGGGGCTCAAGCTCCTGAACTGTGAGATCGTGGCCTGAGTGGAAATCAAGAGTTGGACACTTAACCAACTGAGCCACCCAGGCGCCCCTGCCCATTTTTTTAAATCAGATTTTTCTTGGTGTTGAGTTGTAGAAGTTTGTATTTGGATATTAACCGCTTATTGGATATGTCATTTGCAAATATCTTCTCCCATTCAGTAGGTTGCCTTTTCATTTTGTTGATGGTTTCCTTCGCTGTGCAGAAGCTTTTTATTTTGGTGTAGTCCTAACAGTTATTTTTGCTTTTGTTTCCCTTGCCTGAGGAGCTAGATCTAGGAAAAAAGTTGCTAAGGCTGATGTCAAAGAGATTACGTCCTATGTTTTTTTTCTAGGAGTTTTATGGTTTCAGGTCCTCCATGTAGGTCTTTAATCCATTTTATTTTTGGGGATGGTGTGAGAAGGTCTTTTGCATTAGCTATCCAGTTTTCCCAGCACCATTTATTGAAGAGACTGTCTTTTCACTATTGTATATTCTTGCTTCCTTTATTGTAGATTAATTGACCATATAAGCGTGAGGTTGTTTCTGGGCTCTCCATTCTGCTCAGTTGATCTTTGTGTCTGTCTTTGTGTCACTGCTATACTTTCTTGATTACTACAGCTTTGCAGTATATCTTGAACTCTGGGATTGTGATACTCCAGTTTTGTTCTTCTTTCTCAAGATCGCTTTGGCTATTTGGGGTCTCTTGCGGTTCCATACAAATTGTAGTATTACTTGTTCTAGTTCTGTGAAAAATGCTGTTGATGTTTTGATGGGGGTTGCATTGAATCTGTAGATTGGTTAATTTTTTAACTGAGTTATTTATTTTTTTGCTATTGAGTTGTATGAGTTGATTGTAAACTTCTTAATAGCAAGGATCATGGTAATAATTCCTCACTTTATCCGAATCTATAATTTTAGCATAATGTGTAGACCATTATTTCTCATTCTGGAGTAGAGTTTCATGGTGTCCTTTGAATGAGATAAGAATTCATAATTCAGCTGTTTTAAAACAATCTTAAAATGCTTCAATGAGGAGATAAAAATTACTGATACAAGCCTGTTGTTTTTGTTTTGGATCAGTACAGCTTTATGTTGTCCATGGGAATAAAAAGTTTTCCTGAGTAAATGAATAAGGCTTTGGAGAGAGGGAATCTTTGAAAGGCATAAAGGCTTATTTTCAAGTAAGATCTAAATAGAAATGATTATCTGATCCTAAGTGAGAAGAATATGAAAATATTAAGTATACAAATGCTCAGACATGAGAGTAAAAAAAAAAACACCTTCTTTTTCAGTTACCTTAACATTTGAAAATTTATTATAAATTTGTCATAAATCTAAAAGATTGATATTCTGGAAATTTGAATAGAAAAGTCTTAATACAATATCTAGCCAAATGCTGTTAACTTTAGAGATGGAGGGACTGAAATTTACGTCTCACATATCATTCTAAATTTGTTTCAACTATAGAATTTATTTTGATAGCTACAGCAGTGAATGCAGTTTTAATCTTTTTCTGAAAAGTCTTTATAATTTGCCTCTAGGGGTATATATATTCTTCTCACACAAACCAAATGCTGATTCTGTGAGGCTTCATATCTACTGTTCCATTACATATGAATTTAGTTTATATACTTACAAATACTTTGATTTCTTTTCACTTAGTGTACATTAGGATATGTGCAGAATTTGATTTGTGTTTCCAGAGTTGGGCCAACTTTTAATTGGTGGCATTTTAAAGAATGTCTGGTTTTTATTCTATACTTTCTAGACTTTTTTCCCATTTCAGTGGAATTGAATATCAGAATATAGCTGTTATGTGCATTTATTATTTGGTCGTAAAGGCATTTGGAAAACCACTGGTCTTTGTGTATTTAGTAAACGGCATTCGTTCCAAAACACACTGGACATATTGAAATTAAGATCAATACTTTGTATTTTCCAGTAAGGCATTTTGGTTTCATTCAACACAGACTATGTCCCATCCGATCCTACTTCTGTAAAAAAAAAAAAAGACTCTAAAAATAAATTTTCTGTCGTCTTTACTAAATAATGTTTTTAAGGATTCATTATCACAATCTGAGAACTGCTGCTTATATTAAACATTCTTGCTCAGAAGCCTTATTGTTCATCATTTGTTATGTCTCTTCAATTAAGTTTTTAAGTTGAGCTCAAAGTTGTCTTTTTTTGTTGTTTTCTAATGATCAAATACTTGTTGGGAGTTACTGGGAATAAGTACTTTTGTCAGATGATGTTCCAACACAGATAATTCCAATTTGTATTGAACTGCTAGGATTGCACAACTCTTGATTTTATTCATAGAGTTTTTTGGTGTGTTGTGGCTTATGACTTTTCCCCAACTTTATCAAGATATAATTGAACTACAATAAACTGGATATGTTTAAAGTATACTATTTGATCAGTTTTGATATATGCATATACCTATGAAACCATCACCTTTCCCTTGTCTCTTTCTATTTTTGTAATATGTCCCTTCCTCTGTATCTCCCATCTCCTGGAAACTACTGATTGGGTTTTTGCCACTATAGATTAGTTTATATTTTCTAGAATTTTAACAAAAATGGAGTCAGTGTGTACATATATAGACATGGCTTCTTTCACTGAGCATAATAATTTTGACATTCATGCATGTTGTGGCTTGTGGCACCAGTTGGTTCTTTAAAAAAAAATTTTTTTTTAATGTTTATTCATTTTTGAGAGACAGAGACAGAGCACTAGCGGGAGAGGGGCAGAGGGAGAGGGAGGCACAGAATCTGAAGCAAGCTCCAGGCTGAGCTGTCAGCACAGAGCCTGACGTGGGGCTCGAACTCACGAACTGTGAGATCATGACCTGAGCCGAAGTTGGACACCCAACCAACTGAGCCACCCAGGCACTCCTCAGTTGGTTCCTTTTTATTGCTAAGTAGTATTACATTTTATTGCTAAGCAGTACAAGAGATAAATCACTCTTTATCCCTTCATCATTTGATTGATATTTGGGTTACTAGCTTTGGCTCTTAAAAATAAAGTTGAGGGGCACCTGGCTGGCTCAGGCATAACCGATGCATCGGTTAAGCACCACACTTCAGCTCAGGTCGTGATCTCAAGGTTTATGAGTTCCAGCCCTGTTGTTGGGTTCTGTGCTGACAGCTCGGAGCCTGGAGCCTGCTTTGGATTCTGTGCCTCCCTCTCTCTCTGCCCCTCCCCCACTCGTGCTCCCTCCCTCTCTCTCTCTCTCTCTCTCTCTCCAAATAAAAATAAACATTTAAAAAAAAGTTGATATGGTTGTTTAGAAATTTTTGTGTGGACATAAACATTTATTTCCTTTTCTTTTTTGTTTTTAATTTATTTATTTTGAGAGAGAGAGCATGAGCTGGGGAGGGGCAGAGAGAGAGGGAGAGAGAGAGAGAGAGAGAGAGAATCCCAAGAAGACTCTGCACTGTCAGCACAGAGCCTAATTTGGGGCTCGAACCCATGAACTGAGAGGTCATGACATGAGCTGAGGTCAAGAGTCGGATGCCCAACAACTGATCCACCCAGACACCCGAAATTTTCATTTCTTTTAGCTAAATACCTAGAAGTTGAGTGGCAAGATCCAGTGGGATCTGTACAACTTTTTAAGGAAAGTCTGCTTTTCAAAGTGGTCATCCCATCTTATGTTCCTGTCAGCAGCACTTCAGAATCCTTGGTATGGTCAGTCTTTCGTGTTTGCCATTCCAGTGGAAATATAGTGGCATATCATTGCAGTTTAATTTCCCTAATGGCTCATGATGTTGAGCTTCTTTCCATGTGTTTATTTGCCATTTATTTAAGTTATTTGGTGAAGTGTGTTACATTTCTTTTGACCATTTCCTCACTGAGGTTTTTTTTTTTAATGTTTATTTTGGAGAGAGAGACAGGCGAGAGGAAGTAAGGGAGGGTGCACAAGTCGGGGAGGGGCAGAGGGGTAGGGAGACAGGATCTGAAGCAGGTTCTACACTGACAGCAGAGAGCCCAATGCCGGGCTCGAACTCAGAAACCATGAGATCATGATCTGAACTGAAGTCAGACGCTTAATCAACCAACTAAGCCACCCAGGCACCCGTCTTATTATTTCTTTTAAGTACAAAAGATGCTTTTTTGGGAAGAGCAGAGGAATTGCAGTTCAGGATAAGCAAGCTATGGTGAGCCATAGGCAAATCCATATTATTATTGAAAAAAATTTTTAATGTTTATTTATTTTTAAGAGACAGAACGTGAGTGGGGGAGGAACAGAGAGGAAGACACAGAATCCACAGTTCAGGCCCCAGGCTCTGAACTGTTGGCACAGAGCCCAACGTGGGGCTTGAACTTATGAACCGTGAGATCATGACTTGAGCTGAAGTCAGCTAACTGACTGAGCCACCCAGGTGCTCCTGTCTTATAAGTTTATTTATTTATTTTGACAGGGGGAGGAGCAGAGAGAGGGAGGGTGAGAATCCCAAGAAGGCTCATACTGTTGGCACAGAGCCTGATATGGAGTTTGATCCCAGGAACAGTGAGATCATGACCTGAGCTGAAATCAACAGTTGGTTGCTTAACCTACTGAGCCACCCAGATGCCCCTCCCCTCCCCCATCTTATTTTATTTTTAAGAAAGTTGTAAGAGTTCCATATTATTCTGAATACAGTTCCTTTGTCTGATGATTGTGTTGCAAATGTTTTTTTGTTTATAGCTTTCGTTTTTGTTTTCTTAATGGTACTTTTGAAGAGTTAATTTTTTTGATGAAGCCCAGCCCTTCTTCTTTTTTGTAAATAAATCATGCTTATTTGTATTCTAAGAAATTATTGTCTAGTCAAGGGTCATGAAGGTATTCTCCCATCTTTTAGAATTTTAATGTTAAACTATATGGTTTTAAATTAGTCCAAATTTAAATTTTTTAATTTCGCTCCATTTAATTTTTGTGTATAATATGAAGTTAGGGTCAATGTTCTTTTTCTTTTTTTCTGTATGAATATCCAGTTGATACACTGTTTGTTTGTTTGTTTGTTTGTTTGTTGAAAAGTCTTTTTTTTTCCCTCCAGTGGTTTGCCTTTGTTACTTTACTAAAAATGAATTCACCAAACGTGTAAATCTATTTCTGAACCCTTGTTTTCTGTTCCATTGATCTGGTATGTCTCTCTTTGCACCAATTCCAAAGGTCTTGATTACTGTTGCTTCATAGTAAATCTTGAAATCAGGTAGGATAAGTACTCTAATTTTGTTATTTTTTAAAACTGCTCTGGTTATTCTAGGTCCTTTGCATTTCCATGTAAATTTAATATTAGCTTGTTAGTTTCTACTAAAAAGCCTGCTGCAGTTTGATTGGAACTGCATTGAATATACAGATCCATTTGGAGAGAACTACAACTTTAACAATATTAAATCTTCTAATCCAGGAACTTAGTATATGTCTCCATTTATGTAGGTCTTCTTTAATTTTTCCCCCTAATATTTTGTAGTGTGTTCAATGTAGAGGCCTTGGATGTCTTTGGTTTGGTTTGTTTTGTTTTTTAAGTAAGCTCTATGCCCTAAAGGGGGGCTTGAACTCATGACCCTGAGATCAAGAGTACCATCCTCTACCAACTGAGCCAGCCAGGCACCCCTGATGTCTTTTGTTAAATTTATACCTAGCACTTATACATTTTTTGGCACTACTGTAAATGGGATTGTTTGTCTAATTTCACTTTCCAATTATTTGCTTCTAGTATATGAGAAATCAGTTGATTTTTAGAACGTTATTAACTTAACCTTTTATCCTGTAATTTTGCTAAGTCACTTTGCAAAATAAGAATCTGGTAAATTCACTTATTACTGTATCTAGTAGCTTCCTTGGAGTTTTCTGCAAGTAGGGAGAGTTTCATTTTATTCTTTTCCAATCTTTATGGCTATTATTTTTCTGTTTTTCTTACCTTATTTCAGTGGTTAGAACCTTCAGAACAATGTTGAATAGGAGTGGTAAAAGCAGATATCCCTGCCTTCCTATTTTCAGGGGGAGAAATTCAGTCTTAAACCATTAACTATATTAGCTGTAGGTTTTCATAGATGCCCTGTATCTGAGGAAGTTTCCTATTAATTCTAATTTTCTGGGAGTTTTAATCATTATTGGGTGTTGATTTTTTGTCAAAAGCTTTTTTTCCCCACATTTACTGAAATGATCATATTGGGGTTTTTTTGTTTGTTTGTTTGTTTTGCTTTATTCATTTAATGTGGTAAATTACATTAACTGATTATCAAATGGTAAGCAAATCTTGCATTTCTGTGATAAACCCTATTTGGTCATGTTTCATTAACCTTTTTATGTATTATTAAGATGAAGCTTTTATTGTGAAGGATTTTGGCATCTATATTCTTTAGGGTCTTGATATGTAATTTTTGGAAGATAATATCTGTCAGGTGTTAGCATTATGATGGCTTCAAAAACATGAGTTGGTCACTAATCCCTCTATTGTTTGAAAAAGTTTGCAACGTTTTTGTATTTTCTTTTCCTTGAATGTTTGATAGAATTCACCAGTGAAACCATTTGAGAATGCAGTTTTCTTTTTTGGGAAGAAAAAATAAAATCAGTTCCTTTAATAAGTATAGTAATATTTGGATACTCTGTTTCTCCTTGTATCAATTTTAGTAAGTTTTTTCCAAGAAATTTGTTCATCCACATTGTCAAATTGTTGGCATGAAGTTGTTTTTAGTATTTCTTATTCTTTTAATGTTTGTAGGATTGATGGTAATGACCCTTAGTTCATTTCTGATCTGATTTGTGTTCTCCCTCTCTTTTAATCAGTGTCAGTAAGGGTTTTCCCCCCTCCCCCCAGGAACCAGAGTTTGGTTTCATTAATTTTCTCTATTGTAGGTCTTTTAAAAAATTTCTTTTATATCTGCTAGTATCTTTATTATTCTCTTCCTTCTATTTGTCGTTTACATTGCTCCCCCCCCCCCCATTCTCTTCTTTAGTGTTTAGACCATTAACATTTAACGTGGTCATTGGTATTTTAGAATTACATCTGCTATTTTATTATTTGTTTTGTTTATCCTGTTTTTTGTTCTTCTATTCTTCTTTTCCTGACTTTTTTGAATTGAGTAATTTTTAGCGTTCTGTTTTCATTTGTCTATTGCCTTTCTGGCTATATTTCTTTGTGTGTTTGTGTTTTTATTTTTCTAAGTAGTCACTCTAGGGATTAAATATATTTAACTTTCATAGTCTGCTTACAGGTAATATTTTATTACTTGAAATAAAATGTAGAAGGCTTGCAGCCGTCTAAGTCCCTTACTCTTACCCAACAGACCTTTATGTTAAGGTTGTCCTATGTATTATTACATTTATACATGTTGATAGCCCTGCTACACAGTGTGACAATATTTGCTTTCAGCACTCTACGTATCTTAAGGAGTTTTATAGGAAAAATATAATTTTATATATTTATCCATATATTTATCATTTCTGTTTCTGTTCCTTTATTCTTGAAGATCTAAGTTTCTCTCTAAAATTTCCATTTGCTTCTTTTTCAACTAATTTTTTCTTCTCTGCTGATCTTGTGTATTTCAAGTCATTTCATTTGTGTTTACTTTTACCTCATGGAACACAGGTGATAATAGCTCCTCTAAAGTCTTTGTGATAATTTCAGTCTCTGTATCATTTGGGATCTGGGATCTGTTTATGACAGTCTTTCCTTTCTTTGAGAATTTGCAAGATTTTCCTAGTTGCATGTATGTCCAGTAAGTTTGGATTGCCTCGTGGAGATTGTGAATTTCATGTCAGGTTCTGGGTGCTGCGGTGACCCTCTGCACAGTGCTGGTGTTGGTTGTAGCAGGTCTTCTTCCTGATTAGGTTCCAAGTACAAGTTCTGCCTGCTGCCGCCTGCTCACAGAGGTCCCATTGTTAGGTCAGTTTTCAATACTTTTGCTGTGCTACTTTTGTTCCGTCCTGCAGCTCAGAGGTGAGCCTGAGTCTTGTGGGAGTTCGTTTACAGAATTAAGGGATCCTCACACTCTCCTGTCCACAGAGGCCTTTTTTATTAGTTCCTTTGGCCAGACTGGGTTTCTACCAGAGTTTTACCTTTTGCTCCTCTGCCTCACTGCATAACTCCATGACTGGGCCAACTCTCGGGGCAGAGCTGCTAGAGAAAAGTGAACAAAAGTTGGGGGGACTTCTGACTGTCTTCTGAAATCTGCCTACTTTTCTTTACTTCTTATTGTCCTTAGGTATTTGTTTTTTAAAACTTTTGCCCAGTTTTTAAAAGTGTTTTTTTTTTAAAGTTTATATATTTTTGAGAGAGAAAGAGCAGGGGAGGAGCAGAGAGAGAGGGGGAGAGAGAGAATCCCAGGCAGGCTCCACACCATCAATGTCAGCATGGAGCCCGACACGGGGCTCGAACCCACGAACCGTGAGATCATGACCTGAGCCAAAACCAAGAGTTGGACACTTAACTGAGCCACCCAGGTGCCCCTGCCCAGTTTTTAGTTTTAAGTGAGACAGAGGCTCTAGTGGGCTTATACCACTGTAGCCAAACTAGAAATCTGGTTTGTGGCACTTAGAAATCTTGCGGTATTTTTAAAAAATTATTTTCTTTTTTCAAATTATTGTAATACATACAACAAATATATGTAAAAGTAGGAACAACAGTTTGAACCAAGATGTTAACACCCTGATCTGCCTGTGTGGCATAGAACTGAAAAGGAGGTGGGATTGGAAGGTTCGATCTGGTTGCTTCATTGCGTGTTACTACTTTGTCTGGGGTTCCCCAGGAGCTGAGGAGAACCTAGCTGTAAATAGCATTTGAAGTGCCTGTGGCTAAAAGAAGTGTGTGTGGGAATATTCCAGCGTCATCCTTAAACCAGCATTTGGATGTTTGTGTTAGTAATAAGTCTGGAAGGTACATCTTCTTCACACCTCAAAGCGATTTAGTTTTTATTAGGTCCATTCCTTACCAGGACCTGGCTTAAGTTGAGTGACAGTCAAGGAACAAGGCTTGGATTGGGGAGGGAAGAGACAGAAGGGCTTTAGTTTGCAAGTGTAGGGCGCAGGCTGAGGTTGCAACCCTTTCCATTGTTACTTATGGATTTAAGATGACGAGGAAGCAGACAGGGTAGTTAGAAGGGCCAGAAGATAAATTTTGTCTGACGCTGCTAATAATGAAGTGAAGGCTTTTGGGGAAGAGGTTCACAGAGCGGGGCAGAGGGAGGAAGTGGGGGATGATTTCCTGAATTCTAGGAAGGACAGTAAACAGCACATACTTTTAGTTTTGAGAGAGAGAGAGACACGGAGGGAGTGCATGAGCAGGGGAGGAGCAGGGAGAGAATCTTAAGCAGGCTTCATGCTTAGTGCAGAGCCTGATGCAGGGCTCAGTCTCACTAAGGTGAGAATCATGTCCTGAGCTGGAATCAAGAGTCGAATGCTTAACCGACCAAGCCACCCAGATGCCCCATTTTTTTTCCTTTTTAAAGTTTTTTTTTTTTATTTCAGCAAATACTCTTTGCAAGGAGCCGCTGATCATTAAAATATACTTTGGGGCACCTGGGTGGCTCAGTCAGTTGAGCGTTTACCTTTGGCTCAGGTCATGATCTCATGGTTTATGAGTTTGAGCCCCACATGGGGCTCGCTGCTGTCAACACAGAGCCTGCTTCAGATCCTCCCATCTCCCTCTCTCTCTCTGCTTCTCCCCTGCTCACTGAACTCTATCAAAAATAAATAAACTTTTAAAAAAATTTAAAAAAATATACATACATACTTTGGACTATAGGAGTTGTTATACTCTGTGACTCTCAAAATAGCTGTGAAACACTTAAAGTAAGGCGTATAATTATATCTAGGTGAAAATGGTCACTACTTTTGTTACCATAGTTTAGTATTGGTTATGCTAATTTCATAACCTGTGGAATTGTTTTAGTAAAAGGAATTATTTGTTTCTTGAAGGTTAGTTCAGACTCACCCCTAAAATTATTTTTTCTTGGGACCTTTTTCATGTTATACCTTTACATTTCAAGTTAGTTCTATGCTCTATTAAAGTATTATGTCCTTTTAAAAGATCAGTTTGGAAATTACAGTGAAGTAGAAATCTAACCATTGTCTCTAGATTCTCTGTTGCATAGAATTGTGTATAATGTTTCCTTAAGCAAAAATTCTAAAGAAAATGTGAGCAAATTGGACCTAGTTATGTAGTAAAAGAGTAACATGCATATCTGAGTTGGGTTTATTACATAAATTCTAGGATAATTTGTGTTAGGAAATATATCACTATAATTTAGTATGCTAATTAAAAAAGAAATACATGGTCATCTTATTAAATACTCTAAAAAAGCCTCTGAAAAAAATGAGCAGGCTTTTCTAATGAAAGTTTAAGTCAAATAAAAATGATAGAAAACTGCCTAAACATGGCAAAAGCTATTTACCAAAACACAATAGCAGATATAACTATTTATAACCTATTTCATTGGTTATGAAATATCAATACTTACTAAACACCAAAACCATCACCATGAAAGCCAGGGGCAATATCAAAATTCCTGCCTTTGCACCTATTACATAGCCTAGCTTTACTGGTTTGGGCAAATAATGCAAGCTTAAATTCTTTATTCTCAGAGGATATAGATCTAGAAAACCTGAGAGACTCCTCTGAGTGCCTTAGCACCAATAAAAAAATGTGGTAAAGTGGCTGGGTACCAAGAAGATAGATAAACCAGTAACTTTTCTTTATTTTGCAATAAATAGTAAAGAGTGGAAGTAAACCAGAACAGAATGTTTTCTCATGTTCTATATATGAAATATTTGCATTACTATGCTTTTAAAAAATGAGAGCTTACTGCTTTTGCAAAGCTCAATAAAAAGATGTATGATTTGTCAATTTTAAGAGCATTATGAAGATTAAGTGAGATGAAACATTAAAAAATTTTGGAAAATCATCAAGCTCACCTCTATAGTGTATTGAGCGAGAAATTGTGGAAGAAGAGAATAGCAGCTAATTTCTTTTTTTTTAAGGTTTATTTATTTATTTTGAGAGAGAGAGTGCACATGCATGCAAGAGAGAGAGGGAGAGAGAGAATCCAAAGCAGGCTCCACGCTCAGGGTGGAGCCCAGCAAGGGTCTAAGATCTCAGGATCCCCAATAGCAAGATCACAACCTGAGCTGACATCGAGTCGGAGGCTCAACCTACCGAGCCACCCAGGTGCCGTAAAGGGAATTGGCAGTGAGAAGTGGCCTGCCTCAAAACGGGATCCACAGACCCCCACTTAAATATGGTGGCCTGACCACATGTATCTTTTCTTCTTCCATCACATCTGCAGTGATCGCAAAGGAAGCACAGCAGTTGTTAACACAGAGGGAGAAAGATAATAGTAGAGAAGATAGTGAACAAAAGATCTGAAGAATTTTTTGGAAACAGAGTGAATAGAGTGGTAACCGAGTTCAGAGGAAGGTACAACCTAATGCCTACCGAAGGGCGGCAGAGATGAGGGACAAATCAGCAGTCCCCAGGAGTGTCTTGACAGGATTCAGAGTGTTTGGTGGCTGCCAAAGGCAGAGGTCAGTTTTGTAGCTGAAACGGAAGTTCTTGAAAAGTCTATATCCAGATCTTTTGGAATGTCTTCTGCATCCCCAGCAAACATGATTTCTTCAGTCCCATTTTTCCTGGGGAGATGGGTCAAGCAGTAGAACCAGAGATGCTTCTGACCAGAAGAGTAAAGGTCGGGGCTGAAAATATAGGGAGTAGGTCTTAGTGTACACCCGGAAGTATAGCCCTTCACTTACTCCTGCCTTTTCTACTCCTCCCCAAAAGCCAGCACCCTCCCATACACTTCTTTCTGGCAAAACTGAGCAGCTTGAATGAAGAGACCTCTGCGTACTGACATTGGAGGTCTCCGACTGAAATGTGACTGTCATCTACAGCAGTCCATCAATCAAGAGAACTGGCATCCATGCTGATTTTTTTTTAGTACCTCACTGTTAAATATGAGGAAGCAGCCAGGGATCACCAGATAGATGAGGAAAGCCTCAAAAGTGACAGAGACCCAAAACAGTCGGCCAACAAACAGAAAAAGGAATCAAATGATGCAAGAAACAGAAGAACGTGAAAGAGCAAAATACTTCCTTCCCACCCAAAAAATCCGGAGAGTAAAAGGTGTTGTGTCCGTTAAAAAAATGACAGAGTACTAGGAATAAAGAGTTAAGAACAAGAAAAAGCTTTTGGAAGTTTAAAAATATGATATTTGGGGGAAAAATCCATGGACAGATTAAAATAGGAAATTGAAGAGTATTAGGACAAGAGACTGTAATTGTAAATATCTAAAAGTAACTAAGTTTTTTAATGTATGAATATTTAGTACTCATTTTTTAACTGTATGCCTCTGCCATGTTGAAAAAGCAAATACTAATTTTGGATTATTTTAGTTGGAGAAGAAGACGAGGTTCACCTTGGCTATTCATGAACAGATAACGCCTGATGGGGATTTTGGAGCATTGGGTTTGTGATTGGTATTCTGGACAGACATTGACATAGGATACATTGTTTATGGCCTTTCTCAAAATCTCTCAGTAGTGATTGCAGACCGTGTTTTTCATGGGTGGAACGCAGGCTGTGGAGTTCGCTATCCCTGCTCCAATCCAGCTTAGTCACCAGATGTGTGGTATTGCTCGAATCACTTCATCTCTCTAATTCTCATTTTCCTCATCTGTAATAAGGGGATGGTAATACCTGTCTGTCTTACTGATATCATAGGGCTGTGATGATGAAGAGGTTTAAGAGCTATAAATCACCCAGAGCAGTGTGCAGCTTGTACTAAGTGCTCATTAAAAGAAGCTGCTGTTACAACCATCAAGCAGATGGACTAGTATATGTAGATAGTTAAGTAAAGGCGTACATTTAAAGAGTAACAAGTAAAACCTCAGTGATATAATAGGCTGTTCTGAGCGAATGGTATCACTCACCAGACTGAAAGCTTCACATTCCCCAGTGCCCACCATTGTAGCTGGCACTAAGAAGCTGCCGAGAATGAATGAATGAGCCCCTTAATTGTAACTTTCATTTTCATATGGAACAGCGCTAGTATCAGTTTCTGATCATTAAAGACTGCATGTCAGTGTGTTTATAAGTGTATAGAAATGAAGTTTTCATAAACTTAAATGTTGCATTTCAATTACAGGCGTCGATTAGCAAGGTAAAAGTAGCAGAACCATGGCTCAGTTTCCAACACCTTTTGGAGGTAAGTTCTCCGAGATTTTCCTTTTTTAATGTATTCCAGATTATATATATATATATTTGTATATGTGTATGTATATAATATATATATATTTGTATATGTGTATGTATATAATATATATATTAAATATATATATATATATTTATTTTACTTTCGAGAGACAGAGCACAAGTCGGGGAGAGGGGCAGAGGAGGGAGAGAGAGAGAATCTTAAGCAGGCTCCACATTCATTCAGCATGGAGCCCAACATGGGGCTCGATCTCACAACCCTGGGATCATGACCTGAGCGGAAATCAAGAGTTGGATGCTCAACTGACTGAAGCACCCAGGCGCCCCAAGACCATATTTTTAATGTTGTTTCATCTGGATTCTTTGGAAGCAACTCTCAGGCTTCATACCATTTCATTCACAAATATCTTAGTGTTTCTAAAAGATAAGAACACTCTTAAAGACATAACTACAACACCATTATCACACCTATAAAATTCACAGTAATTCCTTTATATCTTCAGCTATCAAGTCAGTGTTAAAATTTTCCTGATGGTCTTCAGACCCTTTTTTGCTCTGGTTTGTCGGTTCAAATAAGGATGCAGACACTGATCTCAGTTCACGTGTCTCCTAAGCCTCCTCACTGTTTTCTCTTTGCATTGCACTTGTTGAGGTGACTGGGTCATTTATTCTGTACTTTTCCTAAAGCCTGGATTTGCAGCAGGACAATTTTTGTTTGTTTTACTTTATCTGCTTGAAACATATCAGCGTGCATAAAAAATTTTGTTTCAGGTAATTTTTCCTAATATTATGATTAAAGTGTTAAATATTGGCTTTATTTACGGGCCAAATTTTATTTACTTATTTATTTTTAAAGAGAGGGTGCCATTTTAATGGCTGACTCTTGGCAGCTGTCTAATCCAGTCATCATAAAGAGAGAATAGCACAAATCACCACCTCTCTGATCACATCTGTAAAAGTCCCTATGATATTCTAGATTATGCAGACTTTTCAAAACCATTAGCATTATTGTTTCAATTTTGTCCCTCTTCCTCATTGCTGGGCAGGTTTGTGTTTTGTGTGTTTTCTTTCTCTTTTTTCTTCTTTTTTTTTTTAGAGCACGAAAGAGAGGTAAAGAGAGAATCTTAAGCAGGCTCAGCACAGAGCCTGATGCAGGGCTCAATCTCATGAACCCCGAGATCATGACCTGAGCTGAAATCAAGAGTTGGATGCTTAACCAACTAGGCCACTCAGGCACCCCAACTTTTCCTTTTGTTTCTAATTCCACGGATGAATTTCAAGAGGGCAGTAGAAGTTGTAGGATTAGAAGGCCTCTGAGTGAAGGGATCATATCTGTTTCAGTTACTACGGTGTCTCTGATGTCTGACACTGGGCCCTGCACATAGGAGGCAGTCAGTAAATATGTTTCCCACGGCTGAATGAATCCCAACCTTCCTGTCACTGTCCCACCAGACCCCGTAGAGAGGAGAGGTGCAATGTTCAGACATTTTGCATTTGTGCTAGCCACATTCACATTTTATTGCCTGTTCCCAGCTTTTTGGAAAGTATCTGAGCTTTGGAAGGTCTTCAGTCTATAGATAATCTGAAATTATTTTGATCACATTGAGGAGACCTAGGACTAAAAGTGAGGAAGATCCAAGAAGTGACAGAAGTGAGGGGGCATGTGGTCAGTCTCAGAGCTGAAACTGAAAGGGAACCAAAGCCCAGTCTCTTTGGTTTGCAGTTTTTTTTTTTTTTCAGGATACCCGTTTTTAAACACATCTTTGTTGAGGTATAATTTGTATACCATAAAATTCGCCGATTTTAACTGTACAATTCAGTGACTTTTAGTAAATTTGCAGAGTTGTATGTCATCAGTACAATCCAGTATTTCAATATTTTTGTCACTCCAGAAAGATTTTCATGGAATCACATGGGATATGAAATGTGAAGCTCTGGTTCTTTCATAACGTTCACGTGTGGCATTTGAATCACCTGAGAATGTAGTTTTCACTTGGTTCATTGCTTGAGTTTATATAAATAAATGATTATTAACTTATGTCTTTAAATAGTCCTGCTAACTATAAGATTATAGGGCAAGTTTTTTAAAAAAGAATTTGTGCTGGTATCTGTCTTATTTTGGCCTATTTTACTCTTAATTTTCTAACTTTATATGCGTAACACCCAAGGGCAAACAGATACTAATCGATCAAATAATTGATAACATAGTGACAGAATCTGAAAGTACTAGGGAAATAGTGTGTGTGAGCACTTTGTTATTCTTTTCTCATTGAATAATTTCTTTTTCTTTTCTTTGGGTTTAGGCAGCCTGGATATCTGGGCCATAACTGTAGAGGAAAGAGCAAAGCACGATCAACAGTTTCATAGTTTAAAGCCAATATCCGGATTTATTACTGGTAAGTGGAAACAGCATTTTTACATTTTTACTTATTAGCAGTGCATATACCTGTGGAAAATCTATTATGGGAAGCTGAGGTGGGCACATACGGCCAAGGGGACATTTGCCTTAGCCTTGAGCCTGTATTTTTTCAGTTGCATTTCCTATAATGCATTCAAGCCTCTTTGCATTCCTTAATGGATGTCAAGCCACTTGTTTTGGGCATATCGCTGATGGGAATTGGTGAGAATCAACGTACCACATTCTTTAAGTAATAAAGCAATGGGCTGTGGTCCTTAAATTAAAATGCTTGTTTAATTTTGATTTTGAACTGGTTTGGGAAATGTAAATAAATGAACAGATTCTGAATATTAAAAAAAAAAAAAAAAAAAGCCAACGACAGAATTCTCTCATTGCTGTATCCTTAAAGTTCTTTTTGTACCTTGCCTTATCTATTATCTTTTCTGTTTGGTTACTCTTTAGGAGTTAGCTTTAGAAAAAAAAAATGGGATCTAGATTTCCTGGGGAGTTGTTTTTATGTGTGTGTGTATCACAGTTATCTTTAAATTATTAATTGTTAATCACTGATGTGAATCTTGTAATCA
This sequence comes from Panthera pardus, assembly GCF_024362965.1. Taxonomy (NCBI): domain Eukaryota; kingdom Metazoa; phylum Chordata; class Mammalia; order Carnivora; family Felidae; genus Panthera; species Panthera pardus. The sequence continues at coordinate 11,468,973 of NW_026526721.1, read as the reverse complement.
TTGTTACTTTTTCTCCATAAATGTATCAGATGTACTGACAGTTTGAAGTGCAGATATTAGGAATGGCAGAGAACCTAAGAAGTAGAAGTGTGGGGTCATCAGTTTCTTGAGGATTCCTAAATAGATGTGCTTTGTCATATGTCCTATGCTTTGTCATAGCTGTTCCCATCTTACTAAATAGCAGATTAATTAGAGTGGACAATCTACCCCTGCTAGCGTGTTAAGTTCTAAGTTCTAAAGTCAGTGCTGATGGGTTCCTTTTACTGCTGCTTATAGGCTTTGGCTTTTATCCTATATTTAATTCAGTATTTGCAGAATTGCCAGCCTCTTTCTTATTTTTGCAATTTTGCTCTAAGAAGATACCGGTCAGCTGTTGTTTGTTTCCTGAAACTGTTTTCATTTAATTTACAGGTGATCAAGCTAGAAACTTTTTTTTTCAATCTGGGTTACCTCAGCCTGTTTTAGCACAGATATGGTAAGTTGGAACTTAACATAAGCAAAAGGTAAAATAAAATATTCCAGTAATAGGATTTCTTAAGATACAGAAGGTGAACATAAATCTCTGGTCTGAAATACTCTACTCCTTCTTAACCAGAGAATACTTCTGAAAAGTAGCTTTCTAAGGTGGGACTTTAAAAGAAAAAGTGGTGACATTTGCAAGATAACACTGTCAAAAAGTTGAATTCCCAGTGGAGAAATCGATACTTTGGTATTTTCTCATTAATTTGTTTTAGCCTTATTTACATCACCCATGCTCATCTGAAAGTCCCGCATTTCTTGCTTTACAATGTAATGGTTCTGTATCTTTCATTGACTGAAAGGTAAGGAAAATATTTGAGGGTTAGTAGTGAAACCACCAGCGGGATAGTGAAGTAACTAGTATTTATTACAGTGTTGTACAAGGTGAACGCTTAGTAAATATTGTTGAATTCCTGGATTAACTATCACAAATAAGCATTCATTCTTTTGAACCTACAGGAAGGAAAGGGCCAGTTAAAAAAAAGTGGGAAATATAATTGTGGATTTTAAGTTTACGACTTTGGTCATGTCATGCTGAGTTCTGTTGCCAAGAGGTCACATTTTCCCACACAGTGCGGCTCTTCAGTTAATACTTCATTTCCAGGGTTTATTAGTGTTGGGGAGTCAGCTTGCTGTGCAGTAGAAAGAGCACGGGATTTGTAATCACACTCCTGAGTTTGAATCCCAGCTGCACTGTGTTCTATCCTTATGATTTAGAGCATGTCTTTATCCTCTCTGACCTGTTTTCTCATCTAGAAAAAGGGAAGATATATTTTCCTTAAAGGGTTGTTGAGAACATTAGCAGAGAAACCGTGTATGAAGGACTTAGCATAGGACCTGGTGTGCAATAGGCCCTCAAAACAAAACCCAAAAAGGTACCTGCTGTCACTGTCAGGGATTGGGTATTCCATAGAACTAAATTGTCCAGCTAATTACTTGTCCCCTTAAGTGATCGGCTTTTCTTATAATATGGAAATTAATAAAGATTGACTTAGTTCCTTGTTGCCTTCAAGCAGAGTCTACAGAATGTAGGCAGTTTAATTAAAGTATCATCAGTATGAAAATCACTTACTGTGTTCAGAATAGCAAAACTCTCATGGGAAATCTACATACACATATACATACATATATACGCATATATACATACATATACACACACACACATTTGTATATGGCTATATTTGAATCGAAACTAAATGATACCAGATTCCTGTGCTTTTTTTGGTGTCTGCTTTCTTTTCTCTTTCCTGGTTGTCAGCATATCGGCTGCCAGACTGTCTCTTCCAATTGGTGAGCCTCCTCCTATGATGCCCTCTAGCTCTTCTGATCTACTTTGAGCTGGGAAAATCAGATAACCAAGGTTTTTGGAATTACTTTTAAAATGAAGTAAAAGGTTTGCAAGGGGTGGGAGAGTGGTGGGGAGAGCAAGAACTTATGCTCATGTGAGCACAGGGGCACTGCCCTGGCAGTTGAGTGCCCGAGTTTAAATTCAAGAGACATGTGACATCTGTGTTAACTGTAAGAAGCTTTCATTTGCTTTGTGTTCTGGTAGATGATTGTATTTCACATCGTCAGTCAAGATGACTCACTAGAACCTTCCTTTCCCAGATATAGCTTCCTCCATTGAATTCTGCTTTTGTGCTATATTCCCAATTTATGAACATTCATTCAAGAAGCAGGGTTTTTTTGTTTTTTTTTGTTTTTTTTATGCTTATTTATTTCTTTGGAGAGAGAGAGAGCACAAGCAGGGGAGGGGTAGAGAGAAGGAGAGACAGAATCCCAAGCAGGCTCCATGCCATCAACGCAGAGCCCAGTGTGGGGCTTGAACCCACAAACTGTGAGATAATGGCCTGTGCTGAGATCAAGAGTCAGATGCTTAACCGACTGTGCCCCAAGAGGCAGTTTTATGGTGCGTTATGCTGCAAGAAAATGACACCTTACATTTATCAACAGTGGAAAATATTTATTGAATGTCTCCTATGGGTCAGTGACTATTATAGGTGCTTGGAGTACATCAGTGAACAGAATAGACAAAATCCATGCTTCCATAGAAATTGCAGTCTGGTGGAAGGATATATAGTTAATAGCAGTATAAAAATTGCCATGTAGAAATGAGTATAATGGGGCAAAATAAAGTATTATCTAGTAAATTTCATTTTTTTGTGCAATTATGTTAGTGTCAGCTTTCCGAACTGCTTTTAGCTAAGCATATTAAAGTCATTTTTCCAACTTACTATTTTTATAGTGAAAATTTGTATTAACAACAAAAGTGATGAATTGGCAGCCTTGGCTTGAGTCAAAACTGTTCTTTGTTTTTAATTTTTTCTGACATTTCATTAAATAAATTTGTGATGGCATGTTTTCCTTTTATCAAGAATTGTTATTAGGGGGTGAGGGAAGCATGCCTCTAAGTAAGTATCTTTTCCCCAAAGAAATGTCTTTGAGTAATCATAAATTTCATGAACCACAGCTGTCCTGCTAAGATGACAGAATAGCGTAGTGCAAAGTAGGAGTAAGATCTTTCAGCCCTACCACTGACACTTATTTGGTAACCCTGAGCAGTACTTGACCTCTTCAGAGTATGTATGTATGTATGTATTTTTCAAGTTTATTTATTCTGAGAGAGAGAGAGAGAGTTGAGAGAGGGGCAGAGAGAGAGAATCCCAAGCAGGCCCCGCACTGTCAGCAAGGAGCCTGATGGGAGGCTTGAGCTCACGCCGTGAGATCATGACCTGAGCCAAAGTCAGACACTTAACTACCTGAGACACCCAGGTGCCCCCAGAGTTAGGTTTTTAAATGTGTAAGCAATAACAGTTGATCTAATGAAATAGTTTTCACCTTCCATCGGTCATGCTATTCTTGTTCTCTCTTGTGGGTTTTGTGGTGAGGTGCCGGGGAAGGTCCATGCCCCTTTTGGTGGAAAGGTTTGAGTCTGAAGGTTTGAGCAGTCCCTTTGTCAGTCATGGGGGGGAAGAAGAAAATTTTGGATTGAGAGTTTGGAATTATAACAGTAGCTATCTCTCTGGGACTTACTTTCTTTGCTGTGGACTTCAGTTCGAATCCATGAATGATGTGGATTGCTGGGGAATATGTGTTATAAACCTGTATAGGTTTTGTTCCAGGTAGAAACTATATTCCAGTTAACTAGTTTGTGAACTTTTAAAACTGTAACCTACTGATCCTTTGGGGCAACTTAACCTATCCAGCCCAATCTCCAATTAAGCATACAGGGAAACCTGAATTCTCAGAGGATAGAGTCAAGCTAGTATGTGTAGTGCCAAAGATGAGACAGCTTCCTAGAAATTGTCTTACTAATGAGGAGCTGGAAGGCATCTGGCAAATATCCTGTATCCTTTTGGCAACTCCAGATGTTTATAGTTTCAACCTTGGCCTCGTGTGGAGAGGGAGGAGGAGAAGGCAGAGGGGAATGGACAGGAGCCTGGATGGTCCAAGAAATAAAAAGAGTTTGAACGAAGAAGGGTTTGACATCAGAAGCAGTAGAGGCCACAGAAATGGGGATTAGAGGCTCCTAAGGAGAGAAATGAGGGGCAGGAAGGCCCACCGGGAAGCGGGCCCAGAGAGAGAAGGCAGGAACCTGGGACCTAAAGGCAAATGTTAGAACGGCTTGGTGATCTCTCTCTGCAGCGAGGGGCTTGGGGGCAGGGCCAACAGTTGTATAACATGCAGTGTCTTAGGATACTTCTGTGCCTCTGTCAGAAGGGCCTTCCGGCCCCCAGAAAGATCAGTTTGCCAAACTTGTTTACCAAAAACTGAAAAAGTCATCCTGAATTCCCATTCCCTCCCCTGCATCCCTTCTCTCTCTGTCCTCCGATCGTGGCACTGAGCGTCTGTCCAGCTCCTGGGAGCCCCGCGTGATTCCTGTCTTTTCCTCGCCCTACACATTCAGTCCATCGGCACAGCCTTTTGGCTCCATTTACAGACCTTATCCCCAATCTGGCCATTTCTGTCCGTTGCCATTGCTGTTGTCCTAATTTGTCTTCTCACTTGGGCTCACTGGTCGGCATTTTGACTTAGAGTCTCTTTCAAACTTGCCCCTTTAGGTTTCATTCTTCATACAGTGCCCACACTATCTCTGTGAAAAGTAAATCTATTTTAAACTCCCCATTGAGAAGAAAATCTAAAGTCCTATCCAGGCTCCAAGGCCCAATACTAGCTGGCTCTTGCTTTTTTCATCTTCTTTAATTTTCCACCTCTCTCTTCCTCAATTTTTGTATTCCAGTTTCACTGACCTTTCTGTTTAAACGGGCCAGGCTCCTTCTTGACTTCTGGGTCATTGCACGTGGTATATCCTCTTCCTGTAATATAGTTCCTCCGGATCCTTACATAGCGAGCTGGCTGATTACCCTTCAGGTTTCAGTTCATATGTCACCTCATCTGAAGTAGTTCCCTCTGCCCACCTGTTCCTACCCACCATCTTCTCCCTCCCACTACCTTGTTTTAATTTTTTAACAGCAGTTACTGTCATGGGGTATCATTTGATTAGTTCTCTTGTTTAGTGTCTGCTTGCACTAAAATATTAGCCCTGTGAGGGCAGGAACCTTCTCTGTCTCTTTCACAGTTGTAACACCAATTCCTAGAAAGGGCCTGGAGCTTACTAGGTACCTCTCTTCAAAAATTATTTGTTGGATGAATAAAGAAAAAACGAATGAATGAATCGATGAATCAATGAATGAATGAGTAGGCTGAATTGATCTACACTGTGAGAGAGGAGCATTCTGTGAGAAGCCTTCATGCGTGCAATGGGTCCCCAAAGGGCCACAGGCTTTCACCTCCATGCAGTGAATGAGGTGAGCGAGGAGACGTGGTCTTATCCTTTAATCCTAGAATACAAAGAAAGTACTTTCACAACTGCCACACTCATTTCCACTACAAACACAGTCCTTGGAATCCAGGAGTGAGTGCTTCATGGTCCCTGCTGTTTAGACCCTGAGTACCAAGTTACTCCTCCTATGTGGGTATGTGACTTATTTAAAATACTCTTGGGTTGGGGTGCCTGGGTGGCTCAGTCGGTTGAGTGTCCGACTTCAGCTCAGGTCACGATCTCACGGTCCGTGAGTTCGAGCCCTGCATCGGGCCCTGGGCTGAGGGCTCAGAGCCTGGAGCCTGCTTCCGATTCTGTGTCTCCCTCTCTCTCTGCTCCTCCCCCGTTCATGCTCTGTCTCTCTCTGTCTCAAAAATAAATAAACGTTAAAAAAAAAAATTAAAAATAAAATAAAATACTCTTGGGTTTATCTGTTTTTGTTCTTATTCAGTTTATGGATCTCCTTTCTTTGTGGACTTTAATTTTATTTCTGAGTATGTAACACATGAACAAGGTTCTGAAAGCCAAAACCACACAACAAAGTGAGCCCAGAGACGTGTTATTCCCTGTGCTATTCCTTCATCCCTGGGCTCACCTGTTTTGTTAGTTTCTTATCATCCTTCCTTTATTTATTTCTGTGGGGGGAAAAAAGCAGGTTTATAATATATCTATATTTAGTGTGCATATCTATATTTAAATTATGTTCTCTTCCTTCTTACTTTCAGGATTACCACCTGTAAATGTTCTTTTGTTCTTTGCTTTTCTTACTTAACAACACATCCTGGAAATCACTCATATCATTCCATAGATCTCTCTCTCTCTGTCTCTCCCCCTGTCTCTCTCTCTCTCTCTCTCTCTCTCTCTCTTTCTCTACAGTTACATAGCACTCCTTCTAGAAGATATACTGTAATATATTCAACCCGTCTCCTGTGTGTGTGCATTTCAGTTATTTCCAATAATGTAGCAATGATGAATGAGCTGAAGCATGTATATTTTTATATTGCTGGAGGTGTGTATCTTCAGGGTCAAATCCTAGGTGTGGGTTTGCTGGGTCAAAGAGTAAACGCGTAGGTAATTCTGGAGATGTTGCCAGATTTCCCTTCATTTGGACTTTTAACACTTTTTCTCACCAGCATGTTACACACGCTTTCATGTAGCTTTCCCTGAAGATTTCAGCAGACCTGTGGTCCTCTCTCATCTCAACCTCGCTTGTTGCTATGTATGGGTTTTAATATCAGGCTAAACATTGTATTTTAAGATCACTTTGTTGTTATTTTTAAAAAAAAAATTTTTTTAACATTTATTCATGAGACAGAGCGTGAGTGGGGGAGAGGCAGAGAGAAAGGGAGACAGAATCCAAAGCAGGCCTCAGGCTCTGAGATGTCAGCATAGAGTCCAATGCGGGGCTCAAACTCATGAACTGCAAGATCATGACCTGAGCTGAAGTCGGATGCTTAAGCGACTGAGCCACCCAGGTGCCCCAAGACCACTTTGTTTTTGAGTCATATGCAATAATTGTTTGACTTATGCCTGTTTTTTGCTTGTGTATTTTTTCACTTTGGAAGTTTTATGAATTTAATTTTAGGATTCTTCATCTTTTGGGGGGATTATTAGAAATGACTGAACTATAAATGGAGGTGAAAGCGGATGGCTGAGCTGAAGTCCTTTTTTTTTCCCCCCAGAGAGACCTTGAGAAATAGAATTTCAGCTCTTCTAGTGTTCCAGCTTTTTCACTGGTAGAGGGGAAGGAAGAGAGAGATGAGCTTTGTAGGAGTAACTAATGTATTTGCGTAAAGTCCTTTGGCGTTTTACTACCAGTGGGTCCGAACAGTTATGTTTTGTTAGTTGAGCAAAAAAGGTTTTAAGAAAGATGACACAAAACTCTCAAAAAGATGTAGGATTGTGGTGGGTGGCTTAAAGTCAAGCACCTGGAACTTGAAGATTACACGTCTCCCCTCCTCTCCCACTGAGGCATTTTAGTGGAAGGTTTTCAGAAACATGAAATTCTTCTAATTAAACCCTGAAAAGTTCTAGAAAGTCTTTTCTCCCTCAGCTAGTCATTATCCCACGTTGGACATTTATTTCTCACTAGAAAATGTGCTTTGGGGGTGCCTGGGTGGCTTAGTCAGTTAGGTGTCTGACTTCAGGCTCAGGTCATGATCTCACGGTTCATGGGTTTAAGCCCCACATCAGGCTCTGTGCTGACAGTGCAGAGCCTGCTTTGGATCTTCTGTCCCTCCCCCCCCCCCCCACCCCTCCCCTGCTCGTTCTCTTTCAAAAATAAAGAAACATTGAAAAAGAAAGAAAGAAAATGTGTTTTGGGGGGCAGTGGTGTTGGGAATTGAGAGTGAGAATCCATCTGCTTGATTTTTTTTTTTTTAAGTATGCATGTTGATGTTGATTGTTAGCAAGTTTTTTTTTCCCCTGAAAACCATTTGCTGAGTATCTTTTTAGAAAACCTTAGCAAAAGAAGGAAAGTTCACCCTAACTTCCTGTACAAAACCTTAAAATAGTTACAAATAAAACAAACCAGAGACCAGGCTCAATTATGAATATGGATGCAAAAATCAAAACAAAATCGTAGCAAATAGAATTCCACAATGTACTAAAACCATGACTGACTTGAGTTTATGCCAGCAGCGTAAGTTTGGTTCAGAATCAAGACATTTTCTCAGCATTATTATAGCAAAAGGAAGTATGATCAGATCAGCAGATGCTGAATAGGCATTTGATTTAAAAAAAAAAGTACACAGTTCTTATATGTAGAAAGGAAGCTCCGTTAATATGTCAGGCTCCTTTCTAAAGATCACTACCAAATATTCTTCTAAACAGTGAAGCATTGCAGCCATTTCATTGAAACCTAGAGCTTCACAGGATGCCCACACATTCAAAGATGTCTTAGAGGCAGTAAGACCAATTAAAAAAAAAGGAAGTATATAAATACTGGAAATGAAAGTTAACACTCTTTTTTGCTAGTTATATGATTATATACTTAACAAAACTAAGAGATTTCAGTGTAAAGACTTAGGGTTTATAGAAGTTTGGTAAGATAGCTGAATATAGCATACATGATTAGTAGAAGCAAAATTTTTCTCTATGCTTGAAATAAACCCCCAAATACGGAAATGGGGGAAATGTTCCATTTAAAATAATGATAGAAATGATAAAACTTCTAAGAATACATTTAATAAAGTTATTATTTACAAGAAGAAAGTGATACAATCTTTTTTTTTAATGTTTTTTTTTTTAACATTTATTTATTTTTGAGAGAGAGACAGAGTGCAAGCAAGCAGGGGAGGGGCAGAGAGAGAGGGAGACAGAATCTGAAGCGGGCTCCAGGCTCTGAGCTGTCAGCACAGAGCCTGACGTGGGGCTCAAACCTGGGAGCGGTTAGATCATGACCTGAACTGAAGTCAGACGCTTAACTGACTAATCCACCCAGGCACCCCAAGAAAGTGATATAATCTTATTAAAGGAAATATTTGTGGAGTTGAACAAACTCTAGGACATACTAATGTCCTTGTTGGGCTAATGTCGTTACAGCTTGGTGCCCTGCAGGGTTGTTTGTAGAACAGATAAATGATCTTAAAATTCATAGGGGAAAGAAAACCAAACATCTGTGAATAGCCAAACAAAGTTTAAGAAGAGAAAAGTCTCATCAGAACCAGACCGTACCACAGAGCCAGTGTGATCAGATCACTGTTGTATTGACCCGGCAATTGTTCATAGTAGATTATCCAGAAATAGGTATCACTTCGTATGAACATTTCTTTTACAGCAAAAATATTTTTTAGTTTCATGAGAAGAGGCTGGGTTAGTTAATAAACTTGTATCATATTAATTTCAAGCATATAACTCAGTGACTTGACATTTTATATACCTTATAAAATGATCACCATGGTAAGTATAGTCACCATCTGTCACCATACAGAGTTGTTACAGTACTATTGACTGTATTTCCTTGCTGTACTGTACATCCCCCATGACTTATTTATTTTATAGCTGGAAGTTTGTACCTCTTAATGCCCTTCACCTATTTTATCCATCCTCCCACCCATCTCCCTCCACCCCCCTGGCAACCTGTATTCTCTGAATTTATGAGTCTGTTTCTGTTTTGTTTGTTCACTTGTTTTGTTTTTTGGATTCCACATATAAGTGAAATCACATAGTATAAAAATGTAGGATTTCCCACGGTAAAGATATTATACACAAATGAACAGAGTAATAATAAGTTAAAAAAATCAGATAAAGTGAATGTAATATGAATATGTATATGTAATATACAGCAGGCTCTTACAAATTGAGAAGAAAAACATATGTAGTCCATCAGAAAGCTTAGCAAAGGATGTGAATAACTGATTTATGTACGAATCCAGATGAGAAAGAAACATATGCAAAATGACTCTCAAGCTTACTGTCAGTGAGTGAAATTCAGACCCCACTGGTTTGCTGAAGGGGATCACTGGCGACAGGAAGATTGGGGTGTGCTCCTAGCTGAGGCAGAAAGGTGGTTTCTGTAGCCCATCTCCCACTTTGTGACTTTTTCTTATTTTCTTAAAGAATAGTGTCGACTCTTACAGCTTTTAACATTTTTAGAGATTTTTAAAAAATGTTTATTTTTTTTTTAAATTTTTTTATGTTTATTTATTTTTGAGAGAGAGACAGAGCATGAATAGGGGAGGGGTCAGACAGAGAGGGAGACACAGAATCCAAAGCAGGCTCCAGGATCTGAGCTGTCAGCACAGAGCCCGACATGGGGCTCAAACTCACGAACTATGAGATCATGACCTGAGCTGAAGTCAGATGCTTAACCGACTGAGCCACCCAGGTGCCCCAAAAATGTTTATTTATTTTTGAGAGACAGAGGGCACAATCAGGGAAGGAGCAGAGAGAGAGGGGGGAGCAGAAGATCCAAAGTGGGCTCCACACTGACAGCAGAGAATCCAATGCAGAGCTCGAAACCACGAACCATGAGATCATGACCTGAGCCAAAGTCAGACACTTAACCTACTGAGCCACCCATGTGCCCCCAACATGTTTAGAGATTTTTCATCTTTGTTGTATGTCATGCTTTTTATTGTGTTTCATGTTTGCTTCCTTGAGTTAACTTCAGTAACATGGGATTCTTTTCTATGAGACTTAATTTTCTTTTTGAGACGTTACTACATGTGGCTCATTTAAGATCGCTAGTCATGGCATTTTAACTGGAGTCGCTGGTCTTATGTTTTGCTGTCGCCAATAAAATTTTTCTTAAGATAGGTTTTAAAAAATAAATCACCCTAACACTTTTAATATCTAGACTAAAGGAAACGAAATTTGGGTGAACATTTTTCATGCAGAAGAGGATAAATTGTGAATATGCACAGTTGTGGTTTGCATAGTTTCCGGTGGCTATAGTTTCCTTTTCTTTTGCTTACTCTCCTTTGAGAGAACATACATTAAAGCTCATTGAGCCGAAACTAATGTGACATTGTTAACTCTACTTCATTAAAAAAAAGAAAAGAAAAGAAAGCGCTGACAGCTTGGAAACTGCTTGGGATTCTCTTTCTCTCCTTCTCTCTCTGCCCCTCCCCCACTTGCACTGTCTGTCTGTCTCTCTCTCTCTCTCTCTCTCTCTCTCTCTCTCTTTCAAAAATAAATACACTTAAAAAAAAGTTGAAGAGAGGTGCTCAGTTGGTTGAACTTCGGCTCAGGTCATGATCTGACAGCTCGTGGGTTCGAGCCCCACGTCAGGCTCTGTCAGTACAGAGCCTGGATCCTGCTTCAGATTCCGTGTTGCCCTCTCTTCTGCTCCTCCCCCGCTTGCGCTCCGTGTCTCTCTCAAAAATAAATAAGCTTTACAAATATTAAAGAAAGAAAGAAAAAATAAAAACCTGAGTAGGAAAATGCTCATTGCAAGTTATACTTGACCACCTGTGTCTGAGTACCGTTTGTAAATAATGAATACGTTTGGGAACTCAATTAATTTTCACAGCTTTAAAGGTATAGTAGAACTATAGTGTACCACACCATGTCATGTCCCCATGGTAGGGTTCGTCGAGGGGTTGGGGCTATCTAGTCGAGAATCTATAGAAATAAACTCTCTTTTCCTACTCCGCCACCCCAACATCTTTTTCGGGGAAACGCAGGGCTTGAATGCAGGACCTTGAGATTAAGAGTCGCATACACCAACTGAGCCAGCAAGCCCCTTCCACTAACATCTGCATTATGACATAATTCACACAGTAAAATTCCCCCTTTTAAATGTATAATTCACTGGTTTTTAGTGTGTCCACAGAGTCGTGAACCATCGCCACTATCTGATTTTGGAACATTTCCACTACCTCAGAAAGAATCCCATTAGATATCCAAAGTGCATATCCTGGCGTTTACACTGAACATTACCTCGTGTATCACATAAGTAAAGAATAACACAATAAAAACTGTTCTTACTTAGACACAAAACCTTGTCAGTATTCCCAGGTGGCTTCCTATAGCTTGGTAAACAAGTTTTGGTTTGGTTTGGTGTGCTTTGTTTTCTTCTGTTTTTTGTTCTCCCCGGGATTAAGGGAGCCGACTGTTTTGTTGTGTGGGTGGGAGTGGTGGTTATGGGAAGGTTCTTTTATGGTCGGAATCATTCCAAGCCCTTGGTGTTGGTTTGCAGGGCGCTAGCTGATATGAACAATGACGGGCGAATGGATCAAGTGGAGTTTTCCATAGCTATGAAACTTATCAAACTGAAACTGCAAGGGTACCAACTCCCTTCCACACTTCCCCCTGTCATGAAACAGCAGCCGGTCGCTATTTCTAGTGCACCAGCCTTTGGTAAGTCTGAAAAGGACTTGGTTCCTATATTTCATTGTATATTTTAAAAATAAATATTTCCCTTTTTTCCCCTTTTCAGTTTGTAGCCTTGTGAAATTCTAGGAACCTATTCTGTCTGAAAAGTGATGGTCCCGTGCAGGCAGATGGTGCTGGAAGAGAAGAAGCATGTTCACATTCACACCCTAGGATGTGTTAAAGAACAGAACTTCAGCTGAGTAAATTTGAAGACATAATGGGCTTTATTAAGTGGTTCACGTGTGGGGCAGCACTCATGTAGCAAGTAGAGGGGAAGGAAGGAGGGTGGGGCAAGAAAGTTGTTGGCACAAGAAAAGAAAAGATTGTATCTGGCAAGATCACTTTCCCTTGAGTAGAAGGCCAGGGGGTCTTATCAGGTCAATTATCTCATTCATCTTCCTTTGGGTGATGGACAGGGCCCATGGGAGAGATGACCTCATTGATTCTGATCAGAAGATTCTGGACCGATGGGTTAAGACTACGTTTCTGGGGCAGTTTCAGTCTGCCATTAGGTTGGGTTTTAAGCCCCAGATTTGGTGACTTGGCCTAAGTGACACCATTTGGGTCTTGTGGTTTTCTTTTTAACAGATGCTAGTAATCAAAATGAAAGCAAAGCTACAGAATGTCAGGGTAAAAAGAATAAACTTGCAGTCTGCTATCGCATCTTCTGCCTTTTTATTGCTCTTCATTCTTGACCCTTCACAATGCCACATGCTTCCTGTTGGCTTTCTGTTTCCATAACATTTTGATTTTCCCCTGTGCATAAACAGCTCCCTTGGATTATGGTATCTAGCAATGTGTTTTTAAATTAATGGTATTGAGACAATTGGCCACATTTAGAACAAAATGAAGCAGGAAACAAACATTATGTCAGTTAAAAACACAATTCCATAAAATGATACCCTTTAGCCATATATTTTTATTTTTTTTTAAATTTTTTTTAACGTTTATTCCTTTTTGAGAGACAGGGAGAGACAGAGCATGAGCAGGGGAGGGGCAGAGAGAAAGGGAGACACAGAATCTGAAGCAGCTCCAGGCTCCGAGCTGTCAGCACAGAGCCAGACGCGGGGCTCAAACCCACGAGCTGTGAGATCATGACCTGAGCCGAAGTCGGACGCTCAACCGACTGAGCCACCCGGGCGCCCCTATATATTTTTCTTAAAACCGAATCAGTAATTAGTTGACTAAGATCACCAACAGTCCTGATTTCTTCTCTGTTCTCACCTTAGACTTTAATTATTTACATTGATTTAAAGATTGCAGTAATCAGATCTAAAATCTGACTCATGAGAAAGTTCTTAGTTTAAAATTTTTTTTTTTTTTTTTTTAACGTTTATTTATTTTGGAGACAGAGAGAGACAGAGCATGAACGGGGGAGGGTCAGAGAGAGAGGGAGACACAGAATCCGAAACAGGCTCCAGGCTCTGAGCTGTCAGCACAGAGCCCGACGCGGGGCTCGAACTCACGGACCGCGAGATCATGACCTGAGCCGAAGTCAGCCGCTTAACCGACTGAGCCACCCAGGTGCCCCGAAAGTTCTTAGTTTAAACAAAGCACAAAAATTGTGGCTAGGGTTTCCCTTTCTTCCTCCTGATATATCTTATAGCAGGCAATAGGTGAAATAGGTTTGGGAGGGAGCAATCAATAGTAAGGCAGGTTGTCTCTGATACAGTTAATGATAAGCTGAGATAAATAAATGTTGTGGCTTTGCTTAATAGATTTGCCATTAAAAACACCTCTGAGCGTTGCCTTTCTCTTGAGGTTTAGCCACAAGACTGGTGGTTATAAGGCAAAAGGTGCAGGTCAAGCAAACAGGATAGCGACCCAAGGGAAGAAGGGAAAACTCAGGAAATCACACAGGAGCAAAGGCTAGGAAGAGCAGGGGTGAAGAGTATGGTCAGCTCATAGTGCCCGGGGTCCTTGGTCTTGTCCATTGTGTTCCCAGTCCTGATCCCTTAGTTAGCTGGCTTCTTTCAGTGGAAGTGGCTCTGAATCTCATGAAGGTCCCTGTAGCCAATGCTTGGTCAGGACCCATGGGTTAAAACAGCTAAAAGGTGTTTGGTTGTCTTTTGGCCTCCCTTCTGGGGCTGCAAGAAGAAACCTCAGAGGGGAGGAAGAGTCAAATAACCAGAGGCATCCCATTTCCTCTTTTTCCCTCAAACCCGGGGTCAGTAATTCTTCCTCTAACATTTAATATGTCTTCTCTTGTTCCATTCTGCAGCAGGACTTTCAACTCTAGAGGCATTGCTGATTTATTCCCACAAGGTTGCGGCCTCTCTGCCCAGGCGGTTTTACCGTCACCTAAGTAACCTGTCACTGCCTCTGAGGGTACCTGGGATCTCTGAGCTGCCATTCCCCAGTCCTGAGCTCTTCCCCCAGGCTTCCCCACTGCCTTTCTTTCCCTCCTTCCCATCACACCAGCATCCTCAGGAAATTAGTTTCAAGAAAGGAATCACCAGGGAATATCAGAACATGAGAGAAGTTAAAAGTACATTGTGCCCTAACCAGGCTTGCCCAGGTTAACTCAAAGATCTGACCTTTGCTAGTCTTTCTAGTTCCACCTCTCAGCTCGACCCCAGATAATTTTTTTTTTATACTTCTTACATGGCTACTTTTGAGAAGAAAATAATTCGTTACTACTATCATTTTCTAATTAATATTAAAAATTATCTGACCATGCATTTCCTACCACTTACATATTATACCTTCGCGTGTATTTTATTTGGTCACAACAACAACCCTAAAATACACAGAAATTATTAGGCCTGTTATGAGAGAATTAAGATTCTACGAAGGTGAACAGTTTGCTTAAGACCATATTTCTAGAAAGGGAGGTAGAACCTGTCCAAACATACAGTTTTTCCCTATTTACCTTCCCACTGTCATTATCACCAAACCATATGGGTGGCGTGGAACGTAACTGTTCCTGGGTTCATTGTCTGCGTGGGTGCTAAGACACATGTTAACATGTGCAACTGAGGCCAACTAGGGGTTGATCAACTCCCCTATGTGAAGGAGAGGAAATGGGGCACAGTGATACTGTGACTTGCTTAAGGACAGCCAGCTATATTCCAGGAAATTCTGTGAGTGTTCCTGGTATCTTCCCTCAGTGTGTTTGCACACAGCAGAATTCTTCTTTGACTCTGAATCCAACTGTTTCAGGGAGGGGTTATTTGTCTTTTGCTTGTTTATTTGCCAGATCCCATGGTTTTATTAGATCAAACCATTATTTTTAAACCCCAACTGTGTGTCCCTAGTTGCTAGGAACATGTTGGTGAACAAGATATCATGGCTCCTGCTGCTTTGAAGCTTCTCATGAAGCTGGAGAAAGCAAGCATATGGATGAATTATTTCAGGGCAAGATAAGAGCAATCAGTTCTATAAAACAGGGTAATAGGATAGAGATGGCTGACGGGACAGGTTGAGCAGGGCAGAATTCTCTGAAAGGAGATGACTTTGAGCTGAATTAGAGATGAGAGCCATGTGAAGGAAGACCTAGGAGAGAACGTTCCAGGCAAAAGGAATAGCAGTTGCAAAGGTCCTAAGGCAAAAATGAAGCTGTTTATGTGCAAGAAACAGAAATGAGAGCACTGTAGCTGGGTATTGGTGGGCCTTCAGGTCAGGGAGGTAAGGCAAGAGCCAGATGGTTTAGGGCCTAATAAAACCACTAATGAGTGAGAATCTTTTTTTCTTTCTTTTTTAAAAGTTTATTTATTTTGAAAGAGAGAGAGAGCACAAGCTGGGGAGGGACAGAGAGAGGGGGAGACAGAATCCCAAGTAGGTTCCATGCTATTAGCATAGAGCCCCATGCTTACAAACTGTGAGATCGTGAACTCACAAACTGTGAGATCATGAACTGAGCTGAGCTCAACAGTTGGACACTTAACCAACTGCGCCACCCAGGCTCCCCTCTAATTTTTTTTTTCTAAGTGCAGTGAAAAGCTACAGAGAGCTTATGGGTAAGAGAGTACATGGTTGGTAGACATTTAATTTTTTTTATAACATTTATTTTTGAGAGACAGAGCATGAGCAGGGGAGGGGCAGAGAGAGGGGGAGACACAGAATCTGAAGCAGGCTCTGAGCTCTGAGCTGTCAGCATAGAGCCTGACGTGGGGCTTGAACTCACAAACCACCAGATCATGACCTGAGCTGAAGTCAGATGCTCAACCGACTGAGCCACCCAGGCACCCCGTGGTTGACAGACATTTAGAAAAAATAATCTGTGTTATCTGAAGACTGGACTGCAAGGGGACAAGAGTAGAATCAGGGAAGTCAGTAAGGGGGTTTTTGCCATGGGCAAGAGGTAGTGGGGATTTAGATCTGGGTGTTAATAATCAATGTGGAAGAAAAATAAATCAAATCTTGGTAATGTTAAGTGTGAGGGGCCTAGTGCATTTGCAAGGAGGCAGATGAATCCATGGGTGTGGAACTCAGAAGAAGGATCTATCAGCTCTGGGAGAATTTGAGTATGGATGGCATTGAAATCCCTGGCACTGGATAAAATACCCTAGAATGTGCAACTAGAGTAGGCAGGAGACCTGGGAGCAGGCCTTGCTGTGCTGTGACATTTAAGGGTGTAGTAAAAGGGAAGAAGCCAGGAGTGAAATAGGAGAAGGTTGTTGTCCCATTAGCCAAGAAAACGTTTTTCAAGGAGGCAGAGCTCCCTTGTTGGATTTGCTTCTGAGAGATTGAGTAATAGGACAGAAAAATGATTGGATTTTACAAGATGGATTTGTATATGACCTTGAAAAGCAGTTTCATTGGAGTGGTAGAGACTCAAGCCTGATTGAAGGCTTGGAAAAGGGGAGAGTGCTACTGGAAAGGAGAGAGAAAGCTGGAGGAGCATGTTAGCTGAAGGCTGGTGTGTTTAGGATGAGGAGTGCTCCTGCATTTTTAGAGAAGTGAGGGAAAACCCAGTGGTTGAGGAGAGATGGAAAAATTTCAGGAATTAAAATTTAGCAGAGTCCAGAGAAATGATATCTAAAACATAGCCTCCAGTAGATGGATTTCTTTAGAAATATTTAGAAAATGTTCATTCAGAAAAGGTAGTCAACTGGTAAAAGGATGTTAGTCTTTGTAGTGGTTATTTAAAAGCTGGCAGAACAAGGCTTCCTCATGGGACAAGTCCCTACCCTGAGGAGAAATGACTGGGAGTCGAATCCAAATTGAGCAGGGCAGCAACACAGACACGAAAGAAGGAGAAGGTCCAGGCCAACGTGGAGGTGGAGGACAGAGGCTGGAAATCCCAGGAAGCAAGGCTCACATAAAAATGAGCCACAGGCAGTATCAGGCAAGGTCAAATCCCACACAAAGTTATTATTAGGAAAAGGAGAATAAAGTGCTGAATAACAGCTCTGTGGACAGTGAGGGCATCCCAGGAACCTACAATTTCAAAACAAGCTGAAAAATACTAAGAAAATGCCACAAGTCGTGAAAGACCAACACAACCAGAATTTTAAGGCCTCGGAAATAAGGCAACAGAACTCAGAAGAGAATGAGAAATAAAAGAAAAAGTCATTTCAGAACTGAAGACAAACCAGAAGCAGCACAAGAGATGCTATCAGAAGAGAAACAAGGTAAAAAGAGGAAGATTTCAAACATTAAGAAGAAATGCACAAGAGATAAAAAGGATTTGAGAAAAAGTGACCGATATTGAAGGCAAAGGAAAGTGAATGTATGGTAGTTGGGAGTACCTGAAGAAGGAAACCAAAGCAAGGAAAGAGAACAAATGGTAAAGGCTAGTTTAAGACAACTTGCTGGAAATAAAAGATTTGACACTTTATTGGAAAGAAGATACCATATGCTTGAGAATGTCAACCTGGAGAAACCAACACGAAGATAAATTCTGCAAAAACAAAAAAAATTATTTGGGTATATAGCAACGGAGTAATATATTTAGGATTATCGAAGAAAGACAAAGCCAAGAATTTTGCATCCAGAAAAACCATGCCACCAAATTTTCCAACTCTCCAGACACTAACTTATTTTTTTATGATTAATTCTGGTGGTAACTACTGGAATTAGAGTCAGATTCTAAGGGGTGAAGGGCCCAGTCCCACAAGGCTGCCCTCACTTCAGACTTGAGTCACAAGCCCTGAGTCGCTAGGGTACCCATACTTCTGTCTGACTTGACTACAAAGTCAGAGGCTCCCACACACCCTTCTTCCCCTTTCTGAATTTGCTAGAACAGCTCACAAAACTCAGAGAAACATTTACTTAGGTTTACTAGTTTGTTATAAAGTATATGACAAAGGATACATACAGATGAACAGGCAGATGAAGGGGTGTATAAGGGCGAGGCCCAGAAGGGTCCTGTGTGTAAGTGCTTCTGTCCTGACGGAGTTGGGGTGTGCCACCCTCCCAGCATGTGGATGTGTTTACCAGCCTGGAAGCTCTCCAAACCCTGTAATGTAGGAGTTTCTATGGAGGCTTCATTGCTGTGGTGTGATTGATGACATCCTTGGCCATTGACTAGCTCAATCTCCAGCCCCTGTACCCTCCCCTGAGGTCTGTGTGGAGGTGGGGAGGGGTGGGATGGGATTGAAAGTTGCAACCCTCTAACCATGCCTTGGTCTTTCCTGTGATCAGCTCCCATCGGGTAGGTATTCTGGGGGCCCCCAGCCACCAGTCATCTTATTTAAATACAAAAAGACTTTTATCACTCCAGAGATTCCAAGGGTCTTAGAAGCTCTTGTGTCAGGAACCAGGGACCAAGACCTAATACTGTGTAACAAAAGATGTTCCTATCAGTCAGGAAATCACAAGGGTTTTAGGAGCTCTGCCAGGAACCAGGCACAGAGACCAGATATATGTATCTTTTTATGACACAATATCACAAGTTCAGACAGAGAAACAAAAAAGAAAGGAAACATTGATCATTTTTCTTCATTCTTTGGTTAGAATCCTCTAACCAAGAGAAACTCCCCCATGAAAATGTTTGGTTACTCTGAGGTTGAATATGTAAAGGAAAGGCAGGATAAATGTTTGATTTCTTTTCCTCCTTTATTTATACTAGTTTTCAAAATAAATGGATTACCTATGGTGACCAATTAGGATTTTTTTCAATATAATTATGAATTCATAAATTTAATTCCCTCTGTAGCTTTCATTCCATTGCAGTTATTATTCTTATTGACCCTCAACTTTGGCCAGTAGATGCCTTTTCAAGTTGGATCTTGTGCCCTTAGGATGTGATTGATTCTTGACATAATTTTTGGTACTCTCCAAAACGATTAATGTGAATTTATATTATTTTTCTGAATTTCTATTTTAAATGAAAATATATTAGAGCTGGAAAGCGAGTTTCTGCCTCAAACACTCCTGGATTAATTGTCATTGAACGTGGAAAGGTGGTGCCATGTGACTTTTGCTGGGATTTTTTTCTTCCTAGGAATAGGAGGCATCGCCAGCATGCCGCCACTCACAGCTGTTGCTCCGGTGCCAATGGGATCCATTCCAGTTGTCGGAATGTCTCCACCTCTAGTATCTTCTGTTCCTACAGCAGCAGTGCCTCCCCTGGCTAACGGGGCTCCCCCTGTTATACAACCTCTACCCGCATTTGCTCATCCTGGTATGTGACCTGCTGAATCCACAGACTGACTTTTTACAACTTGTGTTTTACTCTTCGCTCTTGTTAAATCTTCTGTCATCACTCTCTGATTACATTTGAATGGCATTTTATTCCAGAGGAAGATATCTTCCTTTTTTTAAAATTTAATATCTCACTTTTTCCCAACACACTGAATAGGATGTGTTAGGCTAGAGAGAGGTAACGGAGAATGAAACTATGGAGCTCTGGTACCATTATGGACAAAGGTGAACTCAACAGCTAAAACCAAGAGCATAATTTCCTTTCAAGGGCTTGACAGGAGCGACTCAAGTTCGATCAGTAGTAGTTGAACATTTTCTCTTCCCATGTGTCAGTTACTACTTTTCTTCAGCTGCTATGAATTGCTAATAAGTAAGCCATTCCCTTAGGAGAATGGGGAGAAAAAAAGAACACAGCTATTTTTTTTTTTTTTTTTTTTTTTTTTTTTTTTTTGAGGAGGTGGAGTGAATCAGGAGGAAGGGGGAAGGAAGTTGATTAAATGGCTAAATACATTAAAGACGGAGTATTACCTGCTTGCTTCATTGATAGAAAGGATTAAAAAGTTCCTGGTGTAGTTAATTTCATTTTGAGACTTTATTTGAAGTCTTTTTCCCTTTAGTGAAAAGAAAGCGTAAACTGTAGATGTGGTCTACACATCTAATGAATTCTTATCCGGGGGTAAAGTATTTTTTTAAAAAAGTACTTGGGATATGTCTGTGTAATTCAGTAGCGATGATGGCCTGGATTTTAGCCATGGGTAATGATTATGTTTGAATGGTTATTTCTCTGCCCAGTTCCCTGGATTTATTCCATCTGTCAAGATCTGTCTGTAAGTTATAGCTAAAGAATCTAAAGGCAGCACTTTTTTTTTTTCTTTTTTTAAGATTTTCTTGTCCCATGTAGTTTACCTTTCGTATGTGGCCATGGCTATAGACATGATGGCAGCTGTAAAAGTTGTCGCAGTTACTTTTCAAGTAGCATCTGTGAATGCATGTGCTCTGTCTTGTTTTCTTTTGGGCTTAATAGCAAATGTTGCAAGACAATAGGCCAGGAGGTGGGGAATGTGGCTGAGACTCAGCGTTATTTTCCTGGCACCCAGCTAACCAGCCCTAATGGGAATCAGACACAAAGGCTGACCCTCCCTAGCATCCCATGCTATCTGGCCGGGACTGCAAGGCTGGGACCTTTTGTTTCTTTCATCTGGACCTAATACTTCTGCTCCTTTAGCACAGTTAAGAAAATGCCATCCTATGTATTTAAGCTGTTGCTTCTTTAACTATGGGAACAGATCCCGTAAGATGTGATACAGGGGCATCTGGGTGGCTAAGTCGGTTAAGCGGCCAACTCTTGGTTTTGGCTCATGATTTCACAGTTTGTGGGTTCAAGCCCTGCATCGGGCTTTGCGCTAACATTGAGGAGCCTGCTTGGGATTCTCTCTCTGCCCCTCCCCTGCTTGTGTGCTCTCTCCTCTCTCTAAATAAATAAATAAATAAATAAATAAATAAATAAATAAATTTACAAAAAAAAGATGTGATATGAAACTTTTAACAGAGTTATGGATTGTAAACATTACTACTTAGTAAGGTGATTTTCAGTAGGAATGAGTAAATCTAGAAAAAATTTTGGCAAGGGGCAGGGAGTGGAGGAAATCACTCTTTTTGAGTCCAGGGTAGTAAGGGAGGAATAATTTCTGCCTCAGATTTGGTGAGTATATATTTTAATTTTCACTAATAGGAAAATGTTTCTTTTCTTTGTAGGATTAAAATTATTCACCATTTATTTATTTTTACAGCAGCCACATTGCCAAAGAGCTCTTCCTTCAGTAGATCTGGTCCAGGGTCACAATTAAACACTAAATTACAGAAGGCACAGTCATTTGATGTGGCTAGGTAAGTGTGCTTATTTCTAAATGGGCATTGGATTAAAGCCATTATCTGATTAACATCTAAAACTGAAAGTGAATTAACTATGTTCTTTATTATCTTTTATTTTGTAGGATGCCAATAATTAGTTCTGGATAATGTTACTAGGTTTTATCACTTACATGTTGTAGAGACGACAAATAAAGAACATGACATTTCCTTAAAAAACTTTGGGTGTTCTTTTTTTAATAACAAAAACAAATAGCTACTAGTTTTACTAACGTTTAAAAATAATAAAATAGAACTCCAGGTAGGAGGGGGAAATTAACTCTTTTCTATTAACCCTTTACATATTTATAGAAAATTTTATATGAAGATTAGAGCCACAGTTGGCCTTATCTTTTATTCTATCTCAGATAATCTCATGGAATTTGCCCAAGATAACATAGCTCCTAAATGATAGAGCCAGGAGTTTAACTGAGTTCTTTCTGATTTTAAGGCATGAGTTCTTACCTGAAAGTTTGTTCTGAAAACTTCAGTTGATGGTGGTACACAGATACTTGTCTTCCACTCGTTAAGGTTTTATTCCTAAGACTCAGGAACATTGCTCAACATCTACTTGCCAAACACCTTGTTAATCCCATTCTGTGCCCCCAACCACCTGCAGTAGATACCGGCTCAGAATTGTGAATTAGGAAATAAACCCAAAGAAGCGATCATCCTCACTTACAGTTTACATTTTACCACAAGGTAGAACTGAGATTTAAACTCAGATGATCCAACACTGAGTTCCCTATTTCTTAGTCTTTCTCCTATACATGCTGAAGTTTTGAGTTTTCTGTGACTCTCCACAAGGGATTTTGAAATCTGCCTTAAAATTGATATGTGACTGGGGCACCTGGGTGGTTGGTTCAGTTGGTTAAGCATCCCATGACTCTTGATTTCGCCTCAGGGCGTGATCTCACGACTTGTGGGTTCAAGGCCCCCCACCCCCCACCCAGGCTCTGCCCTGATAGTGCGGAGCCTACTTGGGCTTTTCTCTCTCTCTGCCCCTCCCTCTCTCTCTCTCAATATAAATAAACAAACTTAAAAAGAAAACATTAAAAAATTGATTTGTGCCATAAGAATGAATAAGTAATCAGTATTAGCGAACCGTAATGTTATTAAGGCAACTGGTTGTGGGGGGGTCAGATTGGTAGTCATCTTTTTAGTAATTTCAATTTCCAGCAAATTTGTAGAATGTGGCATCTAATTTTTGGTTACCTGCTAATGAGTTTTTAGTCCCTTTAAGTTTTCAGGGAAGTCTCAGCAGAAAACTATGACTTGATAAGTGTAATCTGGGGCAGCTTCTGTGTGCAACACCCTATATTCCTGGGGTGCAGGAGAAAGATAATTAGCTTTTGACAAATAGGCAAGAGTTGGAATCAGCATAAATTAGTTAGTTTAAAATGAGAGGGCTGTTGCGGAAGTACTCACAGCAGAATCGACCTTGGTAAGTGTTTTTTATTAAGAAATTTATAATAGTTGAAAACGTGAATGTAATTAGGTACTCTTAAAGTGCTTGGGAGCCGTTTACAATGCATTATGAAGTATATGTTGTTAAGTATAAGTGCATAGGTAACACATGTAAATGATGACTGAGAGGTTCAATTTATGATTAAAACTTTGCTTTTACATATGAGGAATAGATATCTTTGTTGAAATGAAAGGAAATTGCAAATGGGTTATTAGTTACAATCTGTTCTGGAAGTGAAATGCCATCTAGAGCTTAGCCATTGTGTTTAAATTGCCCTATTTAGACACCAGACTCTAACAAGCCATAGGTACCAATGTGATACTTAACTCGGGAACAACTCTGAGGACCTCGTCACTAAGGAGGTGTAGACCCAGTTGACTCCTGGCAGGGGTTTTCTTGGGTCAGGCTTGCTGCACATTGGCAAGAAAAGGTCAGCACTTGATTGCGCTTAAAGAAAGCAAAGCCCCTTCCATTACCGCCCCACTGATTTGCCGTGACCCTGGAAATGTTCTGTTCTCTCTGGGCAACTCTCCATTTGTGGGAATTTAAACTTCCCAGAATGAAATGATTTCCCTTCATTAAGAACTATATCCTGTCTTTTGCTGAATAGAAAGTTACCCATGTTAAAGAATTAATACCTTTAAAGGCAGCTACCTGTTTGCTATCAGCATTGCTTTTTGAGCTGAAAGAGAACTGTTCTAGAAGTTAGGAAAAGCCTGGACATTTTTGTATCATTTTAGATCCAAAGAGGTCTTTCCATATTTTGTAGAGGCTTCCAGTTATTAAATTGTGTGTATAACTTGGAACAGCCACTTATTCTATTGTGTTTACCCTTGATTCTGGAAAAATAATGAGCATGTCTGTTTTGAGAGAAATGTTCATAACCTTAAAATATGGAAATACTCATTACAGAAAATTCAGAAGTAATGATTAGAAAGCTAATAAAATGTTAAAGCTGGTTTTCTCGGGAAGTTCGTAGTTTACTGGTGTTAAAAGAATGTAAATATGTTCTTCACTGTTCATCCTTTTACCCCTCCTTCCTCTTCCCCACAGTGCCCCTCCTGCGGCAGAATGGGCTGTCCCTCAGTCATCCAGACTGAAATACAGACAGTTATTCAATAGTCATGACAAAACTATGAGTGGACACTTAACAGGTATTTGCAAATGAGAATTAATTTTGTGAAATATGATTTTTATTCCAAATCCAAATTGCTTCCAGATGTTGGGCCAAAGATATTTTCCAAATGCCTTTCTCTATTTGCTTTTTTCTAAACAAGGTTTTTATTGTCCTTCTTATGTTAAGTTCTCATCTACTGATAATGCCACAGTGCCTAAGGCTTTGACCCCGTTGCTTCTTGGTAAATGGAACATAGACCAAGGATCTTTCTGCACAGTGGATCCCACCAGTACGCAAATCAAAGCACTCTCGCACAGAAACACTGCTGTAAACCAAAACTGGTTCAGGTTCTGAAGTTCAACTTAGTAGATGAACTTGAAACTGTCTACTCAAAGAGTCAGCATTCAAGGCAGTATGCAGGGTGGAAGTAAGTGGCTGGTGAGTTTGGCACCTGGCTCTGCCACTAACTAGCTGGAGGTCACTTTTCCTATTTAGATCTCATTCCTTGTACAAGGGGCCAGAGTTAAGTTATATGAACTCCGAGGGTTTAAAAATAAAAAAAAGATTCTGTTATTTACATCAGAGGGATAGAAAGGATTTTAGGATACTCTCCAGAAACCTTTCTACAGCCTCCAGGCTCCAAGCTGTCGGCACAGAACCTGACACAGGGCTCGAACCCATAGACCATGAGATCAGGACCTGAGTCGAAGTCAGAAGCTTAATCAGCTGAGCCACCCAGGGGTCCCTCCAGAAACGTTTCTAATGAGAGTTAAACACTTAAAATTGATTCGAGAATTATAAAGAAAATTGTAATTTTAATAAAGGAAAATAGAGACATCTGATACAAACTTTGAGAAAGAAAAAAATGTGACTGTCCTCTAACAAATACAGAAGGAAGGCAAGAGAGTTAATTTGCCTGAAGTAGAGACGCACTGGTATATAACACAAAATTTAAAGTTCTGATTCTATCTTACTATATTACAATTGCAATTTTTACTTCGAAAAGAAAAATTCATCTGTTAAAAAATTTCAGGGTTCAGTGAGATTTGGAAGGGTCTGATCTAATCTTGAGCCTTATCCCTCATAAAGTGTCTCACAGTTTTCTCAAATAAGGATATATTTATATCTGGGGGGGAGTGCAAAGTGTAGTTATACACAAATATTCTAAATGCCACGCTCACTCTCTGCTAAAACAGTACCTGTCACTTTTATACATGGCATGAGAAACCAGTCCAGCTCATCCAAGCACTGAAGGAATATTCAATAGTGATAGTTTTAAGTATAATGCAACGTGGTTTATTTCACACCAGTGCTCCAAACAGACCCAGAACTGCATTGTCCGTAAATCTGAAAACAATTTTTCAGGGCATTGTTGGTGTATGCTGTGAATGAGTTAGGTAGTATTCAGATGTGACATTGATGTGGAAATTCTTTCTTGGAAGGATGTGTATTTTATGACTGAAGTGCGGTGTCTTCATTCCAAAGATGACGACCCAGTCACTTGAATATTTAGAACTTTTAATATCTGAGACAAACAGTAAAATTCGAAATATACGAGAAAGAGCAGATTTGTGTTAATGTTCATCTACATACTTACTACTGTCTTGTCCTGGAAAGAATTCATTTTTATTTATTTATTTTTTTTAATGTTTATTTATTTTTGAGACAGAGAGAGACAGAGCATGAATGGGGGAGGGTCAGAGAGAGGGAGACACAGAATCCGAAACAGGCTCCAGGCTCCAGCTGTCAGCACAGAGCCTGACGCGGGGCCCGAACCCACGGACCCCGAGATCATGATCTGAGCTGAAGTCGGACATTTAACCAACTGAGCCACCCAGGCGCCCCTGTCCTGGAAAGAATTTAAAATGGGAATTTTATCTTCAAGCTAGATCTTTGTATAGTCGTGTAAAATAGATTTGTTACAGTAAACTTAAAAATAATAAGTGAAAGAAATTTGTTTTCCCTTTATGAGGAATCAATATAGGCTGTGTTTTAGACTAAATAAAACTGGATGGAAGCAGACCCGGTTTGTTGTGATGGATGAAATACAAAGATAATGGTCATGATCACAGCTATGAAAATACTCGTTCAGTTTAAGGATAAGAAGACTATCAAGAAACTTGAGAAGAGGTCCCAGATCATAGAGGCCCAAATGAAATATATAATTTAATATTCTTAATCTCATGTTTTTCTTCTCTTGTAGTTTTGTTTTGTGCGTGTGGATTCTTGTTTTGAAGGAGTCAAAAAGCAATTTTACAACTTACATGTAATTAGAATTTTTAAATCTAATGCAGTAGCTCTCAGCCTTGCAGTTGTGACATCCTGGTGTTATGAACACCAGTTAAAGTATAGGATTTGTGGAAAATGTATGTTTTAATATTAATTAGAGTAGGATGTAGGTCATCCTTAGACCGTGACTTCCACCCGCTTGCATTCACTTGTGTTTTGGAGTGGAGTGGAATTATAGTTAGCACTCCCAGGAATTGTGTGTAACCTGCAGCTTAGCAGATCTGTGCTGTAGCCTATGTTAATATACTGTTGTTAATTCCCATTGTTAATATACTGTTGTTGGTGGTTAGAGGGATTGCTGATTGCTGCTGTGTTTTATTTTCACATACTTCTTTTGGATGCTACCAATTTCTTTTCTTTTTTTTTTTTTAAATGTTTATTTATTTTTGAGAGAGAGATTGACAGAGTGTGAGCAGGGGAAGGGCAGAGAGAGAGAGACAGAATCTGAAGCAGGCTCCAGGCTCTGAGCTGTCAGCGCAGAGCCTGATGCAGGGCTCGAACTCACAAACCGCGAGATCATGACCTGAGCTGAAGTCGGACGCTCAACCAACTGAGCCACCCAGGTGCCCCATGGATGCTACCAATTTCTGGCTACATCTGTAAGAGTATGTTGTGGGCATAAGAATGCCATTGATTGGTCCTAAGCAGAAGAAAGTGAGGCTGTCTGAGCTCATGATAGGAGCTTGTCCACCATGGGAAGTGAAGCTAATCTGGCAGTGGCACAATTTACCCCCCTGGGCTGATTTAGCTGATACACCTGCTTAGGTGGACACCCCCTTGTTCCTTCACAACTGGATGTGTATGCTATTACACGCTCTTAAAAGAGACAATCTTATAAAATAGAGAGGGCCCATTCTATAATTAAGTTTCTATATGTAGCTGTAGAATTCTGACAACTTCATCAATGCTAGCCTTCTCCTCAAAGAGGAATTTTCTTATCTTGCATTCTGAACCAATGAACGTGCTACTTGGTTATTCATATATTAATCACAAAAGCTAAAGTCTTAGTCATTGTTTGTGATAAATTAACTTCATTTAATTATCTGGGGCACCTGGGTGGCTCAGTCATTTAAACTTCGTTTCATTTCTCTGTCCTTTCCATGCATGCTTCCCTATGCAAACACGGATGCCCATGTAGGGTTTAGGAACTTGGGATTTCTGTTTATCCCCATAATGTTTCCATATAAGCCAGTACTACAAAACTGGTATCTTTTTATGGATGTAGGCTTCCACAGGATAGTTCTCTGTACTCAGAGTTCAATTTTATGCTGTTCTGTTATGATAAGAGGCCATCTTAGGTGTTGGTGGTCTATTTTGATGCTTCATGACCTTGTCTTAGGACATATAGAGTCAAGTATGAGAATCACAAAAGACAATTGTGGCCTTCTAGTATGGTATTTAACAAACTTTTTCTGTAAAGAGCAAAATCATAAACATGTTAGGCTTGCATTTTAGTCTGTCACAACTACTCAACTTTGCCATTGTAGTACAAAAGTAGCCATATTGTCATGCTTAAGTGAATGGGCATGGCAGTGTTTCAATAAAATTTTATTTACAAAAACAGATGGTGGACCAGATTTGGCCTGTGGGCTGTGGTTTACCAATCCCTGTTCTAGATCATTTCCCTCACTTCAGAGAGGAAGGAACTTCCTCTTAGAGAGTGAAAGTACTTTTGTTAATGTCATATGTCATTAGGGAGTAGGAAGAGTCAGGACTGGCATCCAAATCTCCTGATATCCATCCAGGTCCAGGACCAGTTCTTTTTTTTTGTTAATTATTCCATTTTTAAAATATAATTTATTGTCAAGTTGGCTAGCAGACAGTGTATACAGTGTGCTCTTGGTTTTGGGAGTAGATTCCTATGATTCATCGCTTACATATAACACCCATGCTCATCCCAAGTGCCCTCCTCAATGCCCATCACCCATTTTCCTCTCTTCCCGCCCCACCTCCATCAACCCTCAGTATTGGGAGTAGGTGAAATACTAACTTTTATATAGTTCTGAAGTGGAGAGGATTGTTACAAGCATAAATTAAAGCATTCACTAAAGTTTTGCTAATTTCGTGTTCCAGCATGCTAAGTACAATATTAAAGACTAAACAAAATGATCAGTGTACTTTCCTCATATCCCACAGAACTTTTTAGAGCTTTCACATTAATTCAGTAAAGATTGCTTCTTAGATTGTATTCTTAGATACTCTCAGTACATGTGCACACACACATACACAAGCGTGTGCGCGCACACACACACACACACACACACACTCATCCAGCAGGAATGTGTACATCTGTTTTGCCAAAACTTAGAATGCTCACTATTCTAAAAAACAAGTGAAAAAAAGCCCCAAACTGAAAACTACCTGAATGCCCATCAACAGAATGATACATAGATTATTACATATTCACAAAATGATACACCGCACAGCAGTTAGGGTTAATGTTCTGCAACGTTGAGTAAAATAGGCCACATTTAACAAGGTCACACTGTACTGTTAGAAGTTAGGCCTCACTTGGTAGAAGGGATGATTAGAAGGCAGCTGGAGAGGGCTTCTGGGGTGCTGTTTCATAATTGGGTATGGTTTACCTGGCTGTTTTGAATTTGGAAAATTAAGCTGTAAACCTGTGCACATGTAAAAATACATATGTATATGTTCATGTGTGCTTTTCTGCCTATATTTTATATGTAAATAAAAGAATATTGTCTGTAATATTAACTACCATTAAGTAAGCACTTTCTACGTGTTAGCATTATGCTAAGTTCTGTGTTATAGTTTCTTATTTGACGAAGCACAGTCTTGTAAATCTGAAAAGGACCTCTGAAATGAGAAAATTTGGTCCATGGGGCGCCTGGGTGGCTCAGTTGGTTATGCATCTGACTTGGGTTCAGATCATGACCTCACAGTTTGTGAGCTCGAGCTCACTGGGCTCTCTCCTGTCAGCACAGTGATCCTCTGTCTCCCTCTCTCTCTGCCCCTCCCCCATTCTCAAAAATAAATAAATAAACATTAAAAAAAAAAAAAAAAAAAAGAAAGAAAGCAAACTCGGTCCAATTAGTAAGGAAACTGCCTGCCGGCCCCAAGTCACATGGCAAGTTCTCGGGCACTTTGTGTGCTGACACACTGGGGTGATTCTCAGAGGTCCCTAACCACTATTGCTTGCTGTGTAAAAACACATCCATTTTTGTGGGTTTGATGAGGTGCCAATTTGAAAAATGAAATAGCTAAAAGCAAAAATCTATACACAGCAATCTTGCCAATATAACGGTTTAGAATTCCTTGGTCCGTCGTTGGTTGTCCTGGGACCACACCTTGTGAGTCAGTGATAGAAGACATATTTGTCTCTCTCTCCCTAACACTGGTTTATTTTAACACTCAGAATTTCCCACTGTAGACTTCATCTGATATCTAAGGCCAGTTTCATGCCAGAGGTGCAGATATTTACAAGTATTTTAAGAAATGAGACCTGATTTTGAGAGCAGAGTTGGAATTCCGGGAATTCTTTTATTGCTAACATCAGAAATGGTTGTGATATTAGACTTGAGCAAGTCACTTTTTTTTTTTTTTTTTTTAAAGACTGTGTAATAAAATGGTTACAAGAGTTGTTCTCTCTAAGGTCCCTTCCTTCTCTAAGATTCTCTGAATCTTCTCTAAATGTGTCTGATAGTAGTCACGGTGGAGACAGCAGGCGGTGGCAGAAGATACTGAATTTAGAGGCCTTCAGTTTTGTAAATAAAAGCCTGATTCAAATAGAGATGGCAGTCTGGACAAAAGGGCAGGTTATATTTTGAAACTAATCTTTTACATACTCTTTTCTCATTAAGCATTGATTTAACAAGAATTTATTGAGTATGTTCCAGATGCTGTGCTGTGCTTTGTGTGTTTTCCCCTTTTCATTGGCGCTTAATTTCCTTTTGAAAAAGCCCCTTGGGTCATAGCAAATATTGTTCAAAGCACTGTGATTGCAAGAGATTGCAGAGTGCTTAAGTGCACAACACTGGTCTTCCTGGACAGTGAAGATTTGCTGATTCATCTTTGTATTTTTTTTCCCCCCGGATTCTGTTTAGGTCCCCAAGCAAGAACTATTCTTATGCAATCAAGTTTACCACAGGCTCAGCTGGCTTCAATTTGGTAAGGAATGAAAAGTTCCTTGGTTTGTATAAAGTGGCTTACGTTGGTATGGCTTAATGGGTCTTCAGATTGATACGATTATTTATAGATGGGGACATAGGGATTGTGAGTTTCTCCAGTCTAACTTTTGATGGTTGCATCCTTGTGTTAATTTACTCCTGTGAGTAGATTGGTCATTGGATCTAGAGCAAGGTTTCTTCACTTAACACTGTTGGCCATTTGGGCCCCATACTTTTTTGTTGTCGGGGGCTGTTCTGTGTATTATAGGTTGTTCAGTAGCCTCTCTGGTCTCTACCTACTAGATGCCAGTAACATGACCCCCATCCCCAGGTGTGACAAAGATGTCTCCATATACTGACAAATGTCCCTTGGATACAAAATCATCCCACTCATGAGAACCACTCATCAAATTCAAGTTTGATTTTTTTTTTTTTTTTTTTTTTTGCAAGACTACATGAGAGATATTACTGTGTACTTCCACTGGGCGGAGGAGGGAGGGCACATAAATGTCTCTGGCTATTTTGTAATGATTTTTAATAGCTTGAATTGCTTTAATTGCTTACATGTGAGGTTCATGATTTTGCCGTAGGGCCCATTGATATGGTTGCTTCATAAGCGGTCACGCTCTAGTGCTAGTCCCTTCACCCATCCTGGTTCCTTCTGCTTTGTGTTAAAGGATCTTCCTTTTGCAATCGAATAATAATAGACCAGTTAATAAACACAATAGACCAGTTAATACGACACATCCAGATCTCTTTAAGTCTGGGTATGTGCCAGTATCCTAGGGCCCTCTGAAATATAAACTTGAGATCTAACATTTGTGGAGGTTGACTGGCAGTTTATTAGGTATGTTTGTGACACTGGAATATATTGAAATGCTTAAGTTTCTCACTTATAACCTGCTCTCTCTTAAAAAAAATACTTGAGACTTATCCTGCTAGAGTGTTATTATATTGCCTTTCTATACAACAAAAAGGTATTTTAATTAAATGTTTACAGCGATTATTTAGGCAAGTAGTGGGGGGAAAAAGAACTCCACTGCCTTCTAATGGAATTTACCCAGGAGTGGCTGGTGATGGGGCATGGGAAGGAGGAGAGGATAAGAAAGAGCTGGCAAGAGCCTGGCATCTGGAAATTACAAAGCTAGAGGGACAGAAAAGAGATCAGTGGCTGCCAGGGGCTGTGGGCAAGGCAAGGGGGTGACTGAGAGACTTGGGAGAATTTTGGGTGGTGATGGAACTATTGCGTGTGGTGTGATAGACAACTGACTGAATTCAGTTACACAACTGAATCTGTCAAAACTTGCAGAACTGTGCTCTAGAAAGGGCAAATGTCACTGCATGGACATTTATACCTTAAAACTGAAAACCAAAACGGTGTATGCCACCTAAGGAAGTTTTAGACTTAAGAGGAGTTTCTTGATTTATGGCCTCAGCAGAGCCGGTTTCCCAACGCAGTATCTGTCCTGTTCGCATTCTGGTGAACAGCTCTGTTGTCTGGCATCCTCTTTTGGTGTTGTTAAGTAAAATCGCATTCTTGGACTTGCTGGAAAAATCTGTTCACTGTCATTAACTCTTAGGGCATGTCGATTCTGGGGAGAGGTGGCCGTTGATCTTGAGATTAAGGAGCAGCAAACCCCTTGACTCTGAGGCAGAAGGCCATAAGGATCCACCCCTGTGGGTCTAGATCAGCCACAGGCCAACTAACCTAAATGGGTGGAACCTGGCCTGCATCTGTTTCTAGAAGGTTTTCCGCTCATTTGTTTATGGATCGTCCACGGCTGCTTTCCTGCTGCAAGGGCAGAATTCAGTGTGATAGAGACCGTGTCTTGGAAAGCTTAAATGTTTACTATCTGACCTGATAGTTTGCCGAGCATAGTGTTTAAAGACACACAAAATGTGGGTATGATGCATTTTAAATGGGCTGGCAGGGATTGAGAAGAGCATAATTATAATCATAGTTAACATTTGCTGAATGCCATCCCAACTGTATGGATTGTCTCATTTTTATCTTTCCAACAGTATTATGAAATAGGCACTATTTTTATAAACCGACGAGGCATAGAGAGACTCAATTGGCCTAGAGTCAGAATAAGAAAACAGAACATTTCAATCACTCATGAATAGTAACAAGCATGCATTTTCGTGAAGTTAGAAAATAATTAACTTTTTTGAATAGGAATCTTTCCGACATTGATCAAGATGGAAAACTCACAGCAGAAGAATTTATCCTGGCTATGCACCTGATCGATGTAGCCATGTCTGGCCAACCACTGCCACCTGTCCTGCCTCCAGAGTACATTCCGCCTTCCTTTAGGTAAAGAACATTTGGCTCTTATAAGAAACTGTGTGTTTGGTATGTGAATTTCAAACTGGGCTTTGTTGGCTACGTATCTTTTGCTCATTTTTATTCCTGGTAAGTAAATGAAATATCCATGAAGTGAAGAAAATCTTATCTAGGTCCTGTGTTGATCTTGGACCTGTTTTCTTTAAAGTATTCATAGTATATTAGTAAAATACCAAAAGAGGGATGATTTTTGTACCAATCTATATAGTCAGAGTTCAGCAAAAATGTTAGCAGTTAAAGTAAAACTAAAATAACTTGTATGTGGACAACAAGGCAGGGAGGGATGCCTGGGTGGCTCAGTCGGCTAAGCATCCAACTCTTGATTTTGGCCCAGGTCATGATCTCATGGTTGTGGGATTGAATCCCACATGAGGCTCCCTGCTGAGCATGGAGCTGGCTTGGGCTTCTCTCTCTCTTCCTCTCTCTCTGCCCCTTCCTCCCCCCCCCAAAAAAAAAATAAGAGAAAAGAAGGCAGGGAAATTCTGCCTGTGAATTCTATACATTGGATAGGCAACAAAATACTGGCAATGTAGAAATTATAGTCAGGAAGCTAATTAAAGAAAATTATCCTAGTCTGAAACACAGTTTCAGTAGAGATATCAAGAGTAGACCAAGGTCCAGTTTGGAGAGATCTGCAGTGACTGGTATCCTCTACCTACACACGCCACACACACCTCTCCTCCCGGACAGCGATGTCTTTTTTTTTTTTTTTTTAATTTTCTTTTTTTTAACGTTTTATTTATTTTTGAGACAGGGAGAGACAGAGCATGAACGGGGGGGAGGGGGGGGGAGGTCAGAGAGAGGGAGACACAGAATCTGAAACAGGCTCCAGGCTCTGAGCTGTCAGCACAGAGCCCGACGCGGGGCTCGAACTCACAGACCGCGAGATCATAACCTGAGCCAAAGTCAGCCACTTAACTGACTGAGCCACCCAGGCGCCCCCAGACAATGATGTCTTTAGGCTTTAATTTAGAAGACAAACATGAAATCTTACAAGCACAAAGAACAGAAAACACACACACACAAATAAGACTTTCTGGGAAAGCCGAGGGGAAGGAATTCCCACAAAAGGAAAAGAAACAGTGCCGTTGCTGTGAGCGCATACATGGAGTGAGCTGAGAAAATTGACTGTAGGAAGAAATGGTAGTTGGGCGGTTTGTAAGGTCTGACAGTTGCAAAAATCACCACAAGAGACACAAGGCTGGAAGCTGATAAAAAAAAAAAAAAGCGCATTAAAACAAAAAGGTAGATTGGTTTCAAAGAGCAAGGTTAATGGTTTAAGGTGAAACTAATCAGGCAACTAAGTGATTTGTTTTAGGGACTGTGAAGTGTAGAGATTTCATGTGTTTATTATGAGATAAAATGGAAAAAAAGATTTTGTAAGGGGAAGAGAGAGGCTTCCATTCAGCTGAGCTGCTAATCTTCCTTGAAGGATTTAATGTTCCGTAAAAGGGTAATGGTAACAACAGTGAACTCTTGATTGTGGACCCAGGCACCGTTCTAGACACTCGATGCCTACACTGAATTAATAATAATAACAATAATTAAAGATTAGACACTCGATGATTATTCACTAATTCAGCCCTTTGCAATTGCCCTGATTTAGGCGATAATTCTAAATATCCAAATAAGCTTGGCACTCAGCCTCTGGTAGCATTCACGTACTCATTTTTAAAAAGCTCTTTGTAAACAGGACCAGATCTTTATCTTTTCCTCACGATACATGAGATTTTCTCCATGATGTGGCATCATCTTTAAAAACTCTTTTCCACCGTTGGCTCGGTGCTACCTAGACGGCTTTGTGTGAATCCATTTTTTTTTTTTTTTTTGCTTTGTTTCCCCAATTGCAGACGAGTTCGATCTGGCAGTGGTATATCTGTCATCAGCTCAACGGCAGTAGATCAGAGGTTACCAGAGGAGCCAGTTTTAGAAGATGAGCAACAACAGCTAGAGAAGAAATTGCCCGGTAAGGCAGTCTTTCCATTTCAGTTACATCATATTAGAGGTTTTCCGCCTCTAAGGCAAAGACGGGGGTAAAAAGAAATGTAGCTTCTGACATTCTTGCTGTATTCCCTTAACTGACCTTAGAAAGGAGACACTTTTAACATGTCTTGGATTTGACTATAGGTAGAGAAATAAGAACATTACGTACTTGGCTACTTTTAAACTGAAATCTGATTATTTACCAGCAAACAAAAATTTTATAGCTGTTATTTATAGAACACTCGAAGTTGGTAAACCTTTACAGTGCTTGCTTAGTACCACCAGTGCCGAAATAGGATGTAAAACTGCCTCTTGTTATTTTCTCACACTGTTATAAGAAAATTGGAAACTCCTTAATAACAGGAAGCTATTTTAAATTTAGTAAGAACCTATTTTTTTTTTTTTACATTTATTTTTGAGACAGAGAGAGACAGAGCATGAGCAGGGGAGGGGCAGACAGAGAGGGAGACACAGAATCGGAAGCAGGCTCCAGGCTCTGAGCCATCAGCCCAGAGCCTGACGCGGGGCATCCACGGTCTGTGAGATCATGACCTGAGCTGAAGTCAGACGCTTAACCGACCGAGCCACCCAGGCGCCCCAGTAAGAACCTATTTTAAAACACCTTCATTGGAGCGCCTGGGTGGCTCAGTTGAGTCTCCAACTCTTGATTGTGGCTCAGGTCACGATCCCAGGGTCCTGGGATTGAGCCCCGCGTCAGGCTCTGTGCTGAGTGTGGAGCTTGCTTAAGATTCTCCCCACCCCCCACCCCCTGCCTCTTTCTCCTGCTTGCACTCTCTCTCAAATTAAAAAAAAAATATGCAAATAAATAAAATTTAAAAATCCTCATCTATAATAATAAGCTCATCATACTATTAAAATATTCTAGAGCAGCTATGAATTATTGATAATGAGATGATAATTGATACTAAGAGGCAAATGAAGTTTATTATGGAGTCTCTCTATATTAATTTCCATATTTTCTTATATTTGTCAGTGTCATTTAGCTGCATTTAAAGTGCTCAGTGGTTAACTAGCTTGCTCAGGACACTAGCTCTCCCGATTTCCTCTTTAAATTAAATTTTTTTTCTGTTTACTGATAAACTTCTTATTGATAATGTTCTTTGTGTGAAGCTATGTGTCGAGTACGGTGAAGAATTTAAACGTTAACAGTGTGGTCCGTACCATCAAGAAGGTTATAATAGAATTGAGGATTTAGGGCATCCATATAAATAATCACCAAAGCAGTACCTAAGTGTGGCAAAGTCCTGAAGACAGTAGCATAGATGCACAGCACAGCTTACTTACGTGGGTTGGCATAGACTGGGAAAGGCATGAGGTAGAAATCTCTGTGCAGGAGGTCTCAGTCACGTTGAGACCGGAGATGAATAGGGTCATTACAAGTGGGAAGGAAGAACATTTCAGGTTGGTAATAATGGGAATGAAGTCTCAAAGGCAAATAAGGACAGGAATCCTTCGAATATGGAATTTTCTTTTCCTGTCGGTAGTTAGACATTCATTTAGAGTTCTGAACAGGAAGTGACATCATTGGTTTTTTGTTCATGCATTCATTCTTTGAGTAGCCATTTATTATGTGCCTCCTCTGTAGCAGAAACAGGGCCAGGTATTGGAACTAAGATGTGTAGGGACCTTTAGGGTTTTTTTTTAAATTGGGGTAAATTCACAGAAATTTGATCATTAAAAAATATACAGTTCAGTGACTGTCTCAGGGTAGGCTGCCATAATAAAGTATAGTAGTCTAGGTGGCTTAAATAGCAGAAGTGAATTAATTTCTCACAGTTCTGGAGGCCAGGAAGTCCAACATTAGGATGCCATCCAATTCACTTCCTGGTCAGGCTGTCTTTCTGGCGTGCAGATGGCGATCTTCTTTTTGTGCCCTCATATCACTTTTCCTTGGTGTGTGCACATGGGAAGAGAGAAATCTCTTTTTCTCTCTTCCTCTCTTCCTCTGTTAAAGCCATTAATCCCACCCTCAGGACCTTATCTTAACCCTGATTAAATAACATCACATTAGGGCTTAGACTTCAGCATAGGAAGTCTGCAGGTTATTCAGTCCATGACAGTGTTGCTCAGTATACTCACAGTGTTGTGCAGCCATCAGCTCTGTCTAGTGCTGAGATGTTTTCATCACCCCAAAAGAAAACTCCATACGCAGTGGTTCTTGATTTCCCCCCCTTCCCCAGCCCTGGCAGTCAGCAGTCTGCTTTCTGCCTCTTGGGATTTACCTGTCTGGGACATTTCATATAAATGGTCTGGTACAGGGAGTGGCCTTTCACGTATCATGATAGTTTTGATTCATGCATGTTGTAGCATGTATCATTATTACTTCCTTCCTTTCTGTGATTGAGCGGACTTTCAATTTTAAGGTAGCAAAGTAAAACGGATATACCTCCTCTGCAGTCAGTAAAGGAGCAAGAAGGACAAGAAAACCAAAACACACTTAACCGTGTTTGGTCTCTAATCCACAACTGTAATGTCTGAGGAATGTCTGTCCAAAGCAGCAAAGGCCAAACAGGAATGTGGGAAGAAGCCAAGGAAGGGTGCCCACAGTTACAGATCTCAAGACCAAGTATCAAGTGACAGTTCTGAAAATAGGTCACAATGGGAATGGCGTGCTACACAGGCAGGCCTTGAGAGCTTCTCCTGTCTGGGGTCGGTTCCAAGGAGGAGCATGTGAGGCAAACACAAAATTGAATGGACACTGCTGAAGACATAGGAAGGGACATGAAAACGTGAAGGGACATTGGGAATTTATTTTTAAAGGAAAAGGAAATGGTTATAAACAGAACGATAGCAAGGACTAGAGAAAAAAATGATTGGCCTGGGAAATAAGGCTAAAATTCCTAATTGGTGTTCTCAAAGAAGGAGACTGAATGATGGATTAGAAACAATTATTTGCTGAATGTGACCTGCATAGTGATTAGGGTACATCTTGTTCTTCATTATGAAATGTAGAATACTCACCTACCTACCTCCGCCTTCAGAAATCGTCTTGTTAGAATAGAAGACACACACAAGCACAGTTACAAGCTGAGGAGAGAGAGGTAGGGAGGGAAAGATTCATGGTACAGAAAAGTCAGGGGGTCAGTTGCTCAATCAAGGTGATGGAGAAGGAAAAGCATAAACAGGGAAGGAACGGAGGTTGGTGGTGATACAGAATTGCAGCTTTAGAGAGATTATTCTACAGGTGGTGTTCGGTGTTTTGGATGCCATGACGTGGTATTTGTCATGGAGGGGAGAGTATGTTAGCAAAGAACTTAGGATTTTTTTTTTAATTGAGATAAAGTTGGTATATCGTACTGTATTAGTTTCAGGTGTACGGCATAATTCAGTGTTTGCATACACTACAACGTGATCACTACGGGAAGTCCGGTTACCATCCATCACCATACAGTTGACCCCCTTCACTCTTTTCTCCCACCCCCAGACTCCCTTTCTCTTTGGTAACCCCCCATTCTCTTTCTATATCTGTGAGTTTTGTTTTGTTTTTATTCCATACATGAGTGAAATCACATGATATATGTCTGTTTGACTTGTTTTACTTAGCGTAATACCCTCAAGGTCCATCCGTGTTGTTGCCAATGATTTCCTTCTTTTTTATGGCTGAATAATGCTGCATTTTCTTTATCCAGTCATCCACCGAGAGACACTTAGGTTGTTTGCATGTCTTGGCTATTGCAAACAATGCTGTAATGACACGGGGATACAGATATCTTTTTGAATAGATAATTTTGTTTTCTTGGGTAAATGTCCAGAAGTGGAATTGGTGGGTCATCTGGCAGTTTTGTTTTATTTTGTTTTGTTTTGTTTTTGAGGGACCTCTGTACTGTTCTTCTGTAGTGGCTACACCAATTTACATTCCTCCCAACAGTGTGTGAGGGTTCCCTATTCTCCACAACCTCTCCAACACTTGTTATTCCTTGTCTTTTTGATAATAGTCATTTTGACAGGTGTGAGATGACATCTCATGTGGTTTTGATTCGCATTTCTGTGATGATTAATGATGATGAGCATCTCCTTATGTGCCTGTTGACCATCTGTACAGCTTCTTTGCAAAAATGTCTACTCAGATCTTCTGCTCTATTTTTTAATCAGATTGTTTTATGTTGCGTTGTATGAGTTTTTTTATATATTTTAGATACTAGCCCATTATAGATACGTGATTTGCAAATATCTTCTCTCATTCCAAAGGTTGTGTTTTTATTTTGTTGATAGTCTCCTTCACTGTGCAGAAGCTTTGTAGTTTGATATAATCCCATTTGTTTTTTCTTTCATTATTCTTGCCTTTGGAATCAGTTCCAGAAAGCAGTGTTCCATGAGTCATGTCAGTGAGCCTAGTCAGTGATGTTTCTGATAGGAGTTTCATGGTTTTAGGCCTGCATTCAAGTCTTTAATCTGTTTTGAGCTAATTTTTACATATGGTGTAAGAAGAGAGTGTGTTGTAGACTCTAGGTCTGGAGTTCTCTCTTGTCCAGCAAGAGAGTGGGACTCAGGATTGAAAATGTGGGAGAGGCTAATACCCAGGAGGAGACAAAAGCCCTGAGTAAGGGTCCTTCCTCCCTTTTTTATTAGGATCAGAATGCTTACTAGTGTGATGGGCATGGACAGACTGTCAGTGAAACCGTGAACTTTAACTCATGGGCTCATGGGCATGGGGAAGAGGGGGTTTGGGAGATATGCGGTGTTAGGGGTTTGGGTCAATACAAGACAAGATTCTGGTGCAGGGTGGAAGGTTGTTTACAGCAAACATGAGGCCGCACCTCTGTTTACCTAAACTAGCCAAGGTGACAAGAAAGACAGAGCATGCTACTTCAGGGTCAACGAGACATCTTTCTTTTGCTAATTAGCTCCACTCTGGGCAACTGGCCCTGCTGTGGTCTATGGCTCTATTTACCTGTTTACCTAATTGGTCCTTCCTTCTTGTGAAAGCAGCTTTCTGCTATTGTCCTATACCTTTGCCCTTTACTGGGGACCTTTGCCCCCCTTTACCTAATCTTATTTACCTACTCTTGTTTACCCAAACTTGGGTGTGTTCATCCTATGGCTTTCTAATTCTTTATGCCTTGTTAACCCATCAGTGCAGGCTCAGGGAATTCCTAAGCTTGTTCCCTGCAAGAGTGGTCCAGTTTCATTCTTTTGCATGTGGCAGTTTTCTAGCACCATTTATTGAGGAGACTTTTCTTTCTCCATTATGTATTTTTGTTTTATTTGTTGTAAATTAGTTGACCATATAAGTGTGGGTTTGTTCCTGGGCTCTATTCTGTTCCGTTCATCTGTGCCTGTTTTTATGCCAATAATACTGCTTTGATTACTATAGCCTTGTAGTATAGTTTGAAATCAGGGAGCACGATACCTCCAACTTTGTTCTTCTTTCCCTCAAGTCTGCTTTGGCTATTCAGGGTCTTTTGTGGTTCCATATAAATTTTAGAATTATTCTAGTTCTGTGAAAAATGCTGTTGGAATTTTGATAGGAACTGCATTGAATTTGAAGGTTGCTTTGTGTAATATGGACATTTTAACAATATTAATTTTTCCAATCCAGTTCTGATCATGGAATACTTTTCCACTGAATTATGTCTTTTGTTTCTTGCATCAGTGTCTTATAGTTTTCAGTGTACGAGTCTTTCACCTTCTTGGTTAAATTTATTCCTAGGACTGAGTCTCTCTCTCTCTCTCAAAATAAAGAAACATTAAATTAAAAAAATTTTTTTTTAACTTTTTGTTAATGTTTTATTCAATTTTTGAGGGGGGGGGAGAGACAGAGACAGAGAGTGAGTGGGGGAGGGGCAGAGAAAGAGGGAGACACAGAATCCGAAGCTCCAGGCTCTGAGCTGTCAGCACAGAGCCCGATGCGGGGCTCAAACCCACGAACTGTGAGATTGTGACCTGAGCCGAAGTCGGACGCTTAACCGACTGAGCCACCCAGGCGCCCCCCCCCAAAAAAATTTTTTTTAAAAAGGGGCACCTGGGTGGCTCAGTTGGTTGAGCGTCCGTTATGACTTCGGCTCAGGTCATGATCTCACACTTGTGAATTCTAGCCCCACGTACGGCTCTGTGCTGACAGCTCAGAGCCTGGAACCTGCTTCAGATTCTGTGTCTCCCTCTCTCTCTGCCCCTCCCCTTCTTGTGCGCGCTCTCTCTCTCTCTCTCTCTCTCTCTCTCTCTATCTCAAAATAAATAAACATTAAATTAAAAAAATGTTTTGGGGCGCCTGGGTGGCTCAGTCGGTTAAGCATCCGACTTCGGCTCAGGTCATGATCTCACGGTCCGTGAGTTCGAGCCCCGCGTCGGGCTCTGTGCTGACAGCTCAGAGCCTGGAGCCCGTTTCAGATTCTGTGCCTCCCTCTCTCTCTGACCCTCCCCCATTCATGCTCTGTCTCTCTCTGTCTCAAAAATAAATAAACGTTAAAAAAAAATTTTTTTTTTTAAAAATAAAAAAAAAATTTTTTTTAATCTGTTCCTCGGTATTCTTTTTGATGCCATCATGAATGGGATTGTTTTCGTAATTTCTCCTTCTATTGGCTAATTATTGGTACTGTATAGAAATGCAACTAATTTCTGTATATTGCTTTTGTATCCTGCAGTTTACTTTACTGAATCAAGTTCTTGGGTCCAAAAGGTATTTAGTGTCCTCGTGGTTATTAATGCGGGCACAGGCAGGAAGGAAACTTGGGGAGTTCTGGTTCGCATTTATACTACAGATTTCAAATGTGCCACCGAATGTTTCCTTCGAAAGTAGTGTTGAAAATCATGACTTCTCATAGTTTCTTCGCTTCTCGTTTTAAAGTAACGTTTGAGGATAAGAAGCGTGAGAATTTTGAGCGTGGCAACCTGGAACTGGAAAAGCGGAGGCAGGCTCTCCTGGAACAGCAGCGCAAAGAGCAGGAGCGCCTGGCCCAGCTCGAGCGCGCGGAGCAGGAGCGGAAAGAGCGGGAGCGCCAGGAGCAGGAGCGCAAGAGACAACTGGAGCTGGAGAAGCAACTGGAAAAGCAGCGGGAACTAGAACGGCAGAGAGAGGAGGAGAGGAGGAAGGAAATCGAGAGACGGGAGGTAAGGAGCCACGGAGCCACCCCCACAGTTAGCGCCTGTGGCTTGCTCCCCTTCTCTCGTAATTGGTCAGATGGCAGGTTAACACAGTCTCCTTCCTTTCACAGTTGCGTACTTTTAGTATGTTCACCAAGCTGTGTGACCCTGACCTCTGTCTGATTCCAGAGCACGTTCCTCACCCCAAGAAGAACTCTCTTCCCCATTAAGCAGTTACTCCCCATCCGCCTCTCCCTGCCCTTAACAGCCACTCATTCATTTGTTTTCTGTGTCCACAGGTTGGCCTGTTGTGGGCATTTCACAAGTGGGATCATATACCATGTGCCCTTCTGTGTCTGGCTTCCACTTAGCTTGTTTTCAAGTCCCAAGTTGCAGCGTGAATCAATACTTTATTCCTTTTTATGACCGGATAATACTCCAGTACACGGATGTACCACATTATATTTATCCATTCATCAGTTGATGGACATTTGAGTTGTTTTCAACTTTTTTGACTATTATGAATAATGTTGCTAAGAACATTCACACTCAAGGGGCGCCTGGGTGGCTCAGTCGGTTAAGCGCCCGACTCTTGCTTTCAGTTCCAGTCACCATCTCGTGGTTCATGAGATTGGGCCCCCCCTTCGGGTGCTGTGCTGACAGTACGGAGCCTGCTTGGGGTTCCCTCTCTCTCTCTCTCTCCCTCCCTCCCTCCCCCTACCCCATTTACATTTGCACGCTCTCAAAATAAATAAAAACTAAAATATATACATATATTTATAACTATATGTATATTTACACTCAAGCTTTTGATTATTCAGTCTCTTAACAAAAACCACTGATATTTGTTGAGAATTTTTCAGACTTTCTTCTCTGCATTTAAAAATGTATGTAGCAATATAAAAGGTTATATGGTTGGAGAGGTTGGGGATTTAGTGCAATTTTTTTTTAAAGCCCTGTAATGATATCATACTAATTATATTGTCTGTGCCCTTTTTTTTCCACTTTAAAAAAACGTGTGTGGGAAATCTTCAATATATTGGATGGAAGGCCTCATCAATTTGGTGCCATACTGGATAAGGGCTAAGCCAGTCTTTTGTCCGAATTTCCAGTTAAGCACATTGCTACTGAGGCAATGCCATGATTCTTTTGTGTGAATGAAATCTATTTTATAGATGGGAGATTTTCCTTTATAAAAACACAAAACACAATACTTTGGTTTCATCTCCTTTTATTGCTTCAGAAAATTTAGGGCAGTAAGCCTCTGTTCAGGCAGAGACACACAGATCCAACAGGGTTTTAATTTCCAGAATGG
This sequence comes from Panthera pardus, assembly GCF_024362965.1. Taxonomy (NCBI): domain Eukaryota; kingdom Metazoa; phylum Chordata; class Mammalia; order Carnivora; family Felidae; genus Panthera; species Panthera pardus. The sequence continues at coordinate 11,425,628 of NW_026526721.1, read as the reverse complement.
ACAGCCAAAGGACTCAATGCCTTCCTTTCCTCCGTGTTTTTTTTTTTTTTTTCCCAAGACACCTTAGAGTATTTATTAAGAACTATTTAATAGGCATTTACCAGGTACCAGGCATTGATAGTCCCTAGAGATATACTGACGGCTAGTATTCCACCTGTCCTGTGGCCTGTAAAAGGGTAGTTGGAGTAAGTAGCAATTACAGTAAAGAGTGCCAGGTGCTCTTTACCCAGCAGCCATCAGAGTCAGCTCTGAGGAGGGCTGACGTTGCCACAGAAATTACAGAAGCTTCTGTGGTAAAAGAAGATGAATGATTAGAGGGCTGGAGGGCAACAAATTTTAAGACTTGAGGTAAATAATTTCTTTTTGGGTAGAAGAAAGTTTTGTTTGGGGGGATATTTCTTGTTTTTTCTTTTTGTTCTAGGGGTTTGGATTTTGATTTTACTAGATTTTTCCTTACCCTCCATGAGTCAGTAAATAAGGAAGAAAGGTTATTTTTTTTTTATCACTTCAAGCACTCTTGAAGGCACAATCAAATGGCAATGATGACATGAATCCTGTCCTCATCTTATCTAATAGCCTTTCTAAATATTCTTTTTTTTTTTCCATAGAAGGAATACTACATTTGTATAAATTTTGTTTTGCCATTTTGTAATAGAATTTCTTGCAGTGTGTAACATTTTATCCCTGAAAGAAAAGACTTCCTAGATGTTATGTTTATTAAGAGACATTGTATAATGTAAGAACTAAAAAGTTAATAAGCTGTCTGTTTGTAAATGTCACAGGCTGCAAAACGAGAACTTGAAAGGCAACGACAACTTGAATGGGAACGGAATCGAAGACAAGAACTACTCAATCAAAGAAACAAAGAACAAGAAGACATAGTTGTACTGAAAGCAAAGAAAAAGACTCTGGAATTTGAATTAGAAGCTCTAGTGAGTGAAGTTTGATTATGCTTTGGGAATACAGTTGACCCTGCGCAGTCAGAACTCTGTAACTCCTGACTCCCCTAACACATAACTACTAGTAGCCTACTGTTGACTGGAAGCCTTACTGATCACACAAATAGTTGATTAACACATATTTCATATGTTATATTTATCATATACTGCATTCTTTTAATAAAGTAAGCTAGAGAAAAGAAAATGTTGAGAAAATCATAAAGAGGAGAAAATGCATTTACAGTACTGTACTGTTATTTAAAAACATTTTTTTTAACTTCATTTATTTTGAGAGAGACAGCGCAGTGAGGGAAGGAGAGAGAGAGCGGGAGATAGAGAATCCCATGCAGGCTCTGCACTGTCAACTTGGAGCCCGATATGGGCCTCAAACTCATGAAACCATGAGATCATGACCTGAGCCCAAACCAAGAGTAGGACGCTTAACCGACTGAGCCACCCAGGCACCCCAGTACTGTACTGTTATTTATCGAAAAAAATCCGTGTGTATGTGGACCCCTGGAGTTCACCCTCGTGTTGTTCAAGGGTCAGCTGTACAGTAACACTGAACCATTAAAAATGGTAATAATAATAATAATTTTTCATGTGTTAAAGAATGATAAAAAGCATCAACTAGAAGGAAAACTTCAAGATATCAGATGTCGATTGACCACCCAAAGGCAAGAAATTGAGAGTACGAACAAATCCAGAGAGTTGAGGATTGCAGAAATCACCCATCTACAGCAACAGTTACAGGTGAGAAAACACATCCCTTAACAGCTTTTTGGCTTTCCCTGCTTTTCCTCTGATTCATTTCACTCATTTATTCCTACAAGCACCCAGCCTCCATGAGGTACTGGGCTCTGGGAAGCAAATACGAAGTCGACAAAGCCCTAGTCTGAAAAGGAGGCTGTCAAGGAAACAAACTCAACATGCTTGCTGAGCATTGCTGCGTGCCAGGCCAGACGCTCTCAGAGGCGCTGAGGGTCCAGCAGTGAGCGGCCATGAGAGCCCCCCCTTCACGGAGCTTACCTTCTATCTGCAGGGCAGGACACTGACAAAAGAAGTCAAGTGTGTACTCTTAGAGTATGAGAGTGAGTAGGAAATAGAGTCCTGGAGAGAAGGAGGGCAGTTATTTATTATTTTTTTGTAAGATTTTATTTTTGGGGTACCTGGATTGGCTTAGTTGGTTTTAGTGTCCGACTCTTGATTTTGGCTCAGGTCATGATCCCAAGGTTGTGGGATCAAGCCCTCATCAGGCTCTTTACTAAGCATGGAACCTGCTTAAGATTCTCTTTCTCTCTCTCGGTCTCTCCTTCCCCCCTCCACCCCTCTCCCCCACTCACACACTCTCAATAAAAATACAATAATACAATACAACAAAAATTATTTTATTTTATTTTATTTCAAGTAATCGCTACACCCGAGGTGGGGCTTGAACTCAAAACCCCAGGATCAAGAGTCGTACATTCCACCGACTGAGCCAGCCAGGCACCTGCAAGGGCAGTTTTTTAAATTAGGTGGTCAGGACAGGCTTCCCTGTAAGGGTCCATTTGAGCAAAGACTTGAAAGAGAGAAGCGGTTAAGCTGTGTGGCTTTCTGGCAGAACGAGCTGTAGGTACGGAGACAGCAGTGTGAGAGCTGTGAGGCTATAGCCCGTGTTTGGGATGTGCTTACAGCAAGGAGGCCGCTGTGGTTGGAGCAGGCAGGGACTGGATCACCTGAGACATGTAGTTCACTCATGAGACTTTGACTTTACCGTGATCATGACAATAAGGGAGTGCGGCTCAGTATTTTAACGGGAGTATGAGAGAGAATTATACTGAATTGTCGGGGACATAATGGAATGCTATCAACAGTTCTGCTTCCGTTTATTAGGTATCCAGAGTTGACCACCAAGTTGCATAATATCACCTGGTTTGGTTTCACTTGTTGAACTGGGGGCAGGGGATGTCAAATTCATGTAGATGCTGTTCTGCTTGTGATCATGAAAGATGATCATTTTTGAGGTTTGTGACTTTCCTCAGCCTGATGATTTGAGATTTATCCATACTTGTGAGCAGACTAGTAGGTTGTTCGTTTTCATCCCTAAGTAGTATTTCCTGTTGATTGACATTTGGGTTCTTTCCAGTTTGGAACTTTTATGCATAAAACTGCAATGGGTATTTATTTGCAAGTCTTGATGTGGAAATATGTTTTATTTCTCTTATTTGTGTATCAGCTTTTAGGAATGGAATTACCGTGTCATATAAATATAGGCTAACCCTACGGGAAACCGTCAGACTGTTTCCAGGGTGGTTGTACCATTTTACTTTCTACATTTTATACTTTACATGTGTGAGTGCTTCCGTAGTGTCTCATCCTGGCCAACACTCGCTTTGTCATTATTTGTAATGAGTATTTCTGATGGATGTGTCACAGTATCTCATGTGGCTTTAATTTGCATATCCCTGAAAGCTAGTGGTGTTGGGCCTCACTTCATACGTGTATTGGTATGTATCTTCTTGTGTGTGTCTTTTGTGAACAGATCTTTTGCCCATTTTTTGTTGGGTTATTTACCTTACTGTGGAACTGTAAAGAGTTCTTTATATATTTTTGTATCAAGTCCTTTGTCAGATATTTTTACCTTCTCTATAGCTTCCATTTTTGTAATGGTGTTTTTTGAGAAGTTTTAAGTTGTAGGGAAGTTCAGTTTATTAATTTTTTCTTTTATGGTTTACGTTTTTTTGTGTTCTAAGAAATCTTTGGCCATCCCAAGGTTGCAGACATTTTCTCTTAACGTTTTCTTCCAGGATTTTTACAGTTTTCTCTTTTATGTTTAAATCTGTAATCCATTTCACATTGATTTTTATGAAAGTGTAAAGTAAGGGGTGAGGTTCATCTTTTTTTTCCATACCAATACCCAATTGTTGTAGCAACATTTATAGAAAACACTGTCATTTTCCCTTATTGAATTACCTTGGTTGTTGAAAATCAATTAATGTGAAATCTTCAGTAGTATTCTTTTTTCAAATTATTTTGGCTATTTTACGTCCTTTACATTTCCACGTAAGTGTTAGAATTTGCTTGTCAGTTTTTACAAAAGATACTTAGAGTTTTGATTGGTGTTTCATTGAATTTATAGATCAATTTGGGAAGAATTGACATCTTAACAATATTGAGTCTTATGCTAGATTTCTCGATTTTATTCAGGTTATATTATAGTTTTCAATGTATACGTTTTGTGTATATTTTACAAAGTTTATCCCTGTTTTGTGGTTTTTTGACTCTATTGTATATTGCATATTTTTACTTCAGTTTCCAATTGATGCCAGTATATAGAGACAGAATTTTTATGTGTCAACCTTATATCTACAATATTGCTTAACTCATTTTCGGCTTCCTTAGAGTTCCTATGTATAAAATATATGGTCTGTGAATAGAGACAGCTTTATTGCTTCCTTTCTAACCTATGTACTTTTTATTTCTTCATCTTAACTGCACTGATCACAGCCTCTAGTACTATGTTAAATAGAAGTGGTGAGAGTCTCCATCTTAAGGGGAAAGCATTCAATTTCTGACTATTAAGTATGATGTTAACTATAGGTGTTTTTGTTAGATTCCCTTTATCAAGTTGAGGGACTTCCTTCCTGTTCCTTTTTTGCTGAGAGTTTTAGTCATGAATGGGTGTTGAATTGGCTCATAACTTTTTTTTCTGCATCTACTGAGATGTTCACATGTTTTTTCTCCTTTATTTTGTTCATATGGTGATTTATATTGATTAAAATTTGAATGTTAAACCAACCTTCTATTCCTGAGATAAAACCATATTTGGTCATGGTGTATTGTCATTTAAAAAAATATTTAACTTGATTCAATTTGCTATTACTATCTTTCACTTAAGTTCATGAAAGATACTGGTTTATAGTTTTCTTGTAATATCCTTACCTAGTTTTGTTATCAGGGTAATAAATGAGAAAATAGTTGGCGAGTATTCTTTCCTCTATTTTCTAAAAAAGTTTGTGTTGAAATGGTGTCTTTTCTTTAAGTTTTTCATTCATCAGTGAAATAAATCATCTGGGCCTGGAGTCTTTTTCTTTCTTTCTTAATTTTTTTTTTTTTTTTTTGACTTTTATTTTAGAAAGAGAGAGCTGGGGAGGGGGCAGAGGGAGAGAGAGAATCTCAGGCAGGCTCCACACTCAGCAAAGAGCCCAACTTGGGACTCTATCCCAGGACCCTGGGATCATGACCTGAGCCAAAATCATGAGTTGAACACTCAACTGACTGAGCCACCCAGGCGCCCCTTGTGGTAGGACTTTTAATTGCAAAATGTAATAGGGGCGCCTGGGTGGCTCAGTCGGTTAAGCGGCCGACTTCGGTTCAGGTCATGATCTCACGGTCCGTGAGTTCGAGCCCCGCGTCGGGCTCTGTGCGGACAGCTCAGAGCCTGGAACCTGTTTCGGATTCTGTGTCTCCCTCTCTCTGACCCTCCCCTGTTCATGCTCTGTCTCTCTCTGCCTCAAAAATAAAATAAACGTTAAAAAAAATTTTTTTAATTGCAAAATGTATTTAATAAATATAGGGGTATTTACATTTTCTGTTTCATCTTGAGTCTAATGATTTGTATCTTTCAGTGATTTTTTTCGTTTCATCCAAGTTGTCAAATTCATTTGTATAAAGTTGTTTTATAATATTTTCTTATTCTTTGCAAGTCTGTAGTATCTATAGTGATGTCACTTCTTTCATTCCTGATCATGGGAATTTGTATCTTCTCTACCCCTTCCGATTTTTCCTTTTTCCCTTTCTTTCCTTTCTCATCCTCCTCTTCTCCATCAATCTAACTAGAAGTTTATTGGTTTCATTGATTTTTTTTGAAATAAGCTTTTGGTTGTGTTGATTTTTCTTTATGGTTTATCTGTTTTCTGTTTCATTTACTTATACTCTTTATTATTTCCTTCCACCTACTTATTTTGGCTATAATTTCCTTTTTTTCTAGCTTCATAAAAAGGAAGCTTAGATTACTGAACTTGAACCTTTTTTCATTTTTGATATAAACATTTTAAGGTATAAATTTCCTTCTAAGCATTATCATAGCCATATTTCACAAATTTTTAATGTGTTTTCATATTCATTCAATTCAAAAGCCTTTTTATTTCCTTGGTAATTTCTTCTTTATTTAGGATTATGCTGTTTAGTTTCCAGATATTTGGATTGTTTCCCATATATTGTACTGATTTCTGATTTATTTATATTATAAACTGTGAACATAGTATGTATAATTTCAATTCTTTTTAATCTTTTTGAGTTTACTGTGACTTATTTTATGACTCAGCATATGATCTATGTTGGTGATTATTTTATGTGCGCTTGTAAAGAATGTGCACTCTGTTGTAGTTGGGTGGAGTGTCCCATAAACGTCAATCAGAGCAAATTGATTCATGGTGTTTTTTGTGTTTTCTCTGTCCTTACTGATTTTGTGACGTCTTCCAGCTGTTGCAAGAAGGGTGTTGAAAGCTCTAGCATTATAAATTTTTCCATTTTCTTCCCAGTTCTGTCAGTTATTTTTTCATGTACTATGAAGTCCTAATCAATTGGAGATATTAGGATATGACATACAATGTAAATAGTATCAGATGTCCACTGCTAGAAGTTGTTTGAACATATTAAAAAATGCATGTAACTTTTAAAAGTATATACTTCTATATGGTAACTTTTTTTTATATATGTCTTTCATTAACTGTGAGAAGTTTCATAAAATATTCTTTTGGAAAATTTAGGAGTGAAGGCCATGTGTTTATTATCTCACCGAATGCTCTGTGACCAAACACATTTTTATTATTGAAGTTTGACACTTAGTATGTTCACTTATTGATAATAAAATACAAATCAGGGTTCCTGAAAAAGTAGTGAAGTGGAAAATAACACATGGTTTGAAGTAGGCCTTGTATATCACAGGTTATGAGATGTTGGTTCCCTTTCCTTACCGGAAATTAGCAAATATTTGCTATGTAGCTGAGTCAGGTGGCCCTTCATATTAGTTTGACTTATTTCAGAAACTTAGGTTAACATTTAAAAGTGATGTTGATATAAGTAAAATAGTCTCTGATCCGAGCTAGGCTTTATCTTGATGCATCATTGTTTATCTTGGTTCAGGAAAGAAACTTTGGGATTGGGTAAAGTAAAGGGCCTTTCCTCAGTTGAGGGAGGAGAATAGGAGAAACTCAGTTGGCTGGCCCTTTCTGGGGAAACAGTCTGAATTGTATATTCTTTTTTGTCTAGATTTGGGGAAAGGGATATGGATTATTCATATGAGAAGATGCTTCCAGATCCTCTCTGTTGAGCTAAATCTCTCTACTATTCAGACTTGGAGCACACAGAAATTTATTGTATATAAGCCAGTCTGTATCTAAGGATGGTTGTTCCAAAAAGACTGCTCCTTAGCCTGTGATGAAGATTTTCAATTAAGGCATTTTTATTTTTTGATACCAAAATTCAATGCAAAGAGATTTTATTTTCAAGTTTTCATTTAAATTCCAGTTAGTTAACATATGTGTAATGTTAGTTTCAGATGTAGAATTTAGTCATTTATCACTTACAACACCCAGTGCTCAAGGTAAAAATGAACATCAACTATTTGTTATTCTGTGCTGGAAAGGCTGTCATTTACTGAAATGTGTAGAAACGACATAGGATAATTTCAGTTGAAAAGCAACTCCAGTGCTTAATGGGTCATCCACAAAAACTCAAATGGCCTTTGAGTGGGGTTAGCTTTTTTCTTATATCAGTTAAAAAATAGTTGGTTCAAGACTTTCATGTACCTGTTTAAAATTGTAGGTCCATCCTCAGTGGTTGGAAAACATATATGGCAGCCAAGATTCTGTTGTTAGGAATGTCATTTTGATGTGTGTTTCCATCTTCGGGTATATGGTAAACCTCACTTCAGCCCTGTGAAATATCCAAGTTCAGAATAGAGTCGTTCCTGTTCAAACCACTGAGTCAGTTTACAAACAAGGTCCCTGTATTTACATTTGATCCCAGTGCAAGGGAGAGATCATTCCTTTCAGTTTTCTCTGCTGAGTTGTACTTAGAGTACTTTTTTTCAAGCTTATAAATAGACAGTAAGTCAACAAAAATTTAAGAAATGTCAAGAGAGCCATAACTGTCTTAGCTTTATTTTAGTGAAAAGCATTTGGCAAATAGTTAATTGCTTGGCAAGAAAGCAGGCGCTGCCCTGACTGATTAGATGCAGTTTCAACATAAAGGATTTGGGGATGAGATTAGATGAATCTTTGAGAGATGAGAAAACAGAGTTCTGTCTGCTTGGCCAGAACTTAGGTTTCGTAGGTTTCCTTGTCATTTCATTGTTGTTTTCCTCCTTCTCTCCTAGGAGGCTCAGCAAATGCTTGGAAGACTTATTCCAGAGAAACAGATACTCAATGACCAATTAAAACAAGTTCAGCAAAACAGTTTACACAGTAGGTGTTTTCTTTTTCAAATTGGCCTTTATCCTTTCCTAATGGTAAGAATTTCCTCCGGTGTAATGAGACCATTTAAAACGCGTTTTCCTCACTGCCAGTTTGCTTTTCTTACCTTGCCATGTTTTTCTAAAATAGGAGATTCACTTCTGACACTCAAAAGAGCGTTAGAAGCAAAAGAAGTGGCTCGTCAGCAGCTCCGAGACCAACTGGATGAAGTTGAGAAAGAAACCAGGTCAAAACTACAGGAGATTGATATTTTCAATAATCAGCTGAAGGTAACTATCCATTGTGTTCCTACATCTACGTCCTACCCTTTAATTTTCCTAACTGGCCAGATGATTAGTTGATATTTAATCCCAGGTAGAAAAATTTATTATGCTGGTTTGTCCGCCTTCCTGAAAGCCTTCATACTTACCCTGCAATCTGAATTGGACTTGTCTCTTTAACATATAAAGATGAATTTGGTGTTTGTAAATGAAAGCTGAGGGAGGGGCCCCCACATGACACCTGTCTTCAACCTGAATTACATTTTTATACATCTCCATCCTTTTGTCTGTTGCTCACTACATCAAGTCGGAGTCCAGAAGCTAGGCTCCAAAAGAATCTGTCTTTGTTCTTTGAAGACGACTAGAAAGGGATTGTTTTCCCTTTGAAAACTACGAATTGTTCTGCCACTTCTTACCTTCAAGATTGTCCTTGAATGGGAGTCTTTATTTTGTTACCTCACATTTTAAAGTGTTATTATTTGATGGAGTAATGGCTTTTGCCCCTGTGGCAGAAATGGTAGTGGTTCTGTCACGTTTACATCATAGAATTTAGGAAAATGCCAAAGCGCTTAAGGAATGTAAAAGTGGTTATGACAGCCTACTTGTGATTGGTGCCTTTGATTTAACTTCAGTTTTATCATCTTAAGACTGTTAACTTTTACAAGAAAACCAGAGTGCAAAGCAGTTAATTTCCTACCAACAATGAGCATATACTGTAGATTTAAGTAAATACTGGAATTTTTAGTCAATTATGTTCTCATAATAAATGGACCATACTTTCCATTTTCATTTCCCATCTCAAAATCCTTAATACTTAATTCTGATTTTGCTTTTGGCACTAGGAAAAAGTAAAACTCCTTTATTATTAAAAAGAGGGAAAAAAACCAGGAAGACTATTTAAGATTTTAGTTGGCCTTTGGAATGAGATTCTAAGCCATATTGTTCAGACATCTGAGTCTGAGGTATTTGCGTCTCCCCCTCACCCCCGCCTCCCCAGAGTAATAGGTAATGAACTTTTCTCAACCAACTGAGTGTTTTTCTTTGCTTTGATTCTTACACAGAATATGTACTTGTGTGTGGGGGTCTATATGTATGTTCCATACTTGTACGTATATAAGTACTGGGAGTAGAGCTGTAAGTTCTCCCTCTCTAGAATAAGCCCAATAAAAATGCTCACATTAACTCTCACTGTAACTTGTCACTATTTCAAGCAAAAAGAATATGATTACAGTGCTTTTTAATAGTCTCTTAGAATATAAACTGTTAAATATTCAGGTATCTTCTGAACCCCAGGCAGTAGTCCAGATTTCTGCCTTGATCTTAGGATTCCTTTCTCTAGAAATTGGACTCCCAAAACAAAGTTCATGTATTAGAGGATGACCCTGCAGTGGATGATTTTTTCCCAAATGCCGAGTCTATTTATGGATCATTTTGGCCGTTGAATTGCTGTTGCCATCACTGAGTCCCTGTTACTGTGTTTGATTGATGCTGCCTTTACTGTTAGAGTTGCTGATACAAAGTCTAACTTTAGCCCTTTATCCCATTTTATTCCTTTTCCCAAATATACTCATTTTTAAAATAAGAACATTTCTTTCTGTCTTCATTTTTATTTTGGTTTTCCATTATTAACTTTAGTGTGGAGAGTAAAAAAATTACAGGCCAGTATAGCTTTACTGTTTTATTTAACAACTGATTTGGAGAACTCGACAAACATGTTTTATTGCCTTACGGTTATTATTTCTAGTATTCCTCTCATGCCTGGTGAAATCACAACAGAAACAGTTAAATCGAACAATCAAAAGATTTATAATTTGATTGAGACAACTCCAGAGGCAGATTTAAGACTTCATCTCTTGAGTATCTCCTGCCTACTTTTCTTTGTTGTAGTCACATTGGAAAATATGAAGCATTTTTTCCCTGACTTTAGAGCATGTATTCTTTAGTAACTATAACTCTTGTATGATGAGATGGACCAGGAGAGCCAGCATTCGGACCCCTGGGGTTTCCTCAGTGCCTCTCTTAATACAGTGGTGCCTTTACAGCATTCACACTAATGATGCAAAAATTACTTTGGTCTTGCTGGGAGTGAAACCTTGGCGATTGTCCAGTCATTTCACACACCTTATCTAGTTGGTGTGAACTCGCTATATCCGAAACCTCCTCCCCCCAAAAGGAAACCAGCTGGAAAGTGTAGAAGAGAAATGAGGACTTAGCAGTTTTATTTCATATTCATGTAGATTGTTCCCCTAGGAGAAGAGTGTAATTCACTCATTATCAGCTAGTATAGTGACACTGGAGAGGTCCCTCACAGCATGCAGCATTTTAAAATTAGGAGACAGAACATTAAACCTGTATTCAATGGCTGGCTCCATGAATGAGTATTCTATTTAACAAAAACCAATTTCCATATTTCTTTGGTAAACAACTACTTGTAATAAGTCATCTGCTTCTTTTGGTGCACACTCAAAGTTCTGTCTAGTCCCATAGTTACAAGGTCAAGTAGGGAATCATAGCACCCTGCTTTAGCCCAGATTCTGGGTTAAAGACAGTGATCGGGACGTCTTAAATGTATTTAGGTTCTTGAATGTAGAAGAGTTTAGAGAGTAAGTATGTTTTATCATTTTCTCCTTTTTTTGTTTTTTGTTTTTTGTTTTTAAACATACAATCTGACTTTGTCCTTTCTACCAGGTGGCTAGTTCAGATGCATTCTTCTTTTAAGAGTCTCTCCTTTCTCTTTACCTCAGGAAGAATTACACTCCTGCTTCCTCATCCAAGACCTGTTAACTAGTGATGGAAATTCTCAAGTCATTCATTAAAGAGGAAAAGAATTACTTTTGCAGTCAGGTTAACAGGTGTATGTTTCATATAGGTAGCAACGTATTGAGAATATAAAGCATATTTACAATTACAGTCGTGTTTTAAACAGCTCCAGATTCAGGGATATGAAGCATTTCCCTCTGGAAGTCTCCAGAGTCTTCTTACCTGGTCTCATAGAAATTGAGGGCTCATTCTTTCCTTTCAGGAAGGGTTATTTTTCCATATATTTTAATAGACATTTACCTAATAGAGGTGATATTTATGTGTTCCAAAAATAATCCCAGGGCATAACTGTCTTTCTTTTTCTAATTTATCACCCCAAAGCAAGAATTACTTGAAAAAAGAAGCATACGAATCTTAATATAGCAAATATACTTTGCTTTTTTAAGGCCAAAGGAAAGACCTGGGTGGGGGGTGGGTAGAAATGATGGCACACTGAGATAATGACTCTTTGTGCTAGAAATCCCGATTGGCAGCCTTTATATTTATGCTGCCTTTTATATGGAGAGTAAATTTTAGCTTTTTGATGATCAAATGAAATACTTGACCAGTGATTCAATCATGAATAGTTGATGTTGCTAGCGGGAATTAATACTTCTTAAAGTAATTTTAATTCAGTGGATCAAATTTGTTTTACCATACTTTTCTGCTTTTAAAATGTACTCCGTATGCAGCAACTATTTTCTCACGCTAAGAAATCAGTAGGCCTCTCATATTTGTGTTCTTGAAACATCAGTTTAAAATTATTATCTATGACTTTCTCTTTTTACTTCATTTTACTGGAAAGTCAAAGGTCTCAACATATTTGGAAGAATCCAGGTGCCTCAAGGGCACATAGAGACATTCTGATCATTGCTTTTCTTATATACAATGCCTTGCCCGTAGGTATAAAATTATGGTTCTAGCAAGGGTCAAGTAACATTACGGATAGGGACTTTTCGGATAGAAGCACTTGACTTCCCCTTGCCCTTGGCATTGTTAATAGTTACTGTAACAGTTTTCCTTGGTGCCGACAGCCCAGTATTCCATATTTTCAGGTCATAACTATGAGACAGGGCAGTAACATAATGTATATAGCCTTTAGCTTTCAAGGCTTCAAGTGTATGGCAAATAAGAGAATCCAACACTCAGAGAGGCTAGACGTTGTGTTTCACGCTGAGAAGTTCGAGTCCTTGTTAGTTCCCGTCTAGACACTGTATGCTGGACAAGTCCTAACGTGAGTGGCATTTACACTGGAGCATTTCCTTTTTCCCGTCAGTGGCAATGGAGGAGGCAGTGTTGCAGTGCCTGGAAGTTTTCCTGAGCTGCGTCATCCACTTAGACTCTTTTCTAAAGGTCTCTGTGCCCTACTCAGGCAATGCTCCTCCTCCTTAGACTGATCCTGAGGAACCACCTCTATCTCTGTGCTTCCGTCTCCCCCACGTAGACGAGTGCTCGGTGTCTAAGACACGGCTTACCATGAAGTGCTAAACGTTCTTTGTAAAATTAGTTATTATAAATCGTGGAGGATGGGTGAATCTTTCCTCTTGACAGACTGTGTGTGTGACGGTGGAAGCTCTGAACTATAAGCTGGATAAAGTACCGTGTACTGTAGTCTTGTCTTAATGACAAGTATTTTAGATCATTGAATTTGCCGCTTGGCTGCACAACGTTGAAAGACAACACTCAATCATGATTTGGGTCTATGTGCCTGTTTCCATCATATGGGAGACAGTATTATAGTCAGTAATACTATTCTAAAAGTGGACATTTTATTTCTTAGCAAAATTGATTATTTAGGACTAATTCAGAATTCAGAATTATATTTTTTAATATACTTGGGAAATCAGGCTTCTTAAACTACTCAAGAGGCCATTAAAGGTATAAATTCTGCCCATACGACACCTGTCCTAGAAGTTGCTCCTAAGAACTGAATTGATGTGGAAATGAGAATGCCACTTATAGTAAATAAGGTTTTTGGCTTAACTGAGGCTTTTATGCTCTTGGTTTCAGACACTTGCTTTCATGGCAGGCTCATTCGTTATGAAGGCGGTGAAAGGCAAAATGTTTAGCAGCCAGGGGAAAAAAGACAAGAGCTGGAGAACGAACTGCAGAACAGAATGAAAAGTCAGGAAAAAAATGCACATGAAGGGAAACAATGAAGGAAAGAAAAAGATCCAGAAAGAGGAAATACAGAGACAGCAAGAGAAATGAATATAAATTCAAATAAAATAACAACATTGCCTTCTCATATTAGTAGAACAATGTTTGGCTGTTTCATAGTTTACTACCTTACCTTATTCAAGATTAAATATTATTTTTACCTGTATGATCCTTTTGAAAAGACCTGTTCTGCACAGAAGTAATAAAACTCTCTCTCATCTAATGTACTTGTGTTTCTGGCAACTTTATGTAGAGTCCTTGAATATGGAAAAATGATTAGAACATGCCAAAGACTCAAAATAATGAACAGGTATTGTATATACCAGATCCTATGCCGTACCCATAGGTTTGGTTGGTTGGTTGAGGTTTTTTTATAGTGTGGGTTTTTCTTCTGCGGTTTTAAAAACATTTAACAAAAGGTGATTTGGGAAAGAGAAAAAAAGCAGAATTCAATCTTCAGGAAAAACATATCTTCTTAAAAAAATTCTCGTTTAGCCAGTCTTTGACCGTTTTATCCTTTAGAATAACATTTATTTATTTGTTTGTTTGTTTGTTTGTTTGTTTTTGAGAAAGAGAGAGAGAGGCGCAAGCAGGGGAGGGGCAGAGAGAGAGTGGGGACAGAGGTTCTGAAGCAGGGAGCTGACAGCAGGGAACCCAGTGAGGGGCTCAAGATCACCACCTGAGCCGAAATAGAAGTTGGACGCTCAACCGACTGAGCTACCCAGGCGCCCCTAGAATAACATGCATTTAAAACAATGGGATATTGCCTTATTAAATTAAGCTGAGACATTTTGGGAAAACTTAGATTTTCAGGACAAAATGGAAGACGTGGGTGAAGATCCTTAATTAGCTGTAACTACAGAGAGGGCAGGATTTTCTAGCTCTTCTCCCCTCTTCTGTCCACCTGTCTCCTCACCCCTTCACACACGCGCACACACGCACACACGGCCCCTGTGCATTCCTCTTTGGCTCTCCTGTAGCACTTATGATAGGCTGACTACCAGTTGTGCCACAAGGAACCAAGATTCCTATTTGGTTGAACAGTGACCTCAGATTCAGAATAATACTTAAATGTGTCTTTAAACATTAATATAGCCCTTCTGAGAATTTAAATAACCGACTGATGTGTTTTTTAATATTCCTCCCATTTTAATGCATCAAGAGTGAATACATTTTATAATTTAGTGATGACTGGAGTAATAGTGTACTTTGATTTGGGTACAGCGTCTGTGTTTTGAAATACTTACTTTTCTGGTTTCTCCACACAGGTACAATTTCCCCTGTCCTAACTGGGTTTGTTGATTGGCTTTCTTTTTTTTCTTTTTTTTCTTTTTCTTCCTCTTTTTCTTTTTTCTTTTTCTTTTTCTTCTTCTTTCTCTTTTTCTTTTTTTCTTTTTCTTTTCTTTTCTTTCCTTTTTTCTTTTCTTCTTGTTGATCTGCTTTCTTTAATGCCCTTCAGTTTCACAACCACGTAATTAACATAAGTTACTGTATTTTAAGACTCAGAAGGCTTTTTAAAAAATCTGATATTGTGTGCTACAATAAAGTGACATTTGTTTATATGAAAGCACTTCTACTGTTGACACTCTGTATGTTTTAGGCTGAGACACAACAAACACCTGAAAATGTTTGATGCTGGCATCTAGATCAATTTCCTGTGAGGTCAATTTCGTATTAATAGAATGAAGATTTTTCTAAACATAAGAGACGCGTCGTAAACAGTTCTGTTTGGGTTTAAAATGTTGAGTTCATGAATTTCAAGTAGTTAAGGTGTGTTTGTTTTGTCTCACTTTGCCATGAGACAGCCTGAGGAAAAAGCCAGAAGCAGAGTAATCCTTCAGAAAAGTTAAATGACCAAATTAGCAGTAAATTTCCATTAACTACTAGCCTTTTCAGGCCTCCACTGCTACTTAATTCTTCTGTCTCTTCACAAGCATTTAAGTAAAGTAATGTTTATGAAGAGGAATCCCATACAAGTTGTTCAGGTGGATACTTGCCTCTATTTCAATTAATACCACTTCATGTAATGCACCTGTTTTTGAGTGTCTGTAAGTACAAATGAAGGAGAAACAGCCACAGTTTTTAAAGCAAGTGATTCTGTGCCCCTTTCATAACAGAACAACTGTCGTTAGTAGACTTGAAAGGGAGCCGTGTTTCTCAGGATCTTCTTGAGTATTCAATTTGTCAAGCATATTGCTTTTGAAATACTTTGGCTGTATGCCATAGGATGTCCAAAGATGTTTTATGGTACAAATATCTTAATTCTTGAGGGGAAATAAGTGATTTTTTCCCCCGAGTTGAAGAAAGTTAAAAGCAAGCTTATTTTCTATCTATCCTTGCTGATACATAACAGAATCTTTATTTGCCAATAATCTTCTTGTTGTGGTTCATAATCTGTGTTTGATCAAAGACCCCTTTCAGAATCAATGAAAGCTATGAGCTTTCTCTATAAGAAAAATGCCCATAGCCCAGTTTGCGTGCTATTTTATAGTGTTCCCAGAGCCAAAGCTTGTTCATAAACCCTGGTGAAGAAACTTTGTTACGTCTGAGAATTCTATGGATATTACTGGTGATAAAAATCTTACCATTTTAATTTATATACACTACGTATCTTATAGTTTTCTTTTTCTTTTTTTTAAATGTTTATTTCTGAGAGAGAGAGTGCATGCACGAGTGGGGGAGAGGTAGAGAGAGTCCCAAGCAGGCTCTGCACTGTCAGCACAGAGTCTGACACAGGGCTTGATCCCACGAACCATGAGATCATGACCTGAGCTGAAATCAAGAGTCGGGTTGTTCAACCGACTGAGCCACCCAGGAACCCCCCATAGTTTTATTTTTCTTATATATTTGTAACACATAGCTACAACTTCTTCAGTGCATGTTTAATTATTTCTTCTTTATTAAGAAAGCCATTATACTATATTAGCAGATAATATCAAGTTACTATGCCCTATACCTATGTAAAACATCTCATACCCTTGAATAGACTTACAGAAGAAAAATCAATAAAGTTGTATACTCAATACCATATTGCTAGATGAATACCCAGCTAATAAAATGTGACTGTAGGGTTATTGATTTTAGGAAAAAATAATTTTAGTAAGAGCCACAAGTGAGAGAAGGAATTTTGATTTTCAGTAATCCCTCATTTGTTCTTTTTAAATCTTAGTTATAATATACAGAAGTAACTGTGACAGTTAATAGGATTTGCAGGGTCACTTTGATGAGGTTGACCACCAGGAAAAGTGGTCAATAACACAGTCAATAACTGTGATTACACTTGAGTTTCTTAAATAGAACTATTGAGAGGGAATAACAGAACAGTGCAACCCTCTGTCTCCCAGGTGAAGGGACTCTGCTCCACAAGGCCCTTGTCATGCACAGAAAGGCAAGTCATTAACTCCTCTTCCATACATATTCATTCATCCTATAGATTGCCTTCCTAGAAGTTCAACTTAAAAAAGTTGCTGGGGTTCCTGGGTGGCTCAGTCAGTTAAGCATCCGACTTCAGCTCAGGGCATTATCTCGCAGTTTGTGAGTTCGGCGGTTTGTGAGTTCGAGCCCTGCCGTCGGGCTCTGTGCTGACAGCTCAGAGCCTAGAGCCTGCTTCAGATTCTGTGTCTCCCTCTCTCTCTGCCCCTCCCCTGCTAGTACTCTTTCTCTCTCTCTCAAAAATAAACATTAAAAAAATTAAAATTAAAAAAAGTTACCACGCTTAGGAATCATGAATTTTCTGCTTCGTCTTGGTTCATGGCATCTTAATCTCCTAAGTCCAAGGAAAGAGGGAAAGACCCGGAATACCTTCCTGTTGGAAGCATCTTGATTTTCTTACTGTTGTGTACACAGCAGTGTTTGAAGAAGATGAAGGAGACAATAGAAAACTGTTGGCAGTCCTCAAATCTGGATCCCGAGATGCCACAGCCTTGTTATCTTATTTGATATCTGCTATTGTACGGCTCCTGCAAGTTCTTTTTCCTTGGAGGTCCTTGAAACCTGCAACTCACTTATACGGCTCAGAGATCGGTTCAGCCCATCCTGCGATGCTGCTATACTCAAAAACAACTTTGCTTTGAAAATTCTAAAATACCTTCCTTCATGTATATTTGAAACATCCAAAAATTGTTTCGTGTAGATTCTTTAAATTCATTTCCTCTTGGTTTTTATTTTATTGTGCCCACTTTACTTCCATCTATCTTTACTTTGTATCTGGTAATGACCTGAGCCCATCTCGGTGATGACCGAGAATTGGATGCTCAACCAACTGAGCCACCCAGGCATCCCTATTCCTTTGTATTTAATTTCAGTTCAGTTGTTTTGCTTACTAATTACACCTTTTTGGTTTATTCCTGTAGTAAAAATAAAGCCCCAAATAAGGGACACTGAAATAGATAAGGACTAATTTTATATGTGATCAACAGTGTCTAAGAATTTAACAGATTTTAAAGCAAAAAGAATACCTAAGGGTCATCCACTCTGATTCAGCTGTGGGCCCATGTCAGGGACCTGGGATTAGAATCCAAGTTTCTGTTTCTCCAGTTCAGTACTTTCTGATTATTGTCTATTGCCATCAATTATTCTTTCTGAACCTATTTAAGAACGTTACGCAATTGAATTTGACATTTTAAAATAAACACAATTCTTTTTCAGTCACTTTTTACCCTTCCTTCTAAAGGGTCTCAGCCATTGGGCTAATAATAGAGTAGTAGGCCGTTGCTATCTGCACAGGGCCTAACTTTTGGGTCCCTCTCTTAGGACATTGAGACATTGATTTAATATCACGCCATTGCAGTTTTCCTTTTCACATAGAGATACTAACTTGAGCCAAGGATACAGATTACTCTAACAGCAGGAAGTGGACTGTTTTTTCCATTTGTCTCTAAAATATCAAACCCAAGTCACGTGCCCAAGGCCGCTGCCATAGAGGATATGGTTCACGAGTTTGTGCCTCACCAAGTTGCTTCTTTCTGTCACCTCCTGCCTAGATATTCCCAGTCGCATCTGCTAGACTCCACACTGAAGTCCCTTCCTTCATCCCCATTTTTCCAGTGCCCCCAGCACTGTACCCCCTCAGAACCGCCTCCCCCTAACCTCCTGATCTGCAAAAACTTTTTCTTGTATCTCACTGATCTCTTTTAGGACCTCTCAAAGTCACTTTTGATTTGTAAAACACTTGTCCATGCGTTCTAACGTTATTCTGAGGACAGTCTAGCTAGCAGGAAAAATTTAGTGTAACCCTTAGGACTTTTCTCTAGGAATAAGTCCATTTAAACACTGACCTTCTACAGTGCTCTGCCTTCAGTCAGTCTCTGAATGAATCTAAAGGTAGGAATTTAAGGCAGGAAGAAACCTACCCATTTGGACTTAACCAGTGACCAAGATGAAGAAGACCAGGCAGACCTTAGTTAGTTCTTGTATCTCACCAAAAAGTCCCTGGGGCTCCCCCCTTGGGGGACTAGCCCTAGTTACCCAGACCAAGAAGTCAACTGGAAATGTACCCTTGGCCCTACAGGGCACTGACTTACCTGATTTATTGTTGACACAAGCAAGAAGAGTCTCAGTAACAGAATCTGTTAGTGACCACTGGGTTCCTATGGAATTGAGGGTTCCCCCTCAACAGGCATTTCTTTATTCTTCACACTTTTGGATGTTTTACCTTCTGACTTGAGTACGTTAAGTGTCATAAAATGCATTGTATTTTCAGTAGTCTGCTAAGGAAATCCCTGTTGTTCCTGGGGGCTGATGTCAAATGAGGAGGTCAGGTCCAAGGTGGTGATAGTCACATTACTGCATTTATTTGCCACCTGACTGATGGGTTAGCCTGGGGCAGTTGATAACTTCACACTTGGACTTAGCAAGAGAAGATGCTTTGGAAGGGTGTGATTTGAAGGAAAACAGACCCTGGTGGGGACAGTCAAGGTTGTGGAGCAGAGGGACGTCCATTTGTTCTAAGACAGCATAGCATAGAAGGTGAGGTTTTAATAGAAGTGGCATGTAAAGAGGTGTGTGTATTTTTCAAGCCAGTAGAGGTTGGTGTTGATTTATTATCAGAAAGTACCTCAAAGTTTTACTAACGATGATCACCATACCTTAAAACAGGTTGGGTCCATTTCTATTGCCAAGGGTTTTTGTTTGTTTGTTTGTTTGTTTAATGTTTGTTTATTTTGAGAGAGAGCTCACACATGCCCAAGCAGGGGAGGGGCTGAGAGAGAATCCCAAGCAGGCTCTGCAGCGTCAGCACAAAGCCCGATGTGGGGCTCGATCCCACAAACCGTAAGATCATGACCCGAAATCAAGAGTCAGATGCTTCACCGACTGAGCTACCCAGTCGCCCCTCTACTGCCGAGTCTTGAACAATGTAGCTTCTCTAATACCCTTCACTAGCAAGTTCCTTCTAAAGCATGTAATGGAAAATGGTGTAATGTCTTATGACTCACTAGAATATAAACTAGAACAGCTTTTGGAGATACTCATGTCAAAATGTAGAGTGATTTCAGTTTTCCAAATTAGCGCTTTTTTTTTTTTTAAATCTGAGATGTTAGTCTCCTGAATGTCTAGACTTCCCCACTATGAAATGTTGCATGCTAATAAATGGTGGAAATGCCAGTCACCTCATGTCATTACATGAACTGTTTCCTGGTTGTTTGCAGGAACTGAGAGAAATACATAATAAGCAACAACTCCAGAAACAAAAGTCCATAGAGGCCGAACGTCTGAAGCAGAAAGAACAAGAGCGAAAGATCATAGAATTAGAAAAACAAAAAGAAGAAGCCCAAAGGTAAGTCTTCTCGTGGATTGTGTGGCCGTCGGGAAGAAACGTTGAGTATTTATTATTCTTTGCGGGGCTTTTGCAAGTATTTACTGACTTTGAAAGAGCCTTCAGTCTTCAGTGTGTGTGTGTGTGTGTGCGCGCGCGCGCACACACTCACAAGCACAAATACGTGTATATATAAATCTTTGCATATATAAGTACCCCCTGAAGTTTTTGGTGAGTTTCCAGAGCTCTCCCAAGCTACTACTATGTAGATAAATGGAATTATACAAGGAAATGAGGACACTTGGTATGCTCATTTGCATGCCAATGACCAAAATACGTTTCCAGTTCACAGCCTTTTTATAACAGTGGCTGTCCTGAGCTCTGGGTTTGAAATCAAAGCCCCTGAGTGGTCGCCACGCAGGCTTTCTCCAGCAGGACTGACCGTGTGCTACTCTTCTTTCTTCTTTTCTTCAACTGGAAATTAAACTTGAGTACAAAAGGAGAAAATTTGCTGCTGCTGAAGATACAGACACATTTTTTTGTTTGTTTTTGTTTGAATATTTGTGTTTGTGGTTTGTTATTATTACTTGTAACTTTCTATAGTAAGTTGTAGAAACATATTTGTTCACTTGCGGGGTGTCTGATTTTGTTACTGGATATTTGCATCTTAAATTTCAGTTAATTTTTGACTCTAAGAAACAAAAATGACCAAGTATTTCAATGACACAGTATACGTTGTAAAAATTGGTTATTGAAATTAGAATAAAAAGATGAAGAAACATACGTTAGGCAAGTCATTGACCTTAGTGAGCTGAGCTCAGTTTAACTACCCAGAGGGTGCACACTTTGTTGTGGGTGTCTATAGTTCAGTTAACCCTTGAACAACAAGGAGGTTAGGGGCGCAGACCCCTGCTCAGTTGGAAATCTGAGTATAACTTTTGACTCCGCCCAAAACTTAGCTACTAATAGCCTACTGTTGATTGGAAGGAAGCCTATAACTAACACATATTTTGTTGTGTTGTATATATTATATACTATGTTCTTACAATAAGGTAAGCCAGACAAATAAAATGTTAAAATCATAAGAAAGAGAAAATACATTTACAGCACTGTAGTGTGAAATATCCTCATTTAAGTGGACCCACATAGTTTACCAGTGGATAGGTGGGTAGGGTCTCTAACCAGTTTAGAGGATTGTTTTATGGTTTTCTTGGGGCTTGATTCAAGGATTCATTTCTTGGATGTGCTGATTAACTCTTAACTCCATCCTTTTCTTATCTTCAGAGTTGATAAGACGCTTTGATTATTCACATTAAACTGCACTAAACTTTCATATTTCTGCAGAGGAGAAATCAATGCAAAATATAATACAAAAAGGGTAGATTTTCTGCTTACAATCATATAAATAAAACCAAAAATTAAGTTCAGAAGTTACATGATGTCTTATATTAGTAGAAAATATTAAGTACATTTTTATTGTGGTTTTGTTGTTGTTATGAATGACAACAATTTTTTTGTGCTTTCTTAAAGGATGTTTTGAAAAATTTAAGTAAAATGTTAGAGATTTAAGCTAAGAATTTTACTGCACCAAATTTTCACATTCAAACAGCGTAGAAATAAATATAATATTTTTTAAATGGAGAATACAAGTTTTATTTGCTTATATTATGTTCTTTTGGCAGTGTCCTAATTCCGGGAGATGACCTTTGTGCTTTGGCCATGTCACAGGACAGTGGTTCAGTATGTGGAGCCTAGAACCAGGCTGCCTGGGATTGAGCCCCAGGCAGGTGTGGCCGTGTGGCTTCAGACAAGCCACTTATGTGTAAAATGGGGACAATAATAGGACCTCCCCACCTGGTGTGAAGACTAATGGAGTTAATGTAGGAGGAGGACTAGTTATTACTATCATCATATTGTTTAGTTTGGCACATGAGTTTCATTTAAAGTGTTTTCTGCAGGATGAGGTCTTCTTATATGTCAGGGCCTTGATTTAATTACACTTTTCGCATCAGCTGTTTTGACAAACAGAAGGTTAGTTGTCAAATTCAGGAAGATGCATAGAGACTATTCAGTAATGGGTGGCTACTGCCTCGAGGGTTCCAACTAATCTGTTGCTTTCAGCTTCAGTTTTTGGGGGACCTACATGCGTGTTCATCTGGGTGTGCTCCCTCATCACGGATGTTTGTTCCTGTGCGTGTTAGGGGTTTTGGTGGTGAAATACCAGTCTTCTCATCGAGAAGTATCTTTGTTATTCTTCTAACTACTTCACAAACTACATCGGAAATCTTCTGTGTTTTTCTGAGTCGTGTGATTTCATTGCGCTCAGAATCAGAGCCCTGAGAGCCTTTGTTTCATGGACTCAGACTGCCCCATCTGAGGAACAGTATCCCCTCCGTGTTTAGCATTCCATTGACTAGACGGAGCTTTTTTGTGAAGAGACCACAGCAGTGGTAAACTGGAATTGCTTCCTCGCAGTAATCAAGCTTTTTGTTGACAGACGAGCTCAGGAGAGGGACAAGCTGTGGCCTGAGCACACGCAGCCGGACAATGAGCAGCAGCGGCCAAGGAAGATTCACGATGAAGAGAAACTCCGAAGGGAGGAGAGTGTCAAGAAGAAGGATGGTGAGGAGAAGGGCAAACCGGACACACAGGACAAGATGAGTCGGCTTTTCCATCAGCATCAAGAACCCGCCAAGCCAGCTGTCCAGGCACCCTGGTCCACCACAGGTATTAGGGGCCAAAAGTCATTCTGGCAAATGAGTTTTCTCTCCCAGATCTTCCTGAGAAATTTCCATGTCTAACAGGCCCTGTCCTGGCTCCTTCCATAGAGGTGAGAATGCCAGTGTCCTTTTCTCGGACCGTGCAGGTGTTCATTCTCTAGGATCACGAGATGCCTGTTTAATCTTCCACCACCGTGCCAACCTTTGGTCCCTATTACACTGGCGTCCAGAGTCTTTTGTAGACAAAAGTGGCATGAGTTTTCCTTTCCAAGCCCCATGCATAAACCTGTGTTCCAAATTTGGAAAGAACCTGTTGCTTCTCCACTTGGCTATTTTCTCTAGGAATTTCTGAGCTGTCTCAGCCCCAGGAAATGACACCTTTTCCCCCTTGCCTACAGGGATCTGTCTTCAGTCTGCACTGCATAAAGCCGTGTCTTTTACCTTTTGAAAACTGCGACTTTTGTTTTGCCCTTTGATCATAAGTTGCCTCTTTAAATTCTGGTAAATGAAAGACTTTGAAATTGCTAGAAAACATGAACTTACATGAGATGCAACCTAGAATGTATTTTCGAGATTCTTGTGTGGCTGTATAATATTGTACAGCTTTGCAGAATAATACTCAGCTGAAGAAAGTGATTGCTTTTTCCTTTGCATGGTAAATTATATTGATTTTGTTTGATTATCAGTGTGCTTTTTATTGATATACAGAAAGAAAAGAAAGCAGCACACTGTTGTGTAGGGTTTGCTTCCTGTTTACTGTGGGCAGGAATGGGAGTGGGGTTCAGAACTGGGTCTCACACCCTCCCTGCCTGCAGTTTGGGAGAAAAGATGGCAAGCTTATTTATGTTTTAATGATTTCTTTGATATGAAAATAATTTCACCAGTACTCGATCTTAGGCAATTAGTTTTAAGTTCCTTATCTTGCCTCCTAGTATAAAATGAGGATTGAGGCCCCTGGGTGGCTCAATCAGTTAAGCGTCCAACTTCAGCTCAGGTCATGATCTGGCAGTTCATGAGTTCCAGCCCCATGTTGGGCTCAGAGCCTGGAGCCTGCTTTGGATTCTGTGTCTCCCTCTCTCTCTGCCCCTCCTCCACTCACGGTCTGTCTCTCTCTCTCTCTCTCTCTCTCTCTCTCCCAAAAATAAGTATTAAAAAAAAATTTTTTTTTAATGAGGATTTCTTTTTTTATATAACTTTTTTAAAAGTTTATTTATTTTGAGAAACAGAGCTTATAAGCGGGGAGGGGCAGAGAGTGAGGGAGAGAGAGAGGATCCCAAGCAGGCTCCACACTGCCAGAACAGAACCCGATGTGGGGCTCGAACCCACGTACTATGAGATCATGACCTGAGCCAAAATCAAGAGTTGGACGCTTAACCAACTGAGCCACCCAGGCGCCCCTAAAATGAGGATTTCTATTTCCTTTGGTCAGTGAGATACACTGCACATCATCCAGCTGAAGACTGCATGAAGATAATACCTTCCCTTCACTGCTTTTCAGAGAAAATAGATGTGTGTCTAAATACTTGCAGCTCTAGGGTATAAAGTTCTGAGGGCTGTGGTTAGATATTGTTAAGTTTTAGCCAGAAGCCAAAATGTCTTCTGCTTGCATGCATTTTTGAAAACTTTTACTTGAAATCTAAATTATTTTCATACAAGTTCTGTCTTTTGGCTCACTTCCCCTCCCCTGGGAAATGTAGAGGAAGACTTACTTCACCAGGGATTATCAATAATAATTGTTCTTGGTGAAATCGGCACTTACATTTTATATGATTGCTTTAGGGACCTAAAACATCGACATTTCCGTGTCTCTTAGTATGGAGAGTTGTGCTGCTTTACTTTCTGCCAAAGGAGTTTTCTTCTTGGCTGTTTCAGTTCGGGGGTCACATTCTAGCTGCTGCATTGTACTCGGCACCCTGGGTGGAGAAGAGGGGGATTGATGCTTTACAGATGTGCACTGCTGGAGCCTGAGCCGGGAGGCTGTTCTACAGGGACCTAACACAGCCTCACTGCATTTGGCGTTGGGATGGCCTTTGTTCAGGGAGCGTCGGCCAGTAGACTCTGATGGGTTTGAGTTGCTGACATCAGATTTGGCTCTCCTTAGGCACTAAGTATGTGCTTCAGAAATTTCTTGAATAGATGGAACTTGTTCAGATGGTAAGGGCCGCAGTAGAGCAGAGGTCATTCATTTGGCTTGTTGTCATGCATATGTGTTCCGTGTAATGTTTTATTTTTGTTCCCTTCTCCCCGCTGTTTTGGAAATAGAAAAAGGCCCACTTACAATTTCCGCACAGGAGAATGTAAAGGTGGTGTATTACCGAGCGCTCTATCCCTTTGAATCCAGAAGTCATGATGAGATCACGATCCAGCCCGGAGATATAGTAATGGTAAGAAAGACTCCCGTCAAAGTGTGATTTCTGTCAATGATTAGCACCTGTCCTCCTCCTGCACTTTATTTGACAGCGTGAAATTGTCACCGAGTATGAAATCCAGTAATCCAGCATCTGGACTTTTGAAGTATGGGCTCAGTCGTCCTTTCCTATCAGAATGAAAGATGGTATTTAGAAATGTATCCTAACATCACTTTAAAATAGAGGT
This sequence comes from Panthera pardus, assembly GCF_024362965.1. Taxonomy (NCBI): domain Eukaryota; kingdom Metazoa; phylum Chordata; class Mammalia; order Carnivora; family Felidae; genus Panthera; species Panthera pardus. The sequence goes on along the minus strand of NW_026526721.1, from coordinate 11,399,942 downwards.
GTTAGAGAAAATGGGTTGTTATCACAGCCTTGGCATGTTTTTAAATCTATAAAGGTCTGGTAATTTCAGAGTCTAGATTACCACTTACATATTATGAATAGTCCTTAAGACATAGTTTTCAGTGCAAAATGCTTTATCATCATTTTCGTAATTGCCAATGATAACTTCTATATTTTCGGATCAGTGCATCTTTTTTCCCCTTTGTGTGATCGTTGAATTGTGTGAAGAGCCATGAATTACATACAGTGAATCTGCCTTCTTATTCTGCAAATGAGCAGATAAAAGAGTTTGGAATTTTGCTTTGTCAAAGTTTATTTTCTTTAATTACAGTAATAGTTAAATATAATCTTATGAGTGTAACTCAAACTATAGTAACCAGTTTAAGAAGGAATGAAGCAATGTGGTTGACCGAAGTCACTTTCTAAAGAGAACAGTAGTTCCTGCACCTAGTTAATACCTTAAGAATAAGAGTCTTAGAAATGGTCATACTTTACATCACTTACTGTCGGGCATTTTTTGTTTGTTTAAAGATGGGAATGGTTCCGAATTTTAAAAGAACTATGAAAGTCAAAGATTGAGATAAGCATGCTTCTCATACTGGTATTACATGTCTTCGGACTAAAAATGTTGTAGAGGTCATTGCACCCTTATTTACGTGTTCCTCTTGCACGTATACATCAGATCTCTGGGTGGAGAAAATACGATCTTTAGTGAACCAAAATATGTAGAAAGAACAGTGTGTTTGGTATTCAGAGATATCAATCATTTCTCCCTTTTTTTCTGATAGTTTTTTTCCTTACCTGTCATGGGCTAGAAATAAGAGAATCAAGACCAAATATCCAGGTTCTTCAGAAGTCAGAATCTCCGTAACAATCACAAACCCTCTTCAAATATAGTCCAGCCTCCATTCAGCAAACTATTTGAATGCCTGGGTGCCAGCCTTACTCACTCTTTGCAGAAAGAGCCTCTCTTTCTCTTTGGCGGAGGTACCGCACTCATACACATGAACGGTGATTCAAGGCCACCCCGTCACCACTGACTCTTTCCCGTGCTGTGTTTGCTAGGCCTGAAGCAGCTTTATTTGTGCAGCCTCGTCTTTGAACTATTGTGGCTTTTAAAGCATTTGAATTGTTAAAATATATAAAATATGACACCAGGAATCTAAAACTTGTGAGAGTACAAGGTGACATCAGATAGGGCCTCATAACAAAGTGTGTTTTTTTGTTTTTTTACACTAGAAAAAAAAAAAGAGCCTGATGTTTTGAAACTGGATTTTGTTACAACACCAGGTACAGAAAAGTAGTGTTCTCTTGTCGAGATAAGGAAGCGTTACAAAATGTTACAATGAAGAAGTGTTACAGATGATCTATACTGAGAAAATATTGGTATTCTTTGGAAACATAGTCTTGTTACAATGATACTTTTCCTCAAATTGGCTAGTTAACCACCCTCTTGACTAGATGAATAGAGTTTAGATATACTGTAAAAATAAAACATTTCATTAAACATATTTTGCCTTGCTTTCAAACCTTTGCTTTCCTGGTGGAGGTTAAAGGGGAATGGGTAAGTCTGTGTAACTGTCAGGAAGTCTACATCTCATTAAGTGTTTTCTTCTTTTAAGTCGCTTTGATTCTGTGTAAGTACACATACCTTTGGGTGTTATCGTGGAAGTAGAAACATGTTTTGAGTTTGTACAGTAGGTTGTGCTTAAAAAAGAAAACAGAGAAAAAAGAGGTATAAAAGTATGTGTACCAGATTTCTCTGTGCTAGATTCCATTTAAGGACTAACTTGAAGGCTGTGTGTTTGGCAATTATAAGGTCAAGTCTCTGTCTCAGAGTACAGACAAAAATTAAGTTCCAGGTAGTTTAAGCTTAGAAGATAAAATTCTTAATTTTTTTAAAGGAGAATATTGGAATAATTTCCCGGCAAAGAAGTACCTTTTTGAGCTAAAACCAGAAGCCATGAATGATAAAAATGGACAGATTTGACAATGTAAAATAATTTATACTCGTATATTGCAAAATACATCCATAATAAAGACTCCAAAAAGTTAATATGAAAGAAACCCACAAATTATAAAAGTTGTCCAAGGATATGAGGAGATAGTAAAAAGAAGAAAAGCAAATGATTCTAAAAATATATAAAAAGAGGCTTTATCTCATTGGCAATCAGGAAATGCAGGTTAAAAAAAAAAAACACAGCATTTTTCATTTCTCAACTGAGCAAGTTTAAAAGTTTGGTAATATCCCGCTTTGTCAAAAGTGTAGGAAAGTCGTTGTAATATACACTGTCAGCACGATTGTATGAATTGGCTAAGCTATTTGAGAAGCAATTCGACAATGCCTATTCAAATTTCAAATTCTTATTCCCCTTGACCCAGAAATTCTGTTATTCTCCCTCTGTTAGACTGTTTTTTGGCATTTGCACAAATATATGTGCATGTGGATCTTCACTGCAGCATTGTTGGTAAAAGCAAAAAAGGAACATCCCAGTATAGCAAGGGAGTAGTTTGAATGAATTATGATATAGCTAAACAGTATGATCAAGATGTTTTTAAAAAATCGTATAGATCTACATATACAGATAAGCTCACCAGTAAAAAAAAAAAGCAGAAACAATATGCACAGTGTAATTGCATTTTGGTTAAATAAAATATTGTGTGTGTGTGTGTGTGTGTGTACATGTGAATGTTTTTGTGTATGTAGTTCAAGTCCTGAAATACAGACATGAAACCATTAACATTGGTTACTGCTGGGCAGTAAAGAGGGGTTTTCATGTTTAATTTTTTGTACTTTTGTATTATTTTCATATTTACAAATGTATCAACATTTGTAATTTTTAAATGAAACACTGAAATTAATCCAACTTTGACAAGTATAACAGAGAATGTCCACCCAGTCCTGGAATGGTATTTGCTTTATCTATGTCAGACATCCCAAATATACAATGAAATGTGGAATGTGTACTGCTAGGCATAATTTACTGGCTTGCTGAAGGGACAGCAGCAGTGTCTTCATTTTATAGCACACAATGTAACATGACACCCCAAATGACATTCAACTAGATTATCTTCCTGAGGTTATTAACAAGTCAGTGCAAAAACTACAGAAATTGACATGGGATAGAAATAGATTTTTTATTCCCTACAGTTTGAGGTCAAGAAACATGGTCATGAAAATATGTAGTAGAACATTACTATCAATCTCTTAGTTGAATAATCAGGAGTTCACTTATTTTTGTGGGCGCAGTAATCATAAGATTCTCAGATTTCTCAAACTTCCTTAAAAAATAGCTGACTATACTGGTTAGATTATAAAAACCTAACATATCCTTTTTTTAGCATAGGCAGTCTTGGAGGGAGCTCTAAAAAGTGTTTTGTTCTTGAAAAAACTTGGTGTCCAGTTTTCCCCCCAAAAAAATTTTTCATGGTTAACAAAAATTAAAGTGCTGTCTTATATATCATCCTATAATAAATATTGTTCATAATATAAAGAAATACAAGAGGATGTCTGCCATTGATGTTTCAAATCTTTTTAGAAAGGTAGGAAGAAACACATGAAAAAGCCAATGCCTGATGAAGTTCTCAGGGAATTCTTACTAACTCTGCTAGGAACTTAAGAGGAAAGGAATCAGAATGAACCGATATGCTCAGGGAAGAACTTCTTAATGGAAGATTCTTAAATGAGTTTGACCTTGATAGCTAGGGCTTAGATACTGTGAACATTGATATGGCCTATCTCTGATCTGAAGGTCCCAGTATTTGGAGGATGACTAAATCACATTTGACATCCATAATGCATTGGAATAGCATACGAAATTAGAAGACCTTTCTTTGCTCGCTGCCATTTTGTTGAAGTTTGTCTTAAGAGCACAGGCTGATCATCTAACTCAGCAGGTCCAGGAGTGTAGGACTGAGTACATCAGAACGGCTCAGGAGTTTTAAAAAAATAACCCATTCCAGGGCTCACCCCCAGAGACTCTGGAAACTTTATTCCAAATACAGGATTCAAAATCTTCTCCAAGTGGTTCGTTCTGTTAGGCAGTCACTAACAGGAACCACTGATCTAACCTAATGCCTTTTTCCTGTCAAGACTAATCCTAAATCATTTCTGGAAAATACCATCTTAGAAATAGCTTTAAAAAAAAAAAAAAAGACACTCTTCAGTGGTTGTCAGCCCTCAACCAGTTCAGTTCATTCTGAAGATTGTTTATCTTCTTACACTCATTGTTTTTCTTTTTTTTTCTCTTGATGGAGATTTTTTTTTTTTTTTTTTAATATAGTCAATACCTTTCCTTTCCTGCCTTCCTTCGATTTCTGAGGGTGGCTTGTTTAGTAACAATTGGTCATAGTATCCTTACTTTTTTGAGGAACCAGTACATTACGATTCCAGCAGTGGTCCACATGTGGCCCACTTCCTGTTTTGTAATAAAGTTTTATTTGAACACAGACTTATTCATTTGTGTATTGCCTACAGCTGCTTTTGTGCTGCAAGGGCAAGGTTGAATAGTTACAACAGAGGAAGAATTTCCTGGATTAGAGCTTTAGAAAGCTATTTTAATATTCTAACCCAAAAGTTTGGGGGGAAACGTTCTGTTTCCAGGCTGGCAAATGCATGAAACACGTGCTACCCCCCATACTCCTTACCACATCCCAGACAGCCACACTGGCTGGTCTGAGTCTGTACACAGTTTAAATCTCTTTGCCGTCCTTGTTCTGTGTCATTGTGAGGGGAGAGGGAATTTCTATTTCCCTTCTTTGTGACAAGGTAAGAGGTTTTAGAAATATTTGGGCTACCAAATGAATTTAGCAGACATGAAGCATAGAAGCCTTGAGAGAAGAGATGTAATGGTATCGGGCTTCAGCCATGTGTCCTTGACCCTAACAGCTGCTATGAGCATTTGACTGTTGCATCCAAGCCCTACAGCATACAGTGTATGTTAACATTTTGTATGCTAGATCTGTGACATTCCAGATGGGTGTGAACTATCTGGGGTTTGCGTTTCCCACTTTGATAAGTTTCTACTAGATTGACTCCAAATGCTTTGAGGTGTTGCAGTGGGGCTGGTTAAGTGAAATTGTATTAAGACTGACCCTGTTAAGATTTCAGAACCCCCTGACTTTTAGGCACCAATAAATGAATTTACTTTATATATGTTAAAGTCCACATTATAGCCAGCCATGTCACAAAGTTTGTGTGCCTAACTGTTCTCGTTCTATTCTAGTCTTATGTACTGTCTTTCCACAACTGGATTGGCATTTGGGCTAAAGTTTCCCAAATCCAGGAGGAACTATTTCTCCCTTTCCTATGAAACCTTGTGCTTTTTCTAAGTGGTTAATGTAATGTTAAGAGTGAATTTTTATTATATCCTCTGAATCTGAAAATTAAGTCATTCATTAAAATTAATGGATTCGTATTAGAACAAATCAGGCTAATTGAGACTATCGTTTGGTCAAAGTTGACCAGTGAATTTCCTTGGTTAAAAGGGAACAGCTGATTTCACTATTACCCTGAATGATGGAGAAACTCTTGTTTGACCAGATAAGAGGCTGATGTGGCATCTTCCTCCCTTCTTAAGTATATGAAACTCCTTTCAGCAGTGAAGCGTACTTTCTGTAGTGTGCTTTCTGTTCTTATCAGGAGAAGGGGGCTGGGTGCGATCAGCTAACTAGGGTACAAGCTAGACCTGCCCACAGGGCAGGACATTTCGTTGGGGCTTCGGATCCAGTTCTAGATGTCAACACCAAAAGTCTTGTTAACCAGGTAAGACCCTGTGTCTCGAAGGAATGACAGTAAATTATAGGACATAATCGAGCAAAGCAGCTGACGTTTGAGGAGGTCCTACCTGGACAGACCAGTCGAAGTTTCCGACAGGCCATGGTCAAGGATTGAACTCCAGCCCCTAGAGAATTACTGCTGGCAAGAAAGCAAACCCTACAGGTCCCAGGCAGGTTCCTAGAGCAGAGAACGCCCCATACCGAGAACTGGAGAGTGTTACCTAAAGTGAGGGTAAGGACCAGGACAAAAGCCCAAATGAGAGAACTCCAGTACAGAGTCAGAGGTGGACAACAGGAAAGATGGCTTTTAAAAGTCTATCATTAAACACTTCTCATATGCCAGGCAGGGTTTTAACTATTTAACAATCCTCATAGTCACCCTAGTAAGACGGGTACTATTATTATCCCCCTTTCAGACAAACAAGCTGAGGCACTAGGAGATGAAGGTTGCCCAGTCCCAGTTAATAAATCGTAGAACTAGTATTTAAATGGGGGCAGTCTAATTGCAGTGCCCTACTCCTGATCATGATGACACCTTGCTGTCTTGAGGCTAAGTGACTGTGTCAGGCTCAGGTTAGTGTGTTAGGCTCACCTTTGGTCCTAGAATGAGTGGAGGGGGATGGGAGCTTGACTGTTGAACTTGCTGAGGAGTTGGGGAACCCCTGGCACCATCTGGCCTAGAAACGGCTGTTTCCAGTGCAAAGCTGTGGCAATATTGAAATGTGTCATAATCACTAATAAATATAAATGAAGAAAGAAAGGCATTTCTAGTCATTTGAGTTTAGCATAAAATCCAAGTGGAAGAAAATGTCATCTTAAATCCTCATCTAGGGAAAGAGTGGGGCTGCCCAGAAAAAGGAACGTAAGGACAAAACAGTGTGGGGGAGTTGAATGAAAAGTGACCAATGTGTTCACATCTGATGTCAGTGTTAGCAAGAATATCAGAACTATAAAGCAAAAAATAAAACCTCTGAAGCAGTGTGGCTGTTTATCTCGGGGAACTCCTTTTTGGAGAATTCGCAGTTTTAAAAATTGCTTTTGCCCCTGACATTAAGGGGTCCCTGAGGTGGAGCAGAGTACAAGGATCATCCACCTACTGAATATTTTGTAAATCAGATGTATAGTTAAGTAGTAAGCCCGATCTACTTTTTCCACCCCACCCCAAGCAGTTTTAAAATTCAAGTATGCTAACGAACATTACGCTTACTCTGCACTGAATACAGATAGTAGATGTTTGGTTCCATAATTTGGGACTTGATTTATTTTTATTTTTTATTTTTATTTTTTTTTTTTACTGTATATTTGAATGAACTAGAAAACTGGTATTTTTGCCCATATTTGCAAAGTCATCGTTAACTCATTTCTGTGATCTCTAAAGAACAACATTAATGTCTGATGCAGCGTTCAGTGTTTTACCTCCTCAGGCAGTAATATTAAGAAATAAAAATAAGAGGAGGTCTCTGATAGGCCTTTATTTGATATAGTAATGAAATTAGTTTTCTAATAGTGAATGTAATTTTCCTCCAAAGTCATTCTCATGTGGCTCATAAAATTGTGGGGGTAACTCATAAAGATTGGTAGAACCATTCTGGTGGTTTTGAATGATCTTTTTAAATCTGAATTAAAATGCAAACATTAAAAGCACTTGATGGAATAAATAGCCTCTGCGAGAGTTTTAAACAGCAGCTTTCTGTATTCTCATGTGCACTTTTAGGACGTTAAAGTTAAATTTATATAAAGAAAACTATGGGACCTTATTAATAAAATTCACTGTTGCTGTGAGTAACCACTTTCCGGATTTTCTCATCATGTGTCTACGGAGCTTTTAAATGGCTTAAGGTCAGCTTTGGTTCCCAAGGAAACTAAGACTGTGTTTGTATCGTTCTTATCTGTGTGCTGAATAAACACTGCTTAGTTATTAGAGAAATTTAAAGGTTTTTTTTAAATTTATTATTATTTTTTTAATTTGAGAGAGTGGGAGGAGGGGGGTGGAGAGAGAGAGAGAGAGAGAGAGAGAGAGAGAGAGAATGAATCCCAAGCAGGCTCCATACTCAGCACGGAGCCTGACTTGGGACCCGAACCCATGACCCTGGGGTCATGACCTGAGCCAAAATCAAGAGTCAGACACTCAACCGACTGAGCCACCCAGGCGCCCCATTTGAGATTTTTAGAATACTGATTACTGTTGATTACATCCTTTGCTTTCCATTTTAAATAATAAACCCTAGTTAAATTATTTTTTAATAACTGCATGACTTCCTGAGTGATGAATGCTATCAGATCACTTTCCAATTCCAGGGAACTTTAAAAATTTAAACTATGAGCCTGAGGACTTTAGTCACTTTATCTTAACTACCATTGCTAGAAAAAGAAACAAAAAAGGTTTAAAAAAGCACAAAGAATGAGAACTTCAATTACAACACGTACTGTTTTTTTAGAGTTAATGTTTAGAGACCATTTTTCCAGACACTGAGACTAGCATAGGGTGAAGAAATGTCTGTGCAGCGTGCGACAGGGTCAGAGGCTTGGGGCTTTGTCCTGGTGGAGAGCGTGGTGTCTTTCCGGGGGTTGATTTAGCTCCATTTGTGTTAAACTTTGTGACTTTCCTGCAGGTGGATGAAAGCCAAACTGGAGAACCGGGCTGGCTTGGCGGAGAATTAAAAGGAAAGACAGGATGGTTCCCTGCAAACTATGCAGAGAAAATCCCAGAAAACGAGGTTCCTGCTCCAGTCAAACCTGGGCCCGACACGACCTCTACCCCTGCACCCAAACTGGCCGTGCGTGAGACCCCCGCTCCTGTGGCTGTGACCGCTCCAGAGCCCTCCACGACCCCCAACAACTGGGCTGATTTCAGTTCCACGTATGTATAGACACACTGTTCCTGAGGAGTTTTGAACTCCTCACTTAGTAATCTTTTTAAAGTATTCTTAGAGCTTTGGGCTGTACCTCTGTGTAAAGGAGCAGGCTGATTTTCGTTACCTCTCTCCCTGACCACTCTACTGGCAAATTGTGGATTATGCTGTCTGAACTCAATTTAATTATTTCATTGCTCAGCAGTGGTATGCCCTGGGACAAAATAAAGCCTGTTATCTCGTTGCGTTCAGTAATTTGTATCTTTCATTCTTGTAGAAGAAATGGAGAAATACCATTTCCTAATAATCTGTTTGACATCCAGGGCAGTCAGCAAATAGAGTCATTTCCTGCATGTAAACAGCACTTTTTTGCTGGTCAGAAACAGAAATTGAATTCAGTCATGTGGTTCTGAATAAGATAGAAAGCTGTTTCCTTTAAAGCTTTCCTCTGTCATCAGTCTTGTGCACACGTACCTGTGAGCAAAGATATGTGTGCTCTTGGCCATTGTGAGTGCCACGCCCTTGGGCATCAGGAAATAGCATTAAAAACTGTAAGCAGAGGTTTGAAATGATAAAGGAAGCTGCTGTCCACACTTCTAGCTACAGGACCATGATCTACACATACAGTTGTCTAAAAATATTTTATGCAAGCATCCAAGTAAGAGTGATAAGTAATTTCACTCTTGTAATTTCTTTTTCAAGCCTAATCATCTTTCAGAAAAAACAAATGGAAGGTAAGGAGTCAAGTCCTGCTAGAGACAGATCAGATGGCTCACACAGAGCAGAGAAAGGAACATGGTGACCAACAGCAGAGGAAGTGGAAGGAAGGATGTAAGACAAAGCAAGTTTTTCCTGCTCCGATTTTCATGTAAAAGGTTGAAGGTGCTAAGAAAGGTCCTCCCTGTCTAGTTTCTGCTTAGAAGTAGCCTTCCTTTAGCATGGTTCCAAGTTGAAACTCTCCATTCCTCTCTTGATCTCGTTAAAAAGTTCGGACTTTTTGGGGCACCTGGGTGGCTCAGTTGGTTAAGTGGTCGACTTCAGCTCAGGTCACCGAGCCCCGCGTCGGGCTCTGGGCTGATGGCTCAGATCCTGGAGCCTGCTTCCGATTCTGTGTCTCCCTCTCTCTCTGCCCCTCCCCCGTTCATGCTCTGTCTCTCTCTGTCTCAAAAATAAATAAAACGTTGAAAAAAATTAAAAAAAAAAAAAGTTCGGACTTTTTAAAACTGAAGCTTAGGCTAATGTAGAAGATAAATACCGTGTTTTCCAGGATTTTGTTCTGCTGTGATCGGTCATTGTGACAGTCTTCCTCGATAAACGTGTGCTGTGCGGTTCTCCGGCTGTCATGAGGGGGCATCTTATTTTCTAAACCCAGAATCAGGATGTGCAGTCCAACAAAGGAATTATTTTGATTTTCAAACGTGTTTATGTCTTACAAAGATGTAAAAAGTAAATTACATGTGGATCTGCAGTCACACAGATGCACATAGTTAACATTAAAAAATTCACAAAATCAAAACTGCCCCTGAGACCCAGCACAACTGGTCACTGTCAGGATTCCACCTGCAGTTACCCTGGTGGCTCGACATAGGCCTGGTGCTTGCAGCGGGATGGACAGGACAGACAAACGGAGTTAAGCACCAGCTGCCAGACTGGCATGTGTTCGCATGTGGTGTGTAACTTCTTTTTTGCTGATTGCACTGTTGTTGCCACAAATGACCGTGATCGTTGTGTGAGGATGCTTCTCTGGTGCTTTAGAGTTGCAAAGAGACGCTATCCCGTATTTCATGTGACCCTCACCACTAACCAAAGTGGCAGAATGTTGTTCCCATTTTATCAATGAGAAGTGAAGATTCAGAGAAACTATCATAATTTGCCTGAGGTTCATCGCTAGTGAAGCTCAGATTCAAACCCAAGTCTAAGGCTCTTTCCTCCCCATCATGTTCTTGAACCTTTTTTTTTTTTTTAAGAATATTTATTTATTCAATTGTTTGTTTATTTTAGAGAGAGTGCATGAGTGAGCGAGGTACAGAGAGTGAGACTGAAAGAATCCCACAAGGTGCAGAGAGAGAGAGAGAGACAGAGAGAGAGAGTGTGCAGAGCCCAGATTGGGGCTCGAGCTCACCCAAAGCAGGACTCAAACTCACGAACTGTGAGATCATAACCCGAGTGGAAGTCAGATGCTTAACTGACTAAGCCACCCAGGCACCCCTATTTATTTTTTATGTGTTTGCTTGTTTTTGAGAGAGGGCGAGAATGTAGGGGAGCAGGTGAGGGGCAGAGAGAGAGGGGGGCAGAGGATCTGAAGCAGCCTGTGTGCCGACGGCCGAGACAGCCCGATGCCAGGCTCGAACTCACACACTCTGAGATCGTCACCTGAGCCAAAGTCTGACACTTAGCCGACTCGGCCACCCAGGTGCCCCAGATGTTTCTGAACTTTAGAAAGCCCCATAAATGTACTGGGTCTGCGTCTGCATCTGCTGCAGGTGAAAAGCTGGCACCTCAGGAAGTACTTCTCACGGAGGCCTACTTTTCCTTCCAGGTGGCCCACCAGCACGAATGAGAAGCCAGAAACCGACAACTGGGATGCGTGGGCAGCCCAGCCCTCACTCACCGTCCCAAGTGCAGGCCAGCTACGGCAGAGGTCAGCCTTCACTCCAGCCACGGCCACGGGCTCGTCTCCATCCCCTGTCTTAGGCCAGGTGAGAGCAGTCAGTGGGTGTGCGTGTGTATACATGCTGTGTACAGCGGCAGCACATTTGGCAAGTGCTTATTGGCCGGGTTGTTTGTACGCACGTGGGGCAGTTGGCAGTGCGGGGTTCGGTTCACGTTTTCCCGACAGCATCGAGGGGCCTGAAAAGAGTTCAGAGGAGGGTGATCTCCCGCACAGGTTGACCAGGGAAGCTTCGCTGGGGAAGTGGCATTTGAGTGGCATCTTACAATGGGTCGATTTTAGTAGGAAGTGGAGCAGGCCGGCCTAGCAGCCAGCAGATTCTGTGAGGAGACGCTTTAAAGTAGGAGAGGAGAGTGTTTGGGGAAAAGCACGGGCCAGTCAATTTGGGGAGACCACTGAGTATCAGAAAACACATTGACTGATTATAAGTCAATGGGAAGCTCTTAAATGCTCGGCTAAGAAAGTGTTTCTGAAAGGATAAAGTAGTTCTGAATATTGCTACCCAATACAATAAAGCAGTATTTTACTTACTACGATAAAGCTAAAGCAATGAAATGTCTATAAATAAACCAAACAGAGCAAATGCCCATCTGGCAGGCAGTCAGGGGTCAGGCACAGTATCTGATGTGAGAACAGCAGGTTTGTGGGGAGGTTCGAGCCGAGGGCGTCGAGCTGTCAGCAGCCAAGGACGGAGACACGCCCCCGTTGGAGCCAAAGGAAAGGAACGCGGTCCAGATCGAGAAAAGGATTTGGCCTCAAAGACAAGCAAGGAGGGCACAGAGAGAGGTTTTTAGTTGGCGGGAGGAGTTGGGTTTTAGGCGTGTTAAGTTGAAGATGAAAGTGGGGCACCAGGTGGTCCCGCCTGACAGGCAGTTGGAACATAGGTCGGCTCCGAGGAAATGCGCGAGATCTTCAAAAAGGAGAGAACAGAGCAAGTAAATGGAAAATACGCGGAGCGTGTGTGTTCTCCGATCTGGGAGAGGAGCAGGAGCCCGCGGCTGGACACACTCCTTCCCTGTGCTTCTGTCCCGGCTCTGCTATTTGCAGAAAGGGGGGTGGTGAGGATCAGGGCAGAGAGCGTTCCGCGAGAGGAGTGTACTTGTGGCCTGGGAAGGAGGAGGGTAAACCAGTGGCACAGGGCTGGGGGAGTGGAGGGGGAGCAAGTAGGAGCTCTGTGGCAGGGGGGGAGGGCACCGAGGAGAGAGGGAAGCACTAGAGACGAGCGCCAGGAACGAAATGGTGTGGGATGGAAATGACATTCAAGCTGCAGAAAGAAGACGGGATCCTTCTTCTGGGAGAGGAAGGGGGAGAAGAGGCCAGAGAGAGAGAAAGGAGAGAAAGGAGGTCAGGTGGCAGCATCCTTGGGAGGGGACCCTGAGGGCTGGCAGAGTGCACACAGTTGGAAGTGAGCGAAGAGCAAAGGTTTGCTTGGCTGGATGGAACCTGAATCTGTAACTGGTCGTCTCTGCACTTTGTCTCCACTTTCCGCAACGATGCTTACGTCACAGTTTGGGACCAGAAATAGCGATAGTTATAGAAGCTGCTACTATTGGAGTTATTACTGTCACAGCAACACGAGGGATGCATTTATTAAACTCTCTTAAGCCAAAGTGTCTCTGTTTTATAATGTGGAAACTGAGGCCTAGGGAGATTAAACAGTTGTCCCATGTCACAAAATTGGTAAGTGACATGCTTGGGGTTCCAGCCGGACCGAGTCCATGCTGTGTTCGGCCCCAGGCTGGTTATTAGGAAATTTCCACGTGGGAAAGTTGACAAGGCAGGGACAGGGAAGGCGTTTCAGGAGGAGAGTCTATGAAATTCCAGGGAGGGCCCATCCGGCCAAAATGGCTGACCCTGGGGTCTCTTCTTGGCCCAGAAATGAGTGGAGGCTGGAGGGATTCAGCAGCAAAGAGAGCCGCGGGCTGCCAGGCCGTTAGGGTTGGGGGCGGGGGGGTTCCTGCGAGCCCCAGAGAGGAGAATGGGAGGTGGAGAACATATGGGCTTTGAACGAGTGCACAGTGGAGATGGAAAGGGGTAGGGATGTCATCAGTTTAAGATCATGAGGACCCAGGAAGACGAGGATATAGAAGTCGTAAACATGGACACCCGGGCTGTTCGACCTGGCATAAATACTCTGTACGTAATCCCAATGCAGTGTTGAGAGGAAAGTGTCCTCTAGAGGCAAGTACAGGTTGGTTCTGAATGAACTGTCTTTGGGCGTTGTCCTTATTTCTGTCCATTTTCATCGATGATTGAATGTTGACGTCTTTTTGTGTGTGTGTGTGTGTGTTATCTTACGATATCGTGATGGTTTTATGTTACAGTTTTTAAAAAGATAATAAATGCCTCACCCTGCCTTTCCAGCCTCACCTCCTCCTCCACCCCTCCATGAAACTAGGCCGCACGCACCCCGGAATGGTGCTCCACTTCCTGGACCCTTGGCCATGTACCACCTCGAGGCCTCTGCCCGTGCTGTGCCCTCGGCCCAGAGCGCTCTTCCTCCGAAGCCCTAGCCCGCAAAATCCTTGTCGTCCTGCAGGGCCCGACTCCAGTGCTGCCTCCTCTGTGAAATGTTCCCTGTTGCCCTCAGGCACAAGCCATTCCTCTTTTCTCTCTGTTCCCACAGCGAATAGCTGGAGCCTCTTTGTAGTCGATTTCATTCTGACAGGTGGTACACGTCCCTGTGTGTATATCTCTCTCTTTCCTGTTAATTGTGACGTCTTTGCTAATAATATCATACTGACCTTTTAGTGTAGTTCTTTACGGTTAATAAAGTCTTTTACCCTAAATTATTTTGAGGAGGCAGAGGTGGCACTTTATTCATCTTTGTAACCCCACGTGGCCTTTGCGTGTAGATGTTTGTGATGGATTACCGTCGAGCTATGCCAGCCAAGCCGCTGCGTCTCTAAAAAGGAGCTAAAACAAGCATAGTCCAACGCAGGGCATCTTTTCCTGTGCCCACCCAGACGAAGATATCAGTTAATTATCCTTTGAGGCTCTGTAAGATTTCTGCTCCGGTATTGATTAATCTTTCACCAAACACTGGAAATGGGGGAGGGGGGCCCTGGGCAACTTGGGGGGTTAAAATAGAACCAAATGTGAAAGGCACACAGCCAGGTGCCACAAAACAAATACGACCTCCTGGCTTGTTCAGCTAGGGGGCTCTGGATGGCCACACAATGGCTTGGGGGTAGGTTGGCAGGTTTTCGCCTCTCCTTTTGAAACTAAGTGATCACTAAGAGACGGTGAAGCATCCAGCCCCCATGCGGCACTGAAGCAGGGTCCTTTGTGGCTGTGTGTGTGCTGTGCCCATGTACACCTCCTGGAAAGGAGCGTCCGTGCCAGTGTTCGTGTGCCCTGAATTGCTAACAGATCGCAGAGTAATGAGAGGTCCTTTATGTATTTCCACACAAGGGTGAGAAGGTGGAGGGGCTACAAGCGCAAGCCCTGTATCCTTGGAGAGCCAAAAAAGACAACCACTTAAATTTTAACAAAAACGATGTCATCACCGTCCTGGAACAGCAAGACATGTGGTGGTTTGGAGAAGTTCAAGGTCAGAAGGGTTGGTTCCCCAAGTCTTACGTGAAACTCATTTCAGGGCCCATAAGGAAATCTACAAGGTATTTGTGTGTTTATCTGCTTCTATTAGATGAAAACAATGTTAGGCATGAAGTTACTGCTTGCATTAGTTAAGATTCACAGATAGGGCTGCGGGATTATTTTGTCTTCTGGGTCTTTTAACTGCAAAAGTTAAGAGTACGCAGCCACAGAAGGCAGCCTCTTGACAGATAAATGTCATAGTTTTTTCTTCCCTTGTGGAAGCCTGTATGTCTCGTTTTTCACTGACTTCTGTAAGAGGGACTTCTACGCCAAGACCTTGAACATTCTTGCGGATTTGTTGGCAGATAATGCCTCTCCTCATGCTTAGTACCCAGTCCTGGGCCAGGTGCACATGAGTACCCACAGGCCCAAAGCATTTGGGGAAACAGTGGAAAGAATGAACTATCTTTTTTTGTTAGGAACCTTATGGCATGGACCCTTTAACATAAAGAATGTTTAATTATTGTGTTCATGTAGGTGTTCAAAGCAAATAATGAGCTTTAAGAAGATTTTAAAAAATAGTAAAAATACTGGACAAGCATCTATCATTCAAGCTTTGAAATAGACCAGTATACCCTGACTGTGCACCCAGCCTTGCAAGTGCTGAAACACAAGAGTGTGAGCCTAGAATCATGCCTTGTGCACCTTGTGTATTTTAACTTAGCCCAAGAGCAACGGTCTCAGCTGTAGATTGCTCAAAGTTTAAACGTTAAACAGCTTAAAAAGAAAAATAAAAAGGAAAATCAATGTCATTTGTATGATTTTCTTTGAAGGTAAACATTAAACTCCTTTCTCCCCCAACCTCTTTCAGCATCGATTCCGGTTCTTCGGAAAGTCCCGCTAGTCTAAAGAGAGTAGCGTCTCCAGCAGCCAAGCCAGCCGTTTCGGGAGAAGGTGAGAACCTGAGTCCAATTATGTTCTTTAGAAGGGTCGAGGGGATCACATACTATAAACTGTAAATGTTTGAAAGAGACTGGATTTCACTTTAAAATAGATCGCATTAATTTATGTTCAGTGTATTCAACTCCGAGGTAAAATGAAAGGTGAAGATCTTTACAAAAGCAAAGGACTTTCAAAATAGTATCAGATATATTAATCATAAAAACTGAATCTTCTAATTCTATTTGATTCTGAGCCCTTTGACTTTTGAAAGAGGCCCATCAGCACGACTAGGGATCAAGTTTTGTGAGCATCTCTGTCGCTGAATTGTGGTCATTGCTGCCCTTGATATAGTCTGTTCCTCCCTGACTCGTAGATAAATGTTTTGTTTTAAAACTGTAACTGCACAGTCAAGGAAAGCTGTCTGTCACAGCAACCTCAAAGCCATCTTCTACTACCTCAAATGAAAGCGAGAAGTTCAATTTTTCTGTTCCTTGTAAATATCCACACCAGATGATTTAGGCCTAAAAAATTCATCTTGAGTGCTTATTACACTATTAATTAGTTGCTTTATTTCCTGGTCTTTACCCCATGAAATAATTCTAAGGATTGGATATGCCGATATATGGGATGGATTTTAAAAGGAACAAAACCCACATGATCCAGGCTCTCGTGGTAAAAATCTTATGTCTTTTCTACATTCAGTGTAGCCATTATCGTAGTCTTCATTGAAGAATGCTGCCCACGCTTCACACGCTTTCCACCACAAGTCTGAACAGTGTTGGTAGCTAGCAGATGTCTGCCCAGTTGCATACTAATTTTTCATGGGTTCCTCGAATAAGTTATATGAAGATAGAGCGTTCTCTCTAGTTTGTTTGCCATCATGAGATTGTTGCATTCCTTAGAAAGCTTGCCTTGTGAAAAAGAGTTATTAAAACAATTTTTTCAGTGGAGGCAGCAAGGAATAAGGTTTAGTGGTATTTCAGACTCACGGTAACACGATTACTTTTTCAAAGGGAATTTTCGAAGCAAAAATGTTTATAAGTTTCTAGGTATAGCGGTAAAACCTCATTACTACTGAATAAATCCAACATTTTGTTGCGTCCATTTGTCACCATCTCCACCAAAACAATCATTGGCATAGTTCTATCCATATACATTCTTATCAATCATCTTAATGAGTTTTTTATCCGCTGTGAGCAGAACAAGGCAAAAAAAGCTCTTTTTTAAACATAGCATGTACAGTCAGTATTGTATAAAGCAAATCATGATTCCACCCAAACTCAGTGTGTTATATCTAGTTAAGTCTCATCAGAAGGCCAAAGTTGATACCCTGGCTCTTCACCTAGTAGCCATGTAACTTTGGTCCTGCCTCCACTTCCTCATCTGTAAAGTGGGCGTAAGGACTGCCCCTTCAGGTAGGAAACCATTACAGGATAAGGAGACGATTTGTGTAAAGCATTTAGGAGAAAGGTCAGTAGGTATCTGCTACTGTTACTTCCTGTTTGCTTCAGTCTCTGGATGGTCAACACAGAGTCCCTTAATGCAGCAAGCATGCTCATGCACGAGCAGTGTTGATGAATGCTGATTTGTTTTGAAACCTGTGCAGAGGCCTCATCCCTTGAGGCCCCACTATATAGGTCACAGGTGAGCCAACACATTGTTTAAAGTTGAGTAACAGAAGAGAAATTCTAATCTTAGGTGACAATGACTACATCCCTTGTGAGGTGACTTAGGTGCGTTAGGAAATTCTAGGAGAGACTGAGGGCATTCAGGAGCCATGCGGGAGCACTTGGCATTTGAAGTTCTGAGAAAAGCTATTTACATATAATAACGGGCCCCTTATTAATACTGAACTAAAGGTAATCCCATTTCAAGTAAACCATAAACCAGGTTAGATTGTCCATTGGCACAGCTCTTAGAATATACCGGCATGCGAACGGCCAGTGCCCTGTGTTAAAACGTCTCTAGAGGAGGGTCTGAGGGCCACTGTGTGGCCACCGTCCTGGCTCCCAGCTCTCACGGAGCCCTGCGGGAGCCTCAGATTCCTGGGTACGTAGCAGGGCAAGCAATGCCACAGTCTTTGCAGTCTCCTTGGTATCCCGTAGTGCAGCAGCAAGTTCAGCCAGAGTTCATGCTTCTGAAGTTTCTTAAACATTTTGCAAGTGACTTCAAAATGCGGATCTGTTTTTGAGCAAGTGACTTTTCAGTGCAAGAATCACTGGGGAAAGTCTGGATTTGCCAGGGATCCTATCTTACATGGCCAAACACGAGCAAGGGAGCAGGGAACAGAGCAAAATGAAAAGGGAAAGGCCAGAACATTGAGAAACCAGAAAAAGGAATATATTAGTGAAAAAAAGAATGTCCTTAGCAAAACTGCCAGACTTTGATTTCCGTGTGTGGGAAATCATTTTTCCACGTTTTCACTGTGGAGGTGGGTGTTAGCAGCACTGGAGGACTAAAGACAGAGAGTCTTCTGTTCTCCCTCGCACATTTGGATGACCTTGTGTCTGCCGTGGGGTCCGTGCTCGCCAGCAGTTCGCAGGTCAGCACGGCTGAATTTGAGGCCGCCCTTGGAGGGCTCTCCCACGTTGTAGAGCTGCCCATGTTAGCACACGCATTAGGGTGTTTGTGTTTTTTTGTGTTTGTTACAGCTTTCATTAGTACCTCCCGCAGAGGCCCTTATAATTAGCCAAAAGGATTCCTCCATACTAAATTTCTGCCTAGTAATTAACAGTAGGCTGTGAATTTAAGGGCTCCACGTGAAGGTTTAGTGAGAAACCTGCATCATCCATCATAAAAATGAACTTTCTGGGTAAAAGGTGATTTAAAAAAAAAAAAAAAGCCTTTAAAAACATACACAAAAGGCCTAGGATACGATGAAGAAAAAAGTAGAAGCGAGAAACTTAGGTCCGTCTTTCTATAAATCTTACTCTGTACCTAGTGTAGGGTCTAGAATTTTGCGCCTGGTGATCTTTCGGAGAGTGTGATTTGGTTTCTAAGCCTTAGTAAAATCAACTGTTTGTCCTCCAAAAAGAAAAATTTCCTCTGGAATGCACACCCTTCACATTCAAGGGGGTAAAGAACATTGACTCTTATTTTTTTAAGACTTGAATCATAAAATGTAAGAAACTGAGATTTATTTTCAGCTCGTTCAGAAAGGCTTGCCTGTTTTCTGGGATTGAGTAGACATTACTCTCACTGTCAGTCCGCTACCTGTTTATGCACTTGAATGACAAGTAGGTGCCCATTTTTAACGAAATAGTATACATCTTTTCTTTTGTGTTTTAACAGCTTCCTCCCATCTGTGTGTATGGCACAAAAGGGCATAAGTTTTCACTTGGGCACTTGAATAATGAAAAGAACTGTGTCTAATTTACATGCAGGATATACTGTATCTAAAAATTTTCCAAAATTGTGACTTGATACCCTCAAAATGGAAGTACAGACATTTGATGTGTGTACAAGATCCGGTGTGCTGGTGCATCTAAACCAGCACTCAGCACGACACGGGTACTCAGTAAATGTTAAAAGTAAACGTAAAAACCATTTTCACTCAAAATCATGACATCAAATGGTAGCTCACTCTTGGTACTCAGTGTCGGTAAACATGCGGTCGGCTCTTTGGTTCCCGTGGCTGGGTCTTCCCAGGAATTGTCTCCCTGTCTACAGTTAACTGAATTTTTATGTGCAACTTGGGAATTTAGAGCCCAGGGTGTTCTGCAACTCTGTTTTATCTGTGACTAGCCTTTCTCTTGAATGGATCTTACCCTAACTTCCTTATTCATAAACTTGCATTTGCAAAGCTGTCTGGGATTTCTGTAAACAATCAAGCTCTCTCCGTATCTCAATATTTCTCCCCACCAGAATTTATTGCCATGTACACTTACGAGAGTTCTGAGCAAGGCGATTTAACCTTTCAGCAAGGGGATGTGATTTTGGTTACCAAGAAAGATGGTGACTGGTGGACAGGAACAGTGGGCGACAAGTCTGGAGTCTTCCCTTCTAACTATGTGAGGCTTAAAGATTCAGAGGTAAACCCACATTCACTGTTTCCTCCCCCTTTCGGTGCGGTGATTCTCTTTGCAGGGAGTCACGATATTGGACGGTGGAACACGTTGATGGGTTTTGCTAAAGTTCTGGGACGTTGACAGCAAATACAGTGACCTGTAATTGTTTCAACTTGTCATTTGGTGCCGCGGGGTTCCCACGAGCAGAAGAACCCCCTGGGACTAAGTGGAGATTGCATATAAGGAGGCTGGTCTGCGTCACCTGGGTTAATGTTCAGTATTCACCTCTGTTCCTACATGTGACTGACTTAGGATTTGGAGTAAACATTCTTGATCAGGTCTTCACGAGCACTGATCTGGGGTACCCGAAGGAAAACACACAGCAGTATTTTGCCCATGTCAACAAAAGAATGGGGGTGATACTGGCCCTAGAACATTGGGCAGTAGAGAGTTTCCAAAATTTATATTTTGCCTACACATTAGGGAGACACAAGATCTAAGAGATCGATACACTTTTGGCTAAGCCTTAAGGTCTCAGACCCATTGATCAGGGCCTGAATATGTTCTAAATGCTGTTGTCCTTATAAATCAGAAATGGCTCCCATTGTTGTTACATGGGGCCCTAAAAATTCAGTTGCATAACAAGTGGTCTTGAAGTGGTGCGAGTTTAACGGAATGGGGTGGGCCTCCAGAGTACTGGAAGCCTAGCTTTGTAGGGGCCAGTGTCAAGTTAGTGGAGAATTTCAGGGTAAACCAGTGTACTCATTTAACAGAGAGCCATTGCACATAAATAAACCAACAAGAACTGGCTTTCCCCCACCCCACCCCCTGCCCCCACCCCCACACCTCCTTTCTCAGGTGTAAGCCAGTGGACAGAGTTCCTCTCTCATTTGAATGCCAGTCTCAGGGTGTAAAATCGGGCTTGGTCCACAGGCCCCGTGTGTGCAACTGCTTTGGAAGCCGGGAGCCTGGCCCCACACTGCAGCCTGTTCATGGGCCTTCTTCCCTGCAGTTCCCAGGAGCACTTTGTATTTTGCTCGAGTTTTGTTTTTTCAGGGAGTGTCATTTTTGCTGTTTGGGGTTTTTTGTTTTTGTTTTGTTTTTTCTTGCTGTGGTCTTGAAAGCAGCTTATTGAAACACCCAGGAGGGGTTTGCAGGCATTTGCCTACCCCTGGAGAATATGGCAGAAGCCAGGTAGACAGTACTTCTGTTCAAGAGGACAGCCAGCGAATTGTCCTCCTCAGACCTGGAGAGGGGAGAGTTAGGCTTTTCTCCAGGCTTCCAGTTGGATCCAGTAAGAATCCTACAGATGGTATTTCAGGGGCACAGGGGAAAAAGTACAACTGAACTCAATTTCTGTTACTAGGCGTGAAGACATTTCAAGTTGGTTCAATTAAAAGACAAAAGCCATTACTTATATTTTACTTTGATAAATTATAGTCTTCTATTAAAAAAAAAACATCTGAAATCAATAAGTGAAAGAAAAAAAAACTGACATTTTTAAAGGTAAGCTGAGTTGTAAGGTGCTTTTTAACCACAGTCTTAAATTATGAGCCACAGAAGAACTAACAGCGCTAAAGATTTTGGACAAACATTGAGTGAGCTACATTATTTCATAATGATGAAAACATCGAAAAAGTCAGCTCTTTCATTTTCCTTGGACACGGAGTTCAGTGTATAAGGAAAATTTCCTGCTAAAACCAGACCCAGCCTCAGATACCAGAATTGCCCTCTGGGCATGGGAGTGTCTGTCCTATCCTGGCTTTTCCCTTCTCTGTAAGGGAAGGTCTGGGGCACATGGCCTGGGGCGGCTTTTCTCCTGCATTCTTGAGGGGTGCCAGGACAGAACCTGATCTCCTGAGTTGTCTCAGCTTCTGTGCGGCTGTCATGTTAAACAAGGAGCGCACTGGGGCGCCCCTGGCTGGCTCAGTGGCTCTTGATCTTGGGGTCGTGAGTTCAAGCCCCATGTTGGGTGGAGAGCCTACTTTAAAAAAAAGTGGGGGAGCACACTCAAGCCACTTGGACTCTATCATTGGGTGCTGCCAATTGCATTGTTCCTTTTATGGACTATAGAGAGCGTGTTACAAGCCTGTACTGGGAAAGTAACTGGTCATTTGGAATCTTATTTCATTAATATTCCTTTATTTTGATACGCAGCGTATAAAAATAGGAAAGGAGATTGGTATTATACATCTTGATAATACAGAAATCATAATCAGTGTGAAACTTGTAACTCAAACTTTCCCTGGTAAATGGTTATTAAATTTCAGTGACCCAAATAAAGAGACTATGATACGTTAGATAAATGACATGTTTTTATTCTTACAGTAACTGTCATTTACTTTATTAAGCCTTTTGTTTTGTTTTGTTTTGTTTTGTTTTGTTTTGATTGGAAAACTTAATTTACTGGCAGATAGGGACTCGAGGACGAAAATCAATTCAGAATAAAGCACTTTGTAATGACAGATTACAGTCTGGCCCCTGTCCTGACTCGAGGTCTCTGTTGGCTTGTTCAGCTGGTTTAAAATTCCATGAGTATCCATAAAGGAATTCAACCCCAGAGCACTTTTGGAACAATTAGTAGTTGCAAAAAAAAAAAAAAAAAAAAGTATGGTCTGTTTCTATGGATTGTACATCCAGCATTGATAGAGGAATTTCAGTGTTAAGCAGTGTAAGATTTGAGCGGAAGGGATACACAGGAAAGGGGCTGCCTCTTTGGATAAAGATGTCAGTGGGATGGGGGAAGGTGTGTTTGAATTGCCACTGTACTGTTTCCGTTGTTAAAAAAAGAAACCTCTAAAAAATGTGGCAAAATATTAATATTTTATGTAGCAAATCTGGATTTCGGGCTCCTAGATGTTCACAGCCCGTATAGTTTTTGTGTGTGAAATATTGAATAACCATTTGAATACAAGCAGGAGCTCAGTGTTTAGGACACAGACTAACAGTCTTCCTCGCCTGGCACCCCCTGTTTGGTTTGACCCAGGGACAGTATGCTATATACAGACAGAACTTGAGCCCACTGGGATCCTACAGTGCCACATACTTTGCTCCCTTTTCCCTAAAGAAGAGGGTAAAAGCTGTGTGTTTTAAAGTACTTATTTTGTCCCATGGTTTCCTGGTACCCATCTGATGTCAGGAGATACAGTGCTGCTGCGTTTCCCCAGAATGAACAGGGGGCTTTAGGGGCTCGAGCGGGCTTGTGTCATCGTTGATCGTTTTTTAAGTTGCATGACCAAAACTCTGCAGTATGCAAATGAGACCTTTTGCTCTGTTTTAAGGGCTCTGGAACTGCTGGGAAAACAGGGAGTTTAGGAAAAAAACCTGGTAAGTTACAAACCCTGATGCTTCTTTTTCAATGTTTTGAATGTAATTGACAGTTTCTCCTGCATCTTTGTTCATTAGAGGCCAGAAGCCTAAAAAGAAAGACAGAAGGACCTTTCCAAGGAGTGGTTGGGGTAGATCCTTTTCTTGAAATCCGTTAATAACGTATACACGGTTATGCAGTATGGCTATTGCTTCACACATGGGGAGCAGGGACATTGCTAGACAGAACGTTCTTGGGTTGTGAAGAAGTAAGTCAGGCAGTGTGGTGGGAAGTTGTAATTCATGGAGCTGTACGATTTGGGCTCAGCCGCTGCTTCATCACCCTCTTGGTAGGTCCAGGACACTCTTTTCCTCTCCTGACAGCACAATCCGTCCCACGACATAAGTAGTGGAGAAGAGTCAAAGAGCAGCAAAGCACAGGTCCCTTTAATTTGGAAGCCCATGGGTTGCTTTGCCTCAGGTACACATTGAAGGCACAAAATTATAGCCATCCGTCCGAACTCAGGACTTTAGTTTATGTAAACAAACTCACATGTGCTACAAAGAGCACCGTGAAAGAGAGGAGAAAGAAACAGATGTGAAATAATACGGTTTGTATGGCACGCCTTCCTCACTTAGGTCATCTGGGCGTTTTTGCCGTGAGGTTCTGTAGGAAATGGTGGGTTGAAGAGTTCCTGCCAGGCTGAGGGGATCTGGTGCTTCTGCGTGTCGTGGTCCGCCCCAGACAGGTTTACCCGGAAAAGTGGGCTCTCAAGTTGCCGTAGGATTTTAGTCAGACTCCAGATACTGGAACACCTGAGTCAAATCTGTGTTTTAACTGTGAGCGTTTTACCTTTTGGATTGCCGTTCCAAAGGGTCTAGATGGGCTTAACGTTATCCTAAAACCAACGAGCTGCTCAGGGACACAAAAGACAGAAAAGAATGCTGGGGCAGATTGCTGGCTGTGCATATGCCAGGTCCTTTGAGGAGCGGGAAAATCTGAGGCCAAATAGGACACTAATTGGGACTCTCTCCAAACCAAAAACTCTTGGAATCTACAGCTAGTCCTTGGTGAGTTATGGGAGAATTCTTACCCCAACACAGATTTCCCAGCGAGGGCTGGGGCCAAGGTGTGTAAGCTGGCCTCCGTCTTGCTTCCCCTGATCTCCCTGAAGCATCTGGCAGGGCCAGACCTGCCCCCTGACAGCCTGGCGCTCCTAGCATGGTGGCCGGAGGCTGGTGGCAGAACAGGGTCATGGAGGGCTTGTTGCTACTGTGCCTTTTAGAGAAGGGGGAAATACCTGTCAGAGGGGGAGCCTTTTTACCTCTTGCCTTTCTTTCTGTCTGTCTTTCTTTACCTCATTCCTTCTTTCTGTCAAGATCTGTTATGACGGGGAGAGAGCACAGAGGAATAGAACAGTTTGTTCCTCACTGCTTCGAGAAGTTCCGAAAGCAGTCACTGTGGATACGCCAGAATTTAGTCAGAGAAGGATTTTGTCTTTTCGTACTCGACCTCCTGTGCCAGTAGAAATGTACTCTTCAGAGCCTGGTCTGTGGTGCTGCTGGAATTTTCCCCATGAGATTTTTAACATTCAGGGAAAGTACAGAACTGTTGACGTTTTTTGTTTTTTGTTTTTTTTTCCGTGCTGAACTGTTTATTCATAAAATTCCCCTCTTAACGCCAGATCCTTTTTTTTTTTCTAACTCGAAATAAAAAGATATAAACGCACACTGACATGATTCCTACCTGATATTCAGGGATCACCCTCAAAATGTGAGCCACAAAGAAAATGGTCACGTGGGTGGGGCTGAGCGTCTAAAGCCACAACATGTAAATCAGCTAGTGCCACGCTCCCAAAAGTTTCTGGAGAAAATAGGATTTCTCTGTTTACTTACTTGGCCGGTGGGAAAGCTCCACGTGAGTTCCTTCATTCACTTAACAACCCTCGAGTGAACTGTGTGCTACGGGGTGGAAGGCGGGCTGGGGAGGAAGGAGGCCCAGCTGCTGGCGACAGGGCATTCGCAGTAATTGCGGGCGGGGCTGGGACAGAAGGTGCCGGAATTGGGCACAGGAGTGGGGTTCGCGGAGGGAAGTTGGTCAGTGAGTTCTGAGAGATGATGAGGAAGTCCTACAGCAGCACCAAAAGGCCACCCGAGTCCTGGATTGCTGCCTTTGGATTGGAGGTCATGGAATGGGGGGTGACTGAGTGGGCCATCTTCATTTAGTAGAAAGCCAGCCCAGTGCAGTGGCTTTGATGATGTTAATCTGTGAACCCGGGAGGTGGCTGTGTCTTCCTAGGAGCTCTTCTTCTGACCATAACGCTGCGCTGCGCTGTTTGGTCTTGTTTTCCAGAAATCGCACAGGTGATTGCCTGCTACACTGCCACGGGTCCGGAGCAGCTCACCCTGGCCCCTGGTCAGCTGATTTTGATCCGAAAAAAGAACCCAGGTGGATGGTGGGAAGGAGAGCTGCAAGTTAGTGTCTTTTCCTTGTGTTTAAAATCCTCTGTCCAAAGTTGAATGTGCAAAATCTCAAAGGGATACAATTTCATCGCAAAGGACAGCTAACCCCGCACCGCCTCGTCCTGCGTGTGGATATCGGGAGAGTGCACACCATCGGAACCTATGTGTTTGTTTTCTGAGCTTCGGACAGCCAGTGGCAGAGTTGTGAGAGCTAAGGATTCATTGAAAGACTTATCCAAATTTGTTTTGACCCCTGAGTTCAGATAGTGAGGGTTGGTAGCATGAGAAATCATGATGAGGGACGCCTGCAGTGACATCTCAAGTGTCATGGCATTATAGAAGCAGAGCTCATCATCGGTAGCAGTATAAGGTGTGATACGAAAGCCACATCTGTACAACACAACGTATTTAGACCCGTGTGTGTGTGCGTGTGCCTGTGTCTTCAATTCACCGTTTTGTCAAGGCCAGGGAGGGCAAGGTCTGTATATTGTGGTGAGCTGTGCATATGGGGCAGCAAGTTAAGAAATCAAGTGCCAGCAGAGTGCGGGGTGAGCCAGAGGACTAGAGAAACGTGTCTTGGGTGGAATGAAAAGCTTGCCTGGAGTAGAGCCAGAGGTTAAACTCGTCTCGGGCAGCTGGCTGGTGGGCAGCCATAAAACCCGTCCAGCAGGGCTGACCACACTGACCTTACAGGCTCAGGAATCTGACCTTGACCTCTGGGGTCTCGGGACCCACTCCTCTTTGTACTGTTGTGCTGGTGTCGCCTCAGGCTGCCCCCAGGTGCTCCTCTTCCCTTCTCAGCCGCTCCCCTATTCATCTTCCCAACCATCGGCGACATCTCCGTTCCAGCCCCATTTCATTTGGTGGTTTGCTCTCTTGAAAACAGGTGACTCCCCTAGACTCTCTTAGCCTCACTGAGAGTAACGTGCCCCACCCGTGGTTGTCTCCCAGCCCTCCCCCAACCCGCCAGAGCTTGCCATATCCCACCTCCCCCAGAAGCTTTGTGGCCATCCCACCAGCAGCAACCTCTTCTTCCCCTGAATGATGGTGGGGTCCCGATGCCCACACCACTCTTGGTATTTAATACTGATGTTGATGTCATTACTTAGCTTTTCACACACATTTCTCACGTCTGCATGTAGGTTATCAGCTTTCTGAAAGCAGTAACCATAGTTTTTCATCCTCACATTCCTAGCACCTTGCTCAGAAGAGAGTTTTGAACCGTTCTGGCAATCCACAGTAAAGTGGGTGAATTGCCGTGCACGGAGGGCTTCTGGCACTTTCACTGGATACACACATGAAGAAATTGCCAGTGAGCTCTGTGTTCCGTCCTTGTGAAGCTGCAGGGGCATGGCAGAGTCGTTGCAAGCCATGTGGTGGGTACTGGACAGATGAACACGTGGGGGCTTGCAAATGAGAGGCTGCCGTCGTGGGCAGATTCCCTGTAAAAATAAAAGCTTTAGCCCTTCAGCCAAGGGCATGAAGTCTATCAGAGCACAAGGAAAGGGAAATTTGATCTGCGTTCTACAAGTAACCCAGATGTATCCCTCTTAATAAATTGGCAGATGGGAGGGCAGAGTTAAGGTGGAGGAAGCTTTCTTATCTCTTAGCTTCATTTTCTTATTTTGGGAATAGGTAATATATTCACATGGCTGAAAATTCAAAAGTGAGGGTCACCTGGCCGGCTCAGTCAGTGGAGCATGTGACTCTCAATCTCGGGGTTGTGGGTTTGAGCCCCAAGGTAGGCGTAGAGATTACTTAAAAATAAAATGTTGAAAAAGTAATAAAAAAATAAGTAAAATGCAGCAGTGAGCAAAAGGGGATGCAAAATGTCTCCCGCCCACCCCATCCTCAAAAGCAACCGCTTTTTTTCTTTTTTTTAATGCTTATTTATTTTTGAGAGAGAGCGTGAGCAGGGGAGAGGCAGAGAGAGGGAGACACAGAACCCGAAGCAGGCCCCAGGTTCTGAGCTGTCAGCACAGAGTCCGATGTGGGGCTCGAACCCACGGACTATGAGATCATGATCTGAGTTGAAGTCGGGCACTTAACTGACTGAGCCGCCCACGTGCTCCAAAAGCAACTGCTTTTACCAGAGTCTTGCTTTCTAGAGATACAGCGCGTGTGTGCATGCACGTGTGCACACGGGTAAACCAGTTTGAGTTCTCTGTTGCCATTGGTGTAGTTGCGTGGTCATAGCACTGCTCAAGATTCTCAACTAGACTCTTCCATCTCACAGAGTGAGTCAGAAATTGTAGGTCTCAGCTCACCACCTTTATTATCCGTTCCTCCATGTCATAGGCTATCCCTTTCCGACAGCACCCAGCATGTAAACACTCAGTAAACGGGTCTTGTGTTGAATCAGATGGAAGCGAAGGAGAAAAGAATGGCACTGGGAATGGCTGTAGCCGTCACGGAGGCCTGACGGTCTTTGAAAACAATGTCAAGTTGAGACTCTTTATGTCCTGTAAATATTACAGTATGTTATCTTGTATCGTCCAGAAGAATGAGGCGTGAGGGTAAATAGGGACTTACCACTAACTAGCTTATGACGCCAAAACTCACTTAACTTTTCTGGGCCTCACTTTCTTTATCTGGGAAATGGGAGAAGTATTAGGATTCTCCCTTCCGGCATTGTGCAGATACATACACGTAACCTGCCCAGTGCAGGACGTGACTCAGCAAAAGCACCAGTAAGCGTGGCCTGCTGTGATTAGTAGTGTTTTATGATTGTTACTACTTTCATTCCTGTGAAATCCGTATGTCATGTTGGCATTTGCCATAATCTCTACATTACCTGAAATTAACACATCAGAGCCGGCGCTGCCCGAGCAAGGGTTCTAGCTAGGACATACCACATCACACGGAATTGCGATCCGCCCAGCCCAGCCCATGCAGAAACACTCCAGGCTTTGCTGACCAATGACTGCCACAATTTGAATTTGAGCTACGGGGTTTTCGTTGCATAATCTAGTAAGTAAGTGAGAGATTCTACTGTGTTAATGCCCCTTGGTTTGCAGTTTTCTATAAACTGTACAAGTGCTCTGTTGCATAGCAAAAACTTCATCACGAAGGATCATGAACCTCTTAAACATTTTGATGTAATTATTTTCTTACTAGGCACGTGGGAAAAAGCGCCAGATAGGCTGGTTCCCCGCTAATTATGTAAAACTTTTAAGCCCTGGGACGAGCAAAATCACTCCAACGGAGCCACCGAAGCCGACGGCGTTACCGGCAGGTAGGTGGTTTACGATCTCTATTTGGAAGATGGCCTGCGGGTCACGTTGGTCTTTCCAGTCGGTTTTCTCCTGAAGTATCTTAGATTGTTTCTCACATCTGCTGTAAGCACTTCCTGTGCTTGCCGGGACTGATACCCAACTAATGTGATCTGGAATATGTTTTTCAAAAGGACCAAGTATCTAAGCAGCTTTGCTGTCCTGGGTACAACAGGGCCCTTGTTGGAACCCTCTTCCTAAAGCAGCCATGAATGCTGCAGCATTAAAGCCAGATTTTTCTCTTGATTTCCTTCCAACTATTTAATTTGGGATTTGGGCGAGGGGGTGAGGGGACAAAAGGGAGCTCCTAAACATAAATGGCTGGGGTCTAAATAGGTCAGGAGATAGAGCTGGAGGCCACGGGGTTCTGTTGGTTGCAATATGCTGTTCACTGAAGACTAAAATAACTCCCCTGTGACATTTCCTGTGAACAGAGGGGCTTCGCTTACTGGGCAGGATGTTGCACACACTCTCCTAAAGGACTCAAAAGAACAGAGGGCACTGCGGCTGAGCCGGTTGGCTATTTTCTGCCCGAAGAGACCAAATTAGATGCTTTGGTAATATTTGAGGCGGGTGAGGTCAGGGGAGCAGGATTCTGCCTTAGGTCTTTAAAGCTACCAGTTCTTGGGTGGCATTTGTGGAAAATGCAGAATTTTCATTCGTGTCCTTGCCATACATCCCGGTGAAATCAGATTCACACTTGGCAGCCTTTGCAAGAAACGAAAGGATTGGCAAACCGGGACTGTGCCCAGCCCCAGCTGGGCCTCTCTGCCTGAGCTGTGGCCTCGTGTGGGCGGAGGGGTGTGGTGCCAGCTGGATCCCCCCACCCTCCCCGCCTTGGGAGGATGCCTGGCAGTTCCCTCTCATCAGGTTGGTTGAAACCCACAGAAAGGATTTGCTGAAGCGATTCAGTTAGCTGGAGAATTTGAAAAACCTACACCCATATACAGGTTGGTTAAGAAAGATTAATTAGGGGCACGACCTCACCGTATGGTCTTAACTAAAGTGTGATAATGCCAGGAAACGAAGGCAGTTTAACCTCCCATAGGTTGGAGGGAAAAAGAGACAAGAAAAATTATTCTTGAATGTGGAAATTTCTCCTCTGAGACAAAAGTTTGAGACACAAAGATAGAGCAGAATAAAACACGGATTTTTACTGTTCAGGAAGATTTGGGTTTGCGGGGAGATCAGATGATAATTACCTTCCACCTTAAAAAGACAAAAGAAGAAGCAAGAAAGGAAGCAGAGAACTGTAGCAAAGTCCCCGGGATGCACGGGATGCACGGCTGACCCGGCTTCCAGAGTCAGCATTTTTAAGGAGTTCCCCTCCGCTCAAATAGAAATGATTCCATGAGCGTTCAGTCATCAGTGTAAATTTTCTGCTGACAAGTCCACATGAGAAAGAGGAAGGGTTTATACAAACTAAAGACTCTATGTGAAATTTTGCTGTCGTCTTGGTTTTTAACCCATCTTCCTCTGCTGCCCTCGCTCTGCCCTGTCCCGAAAGAACAGCACTAACACGTGGGCATATCTGATGACCCCAAGTGGCCCCTTCCGCGTGCCTCTCGGCCGGGCAGCTCTCACCTGACCCTGTGTCTTCCGCAGTGTGCCAGGTGATCGGCATGTACGACTACATCGCCCAGAACGACGATGAACTGGCCTTCAACAAGGGCCAGATCATCAACGTCCTCAACAAGGAGGACCCCGACTGGTGGAAAGGAGAAGTCAATGGACAAGTGGGGCTCTTCCCCTCCAACTACGTGAAGCTGACCACAGACATGGACCCAAGCCAGCAATGTAAGTGCCTGAGCGGCTCCGTTGTCTCTCCTGTCTGGTTCCTTATGGTAAAACATGCAGCATTGCTCTGATTCTGCCGAGCTTTGTTTGCAGAACGTAAAGCTAGACCATTGCTGCATTCGCAACAGTCTCTTTGAAGACCTTCTGTAATGCAAGACTTTTATCTTGTGGGGTTGTTTTCTTTTCTTTTGTTTTTTTTTTTTCATTCCTTCTGTAGCATGTCCCCTCCCTCCCCTCCCCCCTTTTTCCTTTTTTTTTTTTTTTTTTTTTGATCATTTTGGCACCATGCTGTTGACATGCCTGACTCATTTTCCTAGCTTGAATTTTGCTCATTGTTTTGTTTTGCTTATGTGTTGTTTTCCTCCTTTTTCTAGGAATCATATGTTGTCCATCCCCCCCTCAGGCTTGAAAGTCCTCAAAGAGACCCACTATCCCATATCACTGCCCAGAGGGATGATGGGAGATGCAGCCTTGATCATGTGACTTCCAGCATGATCACCTACTGCCTTCTGAGTAGAAGAACTCACTGCAGAGCAGTTTACCTCATTTTACCTTAGTTGCACGTGATGACAATGTCGAGTTATGACTTGCAGAGATAGAAGCAAACCTTACAAAATTACACAGGGTAGTGGGTCCTTTTGTGGCTTTCCTAGTGACTCGAATTGACTTCCCCCCCACCTTTGCACAGGTGCTTTCGATAGTTTTAAAAGTGTTTTTAAAGATATATTTTAGCCTTTTAATAAAAATCAATAAATTACTCCTTTGCCATTTTGGTTTTGCAAAAAGACCCACTATCAAGGAATTCTGCGTGTGCTATGGAAAAAAAAAAATGTTCCAAATGTCCATAAATCTGAGACTTGATGTATTTTCTTTGTTCATTTTGTCCAGTGTTACCAACGACATTGTGTAGTTTGGGTTTCCCCCGCCCCCTGCTGTGGAAGCAGAGGAATTCAGTGTATCTGTTTTAAAGCCGTGTAGAACGACCCCAATTAAACGGAAGGTGTTTGGCGCTTGTTCGTGTGTATCAGATGTACCCTGCCGAGCATGTAATAATACATCCTGTACATAAGAACTTAGTTCTTCCCATGGCGAAAGCTACCACCTTGTACGATGCTCTAATCATATTGCATTAATCTGATTTTGCACAGTGACCTTGTAGCCACAGGAGAAAGCACCTGTGTTTTTTTGTTCGGTCTCAGATTTATCTGGTTGAGTTGGTGTTTTCTGTTTGGGGTTTTTAATCTTGCGTGTTTTCATACCGTAAAATCAGTAGACGACGCCGCTGAGGTTGTCACGATCAACAGTATCTACAATCTCTCCTTAGTCTCTGTTACATGAAGTTTTTATTCCAGTTACTTTTCACGGAATGACCGATTTTGAACACGTAATTTTCTTGACCAGAAAGAATGTATAGAAGTCTCCCTGCAATTAATTTCCAATGTTTACATTTTTTTTAACTAGACTGTGGGATTTCTGCAGATTAATACGAAATGGAGCTCATGGTCCGTGTATGTGTTAGATGTGTTGTAGCTGAAGCCATGTGTGTCTTTTAAACACTAGTTGGAAGCTCTCAATAAAAATGCCCGCTGCTGACAGCACAGGACACCGGGTGGGGGGAGCCTCAGCACAGTCTCGCGGTTCCACTAATGCCTTTGTAACCTGAAGTCACCTTCTGTTTTCACGCCTCCCTCGGGGGCGTCTGTGCAGAGCCCCTCCCGCACTCACACGGCGCGGAGAATGGGGGCTGCTTCCCCTCGTTCCCTTGCGCTCCAGTATTTTCATGGATATGAATGTAAGATATATAAATACATAAACCTGCGGCTTTAACAACTGTAATACCACCTTTTGGATTAGTTACGTGTATAGAGAATTAAATTCTTCATACAAAAGTTAGACGGAAATGTCTCTGTGTTTTGATGTTGGAACCTGGCAGTGGTGACGGGGAACCAGACAGACTAGATGGCAGCCGGGGCCAGCTGCCCACGTGTCCATGGGGACGCTTGGGCTTTGAGATGCAGACGCCATCCGCTCCTCACGGAGTCTTCTTTGACCGCCCCCCCCCCCCCGCCCCCACCTTGCTATCCGCTCCTCCCTGATCAAGGAGTAGAGGATGGCCCCTTACAAGACGGGTTTTGAAGACTAGAACTACCGCGCAGCTGAGCGGTTAACTGTCTCTTCGGGCTTTTGGCGCACGTCCTTGATACATTGACAGGTGTGTGACTGGACTCAGGGTACAAAACATTTCTCTGAAAGATGTATCGTAATAAGTGTCTGATGAACATCCAGAGAACGTGTGGGTGGAGATGGAAACTTTCACGGCTTCCATACTGCTCCCCGCCATCCGTTTCTGCCTCGCACACGCCAGTCTTGTCGCCCTTGCAGAAGTAAACCAGTGTATGTGTTGAAGAAACTTTGCTCTGATGACCATGCACTTGCTTCCGATCATGAACTTCACTTAGCGACCCTCCTCGGCCCTTCATTTGAACAATGGTTTCTGTTTTGCGGGGGAGGGATCCATCACGTGTCCGGCATCCTACGGGACTCTGGGGAGAGTGTGCTGCTCAGTCACTACTGGAGACAGGGTCCCTGTCCTCATGGAGTCTGTGCTCTAATGGGAAGAACCAGCAGAAAACCAAACTACCACAGTACATGTAAATATATGTGGGCTGTGTGTGATAAGGTGATAAGTCCTGTGCTGGAAGTATGGTTGCAAGGCACCACTGAGCAGGACATCCAGTTGGGGCGGGCAGGGCGGCAGCAGGGAGAGGGTCAGAGAACCCTCCCAGCAGGAAGTGATATTTAACCTGAGACCTGAAAGAACTAGGGGCCAGATGAAGCCGGAAAGAGAAGTGGCTGTTCTAGGCACAGATGTCAGGACGTGCAAAGGCCAGGAGGTGGGTGGAGAGATCTCTGTCCCTGCCCCCGACTTGTGGAGCAAGGATCAAGACAGCAAGCCCCATCTCTTGCCCAGGACCCCTTCCCCCATATAAGCCAATGTTTCTCCTCCAGCCTTGAGTTTGGTTGAAGCGACACATTGTCAAGGTGGGTACTGCTGTGCACTCTGTAACTCTCTCTACAATCCCCTCTCTATAGATCATTCCTCCAGGCTCCCTTCTGGTCTGTGAACGGACACAGGTTGTTCCCCAGGACATGCTCTTTCCCCCTCAAACCATTTGGTTTGCATTTGATTATAGAGTGTCCATCTGATCCACTTCTCAACCAGGGGGAATGCTACCGGCATCTAGTGGGTGCAGACCAGGGATGCTGTGAACTGCACTGCAGGGCACAGGACCACCCCCACCACGGAGAATTATCCGGACTCAGATGTCACCAGTACCAAGGTTGAGAAACCCCAGTCCCACCCACTGGCCACCGTGGTTAATGTTCACCTGGTTGTTCACGGCTAACATAGGTGCCTTGCTGGCAGTCGCTGCTTTTGTTCCGTAACTACTGTTGAGTAAACTTAATCACGTAGTAAGTTCATGCTCTGTATCTGTGGCGTAAAAAGTGTCCCAGAATCTTGGTTCTATATTTTAGACTCGATCGTACTCTTCTTGGCTATTCCCCATTGTATGCAGTTTGGTACTAAAGTACTTTTAGTCCTGTTCTCAGAAAATCTGCTTAACAGGAAGTTGAATAGGAGAGAAAAAGCATCTTTTAATTAAGTTAGCAAAGTGATGCTAGGTATCTCCTTTGGCCCCAGAGTTTAAAGATGTCAGATTTTTTTTTTTTTTTTTAGTCGTTTAACAAAAACAGCTGGTCATTAAATCATTTAATTTCATAATTGGTGCCAATTTGTCATGTGAATGTATCTGCCACTGATCTGTGGGTACAGCGCCATATGGACAAGACGTGTACAAATGAGATCACCCTCCTTTTGCAGTTTTGAGCTGCCTTCCTAAGGCCAGCTGCCTCTCTGCACTGCAGAACAGGGCCCAGAGAGCTGCAGAGAGGGAACAGAGTGGCGGCCAGCGGGCCAGAGCCTGGACTGCCTCTGCGTAAAAAGGGTGTCCTGGAGAAGCTGATGTAAAGGAAGGATTCTTCCCTTTGTAAAGTAAAAAATATTACACCGTTACACACATGGCAGAAACTGGTGTTTGCCCTGTTTCTGGAAGGGAACTGGGCAGATCCAGACTCCCATAAGCAGATGGCAACTGGCCCTCTCTCTATGCCTTCTTTGATCCCATCCGAAGAAAACCCTGGTAATACCAGCTTAAGAAAACCCTCTCAGTAGTAGGTTAAAACATGGAATCACCAATATTCCCACCTCTCACCTATAAAACCGCAATTTCTGTTGCTCAATATGCTATATGCCCACCTTGGCACATAGTAGGTTAAGTACTCAGAAATGCCTGTTTGAACGAGTGGGTTGAGCCATTAATACACGAGGAAGAGGCACTGGGGGTTCCATTCCAGGCACATCACATCACCCCCCAAGAGGATACCGAGGTACATTTGCAGGCCCCTTTCCTTGAGCTGTGAGTTTCCCAACAGCAACTGTGTTCTTGGGAGGGGCTGCTCCTGGGGTCTGTTGCTCATCTGGTCCGTGAAGGAGGCCAAGGACCAGAGATGCCAGGGTGTGGCAACCTTCCTCTGGGCCAGGTCTACCCCTGGCATGGGGTCGGGGAGGCAGCCACCCAGATCGCAGTTGGGGAACGGGCCCAACAAATCACAGCCCTGCTTCCTGGCAAATTGAAAATTAATTCCTGAGAGTGAATATTCATTTTTTTCTTCTAGCAAAAGTATACGTTAATCCTATTCATTTCTTTTAGTTCCAAAACACCCAAGAGAATTTTTATGAAAAACTACATTGACTGCCAGTGGTCCCAAAATGCACAGGAAAAAAAAAAAAA
This sequence comes from Panthera pardus, assembly GCF_024362965.1. NCBI lineage: Eukaryota > Metazoa > Chordata > Mammalia > Carnivora > Felidae > Panthera > Panthera pardus. The sequence continues at coordinate 11,364,462 of NW_026526721.1, read as the reverse complement.
AAAAACAAAAAACAACAACCCAAGTCTTCAAAATGTCTGATATTTTGGATCTGGTGGGATAGGGGAACATAATAAGGTCAAAGATCACGATAGCTGTATGTGAATATTTCACTATTTCACTTCGGCCAGAATTCTCTTGGGCTTTTCTTTAAGAAAATTCCGCACACAAAAAGCCAGGTTTCCAGAATGTTTCCTGGTGTGTAGTTATTCCATCTCAAAGGGTTCCATTGCCACTCGGGGGAAAGTTCTTTTTTTTTTTTTTTTTTTACTATCTTTTAAAGTTTATTTTGAGAGAAAGAGAGTGCATGGGAAGGACAGAGAGAGGGATAGAGAATCCCAAGCAGGCTCTGCACTGTCAGTGTGGAGCCCAGTATGGGGCTCGAGCTAACTGTGAGATCATGACCTGAGCCAAAATCAAGAGTCAGATGCTTAACTGACTGTGCCAACCAGGCGCCCCAAGGAAATTCTTTAAAAACTCCCTGGGCATTTTAATTTTTATTATTTTTTAAATGTTTATTTTGAGAGAGAAAGAGAGATCACAAACAGGGGAGGAGCAGGGAGAGAGAGAGAGGGAGAGAGAAAATCCCAAGAAGGATCTACACTGTCAGGGCTTGGGGCTCCATCTCAAGAGCCGGGAGACCGTGACCTGGCTTGAAATCAAGAGCCCCATGTTTAACTGAGCCACCCAGATGCCCCTCCCCGGTCATTTTTAAATGATAGGATTTGATTCACAAAAAAATTAAAAGGTTTTGTTTGTCAAAAGTGAAAATCAGCTACAAAATTATACCAGGGCAACTTTCTGTTAAACACACACTACCTCTCAGAAACTACCAGGTTATTGTTTTACGTTGTCAACAGGCTGTGTGTGTGTGTGTGTGTGTGTGTGTGTGTGTGCGCGCGCGCGCGCCTCCGTCTTTAGCTTGGTAATATTGGGTGGGGTGGTGAAAACAGACCCATCACGCTATAGAAGATTCTGGCTGAGGCGGACCGCTGCGGTTCCCACATCTGCCCCGCACCTGAGGTCAGGGTGATGTTGCAAGCCTCGAAAGAGGAAGTGTCCCCTTGACTCTGCCCGTCGTTTTTTAAAGTTGGGCAGATCCTCCTCTTCGTGTAGTTGCTCCCGAGTGACCTACAAGGGGCAAAAGCACTTTATCTAACGTTTTTCATCAAGGAGCCAGTTTTCACTCCATTGAACGACTTGATTCCCCTGGTTTCTTCCCCTTCTCCGTCCTGTGCTGCCCCCTCCCTTCTTGGTCCCCTGTCACACACACTCGAGCTCAACGGGTCCACCCGCCGCACTCCAGGCCCCACCAGGAAAGTGGGGGGAGGTCTAGGGGCGGGAGGGGTGGGCGCACGCGCGCATGTGCATGCAGAGAGATGCCACCCACCTACCCACCCCCACCCCCCCCTTCCCCCCTCCCCGCCCCCGCTCCCCGATCGGTCCACGAAATCCAGATCAGGGAGAGCCGTGCGCACTAGCCCTGGCTGTGAGCTGAGAGCGTGACGTGCTCAGAGGCCCCTCCCCCTCTCCCTGGCTAGTCCTTTGACCTTGTGCCACGTGAGAACAGCAGCACCTCAGCACCTGCCGCCTCCCATAACCACGACTGTGTGGAAAGGTGGAGACCAGGTTCCTCTTCCGTGTGCGGTTCACTCATAGCTGGGGGGGCGGAGGAGCTGTTGCCCGATGCCGGCACCTTGTGGCACCTTCTCAGTGCTCAGGCTCAGGACGCAGCCGCCTCCTCAACCCTTCTAGTCCTGCTCACCCCCACTGCAGGATCTTCCAAAGACACAGGCTTGCCAGAGACGCCCGTGCCCAGTGCCACCCCAAGAACGGTTGCCGTAGCGTCTCCGTTTCCATGGCTGGCCTCTGCCAGAAAAACATGGCGCCAAAGATACTAACACGGCCTGTCTACAAGTTCAGGGTAATATTTCATTCCATTTCTCTTAAAGTTTTGGAGTGTTTTATTTTCCTGTAGGCAGATAGTGGCGATGGAGGAGTCCCACGTAACGGTACCCTGGGCTTTTATAGAGGCCAGGAAGGGATACAGGGTGGTGGTTCGGGACATGGGTTCAAATCCCAGCTCTCCCACTTCCTAATTGTGTGACTGTGGCCAAGTGACTTAACCCCTTTGTGCTATAGTTTCCTCATTTACATATGGAGGGATAATAATTGTACCCAGCAGGCAGTAAGCCCCCCCACAGACAATAGCCTTCTTGTCGTTCTTACAGGAGAGAAAAGGCATTTGCACCTGGTCCTGGGCGTGAAGGAATCCATTTAACTGGCTTCCTCCTTTCTTGCAATAAACCGAGACAGAAGGTTGTGTGCATTTTAAGACTTTACAGAAAGCAGTGCTTTTGTAGATAAGGGATTTTGCAGAGAGAAGATTGGACAGCTTCCTTAAAACCTTCAGCCATCTCATTCATTTGTGCACAAATCGGGGTCCCCTGTTCCCCAGTAGTGGGAGGCCCACCTGTGTTGGAGTAAGCACCTTCCTCATGCTCCCTCAATGTGCGGTGACACCCAGCCCCGTCAGCGGACGCTTGGCAAATGGGAGAAGTTGCCCTGTGTTTCAACGCGGCTGGCGTCAGGGAGGCCGACAGAGCAAATGGAATGTGCGAGGCTTCTAAATGTCACGTCCGTGGACCCAGTTGGCAGGCCCGTGCAGCGCCCCACAATAAACCTGTCACACATGCATTGAGTCACTGGATCCCTTATTTCTCATCTCTGCATTCTGTGGCCTTGTGTTCTCTCACCAGCAAAGAAAGACTGGAATGTTTGGCCCCCAGACGTGCCAGGAGCTCGTTCTTTTTGTTCTTTGTGTTTTGTTTTTAAGCAACCGTACAGCTTGGATAAGGGACATGTGTCACAAGGGTGGGGGGCACCCCAAAGCGCCGTCTCCAGCACACTTAAAGACTGGGAGATGAGTTCTCTCCTGCCCCGTCGTGGACACCCGGACATGCCTCTCAGCATCCACGGCTTTGGGTCTTGGATGCGTCTGGTCTGTTTGCCAAGCCTCCGGCAGGGTTTGAACCCTATGATCTGTCCCAGCAGAGAAGTGGAAGCCAGGATGACCCTCTCCTCTGTGGGGCATTACCTTGTCCTTCTCAGGCCGCTGTGGGAAGACCCCCACATCTGAGTCCTCAGTACGACCCTCCAGTGTCACGGGCTCCCTCGTGGTAGGAGCCCTCACCCCATCCTCAAGGGACAGAAGTAATCTGCCAGTCCTCTCCCCTCCCTCCCCTGCCCCTCCCCTCCACCCTGCTGTGTCAACAGCTCCTGGGAGACCAGGAGGGGTCCAGCCTGCCTGCATTTCCTGGCAAGCACCTCCTCTCCTGCACTCCCGGAGAGGAGAGTCGTGGCCAAGGAACACGGGGCCAGGTGACAGGGCTGTGCTCAGTGAGACACAGACCGGGCGCCTGCTCTCATGGAGCTTGTAGGAGCCAGAGGAGAACACCAGCTCACAAATAAGTCATTTCAGCTGCTGCTGGATGAAATGGGCCAGGATGTGACTGAGGGCCAGGGCTATCGCAGATGGGATGGCCCAGGAAGGCCTCTGTGGAGAGGTGGAGGTCTGACTGCAGAGGAGTTGGCAGGCAAAGGTCAGGGAGAAACGTGTTTCAAGCCTGAGGGATAGCAAGCGCAAAGGCCCTGAGGGTGACCAAGTTTCTCCAGTCGTTGCATGAAGACCGTAGCCTTCTCTTTTTTTTTAAGTTTATTTATTTATTTTGAGGGGGGGAGGGGGGAAGGTTGGGGCAGAGAGAGACAAGCCCACACCATTAGCACGGAGCCCGATGCAAGGCTTGAACCCACAAACCGTGAGATCATGACCTGAGCCCAAACCAAGAGTCAGTCGCTTAACCGACTGAGCCATCCAGGCGCCCCAGGACCATCAGCCTTCTAACCCGTCCCTGCTCCGGTCTCACTGTTTTCCAGCCTCTTCTCCACCCCGTGGGCAGAGAGCTATTTTAAAAATGGAAGTTGCAATCTGCTAACAATCATCCAGGGCTTCCCAGTGATAATGGCCCAAATCTCGCAGCTGGGCCTCAAGGCCCTGCCTGATCTGCTCCCTTCTCCGGCCCATCCGGCCGGACCCCTCTCTTCCCTTCTCCTCATGGAGAGCTCCTTGTGCTTCGTCTTTAGCACAGCTCAGTCATCGCTTGCTCAGGGAAGCCTTCCCTGATCGGCGCCTTCCTTTCTGAGCTGCTGGTGGAACCCATAGACGGCTGCCGTCATCCAAACACCTTCCAGGTTTCTAACACCAAAAGGTGTGGCAGGTGCAGGGCACATGGGCCTCCAGCTTGCAGGAGGGGACCCTGATGCTTGAAGAGGGGAAGCCCTGGGCTGAGCCCCTTCCAGAGCTAGTCGTTACCATCCCGATCTCACATTCTCTCTGCCCCCTTTTGAGTAACCGTGAGGACCCTCCACAGCGGTCCAGGCTTCTGTTGCTGCGGTGGGTTTCCAAGACGCCCTCTTGAAAACCCTCTCCTCTGACCTCCAAACCACTTGATGGAAGTGCCCACCTGCATCACTGGTCCGCACATGCTGGGTGTGAACCGGGGAGGAAATGAGCAGTGTGGACAGCGTGGACACGGGCCCTTTCCCCACCTAGAGATCCCATCCCTCAACCTGCCAGAGTGTCATCGGTCTGGGATCCGTGGACACCCGTTGTCCGGCCCCACTCTTGCTTGTCTCGTCCTACCCGACCTGCACCTCCCTGCTATCACCACAGTCTCCTCCCCGCCTTACAGCCCGTCCCCCCCCCGCCCCCCCGCCTCCCTGTCTTCTCCACCTTGGTCCTCCCATCTTCCCCCTCCTCCTCTCCTTGCTGCCCAGCCCAGCTCCACCGACTCGCCGTGACTCAGCTCTTTGCTGAGCTGCTAGTAACTCATCATACGTGAAGATGAGTGGATTTTAAGACTCAGACACACGCACAGACACACAGATACTCATCTCCCGCCCAAGACCGTGAGCTCCCTGGGGGGCAAGGCCGGATCCCACAAAGACCCACACAGGAACAGCACTTACAAGTAGCGATGGTACCTCCCCTTGTACGATTGATTATTGTGCGACGCCCCATCTCCCCGGTAGCTCATGAACCAGAGGACAGCGCCTGCCTTGCACCCTTGCATGTCGTGACCGCCCATGGCGGTCGTTCAGGAGCCCTGTGTGGACGGTCTCGCTCCTTCCTCCCCATCTAGGCTGCAAGGAAAGGACACATCGGTGCTCAGTCTCTGCGCTGCATGTGACCTCGAACCCTGCACAAAGCTGTGTTTGGGAAGCCACCATGGCTTAAAAGATAAATTCACGTGAGAAGACCCTGGGACTGGAAATGAGCTTAGTAGTCAAAAGAATTGTCATTCATCATTCTTATAACCGCCCTAACTACCATATATTTATGCGTGTATTTGGTTTTCTGTCTCCCCCACTAGAATGGAAGCTCCATGAAAGCAGGGACCTGAGCGCAGCTATGCAGTTGCTGGAAATGAGCAGGAAATGTCCCGGGCTCAGGTTGTCTCTTGTGTCCCACCGGGGTCAGTTTGCCAAGTTAGGAGAGACCGCAGGGGACCGGGCTATGCTTAGACCCTCGAGAAGAAAGTTCCACTGGGACGAGGAGGATGCCTGCCCCTCTGGACCGCCAGAGCTGGGTCCCGGGACTGGCCAGCCAAGGGTCACTGTCAGAGGAGACACAGCCGCCTTGACCCAGCCTGGCTACCGCCGGCCCAACAGCCTCGGGCGCCACGGACCAGACCATCTTCACAGCCAGGTCTTTTGGGAACGCGTTGGGAGAGGAACGGGGACTGGCCACCCTCGGGCCTACTCTTTGGTTTTCTTGTGGGTCTCCATCTCCCAAGACAGCAAGAGCGGAGGGCTTATTCCTGATAGCAGAAGTCACCGTGCACCTGTGGACTCCGCTGTCCCATCGATACAAGGAGGCCGATGAGCAGAGTGACCTTTTTGAGCTCTAGGCCTAGCATTGGGGGTCAGGTGGTGGCAGTGTGACCTCCAGGGACACAGCGTCAGAGGCCTGTCTGAGCTCCAGGTCATGGACAGAGGGACGGCATTCTGGGTTACAACCATAGTTCCCTTTGGACAAGTCGCTTGAGGGACCCACCTGGGTCTGGAATCGGTTCAACAATTGTGACGCTCTTGTGCTACATGAGCCTGGACAGATCTAGTTTCTGAATTTTGCTCCCTTTTCGCACCAGGTGTCTTGATTTCGGGGCTCCCTCTGATGGAGTGGTCCTCACTCTGGGCTGCACGTAGGAGCCTCCTGGAAGCTTCCACATGTTACAGAGGCCCGGGCGGAACCCCGGCCAGGTGGATTTGATTGGTCCAGGCTACCGCAGGGACACCGGGCCTTCTAAATCTCCTTAGGTGATTCTAAACATGCGGCCATTCTCAGGGGCCACAGCCCTCACCCAGCCTCCGTGAAGCTGCCACCGCGATCCTTCCGAAACACGGCCCGGACCTTTCCCAGCTCTGCAACCAAGACAAAAATGTAGACGTCTCACTCTGCTGTTCAAACTCCTTGACTGTACCTCCCCCCCCTCCCCGGCCGAACTGTGTCCCCCTCCCCCACCAGATTGAAACGTTGAAGCCCTTCCCCCCAGTACCTCAGAATATGACTGTTTCTGGAGCTGGGGCCTTAAAGAGGTCATTAAGTTAAGATGAGGCCATCAGGGTGGGCCCTACCTCCAATGTGAAGAGGACATTTGGACGCAAAGAGTCACCAGCAATGATTTTGTAACAGAAGAAAGGCCATGTGAGGATGCAGGGACAAGATGGCCACCTGCCCGCTAAGGAGAAAGACCTTAGAAGAAATCAGACCTGCTGGTACCTTGATCTTGGACTTGCTGCCTCCGGCGCTGTGAGACTCCATTTCTCACGTGTGAGCCGCGTGGTCTGTGGGACGTGGTTACAGCAGCGTTAGCTGACTAATACGTCACCTTCCCAGCAAGGCAGGAGGCATGGTGGTTCAGAAGAGTAACTCCGGGGTAGGACCCCCTCTGCCATTGATTAACGGAGGCTTTGGCAAGTCACTTAACTTCTCTGTGCCTCAGTTTCCCTGTCTGTTCAATGGGAGAATAGGCGTAGTAGCTGCCACACAGGATTGTCGGTGAGGACTCTGTGAGTTCACCTACATACAGCGCCTGGAACCGTGTGGCTCATGCGAGCATGCAGTGTTGACTTTCTTTACTCCCTGTTACCCCAGCATCTGCTTTCCCTCCTCACTGCTTTCTCTCTATTCCCCTTTTCTCCAACCACTTCCTCTACTTGGATCCCTCGCTACGTCCCCACCCGAAACTGCCATGTGCCTGATGGAGTCCAAGCCAAATCCCTGCTTCTCTGGAAGATATTCCCAGGTCCCTCTAGTCAAACCTACTGCCTCTCATTCCAATAAACATGTGTCTGTACTTCTAACACCCCAGCCTGCTTTGTGTACCCGAAGGATTTACTTGCGGCCGCTGCTGAGGGTCCCTGAGATACCGCAGGGTGGTGGGTATTGAAAGCAGAGGCTCAGCAAGAAAGGAAAGCAAGGGTGGTAACATCAGTGGGGCCAGGAATGAGCGAACGAGTGCACACCGTGGGATGCTCGACGCCGCACCAGGGATCCCAGCATCCGTTATAAAGCCATGAACGCCATGCCTTTAGTTAAAAGTGACCTATGGCAAATTAAGAGAGAACCTATCCCTGAGAGTAATTTGATTTTTGCAAATTCTCAATAGTCATTAAACTGCCTGGCACCCCATGTAGACTGGATTCCCCTTCTTAGAAGAATTGTTATTCTTCTGGAAGCCACCTTGACCCTTTGAAGCTACGGGGTTAATGCTGAGTGTGGCTGAATGGAAGCCCCCAGAGGGACCCAGCCTAATGGGTCTAGCGAGTTCCCCCAGAGGGACCCAGCCGAATGGGTCTAGCGAGTTCCCCCAGAAGGACCCAGCCTAATGGGTCTAGCGAGTTCCCCCAGAGGGACCCAGCCTAATGGGTCTAGTGAGTTCCCCCAGACAGGCCGGAGAGGGCTGCCTGGGTTCAGCCGGACATAAGGCATTGGGGGGTCTTTGGTGCCATCAGGTGACATTCCCCCTCCCCCCCACTACAGGTCCCCATGCCCATCCAGCTCCTCTAAACCCCCATAAGAATCCAGTCTTAAGGACTTCAACGCTGAGGTCTCAGGGACGGGCAGCTTGCAGTGACGCCCTTTGTGAGTTTCCTGTGCTTTGGCCAGAACCAGAGTCTAGGTGGGATGCCCGAGCCTCTGGTAGACCAGGGCTCCCCAAGGACAAGGACCCAGCCCGCCTCATTCACCACCAAGTCCCAGCTCCAAGCACAGCTGCACAGGGGGAGCGCACAAGTTCACAGCTTAGAGAATGGGATTGTGGGGGGAGAGGGGGGGAGGAGGGAGTGCTCTGGCCGGAGAACCTTCTTTATGTCGTATCCATTGCAGCCTTTCCTACATGACAAGCCATCCCACATGTGCCATTCTGTCCAGGAGGTCGAAGGCAACACAATCAGACTCATTTTCCCAGAAAAATCCAGTGTAGCCTGGCAGGAGCCACGAGAGCCACGAGGCCCCTGTTCCCTCCATTGAGGCCCGCCCTGGAGAAGGCTTCGGTGTAGACAGGAGCTCCAGCTCCAACAGGCATCCCGGTGAGCGAGGCCATTTAGCCGGAGAATTTGGGCAGAATGTCCCCACAGACACTGGTATATCCTTTCTCTTAAAGGTGAAAAACCATTGCCTGAGTTTCCATATTGTGGGATTTCTCACCTGGCCCCTCTGGCATTATGCCTTCTGTGATGTCATGTACTACCCACCTTATTGCCTTCCCGCTTCCCGCCTTATCTCCCATAGTGTCCCTGCACCTACTTGGCATACTGGCCCCACACCCCCAACATAATGGCCCCATCTTCCCTGATGCAGAACCCCACCCCCCCCCACCCCCCCCCCCCCCCCACACACAAGTAGGACCTCCTCGCAGAGCCTTCCTCCCTCGGGACAAGGAGCATGTACTTCTGAGCCCTGCAGACTCTACTATCCTCGCAGACCTGCAGGAACGTTCTCCGCTGCTTGCTATTTCAAATTTAATTTCCATGTTCGCGTCTCCCTCCCAGCTGTGAGTTTCCTTGAGGACAAGGGCATTATCTTGCTCATTCCTGTGTCTCTTGGGCTTCGTAGGAACTTAATAAATATTTATTGACCATCTTAGAGTATATTTTGGCCCTTTCATAACAGGAACGAGGCCTGTTTATTTGGTTTATCCAGTGGCCGGCTTGCTGTGGGGGCTGGTTTGGTTTTTAAAATCATGGGCCTTGTTGAGAACGGAAGGAGAAGGGTTGGGAATGAGAGGGGCGACGCCCCGGTTGTACCCTAAGTACTTCTGTATCCTTTGAACTGTTTACACCCAGCATGTGTTTATGTACTAGTTTTGTAATAAAGCAATTTATTTAGATTATGCTGTTCCTATGAACGTTGTCCCATTGAGGTGACAAGATGACCTTTTTGGGTAAGATTTTCCCACATTCTCTCCAGTGCCCCAGACTCAACTACTCTCAAAGGGGTCTCACGGCTACTCTCCACTTTGTGAATGTGTCTAACTACGCAAAATTACAAGGGACAGCACAGAGATTGGGAATTTTATGTGGGCTGTAATTAGGGATCGGTTTTAAGTGCCCAGAGTCGCTTGCAATATTATTTCAGCTGTGAGTGGATTATAGTTCGTTTTAAGAATCCCTTCATCACACCGAGATGTCCGTGAAAAGTTATTTGCTCTGCTTTATTCTCTCATTTTTCCCCGGGAAAGGGAGCCAGAAAATCATGTTTATCCTGGTTCCCAAAGGAGAGAAGAACCACGTCCCTCCACCCTTAAAGAAAACTCTCTTATTTGCAATGTCTTTTCCATTTACCCCGCTCTGAATAATGGAGTTTTTAAACTCGTTTGTTTTTCTAAATATTAAATTTTCAAAGGAAGGATATTTTTTAGCTCAAAGTACCTATTTCCAGCCTGTAATGGTCTTCTTGGTCTGGCATCCAGCAGCAAGAACTTTTAAAACAGCATCGTGTGGGTCGGTTCAGTAGCTAAAAAGACCATTCAAAGCCAACACTGTTGGCATACAATGCTGAGACGAATCTCCCCACAAAATCTTTGCTTTTTGTTGTACACTGGGGCCTGGAGAGGCCATCTGAGCCAGTCCCCTGCCTCCAGGCAGGCTGGTAGGTGGACGGCGTGGGGTGGAATTTGTGGCGGCAAGCAACCCAGAGTCACATGGCACCTGTCAGCTGGGTCAGCTCTGACATGGGTCCTCTGGGTGGATGGACGGGAATGCTGGAGCTGCCCGGAGCAGGAGGCCGTGCAACCTCCTCGTGCCCCCCCTTCCATGTGCAACAGACCCCCCAATTCACCCCAAACTGGCCCCGGGAACCAGGGATTCTTGGACTAATAGCCTAAGTCCACTCTAGACCTTTTGCTGTTGTTCGGGCTCCGGGCTTCTTCAAAGCCGTACCACGTAGGGGAGCCAGGGGGCTCAGTCGGTTAAGAGTCGGGACCTTGACTTCAGCTCAGGTCAAGATCTCACAGTTCGTGAGTTCGAGCCCCGCGTGAGGCTTTGTACTGACAACGCGGAGCCTGCTTGGGATTCTCTCTCTCCCCTCCTCTCTCTGCCCCTCCCTGACTTGCGCGCTCGCTCTCTGTCTCTCAAAATAAATAAATAAACTTAAAACAGCAACAACGACAACCATACCATGTAAAACTTGAAGACTCAGAACTTCTGAAATCCAAAGCAAGCCATTTCCTGTTAATGTTTCTTCCCGGGTCCTTGTTTCTGGGGCCAGAGTTCATAGCATCCATCATGTTCTCCAAGGGAAATTGTGACTGAAAGGGATGTTCAGAGGATGGGGGCAACCAGTGTCCCCCTGATGTCCTAGCCCGATGTTTGTATCCCTGCAAACACCACTGCACGGTGTGGGATGCGTCTAACAACTGCAGCTCTAAACAATATCCTAATATCCCCACAGCAAGGAAGGTCCTGGGCACCTGGGTGGCTCGGGTTAAGCATCTGAATTCGGCTCAGGTCACGATCTCACGGTTTGTGGGTTTGAGCCCCGCGTCAGGCTCTGGGCTGACGGCTCGGAGCCCGGAGCCTGCTTCAGATGCCGTGTCTCCCTCTCTCTCTGCCCGCCCCCCGCTCACGTTCTGTATCTCTCGCTCAAAAGTAAACACACATTAAAAAAATTTTTTTTAAAAAGAAAGGAATGTCCTGAAAATTCTAGGGGAGACCCTGCTCCGTGAGAGTTCCTACAAGTCCCTGTAATGTAAGGTCTGCATTCTGCTCTGTAATAAGAACAAGCCTTCCTCTCTCCTGGGCTCTTTGACTCATTGACAGGACAGTTTGGTGAGAATAGGTGACAAGTGAGATGTTTCCTCCCAAACTGAAGAGTGTTTCCCAGGTGGCTTTCTTAATGAAAGCCCAAGGACTTGGTGGCTGTCACTCCACCACTCAAAAGCCGAAGCTCCCACAGGGGCTCGGCAGAGGCGGGCAGAACTGAACAGAGCGAGCCATCAGGACTTGCTTCCTTCCTGAGAGCTCGCTGACGGAGCAGTTGTTCTAATGAAGCACAGCCAACGCCCCAACCCACAAAGAACAGCTGCACCAAGCTGGTGGCTGAGCGGAGGGCCCAAGTTCCAGATTCATCTGCAGACCTGCATGGTGGTTCGTGCCCAGCTCACAGATCTGTGGGTTTATAGTTTGGCCACATTGCAGTGGCTTTGAATGAGGTCGTGGGGATGGGCGTGGAGAATATTAACATAAGGATGGCTCGTCCCTGCTGCTTTCCCAGCTCCCATCTGCCTGCCCATCCTCAAATTGTCCTGTCCCAGGAAGAGAATCTAAAGCATTCTAGAAAGAGCATTTGGCCAGGGGAGGGTACAAGACTGAGGACTAGAAGGACCCAGATGTGGAGCTCAGCTCTGGCACAGGAAAACGTTTGCTAAGAAGTCAGTGATATCATTCACCTCAGAGGGATCATCCTATTTGCGGAATCTTCCAGCATATAGACTAGGTCATGAGCCCAAGTCTAGGGGGAAGACTTTCTGGGGGGGGGGGGAAGATGGAAACTCCGAGGAATTCCTGATAGTCCAGAGCAAGCTTCTCAAACTTTAGTTTGCCTTAAAAAAATCACCTGGAGAGCTTGTTAAATCAGGTTCCTGGGCCCCAAATCTAGGTAGTCTATTCTGCAGAGGCCTGGTAATTTGCATTTCTAACAAGTTCCCTGGTGTGGCTCATGCTGCTGGTCCGGGGACCACACTTTGAGAACCACTGGTGGCTGGCAGGATGTTTCATATTGTGCTCCATCGCGCCCCCTTGTGGGGGGGAAATGGTATGAGAAAAGCAACGGAATAGGACCCCCTGCCCGCATTCCCGCCTACATCCAGGACACCTTTCAGTCTATTTTACAAATCTGGTTTTGTGTGTGTGTGTGTGTGTGTGTGTGTGTGTGTGTGTGTGTGATAAATGAAGAACCCCTCATAAAAAGGAGAGGAGAGACCACGGGCCTGGAACAGGTGGGCCCAGGCCTGTATGAAGGGCACCCCCAAGAAAGGGGGCTTCCCACCCCCCGTTCCAGCGTGCCGTGTCATGAGGCAGCCTTCGCTGATAAGCAGAGAACGTTCAAAGCCAACAAAACCCTAAATAGCCAACCAGGTGAGCAGAGGCAAGGGCAGGCACCAGCTTCCGTGCGTGTCCCATCTCAGGTCAACCGAGCCCGTTCCCTCGGGCACCTGGGGCCCCGGATGTGCCCAGCTGTCTGCAGCTGGGGCAGTTTCCCTGTCTATCTTGGGGCTTAATGCCTCTACAGGCACACGGCAGCAGCCTGGCTCATGGACTTTACCTGGCACTGTCTGAACGCTCTCCACATCTCTCTGCCCTGTGCCCAGGCCCAGCAGGAGCCTCAGCACAGCCACCTGAGCCTCGGAGAGCCAACCTCAGGACAAGCTGATGCCCTCCTGTAGCTGGGACCCAACGACAGTAACAGTTGGGCGGGGACCCAACAACAGTAGCCTGGTAGAGCCCAGGTTCTGGCGTCAAAGCGTCAGGCTCGAGTCTCGGCCACTGCAAAGCTAAGAGATTTGGGGTGAGGCAACCCGTCAGAAGCTCCGTTTCCTTGTCTGTAAAATGGTGACGCTTCCGGAGCCTCTGTGGGCTTTGAGCAGACCTGCCAGCGTAGAGCTCCTTGTGGAGCACCTGGCGTGGGGTGAGCCCTCAGGAAATACCAGCCAATTACTCCTTAGTCTTCTCTGGACATTATCGTGTCAGCGGTTTGGACGAAGGGGTGCGCTGCCTGGGTCATTTCGCTAGGCTGCCACAACAAAGGCCACACACGGGGTGGCTCAAAACAACAGAAATTTATTCTCCCACAGTTTTGGAGAAAAGTCCAAAAGCAAAGTGTTGGCAGAGACATGTCCCTCTGGAGGCCTTGGGGGAGATTCTTTCCGTGCCTTCCTCTTTGCTTCCAATGGCGGCTGGCAATCCTTGGCGTTCCTTGGCTTGCACCTGCCTCTGTCCTTGCCTCTGTCGTCACATGACCTTCTTTCTGACCGTCTCTGTATGTCTTCCTATAAGGACACCAGTCACATGGGATTAGAGCCCACGCTAACTGAGTATGACTTCATCTCAATTTGACTCTATCTCCAGAAGCCCGATTTCTGGTCACAGTCACAGTCACAGGAACCAAGGTCATAGGTATAGGTCACAGGAACCAAGGGTTCCGAGGAACAGGAACCAAGTCACAGCAACCTAAGGTCACAGCCACAGGAACCAAGAGTTAGAACTGGAATGTGAGGGCGTCTGGGTGGCTCAGTCGGTTGAGCGTCCGATTTCGGCTCAGGTCATGATCTCGCGGTTCGAGCCCCGCATCGGGCTCTGTGCTAATGGCTCAGAGCCTGGAGCCTGCTTCGGATTCTGTGTCTCCTTCTCTCTCTGCCCCTCTCCTGCCCGTGCTCTGTCTCTCTCTCTCTCTCTCTCTCTCAAAAATAAACATTAAAAAAATTATATCTATAAAAAAAGAACTTGATTGTGTATTATTAGGGAACGTGATCGAACCTGTAACACTGCCCAACTCCAGTGAGGCCACAGGGACCAGCAGGCACGAGGCCCCAGGTTCTTCGCTGTGAGGCTGTCTGAGCTTCCCTAGACTTGCACTAAAATGTCCCAATGGTTGTGTTTTCCAGGGTGTTCAGACTTACACCTCTTGGATATGCTGACCCCCACTGAAAGAAAGCGGCAAGGATACATCCATGAGCTCATCGTGACAGAGGAGAACTATGTGAATGACCTCCAGCTGGTCACCGAGGTAATGGCAGCCATGGGTGCCGGTGGGGGCCGGGGATACTGGCAGAGGTTGGGGAGAAGGGGGACCTCAGTTAAGGAGGGCTGCACCCTGATTCTCAGCCTGAGAGGTTTTCTGATGAGTGGGGAGCATCTGGATGGCAAATCACACAGGAGATTTCTACCCAAGAGAAGATGGTCGAACTCTTATCCGTGGCCCTCTGAGTCATCCCCGTAGAGGGATCACTCATGTCAGGGGATGAATGAGTCCGTGAGGAGGTGCGTGGAAGGAGACATGTGGGCTGGGGACTGGGAGTCTAGACTCTCCTCGGAGAAGTGGGTGCTTAGCCACCAACTAGTTAATGCCATAGAGCAGGCCACGTGGTCTCCCAGGCCTCAGGGTTGGCATCTGAAAATGGCAGCCATCCAGCCAATTATCTCGAGTCCTTCCTGGTGGTACATATTACCTCTGAGGAAAATCTGTTGCTGAGAGTGAAGATGTTTCCTCCCAGGTCCCCGTGCACTGCCCTGTCCCAGAGGATGCCTTGTTTTGTCTCTCCTCCTGGGTGGCTGTTGAAAGGCCTGGGCCACTTGGTCCCAGAAGGCTGAGGAGAGGCAGAGTTGGGAACCCCTGGTTTTGAAGAAGACTTGTTTATGCTCATGGGAAGTTGCCATGTTAGCAACAGGGGTTTGCAGAGCTGAATGGCAGGATCACTCTACAGTTTGAAAAACATTGTAATAGTTTTGAAACTCCTGCTCCCCCACTGCCCCTCACCTAACAGTTGTGCAACTATCTCCTTGGACAGCCTTAACCAGGAACGTCACCACCCGTTGCCCAGTGTTGAATGGGTACAGGAGGCGGGATGGGTTACTGGTCCAGGAGGCACATTCATGCATAGGAAGTCATGGTGCATACTTAGGAAAAGTGCCCCTTCCTCAAGACACTTGACTGTCACTAAATATGCAATCTAGGATGTCTAAGATGTGAATGTCACCCCCTTAGATGTGGCACTTTGGCGTAGTGGTCTGGTACATGCTGGGTTCAATGTCAGCTCAAGGACTCATGAAGAATAGGGCTCCCAGGGAACAGCCTGAGCCCAGCCACATTTATTTCAAAGATGGGACAGGCTGTCCCATCTCTAAAGACCCTTCAGAAGAACGCCCTGCCCTCCAGTAGGAGACGATGACCTCTTTGCAGGCAGGGGCTAGCCACGTGGGGCTGGGCGGAGAGCTGTGATTTACCCTGAGTCACCCAACCACGCAGAGCTTGGATCCTGGGCAGGCTCATTTCTTTCCCGGAGCCGCAGCCGGCCCCTGTACCAGCCCGGCCCAGGCCAAGGGCCCAGCGGCAGAAGACATCACCCCGGCTGCTGGTTTGCTCCCTGCTTCCTCGGGCGGCTCCCCTCCGGGTGCCCGAGGCTTGTCTATGCAGCAGACGCTGCAGGGGAGCCTGAAGGAGCCGCCCACACCCACGTGCATCCTGAAGCCCCCCACTTTTCCCGCCATGCCCACCCTCCACCGTGGGCAGGTAAGAGTGTGCGTGACTTTCGACAGGCCTCCGGGCTTTATCCTGGTGGAGTTAAGGCCCGTCCTCTAGAGTTCAGCCACCCTTCCCTGTAAAACAGTGCAGAGACCTGATGGGGAACTGCCCCCCCCCCCCACCCCCGACAACCGCTCGGGTAGAGTGGGGGAGGGGCGTCTGCTGCAGAAGCTGCGGGAAGCTTCTGGGCCTCCCCACAAAGCTGCAGACGGCCCGGTCCTCTCCATGCTCTGCAGAGACCTGTGTGCGTGTGTGTGTTTCAGGTGTAAGCTAACCGTTTGCTTTCTGAACTGCTTCGTTTTCTGCACCTGTAGATCTTTCAGAAACCCCTGATGGAGTCTGAGCTGCTGACAGAGAAAGAGGGTGCTATGATTTTTGTTAACTGGAAGGAGCTGATTATGTGTAATATCAAACTACTGAAGTAAGCCTCTCTCCCCTAACCCCGGCCTTGCTTCGTCCCCTCGGCTCTCACACACTAGCACCTCCGCGTGGCTTTGTCCGTGTGTCCCCCGTGCATGCCGCCCCGTGTTTCTTTCTGCCTCTTTTGCTCATTTCCACCCATAAGCACCACGATTCCTTTTCGCCCCCCACCCCATGCTTCCCGCACACACACCCCCAGTTTGTCATCGCACAGAGTAAATTGCCCAGTTCCTGCTTTCACTGTGGGTCTAGAGTTTCCGGAGCGAGGCCAGTCCTGGCTGCCGATCGCTGACCGGCTCCCTCCCGGGGCGTGGGGTGGCTCCCCACATGCCCGCCCGCAGGTCCGGGTCCCGTGGGCGAATACTGTTCTCTTGGGACATTCTTGGCTCCTGGGGGCGGAGAACGGTGGGTACCATTTGCTGCCCGTGGTCAGCATTTCCTCAGGTTAACGCTCTGAGAAGCTAGCCTGGAACCCCTTAAATTTTATTCCCATTTTGGTTTTTCAGAGGCAGCTTCAGGGCCAGGGAGGAAGCGCTGGGTCAAGAGACCTGTCAAGGTCTTGACCAAGTCAAGAGACCTGGGTTTGGAGCCCAACTCACTGCCCATCCTCTTTGAGCCTCGGGTTCCCCATCTGTAAACTGAGGGGGTTGGATTATGTCATCACAAAGGTCCCTTCTAGAAAGACCCCACCCCACCCCACCCCGAGGGGCCTGGGTGGCTCAGTCAGTTGAGTGACATCGGCTCAGGTCACAGTCTCATAGTTTGTGAGTTTGAGTGCCACATCAGGCTCCCTGCTGTCCACAGGAATCCCCCTTTGGATGCTCTGTCCCCGTCTCTCTGCCCCTCCTCCTGTCTCTGCTCTCTCTCTCTTTCTCAAAAATAAATAAATATTTAAGATAATAATAATAATAAAAGAATACCCCAAATCTGTGCCCAGCAGGCCATACTTTGGAACAACACTTGCTAAGAACACAGAATAGGCCTGTGGCGATCCAGCGGGCTGGGGGGGAAGGGCCGCCCCCCACGGGGGCCCCAGGTTGAAGCGCAGCCCCGGGAACCTGGAATCCATTCCCAATCTTCACGTTCCCGTAACTGGGAAGCAGCTATTTCCTAAATGTGATCCCTCATTCTTGTAAAGTAATTCCACGCCCCTCCCCTCCCCCCCCCCACTTTCTTGAGTGTGTGTTTGGGAGTGGTGGGGGGATGGGGAGAGAAGTGGGTAGAAATAAAAACATGACATCTGCTCTCTCTGTGCTCTGGAAAACAAATAATCAGAGATGACCCCCAGGGGTGCTTTGAGAAAGTGTTTCCATTATCCTCCTTGAGGAGGGTGCTGTAGAAGTTTCTGAATGTAGATACGGGTCGGATGCTTAGGCCAACATCTTGTTCTTGCTCTCCTGGCTGTGTCTTTGGGCAAGTCACTTACATTCTCTTGGCCTCGGTGTCCTCATCTGTAAAATGGGGATAATAATGGTACCTACCACGTAGGGCGGCTATTAGGGGGTCTTTAGATGAAAGTGCCTGCCTGTCTTCAGTGTTGGGCTCAGCCCCCTTGCCTTGGAGCCAATGGGGCTAGTTAACCCCTGAACCTACAGGAGCTGAACCTGAAGGGTTGGAGACAAGTTGTTTCAAAATAGCCACAAGTTTTCTGTTGAAAATATACCTACAAGTAATTTTTATTTAAGTTTACTTATTTATTTTAGACAGAGAGAGACAGAGAGACAGAGAACAAGCAGGGGAGGGGCAGAGAGAAAGGGTGAGAGAATCCCAAGCAGGGTCCACGCAGAGCCTGATGTGGGGCTCGAACTCATGAACCATGAGATCCTGACCTGAGCCAAATTCAAGAGTTGGATGCTCACCCGACTGAGCCACCCAGGCGCCTTTGAAAATATACCTACAAGTTAAAACCTCTTTCCTTGGGCAGCAATCAGTGGGCGGGGGGGAGGTGGGAGATGCATCTCACGTCCCCAAGGGCCCTTGCCCCCCAAGTCACCCTCCCTCCTGTCCTGTCAGGGAAACAGCAGCCCCTTCCTTGAGCTCTGTCACGGCCAGCCCCTTCCTCCCGTTAGCGCTGACGTGCTCCCCAGCCCCGGAGGTGGGAAGCGAGAGTGCTTACAGCTGGGAAAGCCAGGCTCAGAGAGGTCCAGTGACTTGAAGTCACACAGAAGGCAAGCCTGTGTCCCAGGCTGCTCTGTGGATGACCTACTGGAGGTTCCACCCCATCCTGCAACCGATGGAAAGAACGTGGAGCCAGGAGGTGAATGTCCTAAGTTGTGTCTGGCCCCCAGCGCCTTCTAACTTGTTCTGGGCAGTTTCCTTGGGCAGACCCCTCTCGACCCCTTGTCTTGGGACCTGTCAACTTGCAGGTGTGGTGCCTGCCTGGTCGGGCATGCAGGGTTATCCTGAGGAGCGAGGAGGTGAGCCGTACCACTGGCACACTGTCAATCATGTCAAACATGCCTGCACAGCACCGTCTTCCTGCCATCACGGTGTCCCTGTGTTCTGTCCCCTTCCTCCGATGACCTGATCAGTTAGCTTGGGTGAACTAATGTTTTTATATCCTAGATAAAATATTTAATAGGAGCCTTCTGGGGATCTGATTTCTTTCTTTTTTTTTTTCCCTTTTCTATGTCACTATGAAAAATTCTAAACAGAAAAATGAAAAGAAGTATAAGGTGAACGCCCATATTGTGGATTGTATAGTGAACATCTTGCTACATTCCTTTGCTGCATAGATTGACTTCTCCTGCAAAGGATTAACCCCAATGATAGGGGGATTTGGGGGCCCCTGCAGGCTATAAGAGGAAAGCTTTTTTGGATAAAGAGACTGTAAGGCAGCAATCCCTGCAAGGCCACATATCTGCCACTCCCGATCCAAGGGCCAGCGACTCCTTGAACTTGGGGTGGGAGGGGGAAGGACATGGGATTTAGGAGACAGATAGATAAGAAACAAATACAATGAAAATAAAGGGGTGCTAACTGGGACATAGGACTTCCTACTAATGATGCCTCTGGTTGGGGGTCAGAGCAGATGGTTTGTTCTCTTGCTGGTGAGTGGAGAGCTGTGAAATTTGCTTTTAAGAAACAGAGTAGGACAGAAAGATCTAGAACGTTTTTATGTTAAGAGTGGGCACAGGCCCCTGAGTATAGCTGTCAGAAGTGACAGAAGGGACTCAGAAGTGACATAGGGCTGTGCAAACCAGGTGTTAGGGACTGTTTTTTGTGTGTTTTTTAAAATTTTGTACAGTTTATTTCTTTTGAGAGAGACAGAGAGAGTGCGAGTGGGGGACAGGTAGAGACAGAGAGAGGGAGAGAGAATCCCAAGCAGGCTCCGCCTGGAGGGAGGGAACTTGGGGCTGGGGGCGGGGCATGGAGGAGAGGCCGGAAGCGGAGACAGGGAGAGAAGCAGAGGGCTGTGGAAGGAGAGAAGTGGAGAGAAACCTGGCCGGAGGGCAGGAGCTGCTTCCGGAGGAAGGACGGGGCCTGCGCAGAGCAGCTCGGGTGTGGAGGCAGGTCTGGACGCTGTGTCTATTGTCTCACGCTCAGTGCTCAGGGACCTGGAGCTCCGGGGTCACAGGTCACACCTCCTGGGTTCAAGGGCTGCTTGGGTCAGTATTAGCTGTGTGAGTTTGGTCAGGTCTCTCGGTTTCCCTAGGCCTCAGGTGTGCCACGGCCAATAGGGAGAGTTAGCAGTACACATGAGAGTGTTTGTTTGATACGTAAAGCACGTATTAATAAATGCAAGCTCTGTTGACCATGTGCTTGCTCTGCGGACCTCAGAGGGTCGGGAGCGCTAATTCATTCAGCAAACACCGAGCGCTCTTTGAAATGTCCATTCGCTGATTGCTTACCAGCCGTTCGGCCTCCACCCAGTAAACCTTTAGATGAGATTACAAACCAGCTCACCAAAGGGCAGAGCTGTGGCAGCTGAGTCACGTGACCCGGGAGCCTGGTGACACCCTCCGTTCAAACCCATTCAGGCCCAGTCCTGCCTGTGCAATAGAACATCCCAGAAGGAGACCCACGAGTGAACCTAACAGGTACCTGGTCCATAGTAGGAGCCTAGTTTTAGGTCTGGCCCCTAGGTGGACAACTGGAGTCTGCAAGTGTGGGGTTCCAGAACCCAGGTGTTGGTTTAACCTCTTCACGACAATGCCCATCTTTCTTCTTTTCTCCTTTCCTTGTCTCCTCCATTATTATTTTTTTTAAGGGGGTGGGGGAGGGGGTGGTACTTTTATTCTCTTAGAGAAAGATTCTTTTGCTCCTCCTCATAGGAAAATGATGGAATGATGGAATTTCTTCCACTGTCCATCCATAACCAGTTTGTAACATGGTTATTCAGGGCTCTGGTCCCCCAGAACTGGGGGTGACATCATCCCCAATTGAGCAAGTTGAGGAAATTTCTACATGTTGGGAGACATTTAATACCAACCCCCTCAATGAGCAATGGCCATTTGGCTATTCTGAGGGTATCAGGCTGCCACCCCTCTCCCCCCAAGCTGCCAGTGTTGACGGGCATCTCTCCCTACAAGGGCATCTGTAGAGAGAGAATTACTAATTGTTCAGACCACATAATTTATTTTCCCTAAAATTTCTCTCCCTGACTTGTTTGCCCAGTCCAAGGATTATTCCTTTAGCCAAAAATGTAGGAGAAAGAAAATAATGTGATGTGAAGTTTTTAAAGCCTAATGCTAATATTGCAAAGCTTCCTTGGAATTCTGTAGCTTTATCCTTACCTCAGGGCTTCTCTAACATGACCGTGAAAGAAGCCAAAGGTTATGTGAAAATCATATATTGTACCATTCTGTTTCATCCATCCATCCATCCATCCATCCACCCATTCACCCATCCATCCATCCACCCATTCACCCATCCATCCATCCATCCATCCATCTATCCATCATCATTGGGGTAGGCAGAACACATTCATGCCTCGTGTTGTGGTCCTGCCGTCAGGGTGCATTGCTATCCTTGCTGGCTAGAAGCCCAGTGATATGTCCTCTAGAGGCTGGTGTTAGGAGTTCTCATATTGGAGTTGGAAGGTTGGGATGCACAGTCTTGGCTCTCATGGCCCTGAACGCTCAGGCTGCCGCTGGACCCCAGAACAAACCTTTCCCAGTCCCATCAGTCTCTCCTCAGCCTCCAGGATATGAATTGTTTGGGTTCACTGGTCCATTATCATATAAACAGGCTTCTCTTTTCAGAACCCCGTAATCCAGTCAATTTCAAATTAGCCACAGCAATGAAGCAGTGAATGACACAGATAGTCGACAATCATTTGTACTTGGCTTTGGTGACATAATGGGATTATTTTTCTGTGGCAGTTGATTTTTACCATCTTAATTATGTTATGTTCAGTCTGAAAATGAGCCTTCATGTCCCTTGGCAACAGTAGCCTCCCTTGGGTGGCACTGGTCCGGAATCAGACTCAGTGCCTGGGCCACAGTGGCCTGGGACTTTGACCACAGATCGTCTATGAAGTGAGACATCAACACAGAGATCCTGTCTGAGTTACTAAATAACTGATTCCGTATTTCTCCATGAGAAAAATACTATTTTTCGTGCTGACTCGTTCAGCAAAGATTTCTTTGAAAAGTTTTTATTCCTAAGAACGAGCCAACAGCCATCATGCCAGAGAAAAATGGCCCGGGGATACCTCTCTGTAGCACTAGACTCATTTCTTTTCTGTTCCTTGTCTCCCCAGTAGATCCTTTAGTGGCCCCGGGTCTGTGCCCCTCACGCACATTCTGTTTCTGTACCACCTAGAAGTGCACCATGTCACCGCTGGCTGAGGGTAAAGGCAGGGGGCTCACTTCTCACGTTCCCGTGCAGAGCACTGAGAGTCCGCAAGAAGATGTCTGGGGAGAAGATGCCTGTGAAGATGGTCGGCGACATCCTGACCGCCCAGCTGCCGCACATGCAGCCCTACATCCGCTTCTGCAGCTGTCAGCTCAATGGGGCTGCGCTGATCCAGCAGAAGACGGACGAGGCCCCGGACTTCAAGGAGTTTGTCAAAGTAAGGAGCCCAGGCTGAGCCGAGCCCCGGCCCCTGAGTGGTTGTCGCAGGACAGCCGGGGGTGCGAGGAGCGAAGTCAAGCCTGCAGGATCATTCCTGCTAAAAAGCCAACAGGACTCAGGTCTTGGCTGAGCAACAGGGGTGATGTGAGCTGGCAGGTGTGGCTGTGACCCAGGGGGTGGACGTGGAGAGGAGGGGCCAGCCCTGCGCCCGGCAGCTCTGATCTGCGGTCCAGGAGTGTTAGTGGTGTTGTTTGGATGCAGGTTTTAATCTTCTGTCCCATTTGTCTGGCCCAGCACGGCTGGCGCCCCTCAGGTTTCCTATTCTGTTTGGCCTGAGCACCCCAGTTCTTTGCTGCAGAGGGAATGGCCAGGAATCCCAGTGGACCCTTTGTTCCTTTTCCAGTTTGTTCTTGTTGATGGCCTCAAACCCTAAGAAGCCTGTGGGGGTGACTGTGGGATGCAGGACGTCTACCTTGGGGATAAGGGGATCTCGAGAGCCATGTGTCCACCAAGGGACATCTGGGGAGGTGGGCCCCGTGCTGCTGGAGGCTCCAGGCCCTGGGACTTGGCATTGACTGGGGTAGGTCCCTGCTGGCCCCACTGGCCCGCTCAAACAGCCCCCACGTCTCCCAGAGAAAAAAACATAGGAAGAGAATCAAATAATTTCTGCTAAACAGTTACATTTTAGGGAATAGACCAGTAACACTAATGGCAGGCTTATCTTTGTACCTTGTGCATTTGGGGGCAGACCATTCCCTCTGGCCCAATAATCGTGTTTGTGGAATCATCACTGTGAGGTACAAGGGTGTTCCCTCCTTGACCATTGCATCATATGATGCTTGTTCTTTCTTGTTCCCCTGGTGTTTCTCAACATGAAATGCTTTGATTTGCTATCCAGTGAATCGGCACATTCTAAAGTCATTCAAAGGGGAGAAATTTCAGTAAGAAGTAGGCCCAGGGTGGTCTAGAGACTGGAGAGCAGATGCCCGGCCACCTGGGGTTTCAGCCAAGGGCCAGTCCTCCCTGGGCACAAGGCAGGATGAATTCATCACTGGATGCACTTGAACTTGAGGGAAATGCTGACACCACCCAGGGCAGGGGGCTTATTTCCGTTCCCTGATCACCTCCCCTCACCCCATCCCTGAGGGGGTTTGACGTGCCCTTGCCAGGTGTGAGGTGTTCCTGCAGTGATGATGTCCACGTCTGGAGCGGATTCAGACACTAACAGTTGGGGCCCAGGTCACGGCAGCCGCCTGTTTCTAAGGCTTTGTTAAACTTGACCGATGCCTTTGAAAGCTGAGTCACCATGTTATCCCTGTGACTTATGGATGGGATCATCTTTTGGGGGTAAAAGGACTCTTTCCCCCAGTTGAGTTGAAAAAAGGGACAGGTGGTCTAGGGTGGGGACAACTTTCAGGCCTTGAGATTGCAGTCCTCACCCCTCATGTCTCAGCTCCACTGTCCTTGCCTGCCTGGGGCTCCCAGAGGGATGTGCAGGCTGCATCTGAACCAGACAATGCGATCCAGCCCTTGTGCCATCTCTGGGACTTAAGGGGAATTTTTATTCTAATTCTACAGTCTTGTGTCTCTTCTTATTCCTGGGGCTGTTACAAAGCTCTGGCAGATATCCAGAAGAAATAGTCGCTGTAAAGTCAGAATCTCATCTCTGTAAGGGAGGAATTGTATGTCCCAGGGAGGCTGTACTGATTCTGGAGACCAGGAGTTGACCCTGGTGGCTGAGTCACATCTACCGGTGTCCAGTGTCCATCTGGAACGTGCCTCATCCTGGACCAGGATAACGAGGCCCTTCCAACTCCAGGCTCCTCAGTTCTGGTCCAGATAAATGAGACAACGTGATGGGTGGGGAGTCCTAAAAAACATCAGTGTTGATGTCACTGACTAGGTTTTGCAGATTTCTTAAGTGCACTTAAAACATCTCTCATTTCAGAGACTGGCAATGGACCCTCGATGTAAAGGGATGCCACTCTCTAGTTTTATACTGAAGCCTATGCAACGGGTAACAAGATACCCACTGATCATTAAAAATGTAAGTAGCCATCTCACCTTTTCAAGCAGAAGAACGCTTGCTCAGCATTTCAGGGATCCGGGGTCACGGGCAAGTTCCCCAGCCCATGCACCTGGTGTCTGTTGTTATCGAATCATACACCAATGGGATGGTGGAAGCATCTGCCTGGTAACTCAGAAAGAAAAGCTGTTTATTGTGAAAAGAGCTAATGATATACAGCCTTCAGCTGTGATACCAAGTGGCTTTTACCCTATAAGTTGGAAAAAGGGAGCTCAGTTCTTGGTTCTTTTCCTAATAGAGGTGTAATGCCTTCGTGCCTCGATTTTCCTACCAAGAAAAAGAAAGAAACGTAACGCCGCCCACCCATCCTCAGAAAGCCATTGTGAAGCCATCTCACAATGTCTCCATCTGCAATATGAGGGAGCAGACTCCGACATCCTCTGAGCCTGTGATTATATAACCACAGGGGGGCTAGCTCCTGGAGACGGGCTTTAGATTTGGTTCCGTTTAGTGGAGACTTTAGACGCCCAGATCTGGGCACTGGTGTGCTCATTGCGATTGGGGTGTTACTGCCATTTGAGTCTCTCAGTGGTAGAGTCAGGAAATATATGTATGTATTATATTCATACACACATACTCACATATATGTAAGTGTACACGCATACATTTATATTTATGTCTAGATCAATCCATGTATATAAAAATGCATATTAAAATCTATGAGTTGACACTGATCCCTCCTGTTCTAATCTTTAGCCACAGAATTTATTCTAACCTTCCCCCATTCTATACTTGTAACTTTTCTATGAGAAACCTGCCTCTCATTATCCTCAGTATGTTTAGTAATTTTCTCAAACTCCTTAGAGTAACACATCTCCCTCCGGTCTCCTCAGTTCAACCCCAGCTTGAGGCCACAAAATACACTCTGGCCACCTTGGCTGAATTAAATGATTAGATCGGAAGCAGGCCTTCGACCTACTATCTCCTCTCTTCCAACTTGACTGTTACTATTTAACTAGCTCAGTACTTCTGTTTATTTCCCCCAATATTTAATTGCACACTGGAGTTGGAGACAGGCTTTTCAAGTAGGTGTTTTAGATCTAGCCAGTGAGGAAAGGGGGACAAAAACAAGAAAAGAACTGAGAGTCATACATATTAAAGAGGAAAAAACAAATTATAGTTATTTGCAGAAATGTGCTTGCTGCCCTTTCAAGGACCTGAGAATGGACTGAAAAATAGTGGAGCTAAGAAGAGATTTTTAAAAGGTAGCCAGTTATATAATACATATGAAAAACCATCAAAGTACTAAGATGAAATATTTTTTATGAGACTGAGGTGGAGAAATTCTTAGCATGGCACTAAGAAAAGAAATGTAAAGGATTTAGAGTTGTAGCAACTTAAAAAAATATTTTAGTCTGGATGTTCATTAAGTAGAGCAAATAAAGTGTGATAGATCTGTACTATGAAAATATTTTTAAAAATAGAGACTTCTGTGAATTAGCATGGAATGACATCCAGAAAATGCTATTAAGTTAAAAAAAAGGGGGGGGAGGGGGGCACCTGGGTGACCGACTCTTGATTTCAACTCAGACCTTGGTCTCAGGGTTATGAGTTTAAGCTCCGCATTGGGCTCCACACTGGGCATTAAGCCTACTTAAAACAAAACAAAGCAAGACAAAACAACACCTTTCCTGAGTAATCCTACAGTGTGGTTCATTTTGCAAAACAGAGGACAAGCTCTATGTGTGGTTATTAAATATGTGCAGAGCATCCAAAAGTAGTTAAAGGGATGCCCTTCAGTCTGTTATCTCTTGGGTAGGATAGTGAAAGGCAACTTTCACGTTTGCTCTGTGTACTTCTGTATTGTTTGAATCTTGCATATCAAGAATGTGTCAATATATTATTTGTAACAGTATTTTGCTTAAAAATTTTCTGTGTGACAAAATATAATGAACAACATCAAAAGACAAATGACAGATGGAACCTGGGTAAATGTATTTCAGACTGTATGTAAGTAGGTGCTGAAATATACGTAGATTACCTACCTGTATCTCTGTATTTATCTATGTATCTACCTATCCTCTAAGTAAGGCAACTTACAGCTCAAAAGGAAAAAGATAAATACTCCAGCGGGAAAATAGGTAAAATATACAGCTAGATATTTCTGGGAGGCAGTGCAGAATAGCAGTAAGGAACACAGTCAGGAGACAGGCTGCTTGGGTTTGAATCTCAGTCACCACTGCTGTATACCCTTGGGTTAAGTTACTTAACCTCTTTGGGCATTGGATGCCTTATCTGTAAATTAGGGACACTAATACTACCTACTGCAAAGAGTTGTGAGAATTAACCAAGTTAGTATATGTAAATGTACCAAATTTAAATTAACTAGTAATAAAAGAGATGCATGGCCACACAAGAAAATGCCTTGCTTTGGGCTTGCCAGATAGGGATATATTGAAAAGATTGTAGGTCAACAGTGTTGACAAAAATGCTGCTTGAAGGTAAAGTCGTTCAGGCTCTTGGAAGGTGTTGGACAGATCAAACTGCACATTCTCTTTGGCTCAACACTTCCACCTCTAGGAATTTGTCCTAAAAAAAATAATCAGAGAAATATTTAAAAATTAGGAACAACATGAATTTTTATGGGAAGGGAACTATTTAAATGACTTATAGTTCATCCTTACAACGATGCATCATAGAATCCTTAAAAATGAGGGGCGCCTGGGTGGCTCAGTCGGTTAAGCATCCGACTTCAGCTCAGGTCACGATCTCACGGTCTGTGAGTTTGAGCCCCGCGTCGGGCTCTGGGCTGATGGCTCGGAGCCTGGAGCCTGTTTCCGATTCTGTGTCTCCCTCTCTCTCTGCCCCTCCCCCGTTCATGCTCTGTCTCTCTCTGTCTCAAAAATAAATAAACGTTAAAAAAAAAAATTAAAAAAAAATGATAGCATAGGTCCACAGGATATGGACATCAAATGATATTGTGTAACTGCTATTAAGTGGGGGGAAAAACAGTGTGCAAAATGGCACAGTGTGGTATGGTAGCATGATTTAATTTTTATTTTCTAAAAAGTTGTGTGCGTGTGTGTGTGTGTGTGTGTGCGGTGTGTGTATGTGTAGGCAGAGCATTTAACTAATATACAGACAGAAGTTCTGTCCAGTTGGGGAGATTATGGGTGATTTTTTAGGTTCTTTTTTTTTTATTTCAAAAAAATGAAAAAAAATTTTTTTAAACGTTTATTTACTTTTGAGAGACAGAGCACTAGCGGGGGAGGGGCATAGAGAGAGGGGGACACAGAATCCGAAGCAGGCTCCAGCCCCAAGCTGTCAGCACAGAGCCTGACGCGGGGCTCGAACTCACGAACTGAGATCATGACCTGAGCCGAAGTTGGACACTTAACCGACTGAGCCATCCAGGCGCCCCTTAAAAAATATTTTTTTACATTTATTTATTTTTGAGAGAGAGAGACAGAGCACAAGTGGGGGGGGGACAGAGAGAGAGAAGGAGACACAGACTTCAAAGCACACTGCAGGCTCAGAGCTCTCAGCACAGAGCCCGACTTGGGGCTTGAACTCATAAACTGTGAGATCATGACCTGAACCGAAGTCAGACGCTTAACCAACAGAGCCAACCGGGCACCCCAAGTTCTTTATAACTTGCTGAATTTTCTGAATTCTGAATATTGTACAATATTACAGAAAAATCAATAAGGCCATTTCCATTTTGAAACAAAACAAAGCAAACTGTTAGAACTAATAAGTAAGTTCAGTGAAGTTGCAGGATACAAAATCAATACACAAAAATCTGTTGCATTTCTATACACTAATAATGAACTATTGGAAAGAGAAATTAAAGAAACAGTCCCATTTACAATTTCATCGACAAGAATAAAACACCTATGAATAAATTGAACCAAGGAGTTGAAAGATCTGTGTATTGAAAGCCGTAAGACATTAGTGAAAGAAATTATAGAAGACACAAATAAATGGAAAGATATTCCATGCTCATGGATTAGAAGAATTAATGTAGTTAAAATATCCGTTCTGGGGGCGCCTGGGTGGCTCATTCGGTTAAGCGTCCGACTTCAGCTCAGGTCACGATCTCGCGGTCCGTGAGTTCGAGCCCCGCGTCGGGCTCTGGGCTGATGGCTCGGAGCCTGGAGCCTGCTTCCGATTCTGTGTCTCCCTCTCTCTCTGCCCCTCCCCCGTTCATGCTCTGTCTCTCTCTGTCTCAAAAATAAATAAACATTAAAAAAAAATTAAAAAAAAAATATCCGTTCTGCCTCAAACAGCATACAGATTCAATGAAAGCCCATTCAAAATTCCAACATTTTTCACAGAAATAGAATAATTCTAAAACTTGGAGCCATAAAAGACCCAAATAGCCAAAATAATCTGGAGGAAGAAAAACAAAGCTGGAGTCATCACACTCCCTGATTGCAAACTATATTACAAAGCTATAATAATTAAAAAAAAACAGTATGGTGCTGGCATTAAAAACAGATACATAGATCAGTGGAACAGAATAGAGAACCCAGAAATAAGCCCATGCATATATGGTCAATTAGTTTACAATAAAGGAGCCAAGAATATATAATAGAGAAAGGACAGTCTCCTTAATAAATGGTGTGTGTGGAGGGGGGGGGCATGCGCCTGGGTGGCTAGGTCAGTTAAGTGTCTGATTTTGGCTCAGGTCATGATCTCAACAGTTCACGAGTTTGAGCCCCACATCAGGCTCTCTGCTGTCAGTACAAAGCCCGTTTCAGATCCTCTGTCCACCCCACTTTCTCTGCCCCTCCCCTGTGCACACCCTTCCGAAAAATAAACATTATTAAAAAATTAAATAAATAAATAAATAAATAAATAAATAAATAAATCATGTTGGGAGAACTGGACAGGCACATGCAAAAGAATGAAACTGGACCAGTGTCTTACACCGTACACAAAAATTAACTCAAAATGGATTAAAGACTCGGATGTAAGAGCCCAAACCATAAAACTCCCGGAAAAAAACAGGTGGCAATCTCCTTGACAATGCGAATAGGTCTTGGCAATGATTTTTAAAAATCTGACGACAAAAGCAAAAATAAACAAATGGGACAACAGGAAGTGGAAACGCTTCTGCACAGCAAAGGAAACTGTCAACGAAATGAAAAGGCAACCTACTGAATGGGAGAAAATATTTGCACATCAAAAATCTGATAGGGGCTAGCATCCAAAGTATATAAAGAACTCATACGACTCATACAATAGCAAAAAAGAAAAAAAAAAAAAAACGCCCATGAACAATCCGATTTAAAAATGGGCAGAGGATCTGAATAGGCATTTTTCCAAAGACAACATATAGATGGTCAACAGGTACCTGAACAGATGCTGAACATAATGAATCATCAAGGAAATGCAAATAAAAATCATCTCACACGTGTTGGAATGACGATTACAAAGAAATAGCAAGTGTTGATAAGGATGTGGAGACAAAGGAACTCTTACCCACTGTTGGTAGGAATGTAAATTGGTGCAGCCACTATGGAAAATAGTAAGGAGGTCCCTTGGAAAATTAAAAATAGAACTACCACACAATCCAGGTATTCTACTTCTCAGTATTTACCTGAAGAAAACAAGAACAGTAATTTGTAAAGATAAATGCACCCCTATGTTCATTGCAGCATTATTTATAACAGACATGGAAACAACCAACTTGTCCATTGATGGATGAATAGATATATAAATTATGATGTAAATATATTATGTATAATATGTATAATATAATTTATATAATGGAATATTATTTAGCCATTAAAAAGAGTGACATCTTGCCATTTGCAGCAACGCGGACCTCAAGGGCATTATGCTAAGTGAAATAACTCAGACACAGACAAATACCATATGATCTTTCTTATATTTGGAATCTGAAAAAAATTAATTAAAAAAGCCTCCCAAGCTCACAGATACAGACAACAGATTGGTGGTGGCCGGAGGCAGGGGTAGGCGGTGGCATAAATGGGTAAACTGTTTTTGTTTTTTTGTTTTGTTTTGTTTTTAGTTCAAATAAATTGACGAAGAAAAAAAAGGAAAGCAAAACAAAACAAAAACAAAGACAAATGAATTCACACAAGCCAGCTGTGTGGGCTCCCAGTCTAGCACTGTAATCCTCAGACTGGGCTGCACGTTAGAATCACCTGGAGAGCTCTAGAAAATTCCTACGCCGGAGTCCCCCCCCCCCCCCCCCCCCAGGGATATGGTCAGGGATGACAACAGGAGTTTCCAAAGGGATCCTGACCTCAGCCGGGATTTGGCCTGGAGGGTGGGGCCCTTGTTGGAGATGATCGGTGTCCACACAGGACCCAGAATGTGCATTTTTCTCAAGTTAGGGGCTTACCTAGGACTTTAAGCCGAAGTGTACCTTTGAGATGAGATATCATTCGAGGTTAGGTCCATTTGAATTATTTGTGTTTGGACAAAGCCTCGGTAGGTACACCCGATGATAATCGTTGCCTTTTACTGAGGACCTTCCAAGGGCCAGGCACTTTGCAAAGTACTTTACTGTATCAAATCACTGAGTCCTCCAATCTTATAAGGGAGGTGCTGTTAAAGTTTTTTTTTAATGTTTATTTATTTCTGAGACAGAGAGAGACAGAGCATGAGTCTGGGAGGGGCAGAGAGAGAGGGGGACACAGAATCGGAAGCAGGCTCCAGGCTCCGAGCTGTCAGCACAGAGCCCAACGCGGGGCTCGAACTCACGGACTGCGAGATCATGACCTGAGCCGAAGTCGGTCGCTTAACCAACTGAGCCACCCAGGCGCCCCTAGAGGAGGTGCTGTTAGCATCCCTACGTTTCATATGAGGAAATCGTGGTTCAGAACATTTACGGGACTGACCCATAGCATGCCTGGTCAGTTGCAGAGCAGAGATTTTAATGCAGGAGGTGGAGCCCTAGGACTGGCACTCTTAACCGCTGGCCTCGAGGGTTCTACCCAGAAAAAGGCACATTTGCTCAGATGTACCCCTTTGCACGCTGGTCCAGAGGTGCGCAGGTTGCTGCAGCTGTGCACGGACCCAGGAAAAGAGCCATTTTCCAGGGAGAAATCCACGTGGGGTGTGTAATGCGCTCGCTGGAGCCACTGCCCTCCTCATACCAAAGTATAAATAATGTGGGCGCCCCCTGCCTCCCGAGGGGCCCTGGCCAACAAGGAGTGGCCGTCACGCTCACGTCATTGCTGCAGTTGGGTGCTCAGAGCTGCGGTTTCTCCTGTGAGCACCCATCAGGAAAGGTCCAGGCCCTCCTGTGCTGGGCCCCCCCAGCACAGGGGACCCCAGGTCCACCTGCACCGCCTGAGGCTGCTGTCTTCTGTCCTCCCGTGTAGATCCTGGAAAACACTCCCGAAAACCACCCTGACCACAGCCACTTGAAGCACGCCCTGGAGAAAGCGGAGGAGCTGTGCTCCCAGGTGAACGAAGGGGTGCGGGAGAAGGAGAACTCCGACCGGCTGGAGTGGATCCAAGGCCACGTGCAGTGTGAAGGCCTGTCCGAGGTAGCTGCCTTCGGGCTGGGACCTGGGCCTCCCTCCCGCTGAGCCTCAGCGGCGAGAAAGATCGTGAAGCGTCCTCTCCAGGCTACAGCCTGTTCTGTCTCCAGCTGCCTCTCCCCTGGTCCTGAACCTGTCCCGCTGACTTTTTAATTTCTGCACTGCTTTCTCCTCCATTTTCGGCAGTTCTGTTTGTGTTGTCGGATCTGCTGGTTCCTCTCTTGTGTCTTGTCCTTGCACGGGTGGCCATGCTCTGCATTTTTTTTCCCCCTAACACATTTTAAACATATTCCTGCATATCTCACAGCAGAGAAGTGTAATATCTACAGTTACGGATCTCGTTCCCTTCTGCTGTTTCTGCTAGCTGTCACTGCGCATGCCTGCTTCTCTGTATGTACTGTGATTTTCGATTGTGAGTTCAGTGTCCTTTGGAGCTTTATCTGTGGGACCTTGGAGCTCTGAAGTTGCATTCCTCCTGAGAGAATCGCTACCAGGATCACCCTAAGTTTCACGTAGAGGGGTTTTTGGATCACACTAGCGTGTGAATTGTAGTTGTGAATGGGTCGGGAGTTGCCCTGTGGCTGCAAATTCTCAGGGGCATTTTTTTTCATTCCACTTACACCAAGGTCAAAAACAAGCAAGTCTTCTTGTTCATCTCTGCTGCGCTTGAGTTCACTCGTGGCCTTTCCTCTGTGGGCTTCTTTTGGTGGAGCTCTCCTGTTAGCTCCCTCAGCGCAGTGAGCCCTGGAAACACCGCTTGTTTCCTGCGGCCCATATGGCTTTTGAAGTGGACGCTGAAGGTCACCAGATTCAAGGGAGGCTGTCAGGCTGAAGCTGGCTTTGGGGTTTATCTTCTGGGGTTCACATTTTCATTGTTTTCGGCCTCTGCACATTGTTTTAAACTTGTTTTTGTTTTACATTTTTATCGTTTTGTTTGCACTTCAAAAGTGAATTTTTATATTCTACTCAGTTTTTTAACATTTTCACTGGATAGGTCAGTGTAGCCCATCAATACTGGAGCCACAGAAGTCTCGCTTCTAGTATTTAATTATTTCTTGTGCCCTACCTTTCCCTTAGTTTCATTTATTCTTGCTGCCCTTTCCCCCCCCCCCCGCCTCTCTTTCTTTGCCTCTGCATGCATGTGCGTGCACGCACACACGCACACATGCCTGCACACGCGCCATTCACTAGGGTTTCCCAAAATGCCCAGGCAGAATGTGTCCCCCACATCCCCCTCTTCCTGTGGCTTCCTCCTTCTTACAATGCTTCAAAGGCAGGCACTACCCGAGGAAGTCATCACCGCTGGTTCCTTCCCTGCCTCACTTCCTTGTTGGCCTTCAGCATAGGTGTGGGAGAAGCCAGCCCATGGGAGCAGCCCTGTGGAAATCCAGGTGACAAGTGTAGACTCCCATTTTGGAATTTTGTGTCGATAATCAATCCAGGGGCATTCATCCGGCTGGTTGGCTCACTTACGCTATCATCCATTCATTCATTCAGTAAACATTTCTTGAGCACCTGCCCATGTGCCATTGCCTTAGTGTACTAAACACTAAGGACATGAAAATCACAAAGATGTCACCTCTCCCCTCTCTAGGGTTCTACGGTTCTGGATGAAGTGGAGGGACGAAACCAATGTTTACGATAAAGTATGGGTGGCAAGGCAGAGCTAGCTGCAGGTGCTGTGGGAACACATGATGAAGAGGAAGGGACAGTCATAGGGGGATTCAGGGAAGCATTGGAGAAGGAGACACTGGGCTGGGTGTTGAAGGATGAAGACGTCTATCCAGGTAGGAAACCAGGGGGAGGGCATCTTAGTGGAGGGATGTCCTGAGCCGGGCATCTGTAGGGCGATAGGCGATACGGCTTTATGGCAAGTTGAAGGCAGGGCGAGAATGGCCTGTGTACCATTCAGAGGAGCTTTAACTTGATCCTGCAGACGGTGGATCTGAACAGCACCCGAATCTGCCAGGCAGAAGTGCCAACATGGCGACATGCACTTCGGAAAGGGGCCCTTCCTTGCATCTCATGGCTGCCATCGGGTGGACTCAGTGAAGCCTGCCTGGGTCTTCATCTTAAATCATGCAGCATAAAATAAGCTCTTGTCATTTGAGTTTCGTGTCCTCTTTGAAACAGACTGTTGTCCTTCCTTATCGGCCGGTTGTACCTAGCTATTGTACAGCAGCTTCCGTCTGTCTGTACAATCATGGAAAGGGGGCACGTTGGCTTCCGTTTCCTGGCCCAGATCTGGGCTCAGACCTATGATTAACTTTCACATAAATGCTGTCTTTGCCACTCTTGTCTTAAGACAGAGAAATGTAGGGGTGCCTGGGTGGCTTAGTCAGTGAAGCATCCGACTTTGGCTCAGGTCATGATCTCGCAGTCTGTGAGTTCGAGCCCCGCGTCAGGCTCTGTGCTGACAGCTCAGAGCCTGGAGCCTGTTTCAGATTCTGCGTCTTCCTCTCTCTCTGCCTCTGCCTGCTTGCACTCTCTCTCTCTCTCTTTCAAAAGTAAATAAACATTTAAAAAACTTCTTTTAAAAGAAAGAGAAATGTAAATATCATTCCCACTTCATTTATATTCAGTGTTAGCCTGGCCAATTGGAGGCCCCAAACTTGGAGTATGAATAAATGACATCACCTTCGTGTGATCCAGGCTGCCTTCTCTGGATTCATTGTCTGTCCCCAAGTGCCTTGGACTCTCTTGGCAAGCCAAAAGGGCTGGGTTGATCTCCAGCCTCCTGTTCATAGTGCAAAGGGGTAAAAACTAGGCACTAAAGGCTCCCATTTGGGTGTCATCTTCAGTCTTTTGGGCTCCCTCAGAGCCCCGGTGGCAGATGAGAGACACTTCTCCCTCTTTGTACCCAAGAGTGAGTGGAGTGGTCACTCTTCCTTGATGCCTATAGATCTCCAGTCACAGAGGCACTGCTGATTCTCTCTCCCATGATGGAGGGAGATGAGTGGCCACCAATATCTCTCGAGGGACACATGGTGTGAACCCTGTCACCTCTTCACAAATACTGTCTTCAGGGAGACCTATAGGGCTCATAGTTCTGTAGAGCATTGGCCTTGAAGGCTGCTAGTAGAGCATCCCCTGGGGCCCAAGTGTGGACAGGTGGGGGCCGTGAGAGTCTGACCCTTGCCTGGATCATACTGCTGCCTGGGCACAGCTGTGCCTTTCCCTCTTTCAGTCTCTCACCCTGCGCCAAAAAAAAAGGGGATCCTAGTGAGGTCATTTTTCTGCCTCGGTCTCCCTCTGCCCCTTTAGAAACTGCTCACGTGAGATGAGAGAGCCCAGAGGGATGATAGAGCCATGTTTTAGCAGCACTCGGAGCCATCTCCAAGGTTTGGCGAAGTGGCAATGAGAGTGTCCCCTTCACACTTTCCGGACTAGTGAGTTGGTGGAGATTTAATGTGAGCCAACACCGTGTCTGCTCTGCTTGGCTTTGAGGCATCACTCAGCGCCCTTGAGTTTTGCACTCACTCACGTGTGAGGGGCCTGGACTCTAGCTGACCTTGGAAAGTAGCATGTGGTCTGTAGAATTGTGCAGGGAGCGGTTGCTGCTTTCCCCAAGCGCAAGGGACCTTTTGAACCCGTGTGGGGTCGTCACTGGAGCTGGCTGATGCCCCCTTTGGAGACACAGCCCGTACTCATTGAGGTGGGAGAGGGCCGAGAATTTTCTTCCTGTTTGCCATTTCCCAGTAAATAAAAGGGGGGCACCGACACCCTCAGACGTTAGTAGACCCCCTCGGGAGAAAGCAGTCAGAAGTATATTCAAGACTCATCTGGACACTTGGAGTCCCCAGAACTGTGTCTTTGACTGCCTTTGACTCCTTGGCCCTGAAAGGTACTGCCTGAAGTCTGCAAAGCAGTCTTTGATTGAAGCCTAAGATACAGGCCCGTGGGGGCCCAGCCTCCGATTCTGACGGAGCCCGCGCTTTCAGACGCAGAAACACAAAAATCAAAAAATGACCTCCCTTCACCGTGTCCTCTTTGGGCTTTGTTTTCCTTTCTCAGCAACTTGTGTTCAATTCAGTGACCAATTGCTTGGGGCCACGCAAGTTTCTGCACAGCGGGAAACTCTACAAGGCCAAGAGCAACAAGGAGCTGTATGGCTTCCTCTTCAACGACTTCCTCCTGCTGACCCAAATCATAAAGCCCTTGGGCTCATCTGGCACGGACAAAGTCTTCAGTCCCAAATCGAACCTGCAGTACAAAATGTACAAAACAGTAAGTGTGGTTCTAGATCGTGGTTCTAGATTACGATTCTAGATTGCAATATCAGGGTTGGTGTTGGCGGGGAAAGGAG
This sequence comes from Panthera pardus, assembly GCF_024362965.1. Classification (NCBI taxonomy): domain Eukaryota; kingdom Metazoa; phylum Chordata; class Mammalia; order Carnivora; family Felidae; genus Panthera; species Panthera pardus. The sequence continues at coordinate 11,328,309 of NW_026526721.1, read as the reverse complement.
AAAGTTTCCAGAAGGAGGCAGAGTATGAGCAGGGTTTAGGGGGGGGGGGGTTGTGGCGTAGAGGAGAAGACGGAGGGATGAGCCAGGGTTTAGGGTAGCTAAAGGAGTGCAGTTCAACATTATCAGAAGAGGAACAGCATTCGACTCGATTGACAAGACATCTATCTATGAGCTTCCAAATGGCCACTGTGGTTCCTCAGACGTGAGGAGTGCCCCCTATGCTGGTGGGGCTCGCGGTCTAGTGTGACACAGGAGGCAGGCATGGGACAGCTCAGAAGTTGAGCGCTGGTGCCCACCTTCCAAGCATTCCCAGACCCTTCCCCAAACTTCTCAGGATCGCTTGAAACATCTGTGCCCCTCACCTTTTCCAGCAAAAGCCAATCTAAACAGTCCATGTGTGGAGAATTTCCCTCTGCTGTTTATTTGGTCTGCTCCTATGTACATAGCTGTGTTTGTGTGTCTTTGTGTCACGGGATACCGTTTTCCTAAATTTGTCTGTGTGGGGGCGTTTGTGCGGAAGAATTTTCTCTGAGGCAGCAGTTAGGGGATTGTGGGGTGATGGTGATTGTGGGGCAAAGAACAATGTACTTATGTAGATTGTCACTAGCAACTTTGTATGAAAATCTTTGGAGGGGATTGGCTGGAGGTTAAGTTGTTGAAGACTGTTTGCTGGTTGGGATATGCAACGGCCAAAACAGACCGGTCAGCTCGTATTGCGAAGGGCTTAAAAAATACCAGCAAAATGGAGGAGGCAAAAATTCTATTTATAGTTTGCAATACATGAAAGTTGATATTAATGCAAAATTATGATTCCAGTAGAGTTTACTGGAAAACACACACACACACACACACACACACACACTCAGTTTAGTTTACTAGAACATGTGCACATAAGCTCACGCACACTCATAGTTCATTGAAACACACAGAGTCCCGTCTGGTTGTTTAATGCCTGTGCATTCTCTTTCAGCCTATTTTCCTGAATGAGGTTCTAGTAAAATTACCCACTGACCCTTCTGGAGATGAGCCCATCTTCCACATCTCCCACATTGACCGAGTCTACACCCTCCGAGCCGAAAGCATAAATGAAAGGTAAGACCTGCCACCTGCCTGGCACTGGGGACCTGGGTTCCACCAGGCTGGACATATGTAGAACATTTAATTAATCAGCAGGTCCCAACATTTGTTCAGTTGCAATACCACAACCTCTGGCTGGAGGGGTCTTCATGCTTTTCTCTAGAGCCGCTCAAAAGTTTAACACGTGGCGTGAATTTTTCAAAATAAAATGAATTGAAACTGATTTTGCTTGAGAATTTTTTTAAAGGAAATTTCCATCTTTCTTTGAGATCCGTGGAGCATCTCAGTTTCCCAAGGTTTTCCAGGTGGCAGAAACCAATAGGAAGGCGATCTGGGGATTAATAGGACCACCCAAGCCCGACCCTATCCTCAGCTGGGCTCGCTTACGCAGACATCCTGGATCTGAGAGCAGTGGGTTGTTTTGTTATTTTGCTTCAATCGTGTATTCAAGGCTCTGCCCTACAGCCAAATGAAATAGATAATTTCTGAAGGGTGAACTTGACCCAAGGCCAACCGACATTCCAAAGGGCATTTGTGCCAAACAAGAAAACTGGCCAAAGCTATCATACATATGGGTCTCCGAGAAATGAAGGAGAAAGCGTCATGCCAACTACTTTGCTCGGGAGTGTGTTTGCTTTTCCCTAGAAAGTGGTTCCCTGTCTGGGAAATGGTTTTGTTCTTCCCTTGGATGGTTTAATAAGAGAGATCCTTCTGGCCTTCTTTGGTTAGGCAAACATGGGGTGCTTTTTAAAAGAATTAATTCATTAATTTTATTCAATTTTTTTTTTAAATTTACATCCAAGTTAGTTAGCATATAGTGCAATAATGATTTCAGGAGTAGAATCTAGTGATTCAGTCCCTATATAAAACACCCAGTGTTCGTCCCAAGTGCCGTCCTTAATGCCCCTTGCCCATGTAGCCCATCCCTCCACCTACAACCCCTCCAGCTTCCCTCAGCTTGTTCTCTGTGTTTAAGAGTGTCATATGTCTTGTCCCCCTCCCTGTTTTTATATTATTTTTGCCCCCCTTCCCCTATGTGCATCTGTTTTGTAATGGGATGCTTTTCAACGAGGGAGGAGAGAGTTGCATGCCAACATCTCCGGGTCAGCATTTCTCTTCCACAGGGGCACCAAGGCCAAGGCAGGTCTCAAGCATATCAGTAAAAATGCCACTCCTCCCTCCTTATTAATGGTAGGAATAATTATTAGCATCATTTGACAGAACAGCAGACTTTCTTTCCCAGGCCTTTGTTGTTCAGATCAAATGAACAAAGCAGGTAGGGTCCTGGAGACTGAATGCGAATGGACCTGAAACCTTTTTCCTGAGTTCTGTTTGGCACCTTTCTGTCTTTTTATTTCCAAGGACTGCCTGGGTGCAGAAAATCAAAGCTGCTTCAGAACTCTATATAGAGACTGAGAAAAAGAAGCGGGAGAAGGCGTACCTGGGTATGCATTGCTCAGTGGCATGGACTGTTTCCTGCCGAGCTGGGGCAGAGAAGTTTGGGCTCAGAATCCTTAAAGCTGGAAGATGAGCCTGGAGGCGGAGGGAGGCTGAGAAGGGACGGGAGTGGGGGAGGGGAGAGTGGGGCGCAGGATGAAGGGTGGAGCCAGCCAGAGTCTGAGGGGAGAAGGGGGGGCAGCTACATAAAACTGGTCTGAGGCAAACAGGGATGGGGAAGGCACCAAATGTTTCAGTGAAGCATCTTGTGTTGTTCTTCCCGCTGTCGTAGTCCGTTCCCAAAGGGCAACAGGTATTGGAAGGTTGATGGTGAACGTTGTTGAAGGCATTGAGCTGAAACCCTGTCGGTCACATGGTAAGGACCTCAAATTCCCTCTAGCATGGGTTGTTGGTAGAAGCCTTTTCTCCCTTCCCCCCAGCCAGACTTAAGTCAAATGTGCTATTTCCATAATCCTAAATTTTCCTTCCAGAATTGGCTTTTCTAACACTTGTTAAAATCTAGAGGTTTTTTTTTCTTTGTTTTGTTTTGTTTTTTTTAATTTAATCCTTCCCACCATTTTGCTTTTCAGAGAGATCCGGGTGGTTGCCATTTCATAGTGGATGTGATACAGTCTAAGGCTATAACAAAGAGACAGGAAAGGCTTAATTTTAAAGTCCATTAATCTAATTATTTAAGTGTTATCAATATTTACGTATTATAACTTAACTGTGATGCTGGATTGTGGGAGTTTTTGCCCAGATTCTCCATTTTATGGCACTTATCGAGTGTGGCAATGGGAGGGGGGTGGTAAAAATGAGGGACATGGAGGGAAATTGCTGCCCGTCGTGGCTGTGACCCTGCCATGCCGTGCCCAGAGCCCTGCAGCCAGGTAGGAGTCTAGCAGACTGTGTCCACTCTAGGAAAGAGTAACCCGTACTGTGAGGTGACCATGGGCTCCCAGTGTCACATCACCAAGACGATCCAGGACACTCTGAATCCCAAATGGAATTCCAACTGCCAGTTCTTCATCAAAGACCTGGAGCAGGAGGTCCTCTGCATCACCGTGTTTGAGAGGGACCAGTTCTCTCCAGACGGTGAGTAGAGAGCGGCCTCGCGAGGTGCCCTTCCTCCTCTGTCATCCAGCTTTCAGGGGTAAATGTTTTCTACCTGGGACCTTGGTGCCCAGGATCTTTTTTGACTTCCCCCCAGAAAGATGAGGTTGGCGCAAGGCAAGACTCAGCCCCCCTAGAAAGTGGCCTTCACCGATGCTGGGACATCTCAGAAAAGGTGAACAAAGCACGCTTGGTCTAGAGTGGTCCAGCTGCCCTAGATAGAGAACACAGTCCCATGCCTCCCTACAGCACGCGACTGCAAAAAAGACTGTACCCCAGAGTCTCAGCCCAGTCCTTTAGTTCCTGGCCCAAAGCCACGGTGATAATGGATAAAAGTAGCCCGTTGAGCAAGAAAAGTGTCAGCCCACGACAGGCGTGGCAAGAAGCAATCAGTGCACTTTGGGTGACATGTCTGGTTAATCAAAAGGATGGAACTGTGGAACTGGGTTGGATGAATCATTCCTTCAACCCGCTTCCTGCTTCTGCTTTGAGCCTGGAAAAGAAGGCACCTGGCCAATGACTCCAAGAAATTCTCTCTCTTTTCCTCAGCTGATAAAAACCAGAGAGTAAGTCTGAAGATGGCAGGCTCAATTATATCCAAAGAGTATAGGGAAGTGCTAGGAGTGAGGGGCTTCTGCTAGCTTGGCTTTTGCCTTTTAATACTTTTATATGAATTATCTCATTGTGAGTTAGGTACCTTTGGTTACGGTCTAAAGACAGGCACATAGCTGGCTAAATGTTAGAGAATGCCCAGAACAACTCTCAAGGCTAGGCTCTCGACTACCGTGTTTCATTGCCAGTTTTTATTCTGACAAGTGAAAGTTTAAGACTGGTCATTTTAAATAGGGAAATAACAGGACACAGTGACAACTCCACTAGGGTATAAATTAAAAATCCTAGTGTTGTTCTTATATAAGAGATTATTCCCACGAAATGAGCATAGGGCGAAATAAATTTGTATCTGTCCACCAGAAAAAAACTCTCACATCTTTTTTTTTTAAATTATTTTTTAAAGCTTTTTTTTTGTTTGTTTGTTTTTTCTTTCCAGTAATCTCTACATCCAACATGGGGCTCAACTCATGACTCAAGATCAAGTGTCACAGGCTCTTCTCACTGAGCCAAGTGGAATCTTGAAAGGCTGTTTCCTGTACAGGAGTGCCTGGATAACAGTATATTCCACCAAATAATTCTTGAATGAATAAATGAAGGAATTATGGTCTGGAGGCCCATTTAACACCATTGCGTAATTGCCTAATTTGAAAAAAATTTTCAAGTATAGGGGCACCCGGCTGGCTCAGTCTGCAGAGTGTGCAACTCTTGATCTCAGGGTTATGAGTTCGAGCCCCACATTGGATGTGGAGCCTACTTAAAAAAATAAATAAAAAGTTTAAAAAGGGGGCAGGGGTGCCTGGCTGGCTCAGTCAGCTAAGCATCCGACCCTTGATCTCAGCTCAGGTCTTGATCTCAGGGTCGTGAGTTCAAGCCCTGCACTAGCTCTGCACCAGGCGTAATGCCTACTTAAAAAAAAAAAAATTAAAAAACACAAATATATTCACATCTGTGCTTCTACTGGTGCTCAATATTTGATAAAAAGTGAGGTTGAGATAGTTTTGGGAGCGCTGTTGAAAGCATGGAGCCCCAGGCTGTGTGTGGCCTCCTCTCCCACACCTTGCATTTGCTCTCTGGCACACGCAAGGGGCATTTTAAGGACCAGCCCTAGCTCACCATCTTTGCTTTTTCTGAAAAGGATGTGACATCACGAAGTGTCCTCTTGTGACGAACCCTGGGAGATATTACTTTTCAATCTTTGTGCAGCTGATATGGCATCCAATGTTGCATTGCCTCCCGGGACGCTTCTAGGCCTTTGGAGCTCCCCAGGTGTGGGGACTGTCATCGTCTCTGTTTTTACTTCCTTCTAGACTCACCTTCGTCCCCACCCTGGTGTCCTTTTTTTTTTTTTTTTTCTTTCCCTCCATTCAAAACTTATGCTCTGTCATTGTGGTTCATGGATTCCTATAAACTGACCTAATTCCCTTTTGGAAGAAGGGAGGGTATAACAAGTCGCTGAAAAATTCCCAGTGTGCCAAATACATGCCTTGAAGTTAAGGAATTCTCTCTCTGAGCAGGGTGTTCTTTCTCCTTTCAGATTTTTTGGGTCGGACAGAGATCCGTGTGGCCGACATCAAGAAGGACCAGGGTTCCAAGGGCCCAGTTACAAAGTGTCTCCTGCTACATGAAGTCCCCACAGGGGAGATTGTGGTCCGCTTAGACCTGCAGCTGTTTGATGAGCCATAGGGAGCAGGCCCTGGTGTGCTGGTAGACTTCCTCCAGCCCGAGGCAGCAGGTGCGATCTGGACATGGGGTTGCTTTTCTAAGACCACCGTTGGATGTTCAGCCACAGGGCAACGGGACAGTGAAGACAGGCCCCTCAAAACTTTTAGGAATAATTCTTGACAATCCTTCCCCCGCCCCCAAACAAGTTCCCATTTTATGAAGCAGAACTGTCTTCCTTCGTCCTCACTGCAGGCCTCATCATGGCTTCTAGGGTCTTTGAAATCCCATAGCCCCCAGCTAGATTTGGTTGGGAGTCTGGCCCATCCCTGGGCCTGAGGCTTGGGTCTGGTCACTGTAAAATAGATTTATAAATGCAATGTCTGTATTTTTGGAGAACTCATGTAACCCTCCACCAGTCCCCAGATAGGCCCCTGGGCCCATGATGCCTAGTCCTTCGTGTGTTTTAGAAGTAACTATGAAGGTCTTGCCATTGCTTCAGAATCTTATTCCCCCACCGGGACCTTATTTGAAATGCTGCCCTGGATATGATCAGTCGGGGAGGTGGTCTCCAAATCAGACAGTGGGCTAGCTCTTTGAAGAGCTGGTCCATGGAAGATTCTAGCAGGTGCATTGTTAGAGCCCTTCCAGTGCCCTCCAGGTCTTTTATTGATAGATGCCAATGAAAACTATCACTAGCTACCTTCGGGTGATCCAGTTTTGATTTCCAGCATGCTTGGAAGATGGTTAAGGAAGCTTGTTATCTACAAAGTTATACTTTGTTGGATTAGATCACCACAGGTCACCTGAAAGGCTACTTTACAATGTCATTGGGCCCTGGTTGCCAGCCCAGTTGGAAAATTCTCTTTGGTTTGGAGGTCCTACGATGTTTCGTGACAAGAGTAATCTCTGGTGACCAGCTCTGAGCCTGCTTTTGCTTGAATGTGCCGGATCCTGATTGTCATGGGGAATTCTAGCAGCTGTCTTTGGCGTGTTCCCAAGAAAGAAACATCCCCAAGACGTGAAAAAGAAAAGTCGCGATCCGGAAGTGGGATGGAAAGATGTAAAGGAACTCCATTACATGCTGGGGGGAAGGCCCTAGGAGCATACACGCCTCACAAATCTGGGGAGGAAGACCCAAGACTTGTTCCCATATTCTTCCATACACAACCAACCTCTCAGTAATGGAAACCCATGTGCTTGTTGCCAGAGTCAGGAACGTATGACCATGTGCCAAGCTGTTTGGTTTGAGTTCTTTGATTCCCCACCCCCCCCAATAGCCAGGAGATAGGCTGGTTAACTAGATAATAACTTGATTTGCTAATGAAAAGTGTGGGCCGTATTTTGTTCGCATGTTAATGTTCTCCTAATCCCAGTTTGTTGTGGTCATGACATGTTCTTTGCATGTTCTCTTGGTACTGGAGTCCAGCTTTCCTGTGTTAGACAGTGTTCTCTTCGATTGTAGGTCCTAATTTAACTAGGGTTGTAGAAATGCTTTGTAAGTGGTAGCATTAACATAGTGGCTGAGTCTCCACTTTGCTGGGAACTGAATGCATAGTGTCATAATTTCCCATAAGAGCTCTGTCATATTTCAAGCAATTTTTAAAATGTGTGTGTTAGAAAGGGCAACAAAGTTTACATTTCATACTTTTAAGAAACACTTTATTATTTATTTATTGAAGATAGTGTAGAATTTTGTATCGCGAACAGACATGAGTATTTTTTAAAACAGACACACCCTTTAGTTAGAAACTTTCAACTGAACACTGTTACAGACCAAGGTGAACTTCAGGCATGCATTTGTTTACCACTTCCCAGAAGAAGATATAGTGAAAATACCTTAGGTTTATATTTTTTTGACGTTGTTAAGAAACTGTGTGGAATTAAATCTATAAATAGACATACAACTTATGCTTTCCTATTTCTATACCCAATACAGTTTGTTCAGTGTATTCGTGAAGGACGTGTTCTATGGTAGAAAAAAAAACGTATGCAGTGTGTCAGTGGGGTAGTATTGGGTCACCATTCCAATCCCTTTCCTTCTGTTCTCCCTTTTCTTCATTGGCTTTCTTTGTGCGTCAGGGCTGGTCATCACTGTTTATCCAGGTAGGATGTAGTGTGAACAATGACAAGAATCTTAGTAGCCCTTTTAGGCCTGCCGGTCACCCACTCACGGCATCACCCACTCGCTGCGTCCCATCATCGGAGTTAATGTGGCACGAAAGAGCAGTATGTGAGTCTTTCTCCCAAGTGACTACGTTGAGCATCCCTGAGCTGCCTCCTCCAGGACAGCAATTCTGGATTGGCGTCCTTGCACTCAGTGGTGTAATTGGTACTGTGACCAATCCTACTTGTGGATGATGTAGTTTGGCCCTGAGATCCAGCTATGACTCAGGAGTCATGCTGGGGTGGGGGAGGAGATAGAGAAACGTGGACGGTGCATGGTGTCTCTTTGACCTCTCTTTACAATGACTTTACAATGTCACTGGGCCCTGGCTGCCAGTCCAGTTGGAAAATTCTCTTTGGCTTGGAGGCCCTATGATGTTTCATGACAAGAGTAATCACTGGTGACCAGCTCTGAGCCTGTTTCTGCTGCTGTTTTCTGGCTTTTTGGCTGCCTGGGCTAAATTTCATAGAGAAGAAATGTCTCTTTCCAATAAGCAACCCGTTTTCTGGCGCTTTGCTTCTAAATGCAGGGTTTCTGTAGGCCACTATAGCTTGGCATTCTGATCCCAGCCCTCCACATGCCCTTGTAAGTTTCCCATCTACTCTGAGCCACACTGACTTCCTCTAGCCCAGCAAGGGGCTTTTCTGCTCTCAGGCTGTGTGCTGAGAACGGGAGCCCTTGGACTGGGGTTTTATGTAGACTAGCTCTCCTGAATGGACAATCCGTATCCTAATCCCTCTGGGCAGGGTTTCTCTGGCTGGTACTGTCTTCCCTGGCAGGCAGGCAGGCAGGCAGGCAGGCTGGCAGGATCATCTCCTGGAAACAGGTCGGCCGTAACCAGGAGAGCCTGGAGGGTGTTCATTCACATCCTGGGCTTGCCTGACCCCGAATGGGGGACTCTCCTAGGCTAGGGTCACCAGGGATGCTTGAGAAACTGGAACCAGATTTCCTTGTTTGACTGCTTGGATAACATGTCCCTGTCCTCTGACGGCAGGAAAGAGAACGGTGCTCCAAAGAACATTAGTGTTAAAGGGGACTTTTTTTCTTCTTTGCTTTTTTGAAGAGCTTGAGCATGACCTACGTATGTGAAGGTAACTGATTTCATGTGGTTGAATAGTACTGAATTTAACTGAAAAAAGAAAATCCCATCAGAAAGTGGGTAAATTGATCACTTGCATCTTGGTGACCTGGTACCACCCCCCCACCCCCACCCCTGTGACTTCCGGGGTGGGAATGAAGTCGGGGGTTAGATGCTAGAGCCACCAGGGAAGGATGATTGGAGGTCTGCTGACCAAGACCAGGCAGGTGAGCTGTCCCTTCAGGAGCTGGCCGGTGCAATCATAAGCCACTGACCATGCAGAGTGGGAGCATTCTCGAATCCGGTGGGGTTGGAGAACGAGGGGAAATGGATGAGTGCTTCTGGTTTTATTAGAAAGGTGGAGATTTAGGAGTATAATTTAGAGTTTGCCAATACTTTGTATGAGGAGAAAAAGACTTCTCCGTCTCTACTCCAAATAGCCTTTTCTGGTTGGTTGGACTTTTTGATTCGTCAGAAGAAAATTTGTATTTGTGTGTAACAATGTTAAAATTTTCCGTTGGAAACAGCTAGTGCGTTTTAATTGTATTTCATGTGCTCCCTTCCCTTCCCTTCCCTTCCCTTCCCTTCCCTTTCCTATCTTTTCCTTTCCTTTCCTTTTCTTTCTTTCCCTTCCCTTCCCTTTCTTTCCCTTCCTTTTTTCCTTCCCTTTTTCCTTCCCTTTCCTTTCCTTCCCTTCCCTTTCTTTCCTTTCCCTTTTTCCTTCCCTTTTTCCTTCCCTTTCCTTCCCTTCCCTTCCCTTTTTCCTTCCCTTTTTCCTTCCCTTTTTCCTTCCCTTCCCTTCCCTTTTTCCTTCCCTTTCCTTTCCTTCCCTCTCCTCTCCTCTCCTCTCCTCTCCTCTCCTCTCCTCTCCTCTCCTTTCCTTTCCTCTCCTTTCCTTTCCTCCTCTTCCCTTTCCTTTTATTCTGACTGCCTTCTCCTTTGAGGTTGGAGATGAGCTTTACAGCAGACACAAGCACTTTGAAACGGACACTGGCAGACTTCAGAGGTGGTAGGGTCTTTTCAGACTCGAGGTGAACGTGAGGTTAGCAAAGGGTCTGCTTACTCCAGATGGACTTGCTCTACGCATATAGAGCCTCTGGTGCCAGAAGGTGAGGTTGAGGGAAACAGTCGGTCCTGGCTGTTTCTCCTTTGCTTTCTGGTATAGGAGGCCGAGTTCCTACCAGGTAAAAAGCATAATGGGTAGCACCAGAAACCGGTGACAAGGCGAAGCCTCCGATGCTGTGGTCTGAGCTGCCCTATGAGGCATTCGGCGAAAGTAACACCTCCCTCTGTTTGTGCCCTGAGGTGTCGAAATGCCTGCAGGCCTTCCCCTTTCTGCTGGGAATAGCCCAGGTCAGCAGCCAAGACTCTCCTGGCAGTGCCCTGAGCTGTGTTCTGTGGGGGCCGCTTAGTATGGTGTAAATCACGTTGGCATGTCTATCGTGCTTGGAAAACAGCCGTTTATTTGAGCTAAAGGGAAGGAAAGTTCTAGAACTCCCATTTCCTCACCTCACGCTGTATCGGATCCAGGATGTGTTTGTAGGTCATCACGCTCAACTGAGGTACATCACCTGATATCCGTAGGAGCCAGAATCTATTCCTGATAAGCATGGAAATCTTACTCCACGTGAAGGATAGAAACATCTAACAGCTTTCTCTATCTTGGGAGCATGAAAACCCAGATGCCAACATGTTGGAGTCTTATCTCTGGGCTGTGATCTCTTAGTAACTCAGTCAGTAAGGCTAATAGTGTGTTGTTCATTCTGGGAGTCCCCACCCTGCACTAGGCCACTGTCTTAGGGACTGGGAGATACTTTAAAGGAAAGGCCTGCCTCTGTGGCTTTCATGCCCTAATTGTAGATCTGACTTGGAGTTATTTAAATACCACCCAATGCTTGTAAAAGCTCATCTCCACCTCTAAATAATTATATCAGTGACAGGCAGATCAGTTCCTCCATTAAGAGAAACCCTCATTGCTCTGGCCTTGGAGAACCAGATAACACATACGTAATAGAGTAAGTTTTTGGACACTGTATGTGGTTGTGGTATTTCAGGGTAAATTTGCCCCTACTGTATGTCAGGGTTTGTGTGAATTTTTTTTTTTTTTTAATGTTTATTTTTGAGAGAGAGACAGAGAGAGACAGAGACAGGGCGTGGGAGAGGAGCAGAGAGAGAGGGAGACAGAGAATCCCAAGCAGGCCCTGTGCTGTCAGCACAGAGCCAGACGGTGGGGGGGAGGAGGGGGGCTTGAACCCACCAACCGTGAGATCATGACCTGAGCTGAAATCAAGAGTCGGATGCTTAAACCAACTGAGCCACCCAAGCGCCCCTGTGTGGATTGTTTTTAAGTGGATTCTGTTCTAAGTTCTATAGCAGCCTGTATTGTTAATATCATCTGAATAGCGCGACTATTTTAGTATTCAAAGCCCACCAGGTAAAACTGCGTTCAGAAGTGGGCTCATTTGGTCAGTCTTGAAAACCACTGAGCGTTTCTCATTTCCTGAGAATTAAGCAGTCACCAGGGTTTCTTTTTGTGCAGTGGTAGGAATAGGGACCTTTCTTCTACAACACCGGTTTTGTGCTTTTATCATTTAAAAGAATAACATTCCTGCGCGGCTGCGTTTCTAAAACTCTGTTCCTCTGCATTTCTCCTCTTATACTCAAATCTCTTATTTCCTCCCGCGTCTCCGTCTGAAAAGAGCGGGGGCCTAGGGCAGAGGGGGATTCAGGAACCAGAGAGAGGGGGTTGCGGTGTGGTTGAGGAATCAGCGGCTGCCTTCCTACCCGCCGTGGCCGCCAGGGGGCGATCTCCCGTTGGAAACCTGCGGTCCGCGGGCGGCTCCGGGGGCGCTGGTTCCACCTCCTGCGGCCCCCGGGGTTGCATGTATGGTGTTGTGAGAGAGTGGGGGGGGGGGGGGCTGTGTGTGTGGTCTGGGGTGTGTAAATGTGTAGCGTGTGTATGTGAGAGTATGAGTGTACATAGTGTGTGAACGCGTGTGGTGTATGTGTGTGAGAGGATGCGTGTGAGCCTGACAGTGTGTGTGGCGTGTGTGATACGTGCGCTGTGCCTGCGTGCGGTGTGCACGTGATGCGTGGGTGGTGTGTGTGTGTTTGCGTGTGCACCCAGAGAAACGAAGCCAAGTGGATTGAACAGAGGAACAGGCTGGCCTGACCCCACCGTGGTCGCACTCAGGAGCCGCTACAAAATGAAGATCGGGGCCCCTTGTTGAAAATTACTAAGAGGTTTGAGGTGGCGGCGGCAGAGGATTGAACCAAGCACGTGGTCCCGTGTGACTGTGCGGGTCACGCGCTCGCGAAGCTGGCCCTGGACACGCTGTGCTTTCGCTTGGTTCTTGAGGCAGGTGGGGCTTCATCTTCTGTCTTCTCACTTTGTAAAGTCTCCCTGGCAGGTGGAGGCGGGGAGAGCTGAGCTGAAAATACTTTTCAAAGCGTCTGCTCTTATTTCATAGCAGCACAAACGGTCCAGACTAATCAGAGGGTACAAGACCCAAACCGCTCGGTGACAGATGTGCCCCACGGCCAGAGAGGGAGTCATCTGCCCTTCTCTTAGCTCCCCGTCCAGGGCGTGCCCCAGGCGCCCAGGCCTTCGAGCCTTTAACCCACTAATTTGAAATAAGACCGTTCCCTTTGGTCTTTAGTCAGCCTCGGGGGGCTATTCTGCCTTTTCCAGGTAGGACAGGGAGGCCTTTTGAGCCTCTGCCTTCAGAGGACCATCCAGAGGAACAGGAGAAGCAAGGAGGCTGGGGGAGGTGCACGTGCCCCTTCCCCGGGGTCTGCACGTGGCTTGGTCCACGGCCACTCCCCGGAGAGAGAGCTGAGGAGTCTCCAGGCATCTGGGGGCCCCTGCCTCTGGGACGTGGGGCCTACCCAGCTCAGCTCTCCCTGTAGGATCCCACGGATGGCTTTGGAGTAGGGTGAGCTCAGGAGAGAGGAAAGAGCCCCGTGTGTGAGTAGCCTCAAGTTTTAGAAGTCCACGGCTCTGCCAGGCAGGTGAGCTTGCTCGCTGTTGCTTTCTCTCACAAAGCAACTTCTTGTTCCTTTTTCTTGCACTGGGCTGGACGCTCCACAACATTTGCAGTTCTGCTTCCTCTTGGCAAATCAGTCTCATTCCTACACACACAGAGCAATAATCCTTTCTGTTTCCCGATTCTGCCCGGAATCCCAAAGCTTGCTAAGTAAAAATATTGACGGAAAGTTGCACAGACGTTGCACATTCATCTTGTGTGGGTATGACTGCGTCGCTTTGAATGAAGTAGCAAATTATAGCTTTGTTGCTACACGTAATGCACCCTTCCAAACTACTGAAAGTTCAGGTAGTGTTTTCCAGAGTAATTAACATTGTGTTCGCGTTAATTTTCATAAATGAACGTTTTGATGCGCATTTTACCAATCAACATCCTTAAGATGTCATCTGCTAAATAGTCACTGTGTCAGAAAGTAGATATTCTGGCAAGATCTTTGGTAATGATATTTATTTTTACACATGCATCGAAAACATGCATTGCCAATAGCCCAAGTGTCTTTGAACTGTGAAGCCAGCTTTAGATGTTGTCTGCTGAAACCCAGCTAGCTGAAGTCTATACCCTCCTGGCCCCCTTCCCTCTACCTTCCATAGCCCTGCGTAGATTGAGAAGTTGGCAATCATATAATTCATGTTGTATTGCCTTAGCTGCATTAGCTTTGTACCCTCACGTCTGTAGGTGGTCAACATATGTGTAAATACATGTATATAGATGAGAAATCTACAACAAAAAATGTCCTGTGTATGATAATCAGCTCTTGGCATCTGGTTTTCTGCGTTTGGTACAGTTTCCAGCTAAGAAAAAGGCAGGATTCCAATCCATAAAGTGAAAAAGTTATGCTCTTTAAAAGGTTTGTCATGAAATCTCTGCTGTGTGTTTATGGGAATGTCCATGACTAACTGTATATATGGTATGTAAGAGGCTATGCTGGTAAATGTTGCATAAACTAACATAGATTCTGTAGTCAAAATATTTAACTTGTTATTGTAAAATGTGATTCGTCATTGAGAGATTATTTTTCTGTATGTATAATGAGAGTATTTTAGGAATCTAATTTAAGTGCATAAAAATATAGAAAAAAAAATTAAAAACCTATTCCAGGAGTAGAAAATACTTAATCAGATTACTTGGGTTCAGCCCAACTAAATTTCTTATATTAAAAAGAAAATCTGAGTTGCATATGTTAGAAATTCAAAGAAGTCATTTTGGGGGCAGAGAATATGATTAGTTTAAATGAAATGGGTGGTATGAAGAAATGAAACATATCCTGTAGCCATGACCTCGGGTGGGACCTTGGTGTTTCATTAAAAACTGACATGAACAGGTAACATTCTGGAAGCTGGTTGTGTCAGGAAGGAGGAGAGTACTGAGAGCCTGTTTCTCATCAGATCCATGTGCCACAGAGGCTTCCATGAGTTCTGGCAGATTGATCAGGAATTCAAGCCTGAACCAAACATCCTTCTAGAGAGTTCAGAACATATGGGAAGGACTCCCTACCCCCCTCCCTCCCTCTACCCCCACCCTGACTTCCAGGTCACCCTTTGCGGTTCTCTTCCTGGATAGATTGGGCACATCCCTTTGATGTTTGCCTTTTCAATGAAATTTCCCCGGGGCGTCTTCGCCACTTTTGCCTGTTGCATAGCTGGGTGGGTTGAAGAGTGAAATTTGGAGTTTCTGGGCACACAAAACAGGCAGGGCAGAGCAGTCTCCTGAGATGCCGGTGTCCCTAATGGAGATCCCAGGGGCAAGATGTCTTCCTCATCTTCCCCTTCCCAGAAAAGAGGCAGAAGCCCAAGATGCTTCTAGGGCACAGACTTGCCACCAGAAACGTCCCTGCAGGCCACCGAGGAGAAGACACAACACAAAAGCCCGTGAAACTCGATGTCTAAACCCCTGAGAGATACAGTTGGAAGTCATCTCAGGAGGTGACAAGCTGGGGGGCCAGCTTCCCCCAACAGACTGGAAGTGATGCCACAAAGCAAATAGTTCCTGGTAAGACAGGGCACTGCATGGGGGTCACTGCCGTGGAGAGTGTAGGGCCGATGGCTTGCAGGGACTCGTGGGGAGTGTGAGCGCCGGGTTTTCAACATTTCTTTCAACGGTTAGCTATGTGCCTCTTGCTGATAACCAGCAGTGGAAGTTCCTTTCTGATAAGCCTGAGATCGGTGAACATTGGAGTCCAAGTGATTCCTGGACTTCCAGGGTGGGAAGCTGTGATTTCTGGGAGCTTCCTGGAATCTGTTGAGGCATACGAGGAATCTGCAAATCACCTTGAGGAGCTGTCCTGGTGGATGTAACTGACTTTCTTCCCAAAGATGGAGCCGTTCGGAGACCTCCTTGTTCAAGCTCAGCCTGGGGGCAGGGGGCTGGGCATCTCAGGCCAGCTCGTCAGAACTGGACCAGCTCTGGTCCATCCGCCCAGCATAGGTGTTGACCTTTCTTAGCGCCGTGCCCTCTTGGCTGAGGTAGCAACAGGGCTGAGTGGGAATGAGTTAGCCAGTCAACTGCTCCTCGGGCCGTAGTTCAGAAAACTGTGGGGACAGGGAAAGCCAGAGCCTGGGGGTCCTACCCAGCAGTGCCTGCAGGCCACTCCAGCTAGCCTTTACCTGTTTGGAAAAGAATGTATCAGTCTGACACGAGTCCCTCGTGACAAATGGGTCCCACTGCTGGTGGCATATTGCTTCCCTCACAACCCTTCCCCGGGGGTGGGACTCAGCCACCCCTCACCCCCGCCATGGATGTCCTGTTGACTGTAATATACTTCTGTTGCCAAATAATGGTACTCGTTAATTTTCCATAAAAGGGAGACTATATTGTCTGATATGTAACGTCAATGGAGCTCTAAAAATTATTAGAGTCTATTATAAATTGTAGAATTATGTATTCGTCTAAGATTTGATGAAGCAGGGCCAAGACATTAGGTTGCTTTTTTTGTTTGTTTAAAAGAAGCTGAGGTTAGTTCTCCTGGTCGAGTGTTCCTTTTGGCACCTTATTATGTATGAAACGTTACATTTTACTGATTCAGATTATGGTAACTGATTTTGTTTTTCTTAACCCAGTAGCGACACCAGTGCAGATGGCTATTCCTGTGTTTCTTGACCCTAAAAAGAACAATCTCTTCAAAACAGCTCTTTGTTCATTTTGACCTGTATGGTTTCAATTCACATGGTTCATGAATAAAACGAGAAAGCCAACCCTGTTCCGGTGGATTGTTTCGGGTTCTTTCTGCCCCACCTCCCTTCTGAGCAGGCAGGAAACAGAGAGCCCGGCCAATGGCTCCCCTTCCTGTGTGCTTCCTTCTCCCACGGGGAAGGCTGGAGTTGTGGAAGGACAACTGAGCGGACCAAACCCACCACCCTTCCCACGCTTTCTGCACACAAATGTTGGTTCCAGGTAGAAATGCATCTCCCGGTACCGACTCCTTCCGAGAACTTGAGCAGTTTTGAGCGGTGGCAGCAGAAATGCCAGGGGTGCTGAGGGGTGAGCACACAGCTCAGCTTGTCTTATCAGGACACTCCGAGGATTGCTCTGGCTTTCCGCGAAGTTTCCGACGCAGACAACGCTGCGTGTTCACAACCCTGAGTCGTAACCCTGGGCGCCATTGGCAGACCCAACACCGAATTTTACTGTTACCTGAATTTTAGGGGATGATTTATGGCATTTTCTTCTGATCTGGTTTTAAGGCAAAATTCCTATTTCATCACTGATTTCTCTGAATGTGAACCAGTGTTAAAGTTCTGAGGTCGTGGGGCCTGGGTGACCCGGTTAAGCATCTCACTTCAGCTCAGGTCATGATTTTGTGGTTTGTGAGTTCAAGTCCTGTATCAGACTCCGTGCACACAGCTCAGAGCCCGGAGCCTGCTTTGGATTCTGTGTCTTCCTCTCTCTGCCCCCCCCGCCCCCACCACCCCAAACTAAATAGACATTAAAGTTCTTGGGTTGGCTTGAACTCCAGTTGAATTGTTATAGGACCTTAAAAAACATCTTCACAATAAAATAGCATGTCTTTGCCCTATTTTTAAATCAGTAGGTCCCATTTTTGGTAAACATAAAAACCCTGTGCTTTTCTTGGTTATTATTTGAAGTTTCAAAAATTAAAATCATTATAAACCAAGAAAATAGTGCTTTTCCAAACTACAACTCATTGTCTCTGTGATCGACACGGTCCTGTTGCACAGCTCAGAGAGTGGAAGGAATTGCTGATATAAAGCATGTTGAGTAGGTACCTCTTGAACCAAATTTAGTAGGAAATATTTTATTCTAGAATATTTATTGTTTTTTCCTAATTATAGAAGTAATATTTGTTAATGCAGAAAATTCAGCAAGCTCAGAAAAATACAAAGGAAATAAAATCAATTAGTGGAGATACTCTTCCACACAAAAATAAATGTTAACATTTTGATGCTCATTATTCCTGTATTTTCTTGCTCTGTGTGCATGTGTGTGTGTGTGTGTTAGATGTTCTTACATTAATAACTAAAACACACCAAGCACTTCCCTTGTACAAGGCAATGTTCAATTACATAATTTATAGAAAACTTTTCACTTTTGTTGATTGCTTTCTTTTAAATCAGCTATATATTTATCCACAACTTGACTTGTTTTTAAGTGTGTTTACTTAGTTAGAGAGAGAGAAAGAGCATGAGTGGGAGAGGGACAGAGTCCCAAGCAGGCTCCATGTTGTCAGCACACAGCCTGACATGGAGCTTGATCTCATGAACCATGAGATCACGACCTGAGCCAAAATCAAGAGTTGGACGCTTAACTGAGCGAACCCCCCGGGGTACCCCTCTCCCAAAGATATTTTGTCCATCAGTCGTCCGGTGTCTTAGAAGCTTGTGGTTTTACGGTGATTCACGTGTGTGGGATGCCGTCTGGTGCGGTGTCGGGCTGGCTGTAGGCAGGAGGCAAGCTAGGATGAAGGCAGACGGGGCTCAGGGACGTGATCCAACAGCCGGTCGAGCATGTGACACTGAGCAAACGCTAGGGCCCCTCAATCTCTCTCCTCAGGCGGTATCTCTGCTCCACCTGTATCACAGAGTTGTTGTAAGGCGTCAAGATACACGAAGTGGCCTCAAAAGCAGCATCCTATTTGGGAGGGGGGTCTGTCAGGATCAGCGTATTTTACTAGGGGAGGCCTTCCTGGAGGACCAATGGAGCAGGAGTCATCCTAATGGCCTATTAGGGACCGGGAGTGCTGGACAAACCCTGAGGACAGATTTCTGCAGGCAGTACCGGAGGGACTTTGCCACGTGACCATAATGTGTCAGGTGGGTGCTGCGTTTCAGCAATCCTTGGGGTCACACGACCCAGGGAAGTGGCAGGCCACGGAGCCAGTAATCAATGTTTACTGCCACCCTTCCGCCTCTGCCTCCCCGCACTGGCTCGTGCTCTTGCTTCCCTGTTGCGGCCCCTCTGGAAGTGAGCATGACCGCTTCCGTCTACAGGGGACGAAAGCCAGGCGTGGAGGAGACAGGGCGCCCCACCCGTGGGAAGCAGCAGAGCGGGCTTGCACCCACACCCTCTGGGGGGCTCCAGGGCACATTCCTAGCCGCCAGTCTACCTTCCCAGGGTGCAGAGCAGCCGGAGTCGACATCACAAACTTCCCTGTAGATGGCGTCACGTCCCCTTACTTACGGAACTTTCCGGTGGTGTGGGCGTAGTGAGTATCGCCGTGCCTGGCCGGTACCGGGTACTCCCAAGGTTCCAGTCCGTCGGGATGTACTTCACAACCCGAAGTGCAGTGGCCACACGCAGAGCGGGAGTCTTGGAGAAATGCCTTCAGGCCACCCTCGCAGATCAGCTGATTATCAGAGAAGCGGAAGGGTTACTGCCTTTTGTCTGGGCCCAGCCTGTGGGAACGGGACTCCGCTGCCCGTCTGCCGGTTGGCCAGAAAGGTCTTGGGAGAATCAGCAGGACCAACGGGCAGTTCAGCCAGAGCGGTGCGGCCACTGCCGGCACAGCTGTCTGCGGCAGGGGGAACGTCCCAACTTCCTATCCCGGCCGAAGCTCCTGGCCAGTCCTCGGTTGTGAGGACATTCACAGGGGTCGGGACAGCTATCCTGCTGCCCTCTGCTGAGTGCGCAGCTCTGATCCAGACCTCTGCCCCCAGTGGGAGGGAGGGAACGAATCCTTGTTAGATTAATGGCGTTCTTCTAGTAGATTCCAGAATGAAGACCGCTTTTTAACCAGAATCTACCTGAGAGCCTTTATACAGAGCGTCACTGCCTTTATATTTACTAGATGAAGGGCAGGACTGTTAAGACGGATCACTTTGGGTTTAAAACAAGATGCACAGGACTTAAGAACTTGTTAGAATGGTCAGATGGCACAAGCTGGCCCTGTCTGCAGTACCTTAAAAACACGCACTCACCTGGCTGACGCTGGACCTCGGGGCACGGCAACAGGCGTGGGTCCACGTGCCGCGGAAGCTGTTAAGAAGCACGAAGCAGGACGGCGAGGGGCAGCTGCCAATGTCTTGACCAGCACAGGTCCTGGGGGCTGGGAGGCCCGCTTTCAGGATCTGTGACTGGACATGGGCACTGACAACTAAAACTCCAGGGCGGTAACTGGCCTGGTTGTTGGCATCAACTCCGCCCACAGGGTCAGCCCCTCCCCGGGCTCTGTGCCCAGAGGCCAAGGTCGTGAGGTAAGACACATTAAGGACTTAATGGTGCCTGCAATAAAGGCCTCAATAAATGTTAACAGTTCTTCCTAATGACACAAGCTTCCATAAATTCCTAAGAGTAATCTGCACAAACTAAAATCTTCCAACCAACGGGGCTTCTAACCTTTTAGCTGGGCGGATTCTGAAAGAAAGATAGAAAATAAGGTTCTCTGTATTTCCACTTCAAAAAAGATAGTAAACAGTATATGTTCCGTTCAGGAAGCATTTTATTGTTGCTACAAGTTTAGGGATTTTCACGGACAGAAAATCAACACTTTCAGAAAATCTCCCGCATGGCCCTGCTCAGCTTCTGAATCTTGGTTTTCGCAGACATATCAGCATATTTCTCTCCAATACGGACAATCATTCCACCCATGATGGACGGATCAATCTAGGAAAGAAAATAGGTTGGAAATGTGGAAAAGCATTGATATTTCATTGATCGAACAGAAAGATGAAAAAGTACTTTGAAAAGTCTACATGCTGTACAAATGTAAGATGTTATCATTATGTCTAGAAAAAAGAAGTCAGATTGTGAATGGAATCCATAATCATTTAAATTGAGAACATAAAATTTCTATTAGAAACAATTTAGTATTTGGTGAGATTTAATTTTTCAGTTTCTACAGCCAGTCAACAGTGTCAAAGAACCTGAGGAAACACACCATACATAATTAAAAACCTACCTTAACCTCCAATTTCAATACTTGGCCTTTACTTAGGAAGCTCTTCAGGACTGTTTTTAATTCAGCAAGAGTGGGTTCATCTAAAGGCTAAAAAAAGGACAAAACCATCCTTTAATTAAGTAGATAAAGCAGAACAGAACTTTCCACGGAAAAGCTCAGGAAGAAACTACCCCCGGCACACATCAGCACGACAGGCCTCGTGAATTCCGTGTGGTCTCTGGGCCCTTCCAGGAGCTGCAGCGCAAGTTACTCACAAGTTACTCCTGGTGTGCCGGGAACATGCCAATGTCCCGTCCCACAAGAACACCTCGGCGAGCTCACTGGGCGGGTCACTGATGCCCATAAATGCCACTCCCTCCCCGTCTCTGCTCCCTGGTATCAGTGGTACGACTTAGACAGGACTGAGGAAGAACCCCCCCCAATACTGAAGTTAATGATGCCTGATGACACAGGCCTCTCCCGTGCAGCCCTGTGGGCATG
The DNA here is from genome assembly GCF_024362965.1 of Panthera pardus. Classification (NCBI taxonomy): domain Eukaryota; kingdom Metazoa; phylum Chordata; class Mammalia; order Carnivora; family Felidae; genus Panthera; species Panthera pardus. Next base: position 11,307,289 of record NW_026526721.1, on the reverse strand, counting down.
GCAGGAGGCCACTATGTCCTTGGATGGAAAGCTGCAATCTGACCCGGTTCTAGCATCTCTAAGACCTCTGGTTCCCAGGAGCTTCTAGAAGCATGCTGCACTCCGAGCCTCACGGGGAACGCCTGGGGGCGCATGGCTCTGCACTTGACTCTGACAGAGCCAGCACTCAGAGGTCAGCCTGTGTTCTCTCTGCCTCAACTCCTACTCCTGGTGAGGGGAGAGCGAGAAAGGCTGAAGGAGCGGCCTCTTGTCACAAATCCTCTCTCTCCACCCCCACACCTAAGGGTCCACAAGCTAGCAGATAAGGCTTTCCATCTTCGCAAAGATCTAACGCCTCTTGGGGGAGCTGGTGTGAAAGTCTACTGGTGTTTAATCAAGACATCATTCGCCAGGCCTCCAACGTTACAGAGCTCCGAAGTATGTGCACACCTCCCACTCAGAGGCTTAGCGGGTGCCAGGCACCGGTCTGTGCTGGCAGGTCACACCCACCACCGCCTTTAATCGGGACAACTCTGGGCGGCCAGCGGCTCTTATTCCCATTTCCCGTAGGAGAAAACAGGTTCAGAGTGGTTAAGGTCCCAGTTGCTGCAATATTTGAAATCAGTCTATTTCTACAGACTGTGCCCTTAGTCACTAATCAAGGAATAATTTTTGTTTTTGAACAGTGGAAACTTATTTACCCGGGAGTTTACCCGGGAGTTTCAACATCAAACACTGCTGCACTAGCAACAGTTGGTTCTAAAAAACTTTTACAAAAATATGCACCCTTTAAAAAAATAATGTCCTTGGGGCGCCTGGGTGGCTCAGTCAAACTTTTGACCTCGGCTCAGGTCATGATCTCGTGGTTTGTGGGTTCGAGTCCCGCATCGGGCTCTGTGCTCACAGCTCAGAGCTTGGAGCCTGCTTCGGATTCTGTGTCTTCCTCTCTCTCTGCCCCTCCCCTGCTCACGCTCGGTCTCTCTCTCAAAAATAAACATTTAAAAAAAAAACTGTTTTTAATTAAAAGTAAAAAATAAATGAAAAAATCATGTCCTTGCACTCACTGAATGACGTAATTTATACCAGTGCTCAGCCACGGGGATGGTATGACCTGCCTGGTGAAGCCTCATCTGGGCCCTGCTGTCGCCGAGAACTGGGGCAGGCCCAGTGGGCCCGGGCAGATGCCTGAGCTGTAAGGATTCGCAGTCAGTTGTGCACTTTCGTGGCACCGACCATGAACTACAAACGTGCAAATACATGATCTGGGGTAAAATGTCTCTCTGAAGCCGTGCTCTTTTGGACAGTGAGAGGATCTTTGAAATACCAGAAATATTAACCTAGATGAGGTCAGGTGCTGCGTATTCCAAGCAAATCCGCCGTCCTCTACTGATAAGTAAGCCCCTCAAGGCTGATTTCCTATGCGGCCTGAACTACAGTAGGGAGAAAATACGTACTTAGGACATCAACAAAAGGAATTCTGGGGAGGTGGCACAGCTTAAGGTACGTGTACTTGTGAGAGAGAGGGCCATGTTCAAACCCTGATTCCCTATTTTGTCACTTTGGGCAAATGACTTAACTTCCCTGGGTTCACTCATCTGTAAAATAAGGATAATTCTACCTCACGTACAACGCTGCCATTAAATAATACATTACGAAGTACTCGGCATATAGGTCTATTATTACAGCCACGTCAGCAACTGCACAAGGGCCTGCCCTTCCCACCCTTCCCATTCGCTGCCACCAAAGGTGAGACAGTCCAGTTTCAGGAGACTACTTACCAAGGGATTTGTGAACTAACTCCAACCTGTGAGGGAACATAAACCACTACTTCCTAACACATTTGAGTCCAGTCTTGTCCTTCCGAACAGTCAGCGGGTAGGGAGGCACTAACGGGACACACACTGGCCCCTCCACAGCGCAGGTTCATGGCAGCCCGTGTAAGAAGTGAAGCAAACCTCCTAAGTGACCAATCACCTTTCCCGATTTCTGGATTTTAGCCTGTTTTTTTTTTTTCTTTTCGTTATGCTAAACGCGATGCACGGATGTCAAAGCAAATACAGCAGCAACAAGCTGTCACTTACGGATGCAGTGGTCACTGTGCAAGGAACTTCTCCACGGTGGACACTCATCATGGTCGAAAAGGCAGAAACGACTCCAGGGGTGTTGTTCAAGCGACCATTTTCAGCAAGCAAATCTGGGAAAGTGAAGGTGTCTCAGTAACATCAAAATCACTCAAAACAGGTTATTCATTAGACACTTTTCCAAAGAAGACATCCAGATGGACAACAGACACATGAAACGATGCTCAACATCACTCATCATCAGGGAAATACAAGTCGAAGCCACACTGAGATACCACCTCACGCCAGTCAGAGTGGCTAAAATGAACAAATCAGGAGACTATAGATGCTGGAGAGGATGTGGAGAAAAGGGAACCCTCTTGCACTGTTGGTGGAAATGCAAACTGGTGCAGCCGCTCTGGAAAACAGTGTGGAGGTTCCTCAAAAAAATTAAAAATAGATCTACCCTATGACCCAGCAAGAGCACTGCTAGGAATTTACCCGAGGGATACAGGAGTGCTGATGCCTAGGGGCACTCGTACCCCAATGTTGACAGCAGCACTTTCAACAATAGCCAAATTAGGGAAAGAGCCTAAATGTCCATCAACTGATGAATGGATAAAGAAGATATGGTATATATATACAATGAAATACTACTTGGCAACAAGAAGGAATAAAATCCTGCCATTTGCAGCAACATGGATGGAACTGGAGGGTATGATGCTGAGTGAGATAAGTCAGTCAGAGAAAGGTATGTTTTCACTCATATGTGGATCTTGAGAAACTTAACAGAAGACCATGGGGGAAGAGAAGGGGAAAAAAGTTACAAATAGGGAGGGAGGCAAACCATAAGAGACTCTTAAATACAGAGAACTGAAGGTTGACGGGGGGTAGGGGAGAGGGGAAAGTGGGGTGATGGGCATTGAGGAGGGCACTTGTTGGGATGAGCACTGGGTGTTGTATGTAAGCCAAACTGACAACAAATTATATTTGTATGTTAGTATACTATTCTAACAAAACAAAACAAAACAAAACAAAACAAAAACCCCTAGGTTATTCACGAGGTATTATATTCACCTCAAAAGCAAACTTAGATTTGTGGCCTTAGAATGCTATATTCAATGTCCTTTAAGAATGTGAATGAAGAAGATGGTCCTTGGTATTTAAAAAGTATATTCAGTGTTTAAAAAAACCCAGCACTGACAAGCATTTAAAATAGCCGGGTGTGTGGAGAGGCCTTACAGATCTCCAAGCGATTTCCTGACCATGGCCTGCAACCTGATTTTCATATTTCAGGTTAGATTCCAATGTTTGGCTACAAATCCCCAAATTAACATATTATCTATATTCAAAGATGATGCCACGAATACATGTTCTTTGGAACATGTATTCTGGGTTGGCCATGGGACTTGAAAAGCAAGCCTAATGTACCAAACAATGCAAATGTCTTTGAGGACAGAGATACAGCCACTGGTTACACACCGTTTCCTTGCTATGAATCCTATCTGTCTTCTCCACGGGTTGAAAAGTACTGACTGCAATTACTTCGTTACACGGTCATATCCTTTAGACAGTGCTCTTCAAACTTTAACTCACAAACAATTCACTTGGGGAGCTAGTTAAATGCAGTAGGTTGATTTATTAGGTTGGCTAAGTCCTTAGATCGCGGCCAAAAGGCAGGTAGGTGATGCTGACGTTCCTGGTCCACGGACCACACTTCCAGTGGGCAAGATTTTCAGTAGAAAAGATCTAATACTTACTGATCAGGTTGCATGTGAGGGGAGAGAACCTCTCTTTTGCTGTCATGTCGTTTAGGCTTTTCACTTTCACGGAACGCTTCACATAGGGATTCATAATGGAAGCAGCCATTTTGGGTTCCTTCAAGATTTGCTGAAAGTACCAAAAAAATAATTTCTTCAACTCTTTAGTGCATGAACGATCCTCGCTGCCACAACATACTTCGTTATGAATCATGTATTTCATTAAATTAGCACTCTCAAAGCATGTATGAAGAAAAGTTTACAATCAAATAATTTTCTCTGCCTTTGAGAATACACCATACCTTGGTTTTACACAAGATACAATGGTACTTCTTGGAAAAATTTAAAGATACTTTATGAAGTTTCTTAAATTTATTTTTGCTTTTCAAGAGAGATTACAGAAAAACTAAGCAGCCGAGATTCAACGAACTGCATATGTTAATGTATTTACTAAGGGTAATATTCAGCTGAAAAGGTGCTCTAACAGCAAAGGAAGTCTCCCTGTTATTCCCCTGGAGGGGGGCCTCTCTGTGTCAGAGTGATCCTGATTCTGTCCTGCCTCTTACAGAGCCCCGTGAGAGAACTCTGGTGTTTCCAGAGCAGCCTCAATCAGCCTGGGAGGCAGGGTGGACGAACAGTGGGAGTGCAGCTACCAGGAGAGGGACCACGCGTCTCCACTTTGTTAATTCATAAACGTCTGTCCTCAGCGACCCAGGGTAGCTTCTGGCACCTTGCTCCCCTTAGTATCAGGCCAGGGTTCTAACAAAACAATGGCTGTTTCTGTTTGGGCATCTTTCAGTTAAATACCTGTCAGCCTTTCACTCACTGCTAGCACCTTCTCCCAGGCTCTCGGCCAGAATCTGCTCTGATCCAGGCTACCTGTCATACACCACCTAATGCTAAAACTTCAATGCGACTGGCTCCATAGAAACAATTTTCCATAAAAATTGCGGACTTACACAAATTAAAAGCTGGCATTTGGGTAATCCGGTTTTTCGTGTTTCCCATCTTTCTCTGTTGTATCATCCAACGGGCAGTTAGTGGCACCTGTGTAGCATCACTTTCCTCTCAGTGCCAAAAAATTGCTAATTTTCACTTACAAAGAGTCTTAAGGTAAGTGCCTCCTTTCTACGTCTCCACATCTTAACTGATTTCCAGGTTATAGTCAAACCCCATTCTTAACACCCACAATCTAGGTCACTCCATTGTGAACACCACTGTTCGGTTTAAAATGGCATGTATGGGGCGCCTGGGTGGCTCAGTTGGTTAAGCGTCTGACTTTGGCTCAGGTCATGATTTCACGGTTTGTGGGTTCAAGCCCTGTGTCGGGTTCTGTGCTGACAGCTCGGAGCCTGGAACCTGCTTCAGATTCTCTCTCTCTCTCTCTCTCTCTGCCCTTCCCCCACTTGTGTTCTGTCCCTTTCTCTCTCTCAAAAATAAACATTAAAAAAAATTAAAAAAAAAAATAAACAAAATGGGCACAAATGACAAGTAGCGGGCAATAATTATCACCTCCAAAAATGCCTGTGTGTGATCCTGTCTGCTCTTGGTACCCCTCTCCCAAGTGTTTCCAACAGTAAGGCTGTTGGCTCTGTGGGTTGGTCACACTAACTCAGACAGTAAGCATCATCTGTAGAGCTAACTGGACAGAGAAAGGAATATGGAACGAACATTACTGTCTGCTAGGACAAAAATTCCAAAAAAAAAAAAAAAAAAGCTTGAGACAAAAAATGAACAGAATAAATATTACCCTATATGACTAGCCTTATGAGGGTTTTTTCTTCTGAATAGTATGATAAAAAAAAATCTTCAGGAATAAGTGGATTAAAAATAGAAGAAATTCTTAAAACATAAAACTAAAAAAGTGCAAAACTTTCTCTAGAGAGAGTATACGCTAGACTGTGTCTCCCTCTCCCCCCGCTTTTTTAAAATTTATTTATCTGATTTGAGAGAGGGAGAGAACAAGAGGAGGAGGGGCAGAGAGAGGGGGAGAGGATGTGAAGCGGGCTCTGTGCCTTCGAGCTCAGAAACGTGAGATTATGACCTGAGCTGAAGGCGGAGGCTTAACTGACTCAGCCACCCAGGCTCCCCTCCCTCTCCTCCTTTAATGCAGAGCTTATTGTCGGAGGTGGCAGCTATAAAGCAAGAGAAGGGGAAGCAACAAAGTGGACAGAAACGTGTTAACTAGAAAATTCGGTTAAAATTACAACAGATTTTCCCAAGTTACACTGGTACACTTCTGTTAATGCAATTAATTCACTCTTCTTTCCAGGTTCAAAAAACAAAGTGTAAAAATAAACTGTCCCTTGTAGCTTCCCCATCTGTCAGTTCTGTACTGGAGCTCAATACACCTTTGCTGATTTTGTTGCCCAGAGGGCTCTGCTTGGTTATTTCCCTCTCACATCTTGGGGATAAAATAAAAAGTTGAAAATGAGGAAAGGCTCCATAAAGAGAATTCCCAGCAAAGCAAGTTATAATACATTCTAAAGACTATTTTAGAACTGCCTGAAATACAAGCATAGATTTTCAAAGGTGACCTCTATTTCTTCTTAGCCTCAACTCTTGGTTCCTAATATTAATAATATCCTTGTTCGTATCTGCCTGTACCTATTATACAATAGGTTCAGAATAACAATACCCAGTACTATTCCTATCAACATGATTACAGAAAACAGGCTTTGTTTCTTTTTTCTTTTTGTAGTTCATTTTCACTTAGGATATACCTCATTAGAGAAACATGGCCAAATAAGGAAAAAACCTATGATGGAAACTTAGTAAGTAATAAACAGAAAAGCTACTTACTGCTACTCTCAACAATTCCTTTTCTACTTGTTCCAGCTTATTCTGTTTAGATGCAGCAGAATAAAGAGCAGTGGCATAGCGACCTTCGATACCATATATCTGAACAGGTGGCTTTAAAAAAAGGATGGGGTGGGGGAGGAAGAGAAAAGGAAAATCACTTCAGATATTATTCTGCCAATAGCAGGATTAAATACGTATATTAAAATACACTGTTTAGAGCACACAACAAGTTTAAATACCAAATATGGAATCAGAAAGCTATCCTGAATGGCAATTCCCAAACAAATCAGGGATGTTTCCTCGGCTAGGTCACTTAATCTTCCAATTTTTGAGCTTCCAATTTTTCATCTTAAAATGTGGTGCTTAGGAAATATGGTACCTAGAGTCCCTTCCAGCGGTAACTATAAATCAATTATTACATGGATTCTGAAATGAGCTTATGCTTTCTTTGAACTCAGTAACTAATCAGTTCCACATAGTGGTGATTTTAAACACTGATAGAAGACAGTTTTGCATATGTTAGAGCCAAGAAAACATTTAATGGTGACACTATAAATTTCCCCTATAGTGTCTCCCCATCAATGTTCAGTTTAATGGAGCTCTTTAGCAGCTTACTGAATGCCTGATGCTTGAATTATTTTTCACAAAAAACTGTAGGCTTTTTCCTACGCGCTGCCATCAATATATGACTACATATGCTTAGCAGTTCTGTATGGTTGCAGTGCAAGAGCTCAGGTTTGAAGAAAGATTTAGTTCCAGTCCAGCTCTGAGACCAAACTCGAGTTTTCCCAGTCTGTTTCCTCTTTCGCAAACAAAAGACCAGCTATTTCCCATCATTGTTACGGGATTTTAAGAAATTCCCACAAAGGTTAAGCACGGGCCTGTTGCACACCAGGCATTCAACTTATTCCATTCCCTATCCCCACGCACACATCACATTTTGGGACCTACAAATCATGCAGAAAGGTTTAGGTAGTACTTATACAGAAGTCCATGCCCTAACCGCGCACTTTCATTTACTTTACGATTAGTAACAAAAGTTGACATACCCTCACGAGCTTGGCAAATGGCCTGACCACAGATGTACTAAAGCATCGCACCTTGAAAACAATAATAAGACATTTTAAGTGATTAGTTTCTTAGTATCATCACGGAGATTACATGAGCTGCTCTTTATTCCCAAGGAGTAAATTTCACCACTGAGCATCATCCATAGCCGCCTGGGAAACTGCTTTCCCACCAACTTCCTAGTTTGCTAGGAACAGGCTGAGGCTAGCACACCAGTATGAGAGAGAAAACACAAGTTCTGATGAAATACATGTTCCAAGAAACCCCACATTTCTGGCATTTGTTACCACCCGTGAGGAAGGATTTTAATAAAAAGTGAGAGGATTCCAGTCATGACCTGCAAGAGATGTACCTTCTTGGAATCCAAATGCTATCGGAAAAGAAAGAGTAATCCCCTTAGTACTGCAGCAGTCTGATGTGAGAACTGACCCTAGTTCTGAGAAATGGTATATCTAGTCTATCAAGGAACAGAGTTGGAACTCGTTGCTTAAAAAGCAGCTGCAAGGGCACAGCTCACCTTCAAATAATTTCAGTTCTGAACTGTTCTATAACACAAGTGGTTGTAGGGATTAAAAGACCTTTTCACTTATGAAAAACTTACCTAAGCTGTAAGGTGTCATGATGTGTAAAGCATAGTGTTGCTATGTGGTATAAAGACCACAAATTTTCTTTCCAACTCCCATCTTCTGTATGACCGTGTGGGTTCGAATCTCAGCTCTACCTACTACCCCTTCCTGGCTGAGCAGCCAAGGACGAGTCATTTAAACTTTTCGGTCTCATTTCCTTTATAAAAATGTGAAATGTGTTTTATAAATACTCCTTAGCATTACTAGAGACCCCTGACAGGTTTGACCACAACGACAAGGTTAAATGACTTGGGGGTGGGCTGTATCCTTTCCTCGGAGTCCAGGGGAGCCTTCCCCCGCCCCTTTCCCGTGCACCTCAAACTAGCTGCTCCCGAGGCTGTGCTCGGGGACGCCAAGGTCAGGCACGCGTCCCCCTGCACCGCCAGCCCCGCGGACGTCCAGGGAGGTAGGGCCGCCCGAGCGCTTTGCGTCGCTCCCACTCGCAGGGCCCTACAACGCTGAATGGCGGCCACGCTTCCCCAGCTGTGGTCTCGTTCTGTGGCTCTTAGGGCTCTGCTACGTGTCACTTTAGAAGGGATCCTCTCGCTAGTTTTCAGGACCTCCCTTCTCTCACCTGCCGGGAGAGCCCGGACACTGCACAGGAAGCCATCTTCTCCGGGTGGCTGTAGGTCAAAGCCGAGGCAGCGAGAGAGACGCAAGGGCGCACGCGTGCGTCAGCGTAGCCGCTCGGGCCGCTGGGAAATGTAGGCGTAGGTCACCAGGCCGCATGCGCCGAGGTCGCGGTCAGTCTGGGAATTGTGGTCTTTAGAAGTGGTTGTTAAGGGCTGGACTTCTAGAGCTAGTGGCCTCGGACAGCACCTTAAAATAAAACGCTTGAATTACTGAATGGTCCTTACAGTTGGGTGGATTTCTTTTCCCTAGATTTTAAATTTCCTTTTAGATAAATAGGTGGCATATGTTCTATTTCACATTCATTACTAGCATCATTAGCATCGTTTACCCCTTCTTTCTACTGCAACAAAGGGTGTATCAAGTGCAGTTCCTTGCTCTGTATAAAAACAAAGGAGCCTTACAGCTCCCGCTGAGGATTCAACCTGCCCAGTGCCTGGGCCATGACTGCCTCTCTACCTCCACACCCCCTTCCCCTCATCTCACCTGAGTGCAGCACTGCCTTGGGTTTGTGAGAGCATGTGAGATTCTAGTGCCTAAATTCTTTTTTTTTTTTTTTTAATTTTTTTTAACGTTTATTTATTTTTGAGACAGGGAGAGACAGAGCATGAACGGGGGAGGGGCAGAGAGAGAGACACACACAGAATCTGAAACAGGCTCCAGGCTCTGAGCTGTCAGCACAGAGCCCGACGCGGGGCTCGAACTCACGGACGGCGAGATCATGACCTGAGCCGAAGTCGGATGCCCAACCGACTGAGCCACCCAGGCGCCCCACTAGTGCCTAAATTCTTGATTCCTGGGTAGAGCGGAGTGATTATCTGAGATTATCTGGGGTTTGAGCAAGTGTGACATCGAAACCGAAAACCCAACACTAGCGTTGGCCAGGTTCTCTGCATTCATAAACAAACCCGAATTCCAACCCATTTCAGCCTAAATGGAGCTTACTTTGTTTTTCTCTTCTGCACAGAAGAGAATTGGCCCGACAGAGCACGGATCAGAGTTCCCTGGTTGCAACAAAGGGGTCCTGTGGTCAACTGAAAAAAAAATTTTTTTTCCTGTTCAGATTTATTATAGGAACGCAGATTAATTTGTTAATATATCCTTTTAGAGGGCGGTTTTCTCATCATTACAAAAACTTGTAAAAATGCAATGAAGTGCAAGGAAATGTAATTGCCGTCTTTTCAACCAGAGTCAGCTGTTGTCAATATTTGGGTGTGTTATCTCCCAGCATTTTTTCAGTATTATAATGGATATTATAATAGTGCCTGCCTTATAGATTATTAGGAAAAAGAAAGAAATTATACGTATGTAAAGTATTTAAAACAACTGCCTGACAGAGTGGCACTCAATAATGTTAGTTCTTTATTTTGTATTGTTTTATTATATATACGGATTGACACCTCATATATTATTTAGTTTATTGCCTTTTTCCTTAATACAAGAGAAAAAAGGATACTAAATTAGATATGGTCTGTGGTTACATGCTTAAGGTATAAGAATATTTCAAAGTTATATAATTTTCATGAGCATATTAATGGCTGCAGAATAACCCACCAAGTGGATTCTGTATCTTATTCAATGATTTTTGAACATAATTCAGATGATTTCCAGGTGGTTTTTTTTTTTTTTCATTTTAAACAATACTGCATCTCCTGAGCATCTTAAATGCAAACCTTTTTTTTTTTTTTTTCTTTTCATACTTAGAATAACATCCAAAGAGATTTCCAGAACTGGCACAACTTGGTGAGAGGGTATGTGCCCTTTAAAAGTTCTTGGTGCTTGAGGCCAGGCTGCTTTTCAAAAGTTTTATCCTATTTACACTTTCACTAGCAGAGCATAAAAACCCATGTTTCACTTCACTATGCAAACTATTTTCAGAGGCTGTTTTCAAATTAGCTTAATGGAAAGTGTATTCATTATGCAATGAACATAAATTTTATTGAGTACCTATTATGTGCAGGCAGCTCTTTTATGCCCTGAAGGTACAGTATGTTACATGACAAAGTGCTTGCTTTTGTAGACCTTACATTCTATGCGATTTCAAACCACGAACCCATGTTTCCTAATGTGTGGGTGTTATTAGATGTAATACAAATCATAAGTTCCGGAACCAAATGCACTTGGGGAATTCTAGACTCTATTGTGTTGATAATTATAACTAAACTGTATGATTGCATAACAGCAGGGAGATGCTCTTTATTTTCTTTGTATTTGCCTCCAACGCACTCCAGCCCCTCGGACGTGGCTATGATGGTAGTTTGGGATTATTTGAGTCTTAGGATTTATTTAATGGTTACGCATACATGGTTTCATTTTTAGGTTGGGTCTCAGGACAACTCTAAGATGTAGGTAGTCTGGTACTCTCCCACTTTATAGGTGCAGAAACTTTCTCAGACCCTGCTTAGGGAATGACAGTTCTGGGTCTCAGGATGTATTTCTGAGCATGGGGTTTTGATGACGGTGTATCCTGTTTGCATCTTGGTCACGTGGACTATCGGAGAACCACAGAAGAAGCCCTGAAGCCTGATGCCTCTGCACCTGTGCAGTCAAACCTCCCTTCTATTTGCTCTTGGATTGGTAGGCGTCTGCTGGAGTCTCGCCACAGGCAAAACACTGCAGTGACAGGCCAAGGCCCCAGATGCAAACCCTCATGAGCAATCAGCTGGCAACCGTTTCCCAGCTGTGTGGCTGCCATGCTTTGTGCTAGAATAGAAAATTCTAGAATAGAAAATTTGGAAAGAAAAAAAAATTTTTTTTTTTGTTCCATGGAAGGGAAAAGACTTAGCGCGATGCTTTTATAGTACCTTCCTATTGTGCAACCTTAAATTGTTTAAACATGGGTTATTTTAGGCAAAGCCGACAGAGTCAAAGAGACTTGCCCAAGGGTATAGGCCCGGGCTAAAGCGGTGGCAAAACCCAAACATCAAATCGCCACTTTTTAATTTTATGCTGACTTTCACTTCAAAATAAATCATTTTCACTGTGCTGTTTTCTCTACAAAGGCACCAGATGGTGGCATGGAACACAGCAGCATGGTGTCATGAGACCCTCAACTGCGTGTTTTAAAAAATGAAGTGACTTTCCCCTTGACCCAGAAATTCAGAAATTTGGATGAGGGGTCATGTGCAAAAAGTCCACTTTACACTTAAACAAATATTTCAAATTTTTGTTTAAATTTTAATTAGTTAACATGTCATGTAATATTACTTTTCAGGAGTAGAATTTAGCGATTCATCACTTACATACAGCACCCAGTACTGACCCCAACAAGTGCCCTCTTTAATACCCATCATCCCTTTAGCCCATTCCCCCACTCCCCTCCCTCCCTTCCCCTCCAGCATCCCTCAGTTTTTTCTCTATGGTTAGGAGTCTCTTATGGTTTGCCTTCCTCTCTCTTTTTTTTCTTTTCCCCTATGTGCATCTGTTTTGTTTTACTTTAAAACAAAACAAAACAAAACAAAACAAAAGAAGGAAACAAATGTCTTAGCATAGGAAAATGGCTTTAAGAGTGGAGCATTATTGGGGGCACCTGGGTGGCTTAATTCATTGAGCATCCAGCTTCAGCTCAGGTCCATGGGTTCAAGCCCCACGTCTGGCTCTGTGCTGACAGCTCTGGGCCTGGAGCCTGCTTTGGATTCAGTGTCTCCCTCTCTCTCTTTCCCTCCCTCGCTCATGCTCTGTCTCTCTCCATCTCTCAAAAATAAATAAACATTAAAATTTTTTTTAAATTAAAAAAGAGTGGAGCATTGTGCAGCCATCACAATGAGATTTTCAAAAAGTATTTAACAACCTAGAAAACGACTTAGTGAGGCTGAGGAAAAAAGTACAAAATACATTTTGTATTTTCTGTAATGAGCACGTGTCACTGCCATACTCAGAAAAAAAGAAAAGAGATGCCAAGATCTTGTCACTTACCTCTGTGCCCCATAAAGGAGAGAGGCACCTATTCTAGTTTGTGATAATACTTAGCTTCTGACACGAAGGGCGATGGCTTGAAGCTGGCACGTTGCATGAAGGACCAGGCTCCAAAGTTGGCCCAGAGCACGTCCAAGGTTTCTTTCCAAGATCAGCTTCTGCATCGACTCCATCAGTCTCAGGACATGTTCTTTGGCTTCGCAGAAGACATAGGGAGGATGGTATTGGTGGGGTTTTGGGGTGATGGTGGGGGGTTCGGAGCTGACGGGCAAGAAAGAATCCTTGAAGACGTCTTTGGTGCAAAGACGTGATTTTATTAAAGCACGGGGACCGGACTCGTGGGCAGGAAGAGCTGCCCCGGGATCGTGATGGGGAACTGATTATCTACCCTCAGGTGGGGAGGGGGTCAGGGGTAGAGTAAGTCTCTAAGGAATTTTGGAAGCAAGGTTTCCAGGACTTTGAGGGGCTAGCCGCTGTTGGGAAAACCCCATTTATTACCATTTAGTAAAACCTCAGTCATGAGACCCTTCAGATGTATATCAGGGGGCCGTAAGCTTGGAGTATGATTGCCAGCATATATCTTGGGGGAGTTGAGATGAAATTTCCAAAGGAAGTTTTATGTGTTGAAGTAGACTTACAGGATCCTGGGGGGTCTGGATAATGTGAAGCCAAAATTCTCTTTTGCCCCCAGCAAAGTGTCATCCTCGAGGCAGCTGAGCTCCTAGAGGGAGGTCACTCTGCCTGTTTCAAGGACTTGTCACTGGGCTGTATAGGCAGTAAGGGAATTTAATTTTTCATCTGCCTTAGTTTCCCCCCATCACGTGGCAAGCACTTAAACCCCTTTCCTTTGTTCTTGGGGAGCCAGGAGTGTCCGAGGACCCTCACACAGATCCCTCCTGGTGGGGGACGGTGGAGCTGTTAACCTCTACTTTGCCCCACGCTCCCTCATCAGTATCTTCGGGGCAAAGGATGCCCTGAAGGGTAAGGTTTTCCCTACACATTTTGTTACATTGAAAGGACTTGGGAAGTATTTGCATTATTCCCATATTTATTTATCTCGGAGTAATTCTCCATCAATTTTCTCTTTCTTTCTGTTCTTTTCCTCTGGGGAGTTTATTTTGAGAAGGGTGCATGGATCCCTTACAGCCGACCAGAGCCACTCACTTCCATAGGCCCACAGGCTGGCAGCCGGCTTTATAACTTCGTATGTAGTTTACCTGTCCATTTAAACGTAAGACCAGGAGAATGACCATGGCAGCTTTCTACACAGGTCTATGGCATTTCCCCATTATAGGGGGCTTTAGAGAGGTCCTAGCCATCAGCAGGGAGCCCCCAGGACTGAAACACATCAGGCTTTGAGCAAGAAAAGGTGTTGAGGAAAATGGACAATGGGATTCCAGCTACTGTGACCATATGGCTTTAAACTGTTTATCTTGAGGATTTGGTGCATCTGCTACAGAGGAAAAGAGCAAATAAAACACACACACACACACACACACACACACAGCTTGGCGGCTTTTTTGAGTCTTTGGAGAAAGCTGTGTAAGGAGGGTCTGCAGCACTGATCATCAGGATCTGAAGGCGACAGAGGGAGGTCAGGCTCTGGAGAAGCCGGTCTCCCATCCTGGGCCCGGGCCTCTCCCTTTCCCTTCCTTCTCCTCCTGGTCTGTGGGTCATGCCACCTTGAAACGGTCACCAACTCAGCATTCAAGGTCACTGCTCTGGCTTAGCCTCTTCCAGGTTGCCGAAGAACCATCCCAACACTAGGGGGAGCCATCTCCTCACGTTGCAGTGCAGCCTCTGGCCTCGGAATCCATTTCTTTCTAGAGCTTTCCCTGTTCAAACCTCAGGGTCCGTGCTTAGCGGCAAGCAGGACTCTCAGAAGTATTGCGACAAACAAAGCCATCCCCGAGACATGCTCTCACGCAGGCTGCACGTGTGTCGGGGCTCAGACAGGTAGTTTCTTGCTCCCATCACACAGCCTCAGCGTGAAAGGGTCTTAGAACCCACGGAAACTCGCCCTTCGAATGTTCCTTCAACTCCTCACTGGGCCCCCTCAGCCCTCACACTTCCTGCAGCAACAATCTGCTCTCGGGATACATTGGTAAACAAGAAAGCATTGAACACTGTTTACTTAAAAAAAAAAAAAGAGTATGTACATGTGGTGCAAATAAAAATGTGAGAACAGGAGAGGCTTTGTAGGATTTTGGTGTGAAACAGGAAATTATATATGGCAAAAAAAAAAAAAAAAAAGGGAAATTATACCTTTTTTTTCTTTGCACAATTATTTAGTTGTAGTAAAAGCGAAAGTAAAAGTCAGGGCAAGGAAGGCACACAGACGGGAGGGGACATGCTCCTAGACCGTGGGATAGTGTGTGGCACAGTGGGATTCTGAAATGCCCAGGGGACGGATGTGATCTTCCTGGATCCCACAGTGGGGTGTACTGCCCAAGAAAGTGTTGATAACACTTGGGGACAGAGTAGTCATTTGTTGTTTTTATCAGTGAGGAGGCCCACAGAGAGGCTTTGAGGTTCCTGGTAAGTCAGGCTGGGGCTCTGTGTTGGGTACAAGGAAGATGGATGACACTAGTGAGCCCAATGGCCACAGCCGATCCCGCGGAGGAGACAGGCTGGGAACTGCATCGTCCAGGTGATTTGAGAACGAAGGAAGCTTTCCCTAGCCCGGCCGCAGTTTCTGTAGTGAATGAATTAGTGTGACCTTGCAGATGTCCCCGTGACCCAGAAGTGGTGAGGGATACGGAAGATTTTCATTTGGCTAACCGAGGACTTCCCCGCGGTGGGGAGTGGAGAGGGGGCTGGTGACATATTTCTGGGGATTTTCATCCTGGGCAGAGGATCGCGAGAATGGATAAAGGGACCATCTCTTTTGAGTTTTTAGGCAGTACGGGAGTTATTAGTGGGCTGGTCTTTGGAGACTAACAACAAGACTCCAGGAAAACAGAGTAGTCCAGACCATCTATATTGTATGGCTTAACACGGGAGAGAGGACCATCCCCTAATTCATTCATTCACTCAAGCATTGTTTCGTTTCACAAACATTCCCTGTGTGCTAGAGATCGTGACAGATGCTGTAGGGAACGAGGGCAACCAAGACTGATCCTGCTCTCCAGGGACTGTTGCCAATTCCCCCTGAATCAGTTTTTAACTCTTAAAAATCACCTTTCCTTAGTTATATTCCTGAAGAAACTGGCATGGGTGTTTGTCTAAAAATCAGAAGAACTTGGGGCGCTGGGTGGCTCAGTCAGTTAAGTGTCCGATGTCGACTCAGGTCATGATCTGACGGTCCATGGGTTCGAGGCCACATCAGTCTCCATGCTGACAGCTCAGAGCCTGGAGCCTGCTTCGGATTCCGTGTTTCCCTCTCTCTCTCTCCCCCTCCCCCACTTGTGGTCTGCCTCTCTTTCTCTCTCAAAAATAAGTAAACGTTAAAAAAATAAATACAAAATCAAAAGAACTAAATTGCACATAATTTTATAAACTCTGGGCTTTCTTTAATCTTTGAGGCTTGAAATGTATAGGAGTTCCTTCTACACCCGAGCCCCAAAGAGGCCGCAAGCTCCTCCTGTCATATCTTGGCAACTAATTGAAGCAATGAAAGGGAAAGAAATGATAAAAATAAATCATTCCAGTTGGCAGAGCATCGCTGTGTGGTTCCAAGGGACTGTTCATCAGAAATGGAGTTGGTACCATCTTGGTGGCACTGGGTCACATTGGTCCCCTTGTGACAATGACAGTAGTAACTGTTCTCTCCTCTTGTGATCTATGACAGTGCTATGCACCATGGAATCAACAGAGTTTATGTAATCCAGGTCTGCTGACATTCTTGAGGCATGGAAATTTTCCTTATTTGTTTTAACTCTAAAAGTTTCCTGAGAACGTTCTAGAAGTAGACTTTTGTGAGTAGTAGCCATCAATCCTGGCTACTGATTGAAATCAATTGTGGAACTTAAAAAAATACAGATGTCCACTGAAGACATGAATTAAAATCTACACGTACATTTTATTTTATTTTTATTTTATCTTTTAAATGCTTATTTGTTTATTTTGAGAGAGGGAGAGAGAGCAGGGGAGGGACAGAGAGGGAATGCCAAGCAGGTTCCCTGCTGTGAGCCCAGAGCCCGAATCGAGGCTCGATCTCATGAACTGTGAGATCGTGATCTGAGCCGAAATCAAGAGTCAGACGCTTACCCCACTGAGCCACCTAGGTGCTCCCTCTTTTTTTGTACGTTTTATTTCTTAAAAAATTTTTTTAATGCTTATTTATTTTTGAGAGACAGAGAGAGACAGAACACAAGCGGGGAAGGGGCAGAGAGAGAGGGAGACACAGAATCTGAAGCAGGCTCCAGGCTCTGGGCTGTCAGTACAGAGCCCGATGGGGGGGCTTGAACCCGTGAACTGTGAGATCATGGCCTGAGCCAAAGTCAGACACTCAACCGACTGAGCCACCCAGGCACCCTTGTACATTTTATTGTTAATCAGTTCCTGAGCTTGAATGTTCAGTGACTGGACAGGGAGGAAATAAATCATAGTATATCTGTGATGGAATACTATGCTACCATCTAAAATTATGGTGAGGAAAAATTTCCTGAGTTGAGAAAATATTAATAATGCATTGTTGACTTAAAAAAAAATCAGGCTCAAAAGAGTGTTTTTGGGTGCACAATAGGATGATATTAAACAATCCTGTGTTTCCATGCATCATATAGAAGACCAGAAGGGGCGACACAAACATGTTGGGGGTGGTGACCTCTCGGTGGTGAGTTTTGCTTGTCTTTTCCTTTGCTTTTCTGTGTTTTCTAAGTGCCACGCATGAGGTATTTATTGCTTTTACACTGAGGAAAAATTCTCTCAATAAATGTTAATGGTTTTCCCTTCAGAAACATGATGAAGAAGGGCAAAGAAACTAGATGCATGGGACTGCTCCATCCATCCATTTTTTTTTTTGTTTATTTAATTTTTGAAAGAGAGAGAGAGAGAGCAGAGGAGGGGGAGAGAGAGAGGGAGAGAGAGAATCCCAAGCAGGCTCTGAGCTGTCAGCACAGAGCCGGGTGCAGGGCTCCGACAGGCATACGGTGAAATCATGACCTGAGCTGAAGTTAGACGCTTAACCGACTGAGCCACCCGGTCACCCCCATCCATTTATTTTTTCATGATTTTTATTTCGTCTTTAAGTTTTTTTCATTCGTTGTTTTCCTTACTTTTATTTCATCTTTTTTTCTATTTCTTAAGGCAAACGTGTTAAGCACCGATAGGGTTAAGCACTTGGACTGTAGAGGCAAGGCCAGTGCTGTGGTGCTTACCCTCCAGCAGGCCCAAAAGGCTGTGAGGAGCTCGTTCAAACGCAGGGTCCCTCCCTAGAGCCTTCTGGGAAAGTAGTTCTGGGTGGGGCCTGGGAATTTCCTATTTTAAACAACTTGTCCGTGTATTTCCGACACGGGCGGTCCAGGACCAGGCTTTACGAACCTATGAGAAATGGGCACTTGGGCTTAAATAGCTTCAAGTCTAAAGCTGATGAAAAATGTTAGAATGCGGGGTGCCTAGAGGCTCAGTAGGTCGAGCCTCTGACCTCAGCTCAGGTCATGATCTCAGTTAGCGAGTTCAAGCCCCACATTCGGCTCGTCGCTATCAGCGAAGAGCCTGCTTCAGATCCTCTGTCCCCCTCTCTCTCTGCCCCTCCCCTGCTCACCCGCGCTCTCTCTCAAAACTAAATAAACATTAAAAAAAAAAAAAGACAGAGAGAGAGAAAAAAATGTCAGAATGCGAAAACCTGGTTTGTTGGTTCCGTCGGGGAATTCAACTTCATTTCCCCCAGGATGCCCCTGGACCCACGCTCCTTAGCCACACTGTCTTATTTTAGAATGCAACAGTTTAACTGGGATGACAATCAAAATATACCTGATCAGGCTGCCAGCCTCCTGGGAGGAGAGTCGATGTGGCAAACACCTTCCTTCCTTAAGGACAGTCAGAGAGCAACAGCACAAAAAGTGTTAGTAATCCTAATAGCAGAACCATGTTATAAGTGGCTAGTGCGTGGCAGAAGGCTCATCTAAGCCCATTTAATCCAAAACCCATAGGTTACCTACAGATAAAATCATCCCCGTTCTACAGAAGAGGAGACTGAGGTTTAGACAGGTTAATTAACGTGTACAAGATCACATGGCCGGTCAGTCGGCTTGTCCCCAAGAGGCCGTGGGCTCAACTACTATATTACCCAGCCCCAAACTCTACCAGTGGCCACTCCACTACCTCCTGATGTGAAGCTGCCTCCAGAGCTCAAGAATATCGACCACCCAGGCAGCTTGTGCTAGGTGGCCCCAGCTGAATGTTTCCTGGTGTGAAATTATTATTTAACTTCAACCTTCTAAAACGGTGCCCTTCATGCTTCCAGCTGGTACAAAGTTAAAAACACTTGATAAAATGCATAAAACACAGCCAGCAGCGTATTTCCAAATCACGTTGTAAGCCAGGCAGCATTCGCCCGAAACACATCCTTGGGGGCAAAGTAGTTAAGAGAACTCCCGTAGAGTCTGCGGATGGGGGTGTCCGTTGAGGCAGGGAAAGCTGGGGATTCGGGGAGGCCTGGGCCCTGCAGCTGGGCCTTACGGGGACAGGGTGGGGAGGGCTTCAGCAGATGCAGGGAAATTTCCTACCTTTTCAATCTCAGTAAACTTGAGATCAAAACAAAACCTATCGTGTACCCTATCCCCAGACATGATTTTTCATTCTTTTTGGTAGTAGTATGATGTGCCATTATTATGATTTCAATGTTTTATTTTATTGAGATATAATTCACATACCATACACTTGAATTTTTTTTTTTTTTTTTTAATTTGAGAGAGAGAGAGAGGGTGTGAGAATCTCAAGCAGGGTCCATGCTCAGCATGGAGCACAAAGTGCTGGGATCATGATCTGAGCTGAAATCAAGAGTCCGAAGCTCAATTGACTAAGCCACCCACGTGCCCTTCCCATACCCTTTTGAAATGTTCATTTCAGTGGTTATTACATTCACGAGGTTATGCAACTCTTACCACTGTCTAATTCAAGAACATTTCATCAGGCCCACAAGAAATGCCCATTGGCAGTTACTCCCCATGCTCTCCTCCCCCCAGCAGCTGGAAACTTGTGATGATTTTTAATGGTTAGATCTTTTCTCTTTTCGATTAGATTCTAAGAGACCTTGGAATGCCTCTTCTTGGCACAAAATAAACGCGTAGTAAATGTTTTTCCTTGGTGATAAAGCCCTCAAATTCTCTCCTGTCTATTCCTTTTCTGATCGGTATGATAATTTTGAAATTATGTTAATGGACCACAAGAAGAAAACATACAGCTGAATTCTATTTTTTTCCTGTCTCTCTGCCCACGCCCCCTTATAGGAAGGCCTGAACTCAGAGGTCTCATGTCAACGGGATAAATGTTTTATTGGCCTTATTTTTAATTCTGTTTGATTTAGGAAAGGACAAGGACATCTTGGGTCTTACACTGTAACACGAATATTGACAGGTCAGTGATATTTCATGTTTTTCCTGCTCATAAAAATACAGTGAGGAAATTAACAGCCTGGACTGTGGGAAAAGAAGAAATGCCAAAATGCTGATATGCCTGGGTCTGAACTGGTTGTTTACAGAGTGAAAAGCAGGTCACACATAGGCTGAGACGCGACTTCCGTCATGCCTGGGAATCTACAAACTCATTTCTCTCTCATTGGCAGAACATGAAAGCTAAAGATTATCCCCTAATCCTGTGGCATTTTTTAATCCATGGAATGGGCTTTGCTGCTCAAAAATTTTCACTTAAAGTCACACACTCTTTGGAGATACAATCATTTTGTTTACCCCTGGTAGTATCAGTGGAAAAAGTTGTCGGAATGAATGTCTACAATAGTTAGCGTGGATGAAAATGGTTTTGCCACTGTCCGTCTCAAATTTGTTTTTCAGTTCAGATACTGGAAGTTCTTGTGAGAGCTTTTCCTTTGAAAAACAAGGGCATGACCTTTAATGTACTGGGGAAAAGTGGAGAAAACCCGGATGTCCATCACTGGGTGAACCGACCAAATGTGGTATATCCATACAACGGAATATTATTCAGCCATAAAAAGGAAGTGCTGATACATGCAACCACATGGATAGACGTTGACATCGTCTGAGTGAAAAAAGCCAGATACAAAAGGCCACAGGTTATATGACTCCATTTACATGGAATATCTGCCAAAAGGCAAATCCATAGAGACAGAAAGTAGGGTGGCTGTTGCCAAGGGCTGGGGGGGTGGGGCGGGGAGTGACTGCTAATGGGTACGGGATATCTTTTTTGAGGTAATGAAAATGTTCTGGAATTAGACAGTGGTGATGTTTGTACAACTTTGTGAATATGCTAAAAACTGCTGAATTGTGTGTGTGTGTGTGTGTGTATATATATGTATATTGTATATATGTATATATATATATATATATATACATATACATATATATATATATATGTATATTTACAAGTTTTTAAAAGTAGTCTCCATGCCCAATGCAGGGCTTGAACTCACAACGCTGAGATCAAGCGTCACATGCTCTACCACCTGAGCCAGGCACGCGTCCCTAAATTGTATACTTTAAAAGGGTGAATTTCACAGTATGTTACGTTATACCTCATTTAAAAAAGGTGAAAAGAAAATATTTGCTGCAAAGCCTCCCTAGGGGTTAAAAATAAGAGTAAGGGCGAGGTGGGGGGGAGAATCTGACCTTATTTTGTTGGTGCCTAGGATGACTTAGCATCACACTCCGAGGGGCACCTGCTAGAATAAAACCATTCCTGTCCTTGACACTGGAACATGGATCATTCTCACCTGGATCATGAAACTGAAGAATTTTGACAGCTGGGAAGGACTTTAGAGATTCTAGCCCATTCTCCCAGTTGTCCAGTGAGGATACTAGTCATAGGCAGTAGAAATGGCAGGTTCAAAGTTGCCTCATTAGTGGCTGAGCTGGACCTAAAACCTAGCAGTCTTTCCATTTGATATATATTGTAGTTGTTTTCCTCCCTCTCCTCAGCCTCTCCTGACTCACATACAATTATGCATTCTACAGACCTTAATCTTTTTGAAACACAGATCTTAGGTCACCTCCTTCCTAAAAAACAAAACAACAACAAAAAACCTTCAGTGGCTCCCCATTGCCCTTCATCTTCTATCTGCCACTTGGCTCCCATGGTTCCCTAAGTGGACTATCCTTGCTGGCCCAACACACACTGTGCTTTTCAATATCACACGTTTGTTCAATTTCACATTTTGTTGCTAAGCTTTGTATATTTTTATGTCTTCATCCTCAGCCAGACCCCAAATTTCTTCAAGACCGAGATCAGGTTTTGTGTACCTTTGACCTCTGAGAATGGGGCATAATGCCATTCCTTGAACTTGTAAATCGGTTGGTTCCATTCAAGACTATTCGTCTTTGCCTGGGTAAATCCAAGGAATATCCTAGAGGAGGTCTAGTGACAGGTGGCTTTTTTGTGCCACATTTCTTTTGTTGGAGGACAAAGACTGCGTTTATTTTTTCTGGATGTAATTCGAACAAAAAGATTCTAGAACCTTCTCATGAGATTAGACTTAGTTTCAAAACGGCAAAACGCACGGACTTAAAAAAAAAAAAAAAAAAGAACCAAACGTTATTTTTGAAATAACCTTTTTATTTGTTACAGAAGTAATTTGTGCTCCTTGTAGAGGATTTGGAAAATTCTGAGAAAGTTCCAGGAACATAAAGAAGAAAATAAAAAGCGCACATGATCCTAGCCACTAGGGAATATCTATTGATAAGCTTTGATTTGCATAGCCATTTTTCTATGCACGCCACAGATATTGTTTCTGAAAATGAGATCCCATTCTGCATGCTGTTTTGTAACCTGCTTTTAAATTAAATGAGAAATGAAACTTTAATAGTATTGCATTAAGTGGGAAGAATTTTGTTGCTGTCAACTCAAATGATTCATGCTGATGACACAGAGAAAAAGCGACTCAATATTTGTTTTGCTTCTTTGCTTCTCTTGGTGCAGGAAAGGGTGAAGCAGGCAGAGAAGGGACAGTTCTGAGAACTCAGAAGTCCGGGCCTTTCTAGCTACCGTCTTACTGGAGGGGGTGGGGGGCGGGGAGCCGCTTTGCTTCTTTGGGCCCGTGTCTTCCCACCAGTTCTGTGAGGGAACTGTGTTCATGAAGATCCTCTTCTAGCTCTTGGCTTTTGTGAGCTTTAAGTTTCTCCCCGTCCCTTCTTTGTGCTTGGGTATTTCAGAGCCCTGTGTGTGCTTAGAAGGCAGGGAATGTGACCGTGTTTTTCCCCGATTTATGCCAGCACAGTGCCTGGCAAAGAACTGTCGCTCAATAAATATTTATTAATGGATGAACGAATGAGACTGTCCTGAATGATGTCTTTTGTCACGAGCATCATTAGACCACGTGGCCTGCTTTTGGAAGCACCAAATCGGAGTTCGCTATTTAAGTTCTCCGAACTGGGATAATAATATAAGTAAGTGATACCACATATCGATTGCTCTCATTTGGCTCTCTCTGGGGCCCCGTTACGAAGATATTACCAGTTCCATTCCGCAGGTAAATGGATGGCCACGTTCTGCTGGCCTTCTAATTCCAGGTCTCAGGTCCTTTCTGCTCCAGCACACTGTCTTTCAGGCACCCCATTTTCTCTCCGGTTGGGAGAGTTAACTGTACAAGCATTTGGGCAAACTTAAAGCAGAAGTTCTCAAACTTTAGCGTTCTGAAGAATTGCCCGGGGCCTAGCGATCCACATTGAAATAATCATTTGGGGTGATTTTGAGGCAGGTGGTCTGAAAGAACACACTTTGAGGAACACTAGCTTAAAATATTTCAGATTCAGGGCTCCTGAGTGGCTCAGTCGGTTGAGCTTCTGACTTCGGCTCAGGTCACGATCCCGCGGTTCGTGAGTTCAAGCCCTGTGTCGGGCTCTGTGCCGACAGCTCAGAGCCTGGATCTTGCTTCGGATTCTGTGTCTCCCTCTCTCTCTGCCCTTCCTCCATTCACGCTCTGTCTCTCTGTGTCTCTGAAAAATGAATAAATGTTGAAAAAAAAAATTTCAGATTCAGTATTTTGTTAAGCAGAGGCGGTGGCCATGATAAGGTCATTAGGATCTTCATCAAGCATCAGCTTGCCCAAGCTTTGGTTTCCAAGGAGACTGGGGAAGAACAATACAATTGTTCGTGTTCCTTATGGACCTACTGTGCCAGGAGATTTTCTAAACACTTTACATATATTCTCTTCTTTAATTCTCTTAAGAGCCCTGTGGGGTATGTCCTATTATTGCCTCCATTGTTGAAGGAAACTGAGGCTCAGACAAGGACATTTGGCTTATCTACAATCAGGTGAAGTTGATAATGGGATTAACTACTCAATTCCTACTACTGCCGGGATCAGGAAACCTAATTCTTAATTATTTGTATAACAGCCAGGGGAAACTGGTGAGTGTCATTGGCTGATAGGGAGAGTAATTCATATTTTGGCTTACACATTCATGTCCTTTCCCTGACGTGGATTGCTCTTGGCAATTGTGGAACTGGAAAACAGAACAAAATGAAACAGTGAAACAAGTGATATTCACGTCACGGTCCCTTCTTCCCTTGGGTAGGCCCAGCCCTAGAACCGGTCCCTTCCATATTCTGGAAATAATGTTGCTTTTACCTCAAAACCGAACTGCTCTTTTGGGGATATTTGAACGTTAACTACCGACCAGACATTTGATGATAGTGGGGAATTGTTGTTGTTGTTGTTGTTGTTGTTTTAGGTATGATGCTGATACTGTGGTAATGTTGACTGCTTAGATTTTAGAGCTCTATGCTGAAATCGGCATGCGTGAGCTATCAAGAAGTTTTGGATTTGCTTCAGAATAATCCAGTTTGGGAAAGTGGTAGGTAAAACAAGATTGGTTTTAGGATGATAATTGTTGACGCTGGCTGTGAACACGTAAGTGTTTATTACATGATTGCCTCTGGTTTTGTATGTTTAAACACTTTCCTAATAAAGAGTAAAAAGTAATTACCTGTCTCACGTCCCTTTCACTCTGCAAGTGGATTTAATAAGTTTCGCTAAAGCACTCGAGGTTAATAATGGATTAATATGTGGTTGCTGCAAGAGAACATTTACCTTTTTAACGAGCATCTGCGATGTCTTAATCCAAAGAAGCAAATGTTTTGGAAATCTCAAGCATTGTCCTCGCCTAATAGGGGATGTGTTTAGTGTCAGCTCAAACTTTCTCCTTCCCCAGTTTACCTGTGTGTGGAATCGGTCCTGATCCCTGACTTCGAGGACACTCTTCGTAACCTCTCCCTTTTCTTTTTTAACAACGC
Organism: Panthera pardus; assembly: GCF_024362965.1. NCBI lineage: Eukaryota > Metazoa > Chordata > Mammalia > Carnivora > Felidae > Panthera > Panthera pardus. The sequence continues at coordinate 11,282,080 of NW_026526721.1, read as the reverse complement.
TTTCTAATGACTTTATACTGCCTAACATTCAAAATGTCTTCGGTTGTCACTCCTAGAGCCTTGTTACTTTTCTGTGAGCGGACAGCGAGTATTGTTAAGCTTGTGAACAAATAGGGGTTCCAGGAGCTTAATTGGATGTAGTTAGTGGACTGGCTAATTCACTGTTGTATCCGTCTCTCTTACGAACAGGCGGCATGCCTGGAACACCTACTATACATTCAGTGTGGTGCTGGGTTGACAATGTACAGAGATGCATTCAAGGGTGCCTGGCTTTGAGGTGCTCACCGATTTTAGGAGAGAAAACAGTGCTAAGTGAATAAAGCTAAGCGGTTGAGGACTTCATGGAGAGGGTGAGACTTCTGCTGGGCCACGCAAAATAAGCCCGAGTTCATCACCCACCCAATTAACATCGGCATCGGGGAATTAACTGGTTAACCCAAACCCAGGAACCTTGCCATCTGCCTGGCCCGACACGCGTTCTGTGTTGTTGGTGTTGGACTTCTCGCTCTCTCTCTTTTTTTTTTTTTCATCTGAAATCTCCATTTGCCTTGCCGTTTGTAACTCCTGCAGGATTTTTCTTAAAGCCTTCCCATGGCACCGTTATCTACACCGCACAAAATGAAGCAGACCTCTTTCCTGGGGACGCAGGGAGCCGCGGGGTGCTGGAAAGGAATGGGTGGAAGGCAGAATGACGGCCTGGACATCATCCCTTCTAGGATATAGCCCAGGGGCGTTCCCATTCTTCTGTGACACATATGCCTGCATCTTCAGGCTCCAGGCGACCGACGGTCGGTGTGGACAGCCTCACTCGTGTTTACCTGTTCGGGCAGCCATTACTCACCTCTTCCCACACACCCCCACCCTGGCACACAAAGCCACAGAGTGACAAAACAATTTTTTTTTTTTTAAAAAAAAAACCTCCCCCCCAACCCCATTCTAAAATGTCAAGCGTTTCGGTTTTGAGAAAAAAAGAAAGCTGAAGAAAGCATGACTCATGACAGGGCTGACAAACAACTATCCGGAGGTATGCTAGTGAGTCACGCTGTGGAGATCTGCCTTTATGTTGTGGAAAGGGCCCGGGATGGAAGGAGCATCATGGGACCAGCCAGTAAAATTCCACTACGCTCTGAAGCCCATTTGGAGGTGATTTCAAAACACTGGGCTTTTTCCGGCCCCGACCTGATGGGAGGCTCTGGGTACCCTCAGGTATGTCGATCTCTACAGGAAGTCGGGAGGCATGATTATTAATAACTGGAACAAAATCGTTATTATCTTTCCATGCCCGATGCCATGCTGAACGAGCCCTGCTTGCTTCTGCGAGCCAGCCAGACTGCTGGATTTTCTTGAAGGGTATTGGGTTGCTAAGCAACAGCGCTGGCAGCATCCATCATGCCCAGCAATGTCAGCACCCGAGTGTGGCCCTGCAGAGCACGCTTGCACCCCTCCCCCAGCCTCCCCTTGCACTCCTCCCTCCCCCCCCCCCCATGAAAACGTTAATTTGCATCTTGGGGGCAGTGCCAGGTGATTCTGGGTCTAAAACACCACGGGGCAGCACATGAAGCACAAATATTGTTTTTGGTGGCAGAACGGGGCATGTGACGTCGTTGAAAATACAGGCTCATTTGTGTACCCACCTCATATAAGGAGTGTAGGCATAATTTAAAAGCCTGCACGTCAAATACCTTGGTGGGTTCTGCCTTTAAGTCATTTTCCCTCTCTGCCCATACAGCATCTTATTTATACCCGGTTCAGTCCATATCTATCTCCCTCCCTTTGTTCCGTGGTCTCCTGGGTGATGGAGTTATTGTTTGTGTGTAGGGCTCTGTGGACAAAAGAGAGCCTATTTCTAGATGGGAGATGGCCCTGTGCTTAACGGTTGGAGGCCGCTGTTTGCAAGGCCTGTCACTATGACAGTTTTGCTCTGGAACTGCCCATTTTTCTGGGCAGGGTCCCCATGTGGGCACCATCTATCTGTGCCTTTTACTTCCTTTTGAGGGGCGCCAGGCCGAGTAAACTGGTAAAGTGCTGGAGGCAGAGTCGTAGACAAGAAAGAGTATCTGCTTTGGATCCTCTCGGATAGACCTAGATCCAAATCCTTTCTCCTCCCCAACCAACTCTGGCATCTTGGCAAGTGACTCTCCCTATTTCTGAAAAGGAAGTTAATGAAAACCACCTCACCGGGTTGTTGGGGGAGGGCCTAGTGTGAAAATGCATCAATACGCCTGGCCCACAGTGTTTATTAAATGGCAGATATTACAAGGATTGAGTGAATCACACATGATTCCCAGTTGGAAGGGCGTTTAAGGCGTCATCTGGTTCAGCCCCGTAAGAAATTCTAATTCCCCCGCATCTTCCGGTGGATAAGCAGGGCAAGCTGCTGGTGGATTGCCAAAGGCTACGCCAAGTTGACCCTTGGTGATAGGGTTGGGTTATAAGATCTCAGACTCCTGGTCCAGTGGTCTTTCTTCTGGGCCCATTATGATACCTGCTGCCTTCCTTAAAGTTATCTTGAGGCCTTACGGTGGACTGATGGTTCTCCTTATAACTTGTTCAAGTCTGACTGGCAGGAACTTTTGACTAACTGTAGGGTTTTGGTGGTGATCAAAACATAGAATTTGACCGGAGGCCTGGAGAAGATGAAAAAAGTGCCCGAGGAGCCCATGAGGATGACTTTACTGGGTTTTCCTCTGACAACTCTACCATGCTTTATGTTACCTCTGCTCTAAAGCCATGAAACAAGACCTTTATATCTCCTCAGTTATTACCAAACATGCAATTTTATACATTTAAAGTATCCCTCGTCTCCTCAAAAATCCATACCATTCTTTCTTAGAGAAACCACGTTCCCTGAAGGAAAGCGGGGGCCTTCCTGGTCTGGTGTTCCCAGTGAAGGAAGAGCCAAGCAGGCAGCCCTCAGCTCGAGCCCAAGGAAGCTATGTTGGTCTAGTTGGGCGTGCAACTCCTTTTTAGGAGCCTAGAAAGAGGAACAAGGGATTGGTCTAGGTTTGCTCCAGGTCAAAGCTGGGGGGAAAAGACAATGAGCAAAGTAAATTTTGAAGGAGATAGACCAGTGCACTTGGGAGACCCAAGCTACAAGGAGTGGAAGGGATACATCGGTGGCCAAGAAAAGGATATGAGTAAGGAAGGGGCTCTTGTGAAATCCTACCAGGGAGGCTCTCTGTGAATCTCTCTCTTAGCCCCACTGAAGGGTCCTGGGGCACCAAACCAGGAAGAGGTGGGAAACATTCCTCCAAAGTCAGGATGTGGTATACACTAACTAGAGGTGATTCGATGTCCAGGGTCAGTGACAAAATACTCATATCTAGAAAACTGGGTCAAGGACATGGGCCAGACTTATCTTTGCTTTATCACTCAGCTATGTCACTTCAAGCAAGTCATATAACCTGGGAACCTCAGTTTCCTTATCAGAAAAATGGGGATAAGAATATATGCGTTAAGGTTGATTTGAGAATAAATGAGATAATCTACATAAAGCACTATGTACAATCCCTGACATGCAGAATAGCGCAGAATGAGTAACTCTTTTTGTTGTTATGGCCTGAGGGTCTCCCAGGAAGAGAAGCACTCACACTTGTTCTTCAGTCACAGGTTAGAAAAGCCCCAATTCTACCCCAAAACGTGAAAGCCTTTTCACTCAAGCATAGTGAAGTGGTCTGCAGAAAACTTACAAGCATGGCCTTGGGGCCCAGTCCAGCTCCCTGGAAAAAACTGTTATTTTCCCAGCCTGCCAACAACAATTTCCTTCTTTTGGGTGGCCCTGAGCACAGGGCTGGGTCCTCAGGGGCTATTTGAAAATTAGGACTCAAAAAGTATAAGCTGCACCCCATGATTACACTGGTTGTTCCATCAGAGAGGTGTGACTTTGAGGGGGAGCTCACATGAGATCCTGGGACTGAGCCAAAGGCGGGTGTGACTTTCCCAGACTCAACCTCTTGACAAATAAAATAATAAGGAAATACATAATAAGAGAATGCTAATTAAAAGAAAGTTAGTGTGGCCATAACAGTATCAGGCAAAATAGTCTTTAATTATTAAAGCACTATTAGAGCATATTAGGAGGGTGCCTGGCTGGCTCAGTCAGTAGAGCATGTGACTCGCCATCTGAGGGTTGTGAGTTCAAACCCCACGTTGGGCATGAAGACTACTTAAAAAAATTAAAAGCCGGGAAGTGGGTGCAACACGACAACAACAACAACAAAACAATGCAGTGTTAGGGAGAAAAAAGTATGTAGTCACTACATATGATAAAAGGAACAATTCATCAAGATACGTTCACCTGGATTGCACCTAACAAGATTGCCTTAAAAAAATCTATATCAAACACTTGCATAATAACGGGAAATATTGGCAAATATTTTCCACATTTATAGTGAGAGATTGAATGTAACTTCCATAGTAATTGATAAAACAAGAAGACAGAAAATTAGTAAGGGCGTAGATTTGAACACAATGCATAGTCTTGAACAATAAGCATACATGTAATTCCTCACTCAACAATAGAACATACACATTTTTTAAGCAAATATGGAAAATTTATAGAAGTTGACTATATACCAGATATTTATGGTGTGAGGCCATTTTATGTAAAGTTTAAAAACTATAAAACTCTACTGTATAATGTTTGTGGATGTTATACATATTAAAGTCATAAAACGCGTGGAAGCAATAACTCGCAAATTCAGGCTGTGAGCTTTTCTGGACATGGAAGGAAGGAAAGGGGATGAGAGAAGGACTTATTAGAGACCGTAACAGTATCTGAAGTGTTTTTAAAAAATAAACAAAAGAAAAGATCAGCTCCTGGTCCTGGTCCAGATAGAGTTTACCATCTAAGCCTACCTCTCCTGCATAATTACATCTGAAACTTCGGCCAAGGAGCGACTACCTGAGCACTCTGAAAAATAATGGCAGGCAGACGGAGGAGGGGAGTCAAAACTTGAAGAATGATCCATTCAGGGGTGAGTTTCTCATCCCCCCCTCCTTTTATGTGCCAACTTTTATCTGAGGGAAACCTCATTGTCGACCTAAAACTCTGACAGAAACCATATCTTCTGGCTAGAAGACTGAGGAAAGGGTTCCCAGGAACGAGCAAGTAGAAATTCTGGAGAAGAGAGAGCTGGAGAAGGGGACCTTCCAATTCTGTGTGTGAACCAACACCGATCCTGGACTTGGCCGAGAGTCACATATACCAAGGACATACCTAAATGCAGAACTACAAAGGCTATGACAACTGACTTGAACTTGCATCCCCACAAACAGAAGACAAGACAGCACTTGTGATCTGAACCCAATTGAGTTGATTGTCTGCTAAAACAAAACAAAACAAAATACAACAAAACAAAGTCAACATTCTGTAGAGTTTTTTTTTTTTTAAATAGTATTTAGAGTCTTACAGCATAATGTTCTAAATGTACAGGATACAAAGCAAACCTACTTGACATGAAAAGAACCAGGAAAATGTGACCATTTTTCAAGGGAAAAGACAATCGATGATGTGAATCTTGAGATGGCCCAGATGTTGGAATTATCAAATACTTTAAGGCAGCTGATAGAATCATGCCCATAAAATAAAGGTAAACACCCTCAAATGGAAAGCTAGAATTGGTCAGCAGAGAAATAGAAACTATCAAAACAAGAACACAATGGAAATTTTAGAAAGGAAAATGATAATATCTGAAATGAAAAAGCTCATTGAATGAGTTTAATGGGAGAATGGAGTCAGTGAACTTGAAGACAGATCAATAAAATGACCCAAACTGAGGGAGAGAAAAGTAATTTGGGGAAAAAAAAAATAACATAGTCTCAGGGGACTGTGGGACAAGATCAAAAGGTCTAACATCCTGTTGTTAGAGCACCAGATGGAGAGAGGAAAGAGATAGAAACAAAGTATTTGAAGTATTTAATTAACCACTGAAACATCTCAGATTTGGTGAAAAACACATATTTGTAGTTCAAGAAGCTCTGCAAACCTCAAACAGGATAAACTAGAGGGGAATCACACCTAAACACATCTAATCAAACCGTTGAAAAACAAATATAGTGGAAAAATCTTGAAAGCAGCCAGAGATAAGTAACACATTAGACATAAGGGAACAATGACTCACATGACTGAGGATTTCTCACCAGAAACCACGGAGGCCAGGAGACAGTAGAATAACATCTTCAAAGTGCTTAAAGAAAACAACTGTTAAACCAGAATTTCTATATCTAGGGAAAATATTCTTTAGGAATTATGGTAAAAGAAAGACATTCTCAGATGAAGAAAAAGTAAGAGAATTCTTTGCCATCAGACCTTCGCTAAAATAAATACTAAAGGGAGTCCCATAGACTTAACATAAGTGATGCCAGAGGGAAGCTTGGAACTTCAGGAACCAAGGAAGAGCAACAGAAATGGCGAATATCTGGGTAAGTGTAATAGGCTGTTTTTCTCCTCCTAAGTTCTTTAAATATGCTGTAGAGCAAAAATTATAGCATTAGTGGGGTCCTTATTTTATTTAGGAATAATACATATAATAATTATAATAAAAAGGGGGAGAGAAATAATATGTATGTGTTTGTAAGGTGTCCACAATTCCCTATGAAGTGGTAAAATAGTAACTTGAAGTAGACTGTGAGAAGTTAGGAATGTATATTCTAGTCTCTACAACAGCCGCTAAAAAATTTAATATAAAGAGATATAGCTTAAAAAGCCAACAGATAAATTAAAGTGGCATACTAAAAAATTCAAATAATCTAAAAGAAGACAGGAAAGAGGGAAGAGAACCAAAAACAGAGGGGACAAATGAAAAACAAATACTATAATGATGGCCCTAAACCCAACCATACTGATAACTACAGTTGATGTAAACAATCTAAACATGCCAATTAAAACAACAGAGATTGTCAGATTGTATAAAAATACCCAGATAGAAGCTGCCTACAAAAACACCCAGTTTAAATACAATGACATAGGTTCAAAATAAGAAAAAGATATAAAACAAATGTGATAACATGATAGAATCGGATGGTAGGTACTTGTGAGTTAATTATATTACTTGCTATTATACTCTATACGTCTGATGTATTTATAATAATAATAAAAGGAAGTTGGAACAACACACTTTCTCTCTTTTACCTCAGATAAATTTATGAAGGATCTGAAGATGTCTGGCCCCCATCTGAGTGTCCCAGCTTGTTCCTTCTAGTTACCTGTATAGGTAGACCAGTGTAGGAGCCACGAGCCTAGGATCTGGAATCAGGCAGCCAGACCTCAAATTCCACTTCCTACCTGCTGAGCATGGACAAAGAACCTAACTCCTTTAAGTCTCAGAAGGCTTCAGTTGTAAGATAGATAAAACATTACCTAACTGTAAGAATTTATTTTGAGGAATAAAGATAATATTGTACCAAAGTACTTGGCATAATGCTTGGTACATAGGAATTACTCAGTAATATTAGTCATTATTAGCCACAATGATTTACCTGGTGTTCATTTTACCTCCTTGCCTTTTCTTACTACCAAAGTGCAGCTTGCCGCCTATTAATGAGTGATAAAATCAATTGAGTTGATTATGACAAGCATTTTTTAAAAACTGGAAGAAAATGATACAGAATAGAATGAGATGGGGGGGCCTGGATGGCTCAGTTGGTTATGCGTCTGACTTTGGCTCAGGTCATGATCTCACGGTTCGTGAGCTTGAGCCCCGTGTGGGGCTCGGTGCTGGCAGCTCAGAGCCTGGAGCCTGTTTCAGATTCTGTGTCTCCCTCTCTCTCTGCCCCTCCCCTGTTCATGAGCTGTCTCTCTCTCTCAAAAATAAATAAACATTAAAAACTTAAAGAAAAAAAATAGTAGAATGAGATGGAATGTTATGGAACCAAATGGAACATAATAGAATAGAATTTTAAAAAGTGAATTGTGTGTAGTTGGGGAAAGAATTGTTTCAGTGTATGGGTATAAAATGTAGTTCTTACTGTGGGTTTTGGAGTGAAGAGACCTGGGAAACACTCGTTCCCATGATTCCTTTGGCCTGGGATAGTGAGCTCCTTGCTCCTCTCCAGTGGATTTTCAATGCCCTACTTAACACCCACATTTTTTTGAGAAGTTTTCATGTGATCCTCATTGTTATTGGCTGCCAGTTCCAACTAGGATCAAACCTGTCTTCACTGAGCAATAGTTTCAGAAATGTCGCAAAACAGTTCTAAAGACACAGAGTAAACCTCTGGCCTTGTGTTCCAGATTTCGCAGCTAGGTTTCTAACTTGCTTTGACTCCAGTAACAGGAATTATAGACCCCTAGGGTCCAACATGGGTGTAGGAGTCTCTCAGGACACTAGCATAGTTACCACAGAGTTAATGCTCAGTCGGCTCCTCCCGCTGGCTCCCACGGTGCCCATATTAAGGGTGGCCCTTGCCTTGCTTCCCTAGAACAAGCCCCAGGACATCCATCCATTCCGTTTTTTTTTAACCATTCAATACACATACCGGTCATTCTCATTCTTTGCTAGCGTGGAGTTAGTGAATACTGAATTATGGCCCCAAGAGAAAAATAGGGTTAGGTTCCTGGGAGGCTCTGGTCACAGCATTTTTGTCAACCCAATATGTAGCTTTGTTTTAGGTGTATTTCTGTTTAAAGAGATTATATTGAATATATGTTGTTGATTTATTAACATTGACCTCGCAGCCAACAGAATAACACCTGCCTGAAGGAAGCTGCACTAACGCGTGTATTTTCTCCATAAGGCACATCCCAGTCTTCTTGCACTTAGGGACACAAGACAGCACTTCTGCACAGTGCTTGGGGCCATTTTAAACAGCGAAATCAACAACAGAAACCTCAAAATGTGAAAAATGTGGACGGAATAGACCAGGAGAAGTGTCCAAGCTGAAACCAGAAAATGTCGTCTCGTTCAGCCTCACGTGGGAACGTGTGCCTAGGAGATTTAAATTCATCCCTGCTTTGCGCACGTCCCTGAATGCCTAGAAAAGCACTTGGGGGTTGCAAGTGAATTTTATCAAGTAAGAGAATTTGCAAATATGAAATCTGTGGAAAATGACAGTCAACTGGATATCACGTGTCAGTTGGCCAAGGACTAGGGTTGGTAAGCAAAGGCAGACATGGCCTTTGCCCTTGTGGAACCCAGCGATCAGTGTGGGAGACAAATCACAAGTCAACAACAGGCGAGTACATCTATCACTTCAAGCTGTGGAAAGGGCCGTAAGGGAGATATTGGGGTTCACGGATAAGAAAGAGAGAACTGTGTGTGGTGGGGAGAGACCTCTCTGAAACCAGAAATGTAAGAAGGAGCCCACCATGTGATTAGAACAGTATGGAGAATGTTCCAGGCTGTGGGAACTGTACCTGGAAAGGCCCTGAGATGGGAAAAAACTTGGGAGTCTCAGGTTTCAAGTATTCAGTCTGTCAGCGTGTCCTTTTGGTTCTACCTTACTAGTATACCCAGAATCGATCCCTTGTCCCCACCTCCCTATACCACCCTCCCTTAAGGAACCAAAGGAAACCAGTGTGGCCACAGCACAGAACACAAGGGGATGGTAGCCTGAGATGCTGGCAGGTGCCCGATCATGCGGGACTCTGTAGGTTCTGGAAAAGAGCTTGGCTGCGGTGGAAATGCTATGGGAAGCCACGTATATGTGGGTTTTAAACCAGGGAGTGATGAGATGTGATTTATATTCTAATACCAGGTACTCCTGAAGAGAGGAAGCATCAGGAAGGAGTAAGGGAAGAAGTGAGTTCTGTAACCCTGAGCCTGGGGTGGTGGTGATGGAGACGAAAAGACATGGGTTGGTCTGGGAGGCGGAATCACAGGACCTGCTGATGGCTGCGAGGTGGCAGGTAAGCCTTCGGGGAGAGGACCTGGGGTCCTACAAGCTCTGCCCCTTGGGCTCAGCAATTCCTGTCACTTGTCCTGGGCCAAGCCATCTCATTTCCTCATCCTTGTTCTTCCAGGCCTGGCCCTTGCAGCTCCCTACATTCTGAGCCCACTTTCTGATGGCTGACTTTGAATTCCTTTTGGATTACTGGCTTGTCTCTTTTCCTGCTCTTGTCACATGCCCTCCAGTACTGGTAGACGCTTCTGTGTGTGTCTTACCTGTCCTGGTGGACTGAAGCACTTGGAGGGTCCTTGCCTCTTACGTTCTACCTCACCTCTGAAGACACCCAAGCTGGTATCTCCCACTTGGACCCACCCCCGGACCCCAAGATTCGTATTTCCAATTGTCCACTTAGTACTTCTGTTGGAAAAATTAACAGGCATCTCAGATGTAACTTGCCCAAGACGGGACAAGCCCCCAATTCTCCCTTCCCACCGTCTCGCCTCTCAGTTGATGGCAACTTTAATCTCATTATTCAGACCCCAGGATGTAAGCGTTGAAGCTCTGGGATAAGGCAGAGACCCCAAAGCCCCGAGGTCATCCCAGGAAGGTGCCCCCAAACCTGTACACACAGCAGGCCAGGCCCAGAGTATAGAAGTGCAGAATAGTCCCGTGTTTGGTCACAGATTCTAGAGAGCTGTGAAGTCCTGAGGAAATCCATTTTGAGTAATACCTTTTATATAAAAGAAGAGGAAAATGAAAACAGTTCATCACACAACATAGGTAATAGAGTCAATAACACTATAATAATTTGTACGTGACGGATTACATTTATCATGGTGAACATTGCATGGTGTATATAATTGTTGAATCACTATGTTGTACACCTGAAATTAGTATAATATTACATGTCAAGTATACTTCATTTAAAAAATAGAAGTGGTTAATCCCAGGATGAGTTTTGTTAGACAAAGATGGCCATTCAGGTGGAAACACAAATTTAAAACTTACGAGTACACAGCTGACATCTCAGGGGGTGGGGGCTGGTGGATTATGTCAGAAGTTACTGTTTGCACCCTCTGGAGCTTACAAGCTAAAAACAGGGGCCGGACCCTGGTTAGGAAATAGTCGGGGGCACTTTGGTGGCTCAGTTGGTTAAACGTCCGACTTCGGCTCAAGTCATGATCTCAGGGATCGTGGGTTCTAGCCCTGCATCCGGCCCTGTGCTGATGGTTCAGAGCCTGGACCCTGCTTCAGATTCTGTGTCTCCCTCTCTCTCTGCCCCTCCCCCCAACCCTCAAAAATAAATAAACATTAAAAAATTCAAAAAAAAAAAAAGAAATATATGAAAGAATGATGCTATAGGAGCCAGATAAAAAAGATGGCCATTCCAAATATTTGACCTTGGCATTTGTCTTTGTGGTTTCACTGAAAAATGGTACAGTGTGTGTGTGTGTGTGTGTGTGTGTGTGTGCCTGAAATTTTTAGAATTTGTAAAACTCTATATATTAAAATTATAAATTTAAGAAATATATATACATAAAAATATAACAATATGATAAGAATAATAGTACATATGTATCCACCATATATTTTATATATAGGATAAAAATAAATAAAAGTAATAATAAATATATATGTAAGAACATAACATATAAAATAAGAAAGAAATAAAAATAATTGAGTATTCAAATTCTATCATGAGCTTGCTTTTAGCACCCACCCCACATTCTCTATTGTATCAGGACACTTCAGTTGACAAGTAAAAGAAACTGAGCCCAGCCCAACTTAGGACACGGATGGATCTGATTTTTTTTACTGTTTGCTTCTGTCATTAGAAAAGTCGGGGGGGGTGGCTCGGTGGCTCTGTGGGTTAAGTGTCCCACTCTTGATCTCGGCTCGGGTCATGATCTCACGGTTGGTGAATTCAAGCCCTGCATTGGGCTCAGCGCTGACAGCGCAGAGCCTGCTTGGGATTCTCTCTCCCTCTCTCTCGGCCCCTGCCCCTCTTGCACGTGCTCTGTCCCTCTCAAACTAAATAAACTTAAAAAACAAAAAGAAAATAAAAAGAAAGAAAAGTCAGGGAGTGGGCTCAGGAATGAACGGGCGGGGAACGGCTCTGCCTCTCCTCTGTCCCCGCAGGTCGGCTCGCCCAGGCATCACTCGTTCCGGCTCTGGCCGCAGATCCATTGTCAACCTGCCAAAGGAGGGAGCTGCCTCACTCCCAGGCTTGATGCCCAGACGGGCAGAGGGAGCTTCTCTTTCTCCTAACAGCATCGTGTCAAAGTCATGGGTGAGCTCGGTGGCCCTGCCTGGTCACATGCCCCTCAGCCCTCCAGGTTGGCAGGAGTGATGGGTACTGTGACTGGCCAGGCCTGTGCCACTGTCACCTCCTCCTTAGAGGGCCAGGTGCCATGACTCAGCCCCCCAGAACCTCATCGGCTGGGGGAGAAGCAGCTCCTCAAAGGAGCAGGGAGCACAGACAACACTCACCCATAATCTTGGCTTTTTCCCTCCTGCCAACAAGAGACATTTTCTCCCTGAGACTGATACAAAGCACCAGTTTATAAAGAATGTTTTATAAAGCCCTTTCTCCGAGCTGTTTCCATGTTCTGGCTGTTTTGTGTTCCAGTCGGAAGACTTGAGAGAAGAAAAATTCCCCAGTCTGAGGATCAACCTATTTCTCATTCTGGGAGCATTTGATAAAACATGGGCTCTAACATCAAACTACAAAGCTTCTGCACAGGAAAGGAAGCCATCAACAAAATGAGAAGACAGCCGACTGAATGGGAGAGTATATTTGCAAATTATGTATCTGATAAGGTGCTAACATCCAAAATACAGAAAGGACTCATACAACTCAATTGCAAAAAGCAATCTGATTAAAAAATGGCCAGAGGTTATGTGCTGTGAGGCAGCTGTCAGATGAAACTATGGTGGTAATCATTTTGCAATATATAATTTTATCAGATAACCCATAGTACACTTTAAATTGCACAGCGTTAGATGTCAATTGCATCTGAGTAAAGCTGGGGGCGGCAAAAAAGGGAGGAAAAAAAAATGGCCAGAGGATCTCAAGACACATTTTTCCGTAGAAGCCATCCAGTCGGCTAACAGGTACACAAAAGGCGCTAAACATCACTCATCGTCAGGGAAATGCACATCAAAACCACGGTGAGGTATCACCTCACACCTGTCAGAATGGCTGTTTATCAAAAAGACAAGAAATAACAAGACCTGGCGAGGCTGTGGAGAAAAGGGAACCCTCGTGCACTGTTGGTGGGAATGTTAATTGGTACAGCCACTATGGAAACTAGTATGGAGGTTCCTCATAAAATTAAAAATCGAACTACCACGTGATGCAGCAATTCTAGTTCTGGGTTTTTATCCAAAGAAAATGAAAACGCTAATCCAAAAAGATACGTGTATTCCCATGTTCATTGCAGTGTTATTTACAATAGCCAACATGTGGAAGCAACCTGAGTGTCTACTGACAGATGAATGAGTAATGAAACGTGGCGTATGTTTATATACAATGGAATGTGATTCAGCCATAAAAGAGAAGGAGGTCTTGCCATTTGTGACAATATGGATGGGACCTTGAGGATATTACCTTAAGTGAAATAAGTCAGACAGAGAAAAACAAATATTGTAAGATTTCACTTATGTGTGGAATCTAAAAAGCAAAACACACAAAAACTCAAGTTCGTAGATACAGAGAACAGACTGGTGACGTCAGAAGCAAAGGGTGGAGGGACGGTGAATTGGGTAAAGGGGGTCAAAAGGTACACACTTCCAATCATAAAATAAGTAAGTCACAGGGATGTAATGTACAGCATGGGGACTGCAGTTAATAATACTATATTGCATATTTGAAAGTTGCTAAGAGAGTGGGTCTTAAAAGTTCTCATCACAAGAAAAAGAATTTATGACTATGCATGGGTGATCGATGTTAACTAGACTCACTACGGTGATCATTTCACAACGATATATATAAACATCGTATCATTATGTTGTATGCCTGAAACTAATATAATATTATATGTCAATTATACCTCAATTAAAGACCAACCCAAACCAAACGAAAACCAACCAACCAAAAAAAAAAAAAAAAAAGACCTGTGGGCTCTCCAGAGAAACCTGGATTTAAATCCTGCCTTTGCTGCAAGGGTGTAGGAATTTGGGAACATTACTTAGGTTCTGTTGGCCTCACTATTCTCATCTGTAAAATGGGGATAAAATTGTACCCCTTGGTTTTGGGCTAAGAATTAGAGTAGGTAACATGTATTATGAAGTAACACGGGGTCTCGGCAGATGTTCTTTTATTTACCTTCCCCTTCAGGTACCAACTGTGTGATTCCTGACCCTTTGAGAAGCCTTGGAAAAGCAAAATGTGATAGTCTTCAGGGACAGTCTAGGCACACTATAATTTGCCACGTTCATTCTACTGAAATAATCCATTCAAGTCTTTTTTTTTTTTTTTTTCCACCGAAGAGTAGGTTCCTTGAAACCTGGATCGTATTACCCATTTTTTATGTCCCCAGTGTCAAACTCAGTGCCTGCCACACAGTAGGAATTCGATCAATGTGGAGCGGCTGAGCCACCAGGAAGAGCTTTTGAGCATGGCTGATCAATTGTGCCTTTAGAAAAGCCAAGAGATGTGTGGGTTACCTGCACACGGAGGAAATGTTCCAGGATTTTCTGGACTTGTTTAATTTTTTTTTTTTTTTAACGTTTATTCACTTTTGAGAGACAGAGAGAGACAGAGCATGAGCAGGGAAGGGGCAGAGAGAGGCAGACACAGAACCCGAAGCAGGCTCCAGGGCTCCGAGCTGTCAGCACAGAGCCCGACGTGGGGCTCGATCTCACAAACCGCGAGATCATGACCTGAGCCGAAGTCGGACGCTCAACCGACTGAGCCACCCAGGCGCCCCTAATGTTTATGTGAACATAGCATCTTCCTAGCTGGAGGCAACATAGGGAAGAAGAGGTGGCTACACTGCCCGGGCTTGAATCCTTACTCTAGTACCTACTTGCTTGTGAAAACGTGGGGCAAGTTTCTTGAAATATTTGTGCCTTGGTTACCTCATGTTTGAAATGGGACCCCAGTGATACCAAGCACATAGGGCTGTTAAGAGAATTATATGAGATAATGGGGGAACCCCCCCCCCAAACACAGCCATTATATACCGTGTGCCCCACATTACTTATGCTAGAGTAAAAGTCACTGCCTGTAAGTATCAGAACATGATGTAGGCTATGGGAAGGGGTCTGATCTGAAGCCAGAGGGCTTGCTCAGGAGTCATTGTGTTTGTAGGAGTACAGGCTTAGCTGCTGTAACAAAGATGTTCCCAAGCACCAAGGCAGAAGGTGGAAGTTGATCTCGTTCCCATGCAACAGGGCAGAGGTCACCAGTTCAGGGCTGCCAGGTCAGTTCTGCAGCCTCAGTAAGGGCTTTCCATCTCTGTGTCTGGGGCACTGCTTCAGTTCTTGTCCTCTCCTTTCAGCCTTTCACTTCCATTAACTCTACTCAGTCCTGTGACCATATCTGCCTCAAAGGAGGCTGGGAAATGTAGTCTTGAGCCAGGCAGCCATGTTGGCAGCTAAAATGTTACAGGACAGCAGGGTAGAAGAACAGAAATTGGGGGGACAACGGGCAGCCTGCCCTGGCCACTCAGGACCTCCTAAAAAATACAACAGTGGCAGTTACCTCTCAAAAGGGCTCTTTGCTGGATTCCCGCAGCAGCCATGCATTGTACGAAGCCAACTCCCCACGAACCAGAGGGGAGTGTAGGAAATGATTCAGGCTCCCTGGCTGACTCAGACACTGAGCATCCTGGAGAGAAAAGTAGCCATACACCCATTTGGGGCTTCGGGTTTAGTTTATAATAATAATAATGACTTTGGCATAGAAAACTTCCTGAGGGTTAATGAATGACTGGCTGGATTAATAGCCCAAATCGCTGCCTGAAGTCTATCAACTCCTTCCAGCTTCATATTAATCTACAGGAAATTCTTTGTACACCCAGCTATTACGGCTTCAATCTCACAAAATAAAAATGAATGGATGCTTCTCTGGGACTTGGAAAAAAAAAAAAAAAAACCTGGCCACCATTGTGTGTGGCCACTATGCTATTATTATTTTCTTTTAGGCACATTTCCTGCATTTTCTTTGGTTCTCTTTCTGGCTTCAATTTGCTGCAGTGGGCAGCGGCCACGCCAGTAGCTGGCCGTTTAGATTAGCTTTAATCCCCCTTGCTATTTATAGTGCCCTCAGCAAACGTCATCGCACATGTGATTCCCTATTTAAATTTGTCTTCCCCGCTAGACTGGGAGCTCCATGAGGTCAGAGACAACCAGTAGACTCTGGGCTTTGCAGAGCCTGGCCACAGTGCCGCTCAGTAACCATTTGTTGAATTCAACCCAATGGAATAGCTGCTGAATCTTAAGTAGGTTACCATCAGTCCAGTGGATTCCTCAAAGCAAACCTGGGGATCTCTGCATTTAGCTGGGTTTAAGGGAGTGTGTACTTTTAGCTCATCAAAATTTGATCAGCGTTTCCCAAGAGAACAACTTGAGACAGAAAGGCAAGGATGGAGAAGATGATGTCTAATGCCATCAAACTGTCACCTGTGAGAAGAAACCAGGGGTGTGCTAAAGTAACAGGTGACTTCTCCTGCTTGTAGGGACTCCCACTGCTTCCCTGGACTGAGAGTTCTCTGCCAGGGGATGTCAGTGATGAAATAAGCATGTTTCCCTCGGCAAAGTCCCCTGGTTTGGGGAATTAGACTTTATGGATGGCTCCGGATTTCCTCTGCCATGTTATTTAAACTCCTACCTTCTTGTCTGTGGGGCATACGGCCGGTATCTGGGAGGACTTGCCAAGTGAAAGGTGCGAGCCCTGAACAGAGATCTCACAAGAATGTCTTGTCACTGAGGCTCAACGAGCTGAGCGTTGTGGCTGCATCGGCAGGACCCTGTCTTGGTGGAGGATGGCCACCTGTGCCATCAATAATCTTTTACTTTGATTTCTCACTGGCACCCCAAGGTGGGCTTCAGACAGCCCTCCTCAACCCCCTCATTAACACAAGCCAGGTGAGTCCCAGCTACAGAGAACCCCTGGCATCTTTGGTGGCTTTCAAACCAGGGGTAAAGATTGAGTTAAAGAGACAGGAAGCCTGACACAGTGAGGGAGGTTAGGTAGGAATAGAATTAAGGGCTTAGAAAATGCTTATTTCCTTCTGTTGTAGTTATAAGAGCTGATAAGGGGATTTCAGGGTTTTGGGGTGGGGGAGCCGTGGAAAAGAATGAGAGAGTTTAATCAACTAGAGGGACCTTCCCAACTTACATTTCCCAGTGCTTGTGGCATGAGAACTTTGCTTAAGGTAAAGGTGCCCAAAACAAAAAGAAAAGCTCCCCAACATGAAGCTTTGACATGCCCTCATCTTCTGACTGGGGGTCTTTGCTTTTATTTTTCTCTTTTCAACCCAGGATACCAAATGTGTTGCGACCCCTCAAATAATACAAAGGCATCGCGTCCAAGCAGGATGCATCTAACCAGACACTCATTTATATGTCAACATGTAGATTATTAAAGCAAGGCAAGGTCAACATTTCTGTATTAAAGGGAATAGGGTCTAGTGGAGTTTTCATATATAAAAACAACACTGCATAGTTACAGACTTTCACGATAAATTGTTTTCTCAGGAGATGATAAAGGGACAGATGCTCATAACTCTTCCATCAAGAGCTTTAAGAAAGTAAGAAAAGCCAGGGTGCCTGGGTGGCTCAGTGGGTTGAGCGTCCAACTTTGGCTCAGGCCATGATCTCATGGTTCATTGGTTTGAGCCCTACGTCGGGCTCTGTGCTGACAGCTCAGAGCCCGGAGCCTGCTTTGGATTCTGTGTCTCCTTCTCTCTCTGCTCTCCCCCCCTCCCCCACCTCACTCTGTTTCTCTCCCTCTCTCTCTCTCTCTCAAAAATAAACAAACTTTTAAAAAAGAAAGTAAGAAAAGCTTCCGTCACCCCTTCAAGCCATAACGACCCATCAGATTTTGTAACCGGGAGCACTTGAGTCATCCCTTAACCTCTCTGAGCCTCAGATTCTTTGTTAAATGAAACAAGATCCCTTCCTAGTCTACCTTTCTAGGGTTTTCGGAGGAGCTAAAGATGAAAGGGAAAATTCAACACATGCCTGGCGAACAGGTCTCAAGAATGAGCTCTAGACAGGTGAGCAACGTCTCTTAATGACGTGCCGGCCTTCAGGTCTCCTTTTAGGAAAGGCATCCCCTGAACTTCCAGACCAGAGCCCTGGATTGTAAAGCCCTGGATTACATCTACTCCATTCACATTCTGTTAATTAGCAGGGCTCCCGAGGGACACTCCCCTTGTCTTCTTTCGCACTTTTCCGTAAGTCCGGTGCTCTAGGTGAGCAGGTGGGCACAACCAGATCAGCATTCTGTCCTGCGGTGCAAAGACCACAACGTGACCAGAGAAAACAAAGCACAAAATTGCCTTTAACGACATCTTTCAAAATGACCTGTCTTAGCCCAAGTTTTTTTTGGTGCTTCTCAGTTTTCCAATGGAGAGTTTGAGGAAGGGATCCAATTCAATGCTCTGTCTCTTTCTCGCACTTCCCTCTCCTTCGATGAATTTCAAATGGGGAACGATCACATCCCGAACGGTGGCAGTCTCGGAAGCCATGTGGTGTAACAGAAACCATGTGAGGTTTAGAAAAGGCCGGAGTGTGCACGCCAGCTCCACTCACCTGCCGAGTGGCATGCAGCCAGTCAGAGAAAACCTCTGTGCTCAATTTATCAGCTTCCTGTTGCCGCCGGAATATATTACCACAGACTCGGCTTGAAACAATACACAATACGCATTTATTCTCTTATAATTCTAGAGGTCTGAAATCAACTTCACTGGGCCCAAATCATGGCAAGGCGGTGATTCCTCTGGGGACTGTAGGGTGAGTCTGTTTCCTTGGCTTTTCCAGCTTGCACGGCTGCATTCTTTCTATTTCTTGGTTCTTGGCCCCTTCCTCTGTCTTCAAAGCCAGCGGCATAGCGTCTTGCTTCAGTGGTCATATTGCCTTCCTTCCCTCTGCCTCCCTCTTGTAAGAACATTTGTGATTGAATTTAGAGCCCATCCACATATTTCAGAGCAAGGATTCATTTCAAGATCTTTAATCACATCTGCAAAGTCTCTTTGCCGTGCTCCAGGGATTAGGGCATGGGCATCTTTGGGGGCCATTATTCTGCCTACCGTATTCATCTATTTAGTAAAGATAGTAATCCCTATGCTAAAGGACACAATAATTGGAAAAAGTAATATTTGCGATTGTGCACAGAGTAGAAGTCAATAAATGTCACTGAGTCTGGAAAAGGGAGGAGTTGACCTCCCATTGGTAGGTTTCTACCCCCGATGGACCCAATGAAGAAGGACAGAGCCAGAACTGACATGGTCTGGGGCATGCTCAGGGGCGTGGCTGTAGGTGCCAGTGGCCCTGGACATAGGATCACTTCAGGACAGACTCAGAGGAAAGCGGAAAGTGCTTTAATAAGGGGCTCAGAGGCTCATAACCAGGGAAGGCCAGGCTTTGTGACCTCCCTTGGAGCATGATATGGATTTGTGTCTCCCAAGTGGGAAGTTTATTATTTTACTGTTCAAGATCTGATAGTGTCTGGTTACCCCACTCATAATGCTAGGACGTGGCAGGCCAAACTCCCCCATCAAGAGTCTTTTTTTTTTTTTTAACGTTTATTTATTTTTGAGAGAGAGACAGAGAGAGAGAGAAGCAGAGCATGAACAGGGGAGGGGCAGAGAGAGAAGGAGACACAGATCTGAAGCAGGCTCCAGGCTCTGAGCTGTCAGCACAGAGCCCGACACGGGGCTCAAACCCACAGACCGAAGATCATGACCTGAGCCAGATGCTTAACCAACTGAGCCACCCAGGCGCCCCCCGCCCATCCCCCTGATCAAGAGTCTTAATGCATCTGGGGCCCAAGCTGCAGCCAGAGCTGCGAATATCATCTTCCTTTTGCTCGAGCTGGATGATCATCAGGCAATTGTGATGTTACACAGGAAGAGAAGACACACAGACATCTTTTGTTTTCTAGAAGGCGGTATGGTTATGTGCCCAGTGGGCTGTTAATCTTTACTTAATCCCTTTTCCCCACAAGGTTTTATCATTCTGGAAAATGAGATTATCCCCCAGCATCCCTGGGGCAGGGGGTGGGGGCCAGTGTGTGCAGTCACTTCCCTGGAACCATCATCACCCATCACTCTGGCCTCTGGGAGAGAGCTACCGGTGCTCGGGGGTGAAGGTGGGCTCCTGGCAGAAGAAGCCAGGAGAAGGGCAAGGCCAGAGAAGGGCTCTCCCGAGAAATGCTGCGGGCCCTCAAGGTCCAGCTGTGAGATGAGGAATGTACCGGTGCATTCACACCGCAGGAGCACGACTGATCCCCTTGCAGTCACTGTTAAAGAGTACTATGAAGGAACCGTCACAGTCTACCTCTCCTTGCCTTTCCAGGTGCTTTCTGAGACTTCCATCTGAGTTGCCTAGTAATTCGGGGGGGGGCGGGGGGAACGTGTGTGACTGAGATGTAACATAAGAGGACTTACTCTCTACTCTGCAGGAACGGGGCCCAGAGAGCTTGAGTGACTTCTCAGTTGCACAGCACAGGTGGCCAGCCTGCATCCAGGGCTCTCTGTTCATGACACCAGGAGCCAGGAACTTGCCAGCTTCTGACCCTCTCTTATGAGTTTATTTATTCTGAAGACAGTTTTTTTTCTGTTCCTCAGAACCATCCGGTTGAGGTAATTTGGTGACCAGCCACCCCAGTTTGCTCAGGACTGAGTGGTTTCCTGGGCTGGGGATTTCCAGTTCTGAAACTGGCAAATTACGATGAGTTGGTCACCCTATGTAAGGCCTTCCATTGACACACAGTCACCTGTCCAGAGGGGACTTCGTTAGGGGTTGGGGGCGTGAGGGGGAGGCATGGTTGTTTCTGGGCTTCTCCAGTGTCCCATCAATGCCCATTTGGACAAATAGAGCCCCTGTAAGTTAAAAAAATTTTTCTTAATGTTTATTTATTATTGAGACAGAGAGAGACAGAGACAGAGCATGAGTGGGGGAGGGGTAGAAAGAGACACAGAATCGGAAGCAGGATCCGGGCTCTGAGCTATCAGAACAGAGCCCGACAGGGGGTTCGAACCCACAAACTGTGTGATTGTGGCCTGAGCTGGAGTCAGACGCTCAACTGACTGAACCACCCAGGCACCCGAGTCCCTGTAAGTTTTGAAAACAGAGGGAATAAAAGGCAGGGGGTTGGGAGGGGGAAACTGAGAAGCCAAATAGAGGCCATTAAACAACTCAGAGATTAGTAACGACGGGCCCTGTGAGCACCTCCTGGCTGCCAGGACAAAGGACCCAGAGACAGAGGTCATCGGCAAAAAACTGGAGCCATGAAAGACCTGGCCACTGGTGGAGGCAGTGTTGCTGAACAGAGGGAAGGAAATGCATAGGCTTGCGCCTATCTCTCGCCCTCTGGTCTCCTCCCAGGAGTTTCTCCTCTTCTTTGGAAGGCCGGGGGTGGGGACTGGAAGCTAACGCCTGGCTCACCAGCTGGGCTGGAGAGCTTTCTAGTGTCCGGGTTTCCTGACCTGGGAAGAGAGAGGACTTCTTCACATGTCGGTTTCACTGCTGACACACGAGTTCGGAATCAATCCCCCGTGACAATCAGCACTTCGATCAAAGAAGCTCAGAATCATCAGACACTTAAGCTGAAAGGCATCTCCAAGATCATCCACTTGGAAGGGGACCAGAAGCCCGGACTGCCGACGGATGGATGGTGGTGCCAGTGTCAGGACCAGAATGGGTCCTTCTGGGGGTGCCTGGGTGGTGCAGTTGGTTAAGCATCTGACTCTTGATTTGGGTTCAGGTCATGATCTCACGGTAGTGAGATTGAGCCCCTCGTCGGGCTCAGTGCCGAATATGGCGCCTGCTTGGGATTCTCTCTTTTTTCCTGTCTCTCCGCCTCTCACCACCCTCTCAAAATAAATAAGCTTGAAAAAAAAAAGGGTGGGTCCTTCTTCTGCTCAGGCCAAGGCAGCTTCCACCATAGGCGGCCTGTGCCCCCAGGCCCGCAGGGCCAGGAGGCCGTGGGCTGATGGAGTGAGCCAGACCATGGCGACTTTCCACTGGCGACCGTGGGGACATCAGTGGACATCAGCGTGAGAGGCCTGCCAAAGGAGATTCATGGCTGTCCCTGCAAGTGCTTGTTGCAAGAGAAAGAAAGCTTTTTCAGGAAAACAAATATGGCTGGATGTTCTGATTCCGCCTTTATCCAGAATGACGACAGGATGGAACACCAAAAAATTCAGTGCTTTGATTTCACGGGATGGTGGGATTGAGAGTTTAAATACAAATTTAAACACTATTTGTCTATTTTGCTGTCCAATAACATTACGTTGCTTTAACAAACTGTGTATAGATATAATACACATGATATGTGGGTTTATTTGACAAATATTTGCTGTGTTCCTACCATTCAGTCATTCCGTAAATGTTTATTTGATGCTTAATATTGAGCGAGGCAGGCACGGCTGGCTTTCTCTCCAAGCTTGCCATCTGTGTCCCAGGAACTGGAGTCGGGTATCTCCCTCTGCCTTTGTCCTCTCCCCACCCCCCTTCTTTGATTCCCAAGCCCCACCAGTCTGAGAGGTGCGAGCTATGCTGCGAACAGTGATGATGGTGACCTCTTCCGCTTTTGCCTGTCCATGCTCTTGCATAATCTCCAACCCCTTTGCAAAGCTCACCTCCAGTTGTTTATTTATTCACTGCAACAAGTGGAACTTATTTTATTCCTCCTCAGCTGAATTTAATTCCCATTTTTTAATGCTGATATATTTAGAGAGAGAGACCACGCGAGCAGGTGAGGGGCAGAGAGAGAGGGAGAGAGACACTCCCACGCAGGCTCCTTGCTGTCAGTGCAGAGCCAGATGCTGGGCTCAATCCCACAAACCGTGAGATCATGACCTGAGCAGAGATCAAGAGTTGGACCCTCAACCGATTGAGCCCCTCAGGCATCCCTTAACTCCTATTTTGAATCCCCACCTTTCCATGTTATTTTAGGGTTCCCATGTTTCCCCTGGGGTTATACATGCTCCAGGGGCTTTGATGTGCCAAGATATGTGGGGGGGGGGCATCCGATTCTTGCTGATATCCATGGAGATTCTGTGGTTGATGGTCCACGTGGGTTGCTAAGCATCTCTCTCCTGCTGGGGGATCTGTGCAGTCCATCACTGTGTGTTTCCTGTTCACATTCAGGTGCACAGGGTCCCGCTACTGCTTCTGCTCCATGGTGGGGGCCAAAGGCACCTTCACCCAGCAGTTTTTCCTCCTCTGGGGTCTGCGTTCCCGCTGGGTGCTATCCATTTGTAACCGATCTATGTTTCTCTCCAAAACACACGCAGCTGCTCCCCTCCCCCTGCAGCTGCCACTCTGTGCCCTGCCGGCGTCATCTCCCACTTTCATGAATGCACACACTTTTTTTCCCCCCTTTGGGTGGAGTTTTCTTCACTGATTACTGGGAGATTAGGTGATTATGAACAATGTTGAATAAACAGATCCCCGAGGTTTCCCACCCTGGGGCACAGTGGACGGTGTCACGAGAGCATCACCCTTGTTGCAAACCAGCACCTGCAGTTGCAGATGTCCCCGTGACTTTTGGTTTTTGGCTCAGATCTGGAAACCCAGTTTGCCTTCACTGCACTTTACCAGAATATATTCCTCCTCTCCTGGTCCGTCACCGCGTGGACCTCGCTGGTTCAGCTCCGGCTGCCCTGGAGGATGGCTTCTTGCAGGATCTCCTTGAGATCTGCCCAAGGCTCCTCCAAGTCGATTGTTCGTGTGTGAAGGAGCCTGGGCTTAGGTGGCTCCAAACTCGCTTCTGACGTGATGAAAATCCAGCCACTTTTTCACGTGAAGATATTCATCTTTCTTCAATTCTCATTCCTTCTTGCACCTCTTCCTTCTGGGGTTATTCTACTTTTGCTCGTTGATACCGATCTGCCGGTGGTGAATGCTCTTGCTTTTTGTTTGTTTTCATGTCCCCAAATATCCATACCTCACTGTCATTTTTGAAGGACATTGTCCATGGATAGAGGATCTATGGTTTTCTTTTGGCAGACTGAGCATTACACAAATGTCTGGCTTCCATTGTGGCTTTGGAGAAGTCAGTTGACTGAATCTACAGCTTCTTTAAAAGCACTTTCTTTATTTCTCAGACTTTCTTTCCCTCCTTCCCTCCCTCCCTGCTTCCCTCCCTCCTTTCCTAGCTCCCTTCCTCCCTCTTTTGTTTTCTTTCTTTCTTTCTTTCTTTCTTTCTTTCTTTTCCTTCCTTCCCTCCCTCCCTCTCTGCTTTCCTTCCTTCCTTCCTTCCTTCCTTCCTTCCTTCCTTCCTTCCTTCCTCTTTTATGAAAATAAGGATTTCTTTTTCATTGTCTTGCTTGGTGGGGATTAATTGGTCTTCTTGATTCTATGGATTCTTGAGTGTCTCTCATCAGTTCTGGAAAATTATACATCGTTATATATTCAATATTTTTTCTGTGACTTTCTGTTTTTTTATGCCTTCTGATACTTCAATTAAATGTATGTTAGGTTTATTCACTGTATATTCTATGACCCTCTCTTCTGTCTTTTTAATCTTTTTGTCTCCCCATACTAAAACCTTGATAACTTCTTCTGCTTTAGTTTCAGCATACGAACTCTCCTCAGCTATGTCTACTGGGTCTTTAATTTTAACTAATGCATTTTTCACATCTAGACGTGCTTCTGAGCTCTTTTTTGTATCAATTGTGACCCTTTCAATAAATTTCCTTGCAGAAATTTTCAAGCTTTTTGATTATTTCTTTGAATATCGTAGCCAGAATTGTTTTGGTCTATATCTAGTAATTCAAATATCTAAAATTTTTGTGGGTGTTTCTTTTGTTTCTTGGCTCACACTCATGATATCATGTTTTCTTGTATGTCTGGTTGTATCTAAATAGTGACAGCTCTAGTTATCTCTGGGCATGCCCAGAGAGCACACCACATGGGTTCATGAACATGGCCTTTCCACAGTGATCCACTCGGGTCTTCTTCTCCTGTCCTGATAGCCTTTAGTCACACTCAAGGAATGGCCTCTGTTATCTACAGAACTGTGTGAAATCATCTCATTTGTGTGTTTGTTGTGCCAAAACACTAAGGAGTCCTCAGAAGGCCAGAATGATTCTGGATCCTCTGAGGCTCTCAGAAAACTGAGGTCATCTCAGTGGTGGTGGTGGCGATGGACCCCGAAGCCTGCTTCGACCAGTGTTTTATATTTGGGATGAAAACAATTCCTTTTATTTTCACTTGTAGTTCCTGTGGCTTTATCCCATTGGGATAAATTCTGGTCACAAGGAGCAGAGTAGACTGTAAATATAAAGTTTTCTATTTTATATACATGTAAATATGTTTATATTTTATAATATAAAACACCTTTGATGATAGGAGTGATTTATTTTTTTGAGGGGGTGGCCAAGCTTGTTGGCCTAACTCTCTTTGTTTTAGGCACTCACCTGAGCTGCTTGGTCCACGCAAATTAGCTTTTGGGGGCTTACGTTGTTCTCTGCCAGATGTACTCAGACATACAAGGACGGGGGAGAGCCACAGCTTGTCTTTCTAAATCACCAGGAACCTGCTACACACACACACACACACACACACACACACACACACTCACTCACCTATTTTTGGCCTACGTGCCTTTAGGCTCTTTTTCAGGAAAGCACATGAATTCTCTCGAGTCCCCAGGTTTCACTTGGTAACTTTCCTACAGCACCCTCTGAAAGTCCCTGGTGCCCTCGTGCCAGCCCCCGAGCATGGGGTGCCCAGGCCTGCCTTCTCTGCTTCCTGCTTCACTTCAGTGGCTCCTGAGTCAGCTTGTGGGGAAGGGCTCCGAGTCACCCACAGCACCCTTCCCAACCCTGGGCACTTTATGTCCCAACCCGGGGGAACTGCTCCCAGAAAAGTTTCATTCTCTGTGCCCTTCCCTTGAGACCCAGGCTCGGCCTTCCTGAAGATGGAGATTATCCATTTTATCGACAGGATGGGACTCCATCATTGTAATATCATCTGAATGCCTGAGGGATTACATCTTACGCCCTTGTGAGAAACACAGCCTCTTGTCATGATGTTGCTGTGAATAATGCAGTTTTGAGTTGAAGTTCCGTATTCCAAGAATTAGTAAATTTCCTTAGTCTTCTGTATTCCCTCCCCTCCCCTGTTAAATTTGGGTTTAGCAAGTCATGAATCATTGTGGTTTTACTCCTGGGTAGAATGGGCTATTTTTTTTTTTTTTTCGCCGTTATTTCATTACCAACAGATGAAAGAATTAAAAAGGAATCTGCTTAATTAACAGCTTGATGTGGACTTAAAATCTCAAAAATCTTGAAGACAGGATGAACTACAACTATTCAAATTTGCTAGAATGCTCAAGTAGGAAGGGACCTGTGGGACACGAGCCTGGTCCTTTTATAGGACCAGAAAAAAATATCTGAGGCCCAGAGAGGGAAAGTGGTTTGCCTGAGGTCACACAGCAGACAATTGGTGGACTGGTGCTAGAGTCCAGGTGTCCTGACCCCAGACCAGGGGCCTCACTCATGGTTGGAGAAAATGGAAGAACAGCTTGTGTTTCTTTTTTCTTTTCTTTTCTTTTTTTTCTTTTTTTTTTTTTTTTTTACCATTTATTTATTTTTGAGAGGCAGAGAGAGACAGAACATGAGCAGGGGTGGGGCAGAGAGAGGGAAACACAGAATCTGAAGCAGGCTCCCCCGCTGCGGGACTGAAACTCACAAGCTGCCAGATCATGACCTGAGCCGAAGTCGGACACAACGGACTGAGCCACCCAGGCGCCCCTGTGTTTCCATTTTTGTATCTACCAGGACAAAGATCTTTACTCTGCGAACATCTGGCTGGCATTGCTGCATGCCGGTTGTTTCGTATTTCGTAATTATTTCCGCTAAGAACTCACAGGATCTTGCACATAGGATTCCATTATTTGCCATCTCAGTCTTCGAGGCATCTGAAGGGATCCCATCATCCAGGGAGGAAATGGGATGTATTGGGCAGTAAGTAGGTGACTCAAGGCTCCTGGGGACCCTGCCCTCATCTTCTGGTGCATTGCAAGGCTCACATTCGTTCTTTCAAGTCATTCCACAGACACTGTATTTACTGGGCACCTACTATGTGCCAAGAGTTGGAGACAGAGTGGTGAGCGAAGCTGGAAAAGCCCCTGCCTTCACAAAGGGGAGAGAAACAATAGACAAGCAAACAATAGCACTTGTAATAGAACGCCACGTGTGGGAAGAGCCACAAAGAAAAATAAAATGCAAGAGGGTTGCTATTTTAGAAAGGGTAGTTAGGGGAGGTCTCCCTCCACAGAGGTCTGTGGCAGTTGGTGGGTAAGCCCTGAGCACATCTGGAGGAAGAACATTCCAGGTAGAAGGACCGGCGTCAGCTGGAAGGCCGGAAGCATTAGAGCGGAGGGAGGAGGGGGGCAGGGCGGTAGGGAATGAGGTCAGAGGTGGGGTTGGGCCAGATCAAGCTGGTGAGCAGAGAACGCGGGAGAGGTTTGATTTGAAACACGAATAACATAAAACTTACCATCTTAACCGTTAAAAAAAATTTTTTTTAATGTGTATTTATTTTTGAGAGACAGAAAGAAACAGAGCATGAGAAGGGGAGGGGCAGAGAGTGAAGGAGACACAGAATCGGAAGCAGGCTCCAGGCTCTGAGCTGTCAGCACAGAGCCCCATGTGGGGCTTGAACCCATGAAGCACAAGATCATGACCTGAGCCGAAGTCAAATGCTTAACCGATTGAGCCACCCACGGGCCCCAGTTCAGTAGGACATTCACATTGTTGTGCAACCAATCTCCATAACTCTTTTTCTCTTACAAAAGTAGAACTCTGTCCCCATGAAACAGCACCTCCCTACCCACCTCCCCCAACCCCAGCCCCTGGGGACCAGCATTCTACTTTCTGTCTCCACGGATTTGACCCTTCTAGAGTCACGTACCTCAGATATGTGAAATCATTCTGTATTTTCCTTCGGTGTCTGGCTTTCCCCGCCCCCCCCCCCTTAGCATAAAATCCTCAAGATCCATCTATGTTGTAGCATGTTTCCAAATTTCCTTCCTTCTTAAGGCTGAGTAACGTTTCACCGTATGTGTTCGCCACACTTCGCTTATCCCTTTATCTGTTGAGGGACACTTAGATCGTTACTTCCATCTCTCGGCTAGAATGAAAAACACTCCTATGAACGTGGCGTGCAAATATCTCTTTGAGATTCTGCTTTAAGTCTTTTGGGTATGTACTCAGAAGCAGAATTGCTGGATCATACATTAATTCTTTAAAAAAATGTTTTTGAGACACCACCGTACTGCTTTCCATCGTTGCTGCGACAGTTTGCATTCCCCGCCAGCCACGCACCAGGGTTCCAATGACCTCACATGCTTTCCAGCCCTTGTCATTTCCTGATTTGTGTGGTAGTAGCCATCCTGAGTTTTGGGTGTGAGGTGGTTTCTCATGTGGCTTTGATTTGCAGGTGTTGGATTTTATCCTAAGAACGGGAGGGAGCATTCAGAGGATTGGGGTGGGGGTGGGGTCTCGGAAAGATCCCATTGGTTGCCCTTGTGGAGAATAGATGGTGAGTGATCCCGAGATGCATTGGGAGGGGCTGGTCACTTGGATGAGGATGAGAGCAGAGGAGGTAGGGAGTTGTCAGGTCCGGCTGTATTTTGAAGGTAGAGTTGACAGGTTTTGAAAATGGCTTGGAGGTGAAGTTTGAGAGAAAGAGAGGAGTCTAGGATGACTACGGATTTTTGGCCTGATAACGGTGACTCCATTAACTGAGATGGGGACCAGTGGAAGGGGATTGGTTTCACGTAGGGAAGGGAAATCAAAACTTGTATTCAAAGTATGTCACATTTGTAAAGCTACACGTTAGAGATTCAAGTGGACGTAGGTTGAGGTATCTGAAGTTCAGAGGGAGAGAAGGCTAGGCTGGAGATGGGGATTCAGGGGTCCTTTTGTGCACTCGGTGCGTTCAGCCGTGGGGACCCAATGAGGTTGCCGAGGGACAGGGTAGCAAACTATGGCCCCTGGGCCAAATCTAGCCTTCTGCTTGGTTTTGTACCTAGTTTTCATTTTGGGGCAGAAAAAGAATCGTTTTTCATATTTTTGAATGTTGGAATTTCTTTTATGTTTATTTATTTTTGAGAGAAAGATAGAGACAGAGCATGAGCGGGGGAGGGGCAGAAAGAGAGGGAGACACAGAATCCGAAGCAGGCTCCAGGCTCCCAGCTGTCAGCGCAGAGCCCCATTTGGGGCTCGAACCCACAAATGGTGAGATCAAGACCTGACCGAGCCGAAGTCAGACACTTAATGGACTGAGCCACCCAGACGCCCCTGGAAAAATTTTTTTAAAGAATGTTTTGGGGGCTCCTGAGTGGCTCAGTCGGTTAAACATCCAACTCTTGATTTCGGCTCAGGTCATGATCTCACGGTTCGTGAGTTCAAGCCCCCTGTCGGGCTCTGCACTGACAGTGTGGAGTGTGCTTGGGATTCTCTCTCTCCCTCTCTCTTTCTCTGTCCCTGCCCCCCCCCCCAAAATAGATAAATAAACACTTAAAAAATAATGTTTTGTGATATGCAAATGCATGAAAATGCATGCAAATGATATGAAATTCAAATTTCAGTGTCCACAAATAAGGTTTTATAAGAACCCAGCTATGCTCATTCTTTTACATATTGTCTATGACTGCTTTCCTGTCCTAAGCAGTGAGGAAGGGAGGGAAGAGAGAAAAGAGGTGCCAGGATTGAGGCCTGGGCAGGGCCTGTCGAAGATGGTGCCCGCTCCGTGAGCAACCAGGTGCAGGGACCCAGCAGACCGGCTTGCCTCCCGTCCCCAGGCCAGCTTAGCACCTTGTGGATGGTGAAGTCAGGGGGACCCATAGCAGGCACATCCATTAGATGGAGCCATGTAAACCAGCGGACGTTCAATCATATTTTCCTTACCGTGTTAATTTCCTGGGGCTGCTATAACAAATGACTACCGACGGGGGGGTCAAACAATGGCTATTTATTCTCTCATTGTTCTGGAGGATGTAAGTCTAAAGTCAGCAGGGCCATGGTCCAGACAAAGGCTCTAGGGAAGGATCCTTTTCTGCTTCTTCCCAGTTTCCGATGGCTGGCTGCAGTCTTTGGCGTCCTACTGCTTATTACCTGCATCACTCTAGCCTCGGCCTCTGTCTGCCCATGGCTTCTTCCTGTGTCTAAATTTCCCTCTTCTTCTAAGGACACCAGTCATTGGACGAGGGCCCACCCTAATCCAGTATGACCCCATTTTAACTTGATGGCATTTGCAAAGACCCTGTTTCCAAATCACCTGTCACATTCACAGCTTCAGGGGTTAGGACTCGAATGTGTTTTTAGGGGAGACAAAATTCTGTCCACACACTGGCACACACAGATATCACCTGGTTCAATCTAAGAGCACTTAGGCCCTTGAGTTGTTTTTGGTTTTGTTTTTATAATTTTTTAAAAATATGTATTTTTGAGAGAGACAGTGAGAGCGAGTGGGGGAGGGGCAGAGAGGGAACGAGACATATGATCTGAAGCGGGCTCTGCATTGGACACTTAAGTAACTGAGCCACCCAGGTGCCCCGAGGTTTTTTTTGAGAGGACACATCCAAGTGACTATGCTTAGGGAAAGAAAAAAGAAAAAAATCCCCAGTATTGGTTTTAAGACCCTGAGCTGTACTTTCTTTCCTAACACACCCCCACTGCCTGTGGGCGTGCCGGCTCCCGCCCCATGGGCAGATTTGGAGATAGAGAAACACCAGTTCCTCTGACGTCACCACTGAGCTCAGGCAACTGGGCTGTGAGCTTGGGCAGAGGTTCTCTGCCCGGGATTTGGAGGCACGGGGATCGAGATGCCACGTCAAGAGGCTGTGCGACCTTTGACAAGTCAGCGCCCCTTGTCCCTCTGAGTCAGTTTCTTCTCCCATAGGAGGGAAGGGTCATGGTCCCATCTCTTACAGGGTGCACGCGCGCAGACGCACAGAACCCCCGGGGACTTGTACCTGGCAAGCTAAGGGATTTTACTGGATTGTGATTCGGTGGGAGCTCCTGGGCGCTGTCCTGCTTTGGCACCGGTCTCTCCAGAGTGGAGCCTGAAAACGTGATGCTGTTTCCCGGTGAGGCAAGTCTGACATCACATCATGACTCACCGCTCGAAACGTGCCATTTAATCTGTTGCAGATCAAATTTTGTGAATTTGGAAAGTGGCTGGATAACTTTTCTTCGTGTCTCTCTCTCTTTTTTTTTTTTTCCTGTTCCCGGTTGTGGTGAAATACACACAACATGAACTTCACCGTTGTAAGCATTTCAAAGTGGATAATTCAGGGGCATGAAGTACACGCTGAACGTGTACTTAATTTTTCAGAATTTGTTATCACCCCTAACAGAAGTGCGACACCCATCAAGCAGCAGTCACTCACCACTGCTACCACCCACAGCCTCAGGCCACCACAGATCTTTCTGTCTCTATGGATTTGTGGGTTCTGAACATTACACATAAATGGAATCCTACCCCATGTGGCTTCTTCCACTTTGCGTAATGATTTCAAGGTTCGTTCATATCATATCGCCTATCAGTACTTCCCTCCTCTTTATGGCCAAACAATATTCCATTGTGTGGATACGCCACATTGTATTTATCTGTTCACTTGTTGATAGACCTGTGGGTTCTTTCCACCTTTTGGCTGTTGTGAACGGTGCTTCCATGAACAATCCCGTATGAATTTTTGTTCAAACACCTGCTTTCGTTTCTTTTGGGTATAAACCCCGTGGTGGAATTGCCGGGTTCAATTCTGGGTTGAACTTGATGAACTGCCAAACCATCTTCCACAGCCGCTGCACCTGTTTTCAGGCCACAGCAGCAGTGTATGAGGCTTTCGCTTTCTCCCGAACAATGTTGTTGCACTTGGCTTATTAGATGCAATAACCCCTCCTGGGTCAGGTCTGGGGTGGCCTGGGCCAGCCGGCTGCTTGCTCTCTGTCGTTTTTGCTGTGGCCAGAGACCCTGGGAGCAGGCAGCAGGCCACCCACTCTGATACCCTCAGAGTGGATCGCTCCGGTGGGTCACTCACGGCCACTTATTCAGGAAGGTCTTCCAGAACCATAGGGCTGACCCTGGCAGTGAGGACACTGGGTGCAGCTGTCCAGACCCTCTGGGGCAGTCACGGGAGCAGAGGATGACAGTGGTGACAGTCCCCATGTTTCCTGGACTTTGACCTGAATCAAGTGTCCTTTTCCACTGCCTCCTGCCTGGCTCTGCTGGCTGAGAAGTCAGGTTGAGGAGTCAGTTGGGGCTCTGTTTGCTCCCACCCACATCTTCTGGCGATTCTGTACTCTGCTGTGATAGGCCTGCTGGTCCCTCTGGGTTGGATTTTCTCTTGTCCTGGACACCCTCCTCCCTGTCCCCCACCCCAACCCCCCGCCACCCTGCTCTAGCCGTGCACGGTGCGCTCTTACAGCTCTTTGGCTTTTGTTTTGTTTTTAAAATAAAAATTTTTTAAGCTTATTCATTTATTTTGAGAGAGAGAGAGAGAGAGAGCACGAGCAGGGGAGGGACAGAGAGAGAGGCAGACAGAGAATCCCAAGCAGGCTGCACACGGTCAGTGCGGAGCCGGAGGCGGGGCTTGAACTCATGAACTGCGAGATCATGACCTGAGCCAAAATCGAGAGTCGGATGCTTAACCAAGTGAGCAACCCAGGTGCCCCATAGCTCTTTGGTTTTTAAGGAACATTCCACCATACCTTAGAAAAGAAGAAGAGGCATCCCAGTTTATAGTCAGACAATCGGCCGTGAGTTCATAACTTACACGTTACCCGCAGTAACTCATTTATATGCAAACAACTGGATCGAATTATCTAAGTAAATATATCATTTATTCTCCGTGTTCTGGAGTTCTGGGGAGAATGTCCCAGTCTGGTGGTTGACCTTGGGCCCTCAGCGGCATTTCCTCTCCTCTTGCCCAGTTGAACTGTACTTCTAGATGTAGTTATGAGGAAGTTGGTGAGCATTTGTACCTGGATGCCTCCTTAACATGACAGCGTTTTTCTCCCCGGGGAAGAGTGGAGCACCCCCCCCCCCCCATCACAGTTGCCTTGGAGACAAAACAGCCCCCTGCCCTTCCTGGTGGGATGTCCTTTGAGAACACCATCCATTCTGGAAGTGGAGGCCTGGCCCACAGCACCTTTGGGGCTGGGGGCCTGCCTCGGGGGGAGGCTGAGGAGACAGTGACGCATGACAAGCATCATCTGGGACCGGGGAATGCGGCGGGAGCGTGTTTCTGGTGCCCGGATGCATTCTGCTTTGGGTCTGTCGTTCTTCATGAGCTATTTCAGGAAATGATGTTTTCAAAAACAAAGTTGTCCCTGGCCCAGCGGCACCGGGTCATTCCATGCAAACAGTCCCCATGGGCCGAGGGAAGGCCCAAAATATGCAGGTGCATGAGCGATACCACTTGGCACGTGAGGCTGCATAATGTTTGCGGGCCTTTGCCTAGAAGTTCTGGTGCGAGCGTGGCTGTCTGCTCAGGAAGCAGCCCCCAGGCCTGGCTTTTGGCCTTTGCGTCACCGCTAGGGTCTGTGCTGAGCTCAAGATTCCGAAGGCAAAGGACACATTGCTGGTGCCAGTCGGATCCCCCAAATGTGTGCACGTCATTTTTGTGTCAATTCTGTTTCCATCTCTGGGGCCCTGTTCTGGGCTCGGCAGGGACTCCGCACAGTATTTTTTATTTAAAGAAATTAATCTGGGGAAGGGAAGCAGCATAAATCGAGGAAGAGTCAGTGTAATGCTCGGTTTTTACTTTTTGTGCGTGTGGTCTAGTCTCGCCAGCTTTTGTTCTCAGCCAACGAAGACGATAGATGCCTGTTTTTTGCTGTGTGGTGCAGAACTGAACTGCTTGCTAAGGAAACGTCAGCTCACCTCAACCTCAAGGTTGACATTCGGCATTGGGGTTTAGGGGCAGGAGGGAGAGGCAAAGGGAATGGAGGGGAACTTCGGAAGGACTGATATTTTTTTCCTTCTCTCTCCTTAGTTCTCTGCTCTAGGCCAACGGGAAGGCAAATAAAAGGAGTCTGCCTTGATGGGCCCTGGGGGGCAGGGCAGGTAGGGCCAAGTGACTTGAAGGGAAGCCTCTGGTCTCTGCGTTGGCCCGGGGCCACAAGCCCCCTCCGCTGCTCCCGATCCTGCCCCTGACACACACAGCATGTCCCCTCCTCAAGTCACACACATGCACACATCCCATACGCAAACCACACACACACACACACACACACTGTCACACACACACCCCCCACATACCCTGTGGGGTTGTGCAGGGAGTTCTTCAGGAGGGCTCACATTCCTGGAAGAACAGACTGCATATGTGTTTCCCAGGGTTCCCCTCACGCAGTCACGAGTTACATTTCTGGCAAACACGGTGAACCCTGGAGCAGGATTTACAAGCTGTATCAGTTTGCTAGGGCTCTGTAACACACTGAGTGGCTAAAACAACAGAAGTTGATCGTCTCAGCTCCAGGGGCCAGAGATCTGAGGTCAGGGCGTCAGCAGGTAGGTTCCTTCTGAGGCTGTGAGGGAGCGTCTGCTCCCGGCCTCTCCTCTGGCTTCTGGTGGTTTGCCGGCCATCCTCGGAGTCCCTTGGCTTGTAGACGCGGCACCGCAGTCTCTGCCCTCGTCGTCACATGCCTTGCTGCCAGTGCGCATGTCTGTGTCCAATCTTCCCCTTTTTATGAGGACACAAGTCATATTGGATTAGGGCCCGCCCTACCCGAGGGTGACTTCATCCTAACCAACTATATCTGCAATGACCCTATTTCCAAACTAGGCCACATTCTGAGGTCCTGGGGGTTAGAAAGTCCAGCACATGAAGTTGGGGGGGACACCATTCAGCCTGGAACAGCAGGCTTACGGGTGCTTACCTGCTGAGTAGGGCTCACTGCTCTCTGGGGCTTTGGACTCTAGAATCAAGACTTAGGGCTTTTGGACTACATGCCTTGGGGACCAAACAAAATGCCTAGGATTTTGAGCAGGTTAGATGCTCATCATTATGAGCAATGCAAAGACAAGCAAAAACCCATGTGTCCCTGGGTCCTCAAGAAATGTATAGCCTGGCCATAACCAAACTTGACAATCGCCCAAGGCATCGTAGCTGGCAGAGCATTGCTATGCTTATTATCCGCTCGAAGCCTCACAACTAACAACCTTGAGAGGCAGGTCTGGCAAGAGCTCTTATCCCTACGTCCAATAAGTAGTAACTTGTGCAAATATCATGCTATTAGTTGGAATCAGAAGTTGGGTCGTCAGAAGACGCTGTGCTTGGCTCTCTGAGGAGGTGGGGCCAGACATATGGGGGTGAAGGTGCTCATGGGGTTCACTTTTGGGGGACCCAGAAAGACTTCATGAAGGATGTGACATCTGAGAAAGGCCTTAGCTAAAACCTGAGGGCGAATTAGAAGGTTTCGAATTGTAGGTGACGATTATGTGCAAAGGGCTGTTAACTAGAAGGGTCTCTGAGCCCAGGGTGCACCCAAGCTGCACAGCCCTTGGGTGACATGGTTTCCTCACCAGATTTGTATCACCCGT
Source organism: Panthera pardus (assembly GCF_024362965.1). Classification (NCBI taxonomy): domain Eukaryota; kingdom Metazoa; phylum Chordata; class Mammalia; order Carnivora; family Felidae; genus Panthera; species Panthera pardus. Next base: position 11,246,515 of record NW_026526721.1, on the reverse strand, counting down.
CACCACAGTCTGAATGTTTGTGCTGCCCCCACATTCATATGTTCAAATGCTATTGGCCAATTTGACGGCATTGGGAGGTGGGGCCTTAGCCAGGTGATTAGGCCACGAGGATGGGGCCTTCATGAATGGGATTAGTGCCCTTACACGAGAGACTCCCGTGAGCTCCCTTGCCCTTTCCACTGAGAAGTCTGCAGCCCACCAGAGAGCCCTCGCCTGACCATGCTCACACCCTGATCTTGGCCTCCATCCTCCATAACTGTGAGAAAAAAGCTTCTGTTGGTCTGTTGTTGATGAGCCACCCAGTCTGGTATTTTGTCACGCTCGCCCAGATGGATTAAGACACCCATTGTCACCTGTGTCCTACTCATTTTCTCCAGCTCCACGCCATCTGTTCAAAAATAGAAACGCTTACAGCTTTCTCTCCACTGGGGCTCAAGTCCAGCCCTTGAGACCAGGAGAACCAATCGCCTACACCCTCCTCCCTCAACAAAATTCTCCCCACAGCCTTGGCACGTATCGATTAATGCAACTTCCATCTCCAACGGAAGAGCTCGGTACTGCTCCCCATCGCTTCCCCACGCCTCATCTCGTCTGCTTCTGAGAAGAGCTTCCTTCTGGGCGGGGCAGATCCTGCTGTTGCCATTACAGAGTGGTGGCAAGGAGCCCGTGTGACCTGCCCACGGCCCCACAGTTGGCAAGCCTGAGTGAGACTGAGCTTTCCTGCATTCAAGCTCGGGTCTCACTTCCCTGTGTGGTGTGGCCTCTGGGTGGAGGTAACTTCTCGAGAGATTATGCATCTGCTGTCCTTGCAGAAGAACCCTCCATGGAGGCCGCTGGATTTGCAGAACGACAGGGAGAGGGCTGGCTCTGCAAAGAACATGGGAATTTCCAGGAGGATAGGGATCTGCATTTCTCCCAGGAGTGATTTCTCTGGGGGAGAAGGTGGTGCCTGCTGTTTAACCTCGGGTGAGACGGTTGTGTCTTGTATTTAAAACCGAGAAGGGGCGCCTGGCCGGCTCAGTCGGTTAAGTGTCCGACTTCAGCTCAGGTCCCGATCTCGTGGATCGTGAGTTCGGGTCCCACATCGGACTCTCTGCCGTCAGGGCAGAGCTTGCTTCGGATCCTCTGTCTCCCTGTCTCTCTGCCTCTCCCCTCCGCCCCACCTCAAAAGATAAATAAACATAAAAAAACACAAACAAACCAAGAAGAACGATAAGGCTTGTGGAAATAAGCAATTGCCTGAGCTGAGGATTAGTCATGGGGCCATTTGTCAACTCTCCCCGGGACCGTTCCTTAAACAGGTTTATTGTTTCTCCTGTTTAAAGCAAAGCCCTTTTGGCGTCACTTCTTTCCATGTAAGCACGGGCTCAGGTGGCAGGCAGATGCTTCAGGTGGCCGAGGGGCCGGCGTGATGACAGGTGGGCGTGTCTGCCACATGACCTTTACAGGGGGAGCAAGACGGGGTCTGGCGCCAGCGGCCGCTGACCTCACCATGACCTGGAGCTGAGAGCACGGAGCCTGAGCCCACAGACCCCAAGTGATCTGTGAGGAGCCGAGGACACACAGGCCGGCCAGCCAAGCAGGCCGAGAAGAGGTGCGGTCCTTCTCTCTGACACCTCCCCTGTGGCAGCAGGGGGACTTTGGACTTTGGAGCATCACCCGGACCAGACACTAGGTCCAAGCGCCTGGGGTGTCGGACCCTGGGGAGCTGAAGGGCCTTGCTGACCCAGGCTGCACACGAGGTGTTGTCCGTACAACTGAGGCGCCTCCCAAGTTTCTCAAGGGCAAGTTTCAAGTACATGTGAGTGTTGTGATGAACAGAAAAACTAATTTTGATGTTTTATTAGTAAGTCTTCATTCAATAGATCCTCACGTACCGTATGCTAACATTTAACATATGCAGAAGAACCTGAGGATAAATGAAGTGATTTGACCCTGTGGGGGGCTAAATTGTGTTCCCTCTCCAAATCCACATGGGAAAGCCCTAGCCCCCAGTAGCTCAGAATGTGACCGTATTTGGAGACAGGGCCCCTAAAGAGGTGATTCTGTTAAAAATTAAGGCTGTAGTAGGCTTGATTCGACCCAACTGGTGTCCTCGCCGGAAGAGGTGATTAGAACACAGAGAGAGGCACAAAGAATATGAGGACAAGGCCAGAAGATGGCCAACCATCAGCCAAGGAGAGAGGCCTCAGAAGACTATGTTGACACCTTGATCTTGGGCCTCCAGCCTCCACAACTGCGAGAAGATAAATGTCCATTGTTTAAGCTCCTGAGTCTGTGGTATTTTGTTACGGCCGCCCAAGAGGGCTTACAGCTATTCAAAGGGATTGTCCTACTTGGAAAGGTTGTTGAGCACTATTTCTGCTTTGGGCCACGTGTGGAGTTCAGGAGGCCCGTGTGGAGGCTGGAGAAGCTCACTGGTTGGGCAGCTTCTCTCCACCCCCAGGTATTCATGTGACAGACCTGGGCATTGACGCTCTGTGTTGAGAGGCTTGCTCCTAGCTGGCGTATCCATTGGGCTTTTGTGGCAAAAGCCAAGCTCACAAAGCTAAACAGAAGGCTTCAGACAGGACAGAAGGAAGTGAAGACTGTAGCCAGAAGCCCAGCCAAACACCGCGCACCCAGTCTGGACACGGGTCCTGCTGGCTCTGCCCTCCTTGTGGATGTCTCAGCGGCTGCTGCTGGACGGCTTCTTGTGGGGCCTGTTTCTCACCATTGCTGCCTCTGAGTCAGACCCTGGATGGGCTGAGCCCAGGCCACGTGCTTGAGCCCTCACAGAAAGATTGGCCGGGAAAAGGAAGTAGTCAGCATTTTCAAATTCGGCACTGGAACATTCTAGATGGCTCCCACGAGATCCGTCTGTAAGATGGAGCATTCCCCACATGCAGGGATGCTGGGCAGCCAAGATAATCACAAATGGCCTCTAAAATTGGGAAGTCTATGTGTGTGTGTGTGTGTGTGTGTGTGTGTGTGTGTGTGTGCGCGCCCGTGAGTACCTATAGACCGGGGCTGGAAATGACCTCAGAGGAGCAGGTAGCTAAGAGATTGAATTTAGGAGTCATACAGATGGGTCTGAGTATCAGCAACCTTATTTGTTAACTCTCGATCCCAACCATACACGACCTGCTTGAGCTTCAGGTTTCTCATCTATAAAACGTGGGTGATAATGTCGACCTTGTAAAATGATAGGCATCAGTAGTGGTAGTAGAAATATCATGATAGTCACGTGACAAATCTATCCTGGACTCCGAGCCTAACTGCAAGGTCTGATTAGACTGACCTTGCAGTTTTTCACCTGTCTCCCTGCCCACAGGTGGTCAAGTCATCGTTTTCACCTGTGCCCTGACAGACCCCCTCAGAACGCAGGCGCCTTAAAGAGGACGAACCTAAGCTCCAAGTGTAAGCTTTTTATTGCTGTTTTATCCTATGTCATGATGGCCCTCTAGGGCTTGTTGGCTGTCCCCCAAGTCCTTTATGGCTCTAACCTTCAGAAAAAGAAGTAGAAGGAGGAGGAAACGAAAAGCTAAGAGAAAATAAAACAATCGGGTTTCCCACTGGAATTTGCAAGGAGGTGGAGTTTACGAGCGGGAGGGCTGGTGGGGTGGTTCAGTGGCTGGGTTTTTATGAGCCACCAGGCCAGTTATGAGGGAGTCGCTGGAGTTTGTTGACATGAAATCATTACAGGGTGGACAGTGAGACACAGACTGACCCAATGTGTGTGGAGGGGCAGTGTGTGCCCAGACGACACACACACCACCCTTTCAAATGGGGTTTTTTTAACCACAGTGCCTCGATACCTTTTATAGAAAGATATTGCTGCTGATAGTGATCCCGGGGCCACGTAACCATCAAGGAAATACTGGATCCTGGTCAATAGATTTTTACCGTGAAGTGCATTTCATTGTGTTCTAATTCTTGGAAACTGACAGACGGATGAGTGATGTAAACGGCAATTCTCTATCAACCACAATGTTGAACGGAACAGAATTCTCTGTTCTTCCACCTACTCAAATGGCTACCTGATTAATAGCAATAACTAATAGTTACCCATAACATTTGTACAGAAGACTCCTTTTTTTTTTTTTTACCTAGGGTAAAAATAAGTACATAGTCAATTTCTGGATTGCATCACATTGGGAAGCATTTACCTAAGCTCCAGACTAGTATATTTGTGCCAAAATTCCTAATCAAGATAGGGTGATGTGATGAATAGATATTTATAGAAGGCGGCTTTCATTCTGGCACCCACCTTGGGCTTCTTGAGCAGCAGGCCAAAGGATGATCAGATCATATCTACTTTTGGGCAGGAAGCTCCTGAAATGATTGATTTACCCAGATGTGGGGTTGCGGGCCCTCTTGCTTCTTCTGTTATGTTTGACTTAGTCATGCCATGGACATGTGGAAGTAGGGGGAGAAGGCAGTCTTTTGGGGGATGGAGAGAGCTGGGCAGAGGAGGTGGATTTAGAGCAATAAAGCTTGAAAGATTGATCCACATAGCCAACAGATATCCATTGAGCATCTGCCACGGGATATACAACAGGGCACAGAATGGACACCACCCCTGCCCTCCTGGTAGGTATGTGGTTTTCGGGTCACTCTAGGCCACAAGAAGGAAAGTTGAGAAAGGCAGAGGAGAGACTGAGTTGTGTCAAGTGGGCTTTTCTCATTTGTACATTTATTTAATTCGTCCAGCATATACTGATCACCCACCACGGGCGGGTTTTGTGCAAAGACACTGGGGATACAGACATGACCAGCCGCAGTCTCCAGCACCTGGGGAGTTGGAAGGAGGCGCGGCTATTCCAGGACAATATGTCTGAGTTCTGGCAGAGGCAGGCTTAGAGGAAGAAGATGCACACCCTGCTAGAGAAGGTACAGAACAATTCCTGGAAAGGGGAGATGGTAGAGGTCTCCATCTTGAAAGCTGAACGAGAACACGCCAGATGGCACAGGGAGGACAGGAGGATTCCAGGAAGAGGGAAAGGAAGCCATGAATGGGGGAGGGGGCCCAAGTAGAAAGCTCTGAGGTGGGGGAGGGCAGATGGTGGAGAGCCTTGATGGGAAACCCGGTTTTAATTTACATCTGAGACATGATAGGGGCCACAGCCAGGTTCAGGGAGTGACTCAGTGAAAATTACATATGAGGTTGATGACGTCTACGTGCTTGTTCGCGATCAGGTCCTTAAACAGGGAATGCCTGTTAGCAAAATAATTAAGGTCCTTAAGAGGCAGGACCATAATTTGTTGGATTTTTGAAGACTTAGTGGTTGGAGAACAATAGTTTAATGAAAATATTGACTGAGTTTAGGACTGCCAAGAAATTCGAGAGTCTACACCTCACTAATAAAAGTGAAACGAAAATACATTCTTTTTTGAAGAAAACTAACACTAAGGCAGTGATGACTATAATTAATCAGAAATCCTTTGTCCACAGACCATTCTGGCTGACAGCAAGAAATTAAACATTGCCCTAATTGGGAAGGAAATTATTAATGGCTGCTACTTACTTGTCGCGATTTATTGCCAGTCTCTGGGGAGGAGTTGGGGTTGGGGGGAGACGCAGAGAGGTGCAGGTGCAATGGCTTTGACGAGCATCAGTGACACCCCGCCTTTCTCTTTTCTCTTCTCCCCTTGCCTTTTCCAAAGTGGACTGGAGAAACTAGACTCCACACCCAGGTGAGGTGAGGGAGGAGCAGGGAGCTGTGGGAGATGGGACAAGAAGAGCAGTTCAAATTCTTTATGTGAATTCTGTGTGTGTTGGTATAGTTTTACCCCCGTTTTACCTTTTTACACCTTTTGATTGAGTGAGCGTGGAGCCCGGAAGCCTCTGTGGGATATTGCCTCAGAGCCTTGGTTCTAGCTTCAGCAGCCATCAGAATCCCTCAAACAAGAGCTTGAAAATTGCACCTCCCTGGCCCCCTGCCACCCCCTGTCCTGGGCATTCTGTTTACCCACATGTGGAGGGGAAATACAAAATCTGTATTTTGTAAAGTTCCACGGGAGGTTCGGATGGCTCACCTGGGTTGAGGCGTTGACTTGGGGGCTCATTTGTGTTCTCTGGGCTTCTATTTTATTTATTTATTTTTTAAATGTTTATTTTTGAGAGAGAGAGAGAGAGAGAGAGAGAGACAGCGAGAGCACGCACACACCGGGTAAGGTCAGAGAGAGAGGGAGACAGAGGATCCCAAGCGGCTTTGTGCTGACAGCAGACACCCTGATGTGGGGCTTGAACTCACAAACTATGAGATTGTGAGCTGAGCCAAAGTCCAACCCTTAACCGACTGTCCAACACCTAACCGACAGAACTACCCAGGTGCCCCTGGGGTTCTATTTTAAAGATTTTTTAATTTTATATTTTTTAAAGTTTTAAAAAAATGTTTAGTTTTGAGAGAGAGAGAGATATGCAATGTGGGTGAGGGGCAGAGAGAGAGGGGGACAGAGGATAGGAAGCAGGCTCTGCACTGACAGCAGACGGCCCGACGTGGGGCTTGAACTCACACACTGTGAAATCATGACCTGGAGCCGAAGTTTGACAGAGACTGAGCCAACCAGGCACCCCTGGGGTTCTATCTTAAATTGTAAATAGCCCTGGGAAGGTGGAGTTGCTCTGGACTTTTCATGGCTTTGAGCGAACCGCTTTGAATAGGCTGCCTTTCCAGACATGCAGTACGATTGGTGTGCCTTTATGGTGTGGGGTGTGGGAGTTCAGGGGAAGGCTCTGAACGAATGTTCTAGAAGGGTGTTGGAGCATGGCCTCATTGGATGCCTTGAGGCAATTAAGAAGGGTACAAGGTAGAGAAGACCTAGGTGTTAAGAGAGGCTGCCAGGAGAGAGAAGAGAAGGCACGAACGCCTCTAGCTTCTGCGGCTTTGCTGTGCAGGACCACGCCCTGGCGTGGAGCTCGCTTATCTCCAGCCTCTCCCCTTCCCTGTGGTGGGTGGGGCATACCAGCCTGCTGAGGAAATACCTAGAAATGACCTATGGGGCAACTGTTAAGACTGGTACTTTTCCACTCCATATGTTGATGTGTGCTTCTAAGATCCCCAATATGTACTCCTGCATAGTCTTGAGGAGTGCTGGGGCTCCCCAGAGGGACGTTCAAGCTCGGGCTGCATCCCGTAATGGTGGTTCTTTGACTCTGTAGAGGTCACCACAGAAGGGTTTCTTTGTCATTTGCCATCGCCATTTCTCCTCAGTCTAGTGTCTGCCCCTCTTGGGCGATTTCTGATGGTGGGATATGTTTTCCACTGGGGCCTACGCTTACCACCTGCCTCCCAGTTTTCCCGTCGCCTTCAGAAGCTAGTTATTTTTACAAAGGAGCACTCCTCCCTCCAACCCAATCTTAAATACAGTTTTGGAACAAGGAGCCTGCCTCCTCTAAGGTAACGGCCGCTCTCCTGTACCAGCTGCTGTCACTTCCTTCACATGAGTGGACACGTGTTTCCTCTCCTGGTTCCTCTTTATTTCTCTGCCCTTCCCCCTCTGTGGGGATGAGGGCAGGCAGGGCTCCTCGCACCAGGTGCTGCGTATCTGATCAGTGCCCTAGAACCGACTGGCAGAAGATTCTGACCAGGTCTTCCTACAAAGTCTCCACCAGCATCTGGAGGTTTGGGCTGCAGGACAAAGGCTGGTTCCCCATCCATCAGCTTTCTCGATGTCTTCTCTTCCTGGGGTCAGACTGGAATGTACTGCTTTAGTTTTGGACAATTCCAGACGTAGCCTGTGCCAGGGGTCTGGAGGGAGACAAAAGGAAAAGGGACGCCCACTTCAGGAAGAGATTTAAACAAGATAAAATTTTCTCTTTCTCACGGAATTATCTGAGAGTAAGCAGTCTAACGGCCCTTAGCGTCAGGGACGGAACCCAAGATGTGGCCTACACGAAGCCGGAGGTTTGGCCCTGCTGCAACACCGTCCCCTCAGGGAGCACCGTTGGCTGCTGTCTCGGCCTCAGTTTAAAGCTCTGTTGGCTCGCCCCGACCTGAGTCCTAGGTATTTTGTGCCTGCTCCTTCTCTAGACTGGGATGTCCTTGAAAGAGGCCACCACAGCCCTCTGCTTTCCTTCTGGCCCCTTCCCCCATCCATCCCCAGCAGAAGCCGTTGTGAACCTCGGAAAGCCTAAGCGACGTTACTCACAATTCACATTACTCCCCTGCTCTGTGCCCTCCCATGGCTTTGCCTGAGGCCTCGAGTAAAATCCATACTTGTCACCGTAGGGCCCCTAATGACTCCCAACATCATTCCTTCCTACTTTCCCCTCCCCTCACTCACCACTCTCCGGCCATGTTGGCCTCTCCCATCCCGCCAAGCTCACTCTGCCTTGGCTGTTCTTCTGCTTAACACGCTCTTCCCTGGACCTCCATGTGGCCTGCTGCTCCTTGTTATTCATTCCACAGTCCCAACGTTACCTCTTCTGAAAAGCCTTCCAGACCACCTTTCTAAGTGGACTTCCCCATCCCAGCATAATTCTGTGCCCTGTTACCCTGTTTGAATGTCTTCATAGCATTTAGGATTATTAGAATGATCTGTTTGATTTGTTTTCCTGTTTGCCTGCTGTCCGTTCATTACCCACCCCCACCTCCCACCCACTAGACTGTAAACTCTACAAGACACTCTATGATTGAGTCACCTTGTGTCTCCAGTACCTAGAACTCCAGCGTGCAGGGATGGGAGGCACTTGGCTATGAACCAGGTGAATCCTGAATGTTTCACAGCACTAAGCTCAGTTTGCTCATTTAACAAAGCTTTCGAAATGATTCTTATTTCAACCAAAATGTGAATACAGTTTTGGGTCTTCTCCAGAAAAACTAACTCACGGAGCAGCCTTACAAAAACATGACACGTTTGACAGAAATAGCTGGACCCCAGATTGCACGTGTAGGGGCGCAGGCGGGGTCCTGGGCTATGGGAATGTTTGCCAGTCCAATTTAAGGTGTGCGTAAAGAGTGCAGAATAAGCTTTTGCTTGTGCCCCCTGTACCAACGTCCTCTCTGGTGCCTAGTGGCAAGCTGGCAAGAAGCAGCCTGTGAGGGCATGGGGCAGAAAAGCGTCAGTCCTGGATTTTTGCCTTGCTCCAGCCTCCTAATACCCATGAGGAGATAGCAGCTCTCAGCACCTGGCCCAGGCTCTCCATGAAATCCTGGCATGGCAACCAGATGTGGGATGCCAGGCCGCCACACAGGGAGGCGAGAGAGCTTCAGTGAAGGAGACCGGTGCTGACAGAGGGGAACAGAAGCACGCCAGGGAACAGCTGGGGCCCGGGACGGAGGCAGCGGGGAACAGACCTTGGTCTCCATCAAGGTTTCAAGCCATCCACTGACATCGCTCGTCAGGGATTTTACCGCTCTCCCAGGTCTGTGTGATTCACCACGATCCAGCTGGCAAGGTGAAGGGGCAAGGGGGTGTTTCCCCCATACTACATCTTCACCAGGCTCACAAGGTGGTCCCGGGGCTCCTCTGGGTGGTCTTGGGCGGGTAGAGGTTAGCGTCCAAGTCCCAAGGCAGACCGAGTCTACTTTCAGGGCGCATTTTCCACCGATGGTGTACATTTCCATTAAAAAGCCCTAAGTGAGCATTGAAACAGAGCCATGATGAAGGTTATTCGCCCAGACACAAACTCCTAAGATATATTTTGTGTGCTGGGGAAGGAGCGGCCCCCAAAGGCTGAACAAAGGCAACTCAGGAGCTCAGCATGTAGGTGGTTTTTGTGGTTTTGGCTTCACCGAAAGTTCCAGAGACGGAGAGGTTTGGCGATGACTATGAGGGCATCTGGTGTGGATCACTCTCTTGGTCCAGTTGAATTGAATCCACCAAGTAGGAGGCATGTACCTGAGCCATGCCAAGCACCGTGTTAGGTGTTGTTGGTGGATAGGAGGCCTGTCAAAGTCTGTCCTCCTGGACCTTATTATTCGGTGCGGGATGCAAACAAGAGTTGCCCTGGTAGCGATGTGATCACAGAGGGCGGCAGCTGCCTCTTTCTCGTCCGGACCCAGAGATTTGGAGTCCCGAGGCCCAGTTCAAGTTCCCAACCCACCAACCTCTAGCTGTTGAACTTTGGGCCACTTACTTAATATTTTTAAGCCTTAGCTTGCTCGGCTATAATATTAGGAAATGACATCTGCCCTGTCCACGTCATGGGTTGTTAGGAGGGCCTGATGAGATAATTTATCTGCAAGTCTTTTTGAGCTCATAAGGAGACCTTTGAATTGTTATTGGGACGACCAAGAACTTGGTTTCGGGGGGCGCCTGGGTGGCGCAGTCGGTTAAGCGTCCGACTTCAGCCAGGTCACGATCTCGCGGTCCGTGAGTTCGAGCCCCGCGTCAGGCTCTGGGCTGATGGCTCGGCTGATGTGTCTCCCTCTCTCTCTGCCCCTCCCCCGTTCATGCTCTGTCTCTCTCTGTCCCAAAAATAAATAAAAAACGTTGAAAAAAAAAAAAAGAACTTGGTTTCGGAAGATTTCAACACTATTCTCTCACTGTTCACTGTTACGTTATTAACACTACTTATTATTAATAAGATGTGAAAATCTGAAAAAGCTATCAATATGCATTGTCCAGGATAGGAGCCACTGGCCACACGTGGCCTTTGAGCACCTGAAATAAGGCGAGTCTGAATGTGAACTTGGTTAAAAAAAAAAGAGAGAGAGAGAGAGAGAGAGAAGAATGTAAGCTATCTCATAATTTTTTATATTGATTACATGTTCACATGATACTATTTTGAATATATTGGGTTAAACTAAATAGGTGATTAGAATTAATTTAATTCCTTTTTTAGTGCAGCTACTAGAAAGTTAAAAAAAATTTTTTTTTAATGTTTATTTATTTTTGAGACAGAGAGAGACAGAGCATGAACAAGGGAGGGGCAGAGAGAGAGAGAGAGAGAGGGAGACACAGAATCTGAAACAGGCTCCAGGCTCTGAGCTGTCAGCACAGAGCCCGACGCGGGGCTCGAACTCACGGACCGTGAGATCATGACCTGAGCCGAAGTCGGACGCTTAACCAACTGAGCCACCCAGGCGCCCCAAAAGTTTTAAATGACATACATGGCTCCCATTATATTTTTACAGGACGTGCAGCTATCGAGGCTCTCTTTGGAAACTTTGTTCTGCCCACAAGTACTCATTGACATTCACATGCTTTCAGAGGTCGTGTAGACGCCCTTAAAATCCCATTTGTGACTATTTTAAAGGTCGCTTTTTATTTACACCGAAAATACGTATAAGAACTGTTTCTGTGAAATTAGGTCACAGTCAGCGAGAACCAAGAGACTTACATTCCTCTGTGCAGGAAACAGTTTCATCATCACTGCCATCAAAGACGCTGCATGGAAGGTCAGCTCTGGACTGTGTGTAGAGCGCTCCGATCGAGATCGTTAGATCTCTGCAGATAGGCGGCGAACGCGTCACTACAAATGTGGGTAGAAGGAGGACACCCTAAAGTTTCACGAATGAAGAGGTTTTCTGAGGATCAAGCCAACGGCCACGCTTCCCTCCCATCCCCGGATCTGTCCCCGCCCACCGCAAAAAGGCAAAAGGAAAAGGAAGAGCCATCCTTTTGCTGTGCCTCTCTCGCTGAGTTCCCCTTCACATTCTCTGAGGAATTATCTATGCCTATTTTATCAGTGGAGAAAAGGAGGCTCAGAACGGCCCAGAAACTTGCCAGCCGTCACGTGGGTAGAAGCAAACTGAGAAGCAAATGCTTTCCAGAGTTGGGCCGCGTCTGGGAGGTACTACCTTTAAACATGGAGTCGACTGCGACCTAACGAGACCCAAGGAGTCTGCTGGCTGGCCTGGTCCCCAAGCAGAAGGAGATCACTGCCCAACTTCTACGTGTGGGACGACCCGTGGCAACATAAAGGGCAAACACACAAGGAAGTCTTTCTTTCTGAGAATGTTTCCACTGCAGTTAGGTTAGAAAATGATCCGGGGAAGATATAAACTAGCTCTTTCATTTAGCAAAATAAAATGCCTCTCCACTTGGTAATCTGGGTGGTGGAAGTCCCAGCCAGAGTCTTGGTTTTTAAAGGTTTTGTTTAATTTGCCACCCCCACACCTCTCCTCCCACCGCCTAGCATCAGGCTGGACAAGAAGAAAGGGGACAGTGGCCTGGCAGATGCCTCCATGTGGTATGTCCTTGCAGAATAGCTTCAGCAGCACTTTATATCAAATAACCAGGGGAAAAAAGGGAAGTGGAGGTGATGGGAAGTGTCTGCGTTTCCTGGGGTTTTGTTCCAGTTTTAATGAATAAGGATAATGCATAGAGTGTCTCCATTTCCAGAGCTGTGTTTTTTCCTTAAACACTGCCGCTCTTCATGGGGAAAGAATGAGACATTCCTGACACATGATTTGGCAGGTCTCAATCATAAATGATCCAATATTGGCTTTCAGAATCCCGTTCCAGATTTGGCCCAGACTCCAAACCCTGTCCAGGCACCAGCTAGATGAGTACCTCTGGGCCTGGGCGGGGTGCCAGCCACACTTTGAATAACATTTGTGGAATCTCCCCAGGGGTTCTGGTGAGGAAGGCAGTGATTTGTTGTCCGGATAGCTTTTCCCTCCTTGGAAAAGAGCACACGGAATGAAAGTGCATGAAGGACATCAGGTGTCCCCACAAGAGTTTCATAAAAGCAAAGACGCGGAGGAGCCACCATGCAGGGACCAAGTGAGGAACGTTTTGTCCCTGCCCTAAGGTACTTGCCCTCAATCAGCTAATCCCACTATGGTACAGCTGGTGGCACCTGTCAAGTTAAAAAGTGAAATCTACCAAACTTATTTGTCTTTGGGGGTGGGGCTGTGTCTTTTCCTGAGTGGTGCCCCGTCCGGCATTTCTCGAAACATGATCTAGAGACTCTTCTGCATTAGAATCGAGGGGATCTAGTTCAACGGTGGATTTTTGGTCTCCTAATCACCTACCAAGTATGTGCGAACTAGAGCCAAGAATTTGCTTCACAGCAACCTTCCAGGCAATCCTGATACACCCCGAAGTTGTGAGCCATTGGCTATAAAAAATCCTTCACGTATTTTTAATCCATCGCAGCACCTCGTGGCGGTGGAGAGTAAGACTGGCTTCGTTTTGCTGATGGCCATGTGAATTTGTTTCACTGCGTGTCTATTTACTGTAGGGAAAGTTTGAACTGCTAAAGACAGGGGCTACTTTAAGCCTTTGCTCTTGCCGATTGATACATGTGTCTTGTCCTTTTGCAGTTATGGTTATCATCTGCCCACTAACAGTATTTCTAAGAAGCTGCTTCTCTGTGTCTTCTGGGAAGAATGTATCCTTCAATATATGTGATTGCAGCCTGTTGATAAAAGCAAAAGAAAAATAATAAAACCCACTTTGTTGAACTTCTCATTTTTCCGAGGCCAACAATTTTTAAGTGATAAAAAAGCAGTTTAGTGAAACTGTTTAAAATCTTCCATGAGTATATATGTACTTGTGTATTCATATACTGATTCCTGTGTATTTGATCACTCAAGAGTTGCCCGGTCCTCAATGATAATGCTTTCTGGAATTTACACTGTGCATAAATCTGGACTGATGTCTGTTGCTGAAAGGACACTGATATTAGATCAGTGTAGCAAGGAGTCAGAGTACTGATCATTTTTGGATAAATTTGGGTGGATCCAAATTGCTTTATTTTAGGATCAAGTGAAGTTTTTAGTTTTAAACTTCCTAGTTTAAAACTATCTGGTTAACTTAGGCAAAATCTATTACATTGGACAGCAGTAAAAGCAAACCCACTCCCAAAGTAACAAGTGGACCTTAAACCAAATAGTCCTTAGTTACTATAAAACCACCCTAGCTCTCTAAATGCCCTAAGCCACTGCATCTAGGGACCACATGGAGTCAGTTAGACCAGATGCAGATGCCAATATTAATTGACAGCCACAATATCTTTCTTTTTATGAACATTGGCATCTTTTAGCCATCAAGGAAGCTCTCTTTGTAGTTCATCTAGTTAACCTAGAGATACCAGGATGACCCATGACACATCATAGTGAGCAAAGGTCATTGCTTCTTTCACTGTGCGGGCATGGAGAGCCTTCAAAGTGTGTAGCCAAAAAATTTGTTTTAGAGGAGATTCATATAATGATTTTGCTGGTGCTGTCAGGCCTGAAGGTCATATGAAGTTCAGCTGAGCTTCTCTGGATCATTCTCTCAGGTCCCCTTAAGACTTCCCTACTCGATCACAGAAATAGGGATCCACCTTGCTCAGCAACTTGCTCCTAATAAACACTAACTGTTATGATATAAAATAAGGAGAAAATATGCAAAGCGCTTTCAAAGCATACGTGTGTGAGTGTGAGGGGATGCATGTGTGTGTCCTTTTCTTGATCTGGATGGGAATGAAAGCAACTCAGGTCTTAAGACATTGCAGGGTTTAATCCAGAAATCAAAATCCACTCAAAGTATTTTAAACAGAGGATATTTAATAGAGGAAATTGGTTAAGCAGCTGATGAAATCTCCAAGAAGCCAAACAGAGGGCAGCGAAGGAATCCAAAAGTCAGCAACAGTGGGAAGCCACTAATTCCTTAGACTGGGGAGTCGGAGGGAGGAGGGGTGTTACCAGAGCTGAGAGTTTGGTCACCCAACAACCCTGGTGGGCATGGCTGGTGGGCGCTGGGAGCCAGGCAGGAGATGGAGTCCTCGCTGAGATGCCCCGTGAGGCAGACAGAGAAGGGGAGAGATACTCTGGTTTCTCCCTTCTTCCCACTCTTCAATCTCCTGCCAATGCTGCCCCTTGGCTAAACTCGCCTGGAACCCTGGAAAACACAATCTGCAGGGGTCAGTTTCTCTGTGATCAGTGCAAGGCAAGGAGGAAGGATGGGTTTCACCCACACACTGCCTCATTAGAAATAGGACTGACTCCTTGCTGTCAAATATGGAACTCATGGAAGTATGGAAATTTTGGCTGATTGCCTTGACCACCTACTGTAGGGCATCTTTTCACCTGAACTCTATAGTTGCTTGAGTGTGATAAGCCATGATCATCAAAACACAGATAAGGCAGGGCGCCTGGGTGGCTGAGTCGGTTAAGCATCCGACTTCAGCTCAGGTCATGATCTCGTGGTCCATGAGTTCGAGCCCCACGTCAGGCTCTGTGCTGACAGCTCAGAGCCTGGAGCCTGTTTAGATTCTGTGTCTCCCTCTCTCTCTTACCCTCCCCTGTTCATGCTGTCTCTCCCTGTCTCAAAATAAATAAACATTAAAAAAAAATTAAAAAAAAAACACAGATAAGGCAAGTGTAGACCTTTATTAGAAACCCTTGTGCTTGGCCATCTACCTGTTGTGACTGCCTGGGGCAGTGTAGGGATTCTGATAGAGGTTAGAAATGGAACTAGAAGCCCTTTGAAAGCCACGAAGAAGGGAACAATACCTTCCAGAATTCCTCCTCTGGAATGGTCTTGTGAAACTAGATGGAGACTCTTTATTAAGCTATCCTGGTTCCTTCTAAGGAAAAATCCATGTATTTGAATAGTTGTGCTATCCTATACCATGCAGCTAATAGATTGATTCACTATGGCCACGAGAATATAAACATCATTATTAGAATAACAATCCATGAATAAAATGCATCCTTAATGGGAAGACCATTCATGCTGAGAACTGTAAGTAGCTTTGTTGTGCTTTCCATTTTCTATATGGCTCCCCTCGTCTGCCTACATACAGTAATCAATCTGGAATCCCACCTACTTAATGGCATGATTTGGCCTTTTCAAAACATAAACTTTATGTTTTAAAGTAGTTTTAGATTTACAGAGAAATTGTAAAGGTTGGACAGAGAGGTCCCATATACCCCACACCCACTTCTGTCTCTTATTACATCTTTTGTTAATATGATACATTTGTTACAATTAATAAACCAATACGGATAGATTATTAATAATTAAAGTCTATACTTTATTAAGATTTTCTGGATTTTTTTCTGATGTCTTTTTTTTGTCTTCCAGGATTCAATCCAGGATACCACATTTAGTCATTGTGTCTCCCTAGGCTCTTCTTGGCTGTGACAGTTTCTCAAACTTCCTTGGTTTTTGATGACCTTGACAGTTTTGAGAATACTTGTCAGTTATTTTGTAGAATGCTCCTCAATTGGAATTTACCTGATGTTTTTTTCTCATGATTAGACTGGGACCGTGGGCTTTGGGGAGGAAGAACACAAAGGTGAAGTGTCATTTTTACCAAGTCGTATCCAGGGCACGTAGCATTGACTTGACTTATCTTGTTGGTGTTGACCTCAATCACCTGACTGGGAGAGTATTTGTCAGATTTCACCGTAAAAGTTATTTTTTCCCCTCTCTCTCCATGTTGTCCTCTCTGGAAGGAAGTCACTATGTAAAGCCCACTCTTAAGGAGGAGGAAGTTATGCCCTACAGCCTTGAGAGTTGGAATATCTACACAATTGATATGAGATTCTTCTGCTTTGGAGATTTGTCTGTTCTTTCTATTTATTTATTCAATCAGTTATTAATATCACAATGAGCTCATGGATATTGATTTTATTTTTTGGATTATAATCCAATACTACTTTATTTTGTTGCTCAAATTGCTCTAGTTTTATTTTTTTTATTTTTTTTTTTTAAATTTTTTTTTTTCAACGTTTTTTTATTTATTTTTGGGACAGAGAGAGACAGAGCATGAACGGGGGAGGGGCAGAGAGAGAAGGAGACACAGAGTCGGAAAGAGGCTCCAGGCTCCGAGCTGTCAGCCCAGAGCCTGACGCGGGGCTCGAACTCACGGACCGCGAGATCGTGACCTGACTGAAGTCGGACGCTTAACCGACTGCGCCACCCAGGCGCCCCCAAATTGCTCTAGTTTTAATCAATGGAAACTTTTCCCGTTGGATCCTGTGTCCCTTTGACAAACCCCCCTTCATTGTGAAGTTGTTTTTCTTCTTTTCTAGGGGAGCACTTCCTTAGTTTCTGGCACTACAATATGTCTCAGGTTCATCTTGTATATTTTCTGCTCCAGTCCTAGAATCAGCCATTTCTCCGAGGATCACTGGATCCTTATATTGGAGTACAGTTTAAGAAACCAAGATCTAGGTGCTAGATATGCTCAGTTTGACTGGTTTTCATCCATCCGCCCTTTTCCTAAACGTACGCTTTTTTCCCAGTGCCAACTTTGGACAAGACTGGATCAGATGAGACAAATGAAATACAAATAATTCTCTTAATCCATGGTCCAAGAGAGGTGCTGCCTAAGGGGTATGAATAGAGCTCCATGGTAACTTGAAGGTGGAAGGAGACTTCCAACTGGAGATATGTATCACAAACGTCTTTGTTCTTGATTCTAGACTTTATCTCCTGTCTTGTAGGTCCATATCTTAGTAGCTCTGCTCATATCTACCTTTCTATATGAGGGTCTGTAATATTAGCCTGACCTGAGTTTGAATTCTGGCTCTGCCACTTATTAGCTGTATGACCTGGAGTGAGTGTCTCAACTGCACTGAACCTCAACCTCAGTTTCTTCATCTGCAAATTGGGGATGGTGATGCTAACAGGAAGAGGCCTTTGGGAAGACTAAGGAGAAGACATGCGGCACAGTCAGGCCTAGAAAATGCTGGCAAACAAAATAGAAATGACAGCTAGTGTCTTCCTAGGGTAACATTGTCTTGGAATAGCAGCTGGTTCCTAGGCCAGAGGTGCAGAAGAGGCTGTATTTAATGTAACCTGTAAAGGGTAGAACCAAAGAAGGAACTGTGGAATGGCCTGGCTCTGGGGGTAATAGTCAGGCATGTCCTGCAGATGACATGGCTTTTGCGAAGTAAACCATAAACAATCAGGGTCTTGGGGCCACCTGGTATTTGGTAGCTCAGCACAAGCTCTAGCATGAGGAGGCATCTGCTGCTGCAAAAACAAAAACAAAAACAAACCAAAAAAAAAAAAAAAAAAAAACCCAACATGAGTCATGCTCATCAAAATGCATTAGCACAGCCTCTGACAACAACATCTGCCTGATGTTCCAGAAGGGATCCTCATGCTAGGCTTCCCCACTATAGAGCTGCTCCCTTAGTGACAATGCACCTAACAAATGGTTTTCTGTTCTGTTCTCCTATAGGAATTAAACTAAACCCCTTCAGAGAGGCTTGAGATCTTTTAAAGGCAGACGAAACACAGATGTCATGAACTTTCCCATGGGTTAGGTGCATCTCAGAAGTCCTAAAACAGAGCCTAATGTGAAGGTTGTAGTTGTCCCGTTTGGCAGGGTTTTTTCTGATGCCCAAGGTGGGTGTGGCAGTCCCATCTGACAGTTTTCTTCCACGTGAGAAGCAGTGATGCTCAAGGTGTGGTCCCTGGACCAACAGCAGCAGCAACAGCATCCAGAAACTTGTTAGGAACACAAATTCTTGGGTCCCATCCCAGATCTACTGAATCGGAAACTCTGGAGGTGAGCCCTGCCTCCCCCCTTTGCCCATTACAATCTATGTTTTAACAAGCTCTCCAAGTGATTCAGATGCCAACTAAAGTTTAAGAACTATTGATCAAAAGGAGGCGGAACTTTTCAAAACTTTCCACTTTCAACCTACAGGTATTCTGAACTCTAAGCAACTTAAGAGACTGAGTGTCTCTGTGTATGGCATTAATTAGGTGCAGATTGAATATTTATTGGATGAACGAGCTATAAACTACCGACATTGACAGGACCAAGTGCTGGCCAGAATGTGGAGCGATAGAAACTCTCATTTATTACTGGTTGCAATGCAAAATGGTACGGCAGTTTTGGAAGTCAGTTTGACAGTTTCTTATAAAACTAATATACTCTTGCCATACAACCCAGCAATTGTGCTCCTTGGTGTTTCCCCAAAGTTGAAAACTTATGTTCATATAATAACCTGCACACGGGTGTTTATAGCAGCTTTATTCATAATTGCCAAAAAGTAGAAGCAAGCAAGATATCCTTCAGTAGTTGAATGGATAAGTAAACTGTGGTGCATATAGACAGTAGAATATATTCAGTGATAAAAAGAAATGAGCTATTAAGCCATGAAAAGACAGAAAAAACTTAAATGCATATTGCTAAGTCAAGAAAGTCAATCTGAGAAGGCTACATACTGACTCCAACTGTGTGACATTCTGGAAAAGGCAAAACTATGGAGGCAGTAAAACGGTTGTCAAGAGTTTGGGAGAGAGGGGAGGAGTCAGATGGAACACAGGGGATTTTTAGGGCAGTTAAACTACTCTGTATGATACTATATTGGTGGATATATGTCATTATACATTTGTTCAAACCCATAGAATGTACTACACAAAGAATGAATCCTAATGTAAAGTATGGACTTCAGTTAATAATAATGTGTAAATATTGGCTCATCAATCATAACAAATGTACCACCCCAATGCGAGATGCTACCACTCAGCCTTATTAACCCACACATTGGGGTCAGCCCACTAGGTACATGTGTAAACTGATTTAAAAGTATCTTGTTTCCTTGGAAGTGTAAGCTCTTCTGTCCCTTCTTGAAAGAAGAGGGGTCTTCTTTCCAAGAAGAAAGAGGAAGAAGAGGGGTCTTTCTAGCTCCTACATGTAGTGGTGCAAAGACCTCTGGATGGGATTGTTACTGTCCCTTTTGTGAAATTCCAGATCCTTGAGGAATGACTTGGGAAATTGGTGGATGCATTTTGATAGTTGGATTGTTTTGGCAGATGAAAGTCTTGGATACTGCTCCTCGTGGAGTGACTCAGCTGTCCTGAAGAAGTTTGGTGTTTCCCTTAAAACGACGAGGAGAAGCTTCTCTATGACATAACCACACTTCACATGCGTAGAAACCTTCCAAGAATATTAACCATGTGGCTCTTCTAATCTTTTTTCCCCCTGTTTAACAGATATTGATTGAATGTCAGAAGTGTGGCTGCCTAGCTCTGATCCCCAACACCTATGATAATCGAGATATTCATTCTTCAGTTCCTTAGGCTTTCCAATGAGGAGATGGCTCGGTGAGATTCTGACTGTACCTGCTATGTCACAAAGATCTATTCACAGTAGGACAGGCACACGGGGGGCGCTGACAGAGGAACATGGGCACAGGCAGTGGTGCCTCCCCCAGGTGCATGTATTCATGTCGCCTTCTACAAGTGTACCGCAATGCCCATTCCCATCTCACAGAGCTTGTGGAAATTTACAGCCGGGCTGACGGTCCGCCCGATGTGCGCTCCAGGGAAAGCTGGTTAATGACGACCTAGAGCAGGTGCATGACTCAAAGCTTTCAAAGCTTTACTTCTTTTATCAGCAGTCCTGATTTTAAAAACAACAAAGCCCGTCAACCCCATTCCTACCCAAATCTCCTCGCAAACTTGGCCTCGTGGGAATCCAAACACTTTATTTTTTTTTCAACGTTTTTTATTTATTTTTGGGACAGAGAGAGACAGAGCATGAACGGGGGAGGGGCAGAGAGAGAGGGAGACACAGAATCGGAAACAGGCACCAGGCTCCGAGCCATCAGCCCAGAGCCTGACGCGGGGCTCGAACTCACGGACCGGACCGCGAGATCGTGACCTGGCTGAAGTCGGACGCTTAACCGACTGCGCCACCCAGGCGCCCCCCAAACACTTTAAACAAGACTTTGAAGCATCTCGACACAAGACCGCTAGCTCAGGCCGCCCGGACCTGCCTGGCCAACGACTCGGAAAGCTGGCTCTTCTGATCTTAAAGAATGCATACTGCCTTAGCAGTTTTGGCAAAGAGGTTCGCTAGAGAAACAGTGGAAAGTGCGGCATCATTTTTTTTTTTTTTTAGGATTGAAATGGATCCAGCCCAAATTCTATATTTTTAGCCCGAGTTGATCCTATGGCAGTTCTGGCTAATGAGATGAACGTAGATGTGGTGAGGTGGGGCTTCCAGGAAAGCTCTTTAAAAGGTGGAGTGAGGGGAATAAATTAGCATGTACCTTGGTCCTCTGTCCTTCCCTGTTTTCTGCTTGGAATGCCGATACAGTGCTGGAGGTAGCGTTGACATCTTGTAGCCACGAGGTAACAACGAACCAAGGATAGGGAAGCAGAAAGACAGAAGAAACTGCAGTTCTAGACGGTGTGGTGCAGTTATCTACCTACCAGTCCTGAACTTCTCACCACTGGATTTTTCACACTAGAAAAAAAAACCCACTTAATTTGTTTAAGTTGATATTTTGGGAGTTTCTGTTACTTGCAGTCAAATGAGACATCTAACTGAATCGCGGATATTTTCAGTCTCTCCCAGTGGTAGAGGTTTGGCAGCCCTAGTGATATTTTCTGCTCAGTGACCTTGGATATACTGCCTTACAAACTTTGGACACAACGATAGTTCCTACCGATGTATTGTTTTAAGGATTACTTGAAATAATACATTTTAGCATAGTGCCTGGCACATATTAGGAACCGAAAACATGGTGATACAAAACTAGATTGCCTCTCACTACAGACGCAGGGCTCATGGTCACGTGCAAGAACTTTTGAAAACAGAGTGGGATATGGCAATGTTGTGCCTTGGACGCTTTGAATATTATATTATACTCCTGGATTTCACTGTCACATCAAAGTCAAGGTCACTTCTGGCACCTAGGTGGCTCAGTCGGTTAAGCATCTGACTTCGGCTTGTGAGTTTGAGCCCCGCGTCAGTCTCTGTGCTGACAGCTCAGAGTCTAGAGCCTGCTTCGGATTCTCTCTCTGCCCCTCCCCCGCTCTCCCCCAACTCTCTCTCTCAAATATAAATAAACATTTAAAAAAAAAAAAAAGTCATGGCCACCCGATACCAAGTGAATCTGCCCAGGCCTAACCACAGACCATTATTCAGTGCCTTGGCCCCCTTGTAGGGGATGATGCCCACAGGGCACTCTAGGGAAACTACCCCCACCCAACATACAGCCCCTCACAGAGCCGGACTGTTATATGGACAGAATAGGCTATGTTTCGTGCCCTGGAGGCCATCCCCTTGGACTCTGGCGATTGCACCAGAAGTAGACAAACAACCTGAAAGGACTCATTCCGTAGGCTGGCCAGAGGCCTAGCGAGGATCCTAGTGGGAAAACTCTTCCCAGGAGGGGCAGTGGCTGGAGAAACACGCCAGCCTGCTGGCTGGTCACCCCCCATAAGGGACCTCAGCACCGCTTGGCAAGCTGATTCTGTGTCGCAGATCCCTACAGTCTCCCACCCTTGGAGATGACCGTTCTGAATGTTCTTATCTCTCCTCAGAACTTCCTCCCCTTCTTGTTATCATCTGCAGATAGTGCTTCTGATTTGAGTGGGGGAAAAAAAAAAAGGACTGTATCATTCTCCCGGAACTGAATCTGTATCCTTTGCTCTGTCTTCCTTCCTGTTACCAGGGGTGAACCGCACCTGCTCCTGGCAGAGGCCCGCCCTCAGCTGGGTACTGGGGACCCTGCCCTCTTGCCAGTCTGGAACATCGCCCGAGAACACCACTTCTCCTTCTCACCTGTGTCATAACATCCCACTGTCCCTCTCTTCTGGATCATTCTCTGTGCAGGCATGCTTGGATCGCCTCATTTTTAGAACAGCAGCAGCAACAACAACCCCCTTCCTTGAGCCTGAGTCTGAGTCCCCTCCACCTACCACTTCGCTTCTGTGCTTCTCCTCCCTCCCTGTCCACATGGTTCCCACCCCCTTGCCTCCTGTCCATCTTGAGTTCACTCCAGTCAGGCTTCTGTCCCCACCATTCCATGGAAACTGCTCTTATCACCTGATGACCTCTTTGTCGCCAAATCCAATGGCCAATTCCCAGTTCTCAGCTTATCCAAACGGTTAACAGCATCTTACACAAATGATCCCTCCCTTTTTGGAAAACTGTCTTTACTTGGTCGCTTCATTGTGGGAAATAGACAGTAACAAATGCTTTTTAAATATGACTTGAGCTCGGTTTTGGCAAGGGCTTTGTTTCATTGACAGCTGTATCCCCAGCACTTAGGACGGTGCCTGTCACATACGAGGTGCACAGTATGTATTTGCTGAGTGGCTAGATTAAGATCAGGGGGCCAGCAAAGTAACAGCTCACAGGACAATTCCAGCCCACTGCCTGTCTTTTGTAAATAAAGTTTTATTGGAACGCAGCCATTTTCATGCATTTACAAATTGTCTAAGGCTGCTTTTATGCTATGACAGCAGAGTTGAGTAATCGTGACAGAGATCGTATGGCTGGCAAAGCCAAAAGTATTTACTACCTGGTATAGAAAAAGCTTTCGGACCCCTGATTTAGACAATTATTTTGACTTCTACTATGTGCTGTGTGTTTAAGACCCTGACCACAAATGATCAAAGAGAGAAAGTCCATAGAGAGAGAACATAGCAACGTTTCTCGCCTGTAAGTATTATCAGGGTTTGCCTGTGGTCGAGGCTAAGGATTCTCCATGGTAAATAATGAAGTGGTGGTGGCTGGCGGTGGGGGGCGGGGGGGGAGTGGAGGAGCTGAAAGTCAAGGAAAAAAGAAAATTAACCATTATTAATAAGAAAAACATTTCCTGAGCAATTATTTTACACCATGCACTTTGCATATTTTATTTCACTAACTCGTAGAATCCCGTGAGGCAGGCACTGCTGTCTCCTTTTTGCAGATGGGGAAACTGATGCACATACAAGTTCAGGATCTTGCTGAAGGTCACACAGAGCTATGAAGTATCAGAAGGGGGTTGTTGATGCCAGGAGCTGGGATGGACCCCGACCCATGTAGCAGCAATGATAACTGCAAACACATACTTAGGACATTCAGGCCCTGTTCTCAGTCCAACCCATCAACTGGGGAAACTAAGGCAGGAGAAGACTGACTAGCCCAAGGCCCCATCACCCTGGTGAAGGGCAGGGCTGGACTTGACCTGGTAGTCTGGCTCTAGTCTCTGAATCTCACCACTTTACCATAGTGCATAGTTGGCCCTCAATGAATAGTCACTGAGCTAATGAATTTGCCCCGGATCTCCTGAATCCCAGCCCGGTTCCTTTGCCGCTGTCCTACAGCATCCCCACTTTTGAGGGCTGTGCAGCAATTTGCTTAGGGTAGGGCTGGCAAAGAGGCAGAACCATGGCCATCAACCTCATTTCCGCAGAAATTACTAGAATGTCTCAGGATTTACTCATCCTCTGTCTACATTTTTATCTCTCTTGGGACACTGCCCACTCCCTGGGGAAATGATGTTAATAACTGATGATAACATCTGTCTTCAGACTTGTGAATCATTTGCAGAAATGCTTGTCAAGAGAGCACTGAACCTTCTAGTTTCAAGGAGTTTTTTGTTTTTGTTTTCGTTTTTTTTTTTTTTCACAAAAGTCATTGACATAGATTTCTCACTTAAACCTGCCTAAAGGTTTGAATTGCGCAGCAAAACATGTTCCCCAACTAACTGGTGGGTGAAGCATGCCTCTCCAATGGGAGGTGAAGGTTTTTCCCCATTTGGAAGTTACTTACCCTGAAAAATAGGATTGGATGTATTTCTTTCAAAATGAGATGAAACCAATTCTTCGTTTTATGCACACTTGACCGTCTCTCAAGGCTAGGACAGGGCATTCTCTGTCCTTGAAGGCACATTTTTAAATTTTCTGGTCGCAGGGAAAGAAAAAAGTGGCATCTTATTCTCTGTCTTCATCATTTCAGGCTCCCACAACCAGGTACTACAGTTTGGGTGACTTAAATGACAACAAAAATTATTTCTCGGTTCTGGAGCCTGGGAATTCCAAGAGTCAGGTGCTGGCTGATTCTGTTTCCGGTGAGAACTCTCTTCCTGGCTTGTGGACGGCTGCCTTCTTGCTTTACCTTCACGTGGCTTTTCAAGTTCAAATTCCTTGGTGCCCTTGGAGAAAGAGACCTCTCTCTCCTCCTCTTCTTAGAAGACCACTGATCCTTATCATAATAGGATCCCACCCGTATGACTTAATTTATTTTGCCTCCTAAAAGCCCTGTCTCCAAATATACTTACACTGGAGGGGTAGGGCTTCCACATATAAATTGGGGGATGGGCAAAATCCGGTCCATGGTACTCTCTCCCCATCCCTGAGCACTGTGCTATGTGAGCTGACACCATGAAAGTTTGCCAGCGGACTTTGCGAATACTGTTTCATCTGGGTTTTAGCCCAGGTTGAACACGCTTCCACACGGGAATACCTTGAACTGCGTCCTTTAGCATCAAGTCTTTGCACATACGGGGAAACGTTCATTGTGTGTGTTGTGCAACCGTTAGTCATTTTTCTGACGCTATACTAAGCAGTTTGTATCTCTAAGCATTTTATCTTTTAATCTGCTCAACACATTGTGATGGATGAGGCAGTACTATTATTATTCCCATTCTACAGAGGCGAGAACTCGGGGTAGAGAAGTTGAGTAATTTGTCCAAAGCATACTGGACCAGGAAATGACTCGGCCTGGATTTGAACCCAGCGCGCAAATCTGCGGCATTCTGCCCTCGCCCCTGCTCCCCCATTCCCGAGGTGAGGACACCTACACTTCCAGAGACTTTGTCCACAATCACCAGGAATGATGGTTCAGTACAACCCTTGAGATTCATCTCTAGCCAAGGTCGGTAATTCACTTTCGTCCACTTCTTTCTTTCACACAGATTTATCTTACTTGCATGTTTTTGGTCAGTCACACTTGAGGCAAAGGGATACTTTCCTGAAAAGCCACTCATAACTTAAAACATTTTGTTTTTATTAGATGTTTTAATAGTTTCTGGGAAAAAAAAAAACCCTCCTGAAAAGAGACAGCGGAGTATCGTAATGGTTTCTCATTCTCTAATTTATTTTATCTTAATGGCTGTCTTCCCTCATCTATGTTGAGTTCATCCTCAGACAACTTTATGGCTTTTTTTTTTTTTCCTGAAAACTTTCCTCACTTTTCAGAAACCCAAAGGAAGAATGATCACAGAAAATGTTTTTTTTTTTTTTCTCTCAGCTCTGTTTGCAAGTAATATGTTTTCGTCATGATGAAAGTCATTGTTTTCAAAGGCGTCCAGCTGTTGAAGCCATCTGCATCGGATGTGGGAGAGGGATTGAAGGGTTAACAATTTTCCTCCTTGAGAGGGAACAGGAGTAGAGCATAAGCAGCAGGAACCTTCCACAAGGGCAGGGGTGAAGGTGAGAACATGTGAGCCATTCAGTTCTCCCTAGTTACTAGAATTAGGGCACTTGTCTCTGTTCTCCCCTAAATGATTGCACTTACAGAAGAATTTTCCAGCTTGCCTGACAGAACCGTACTCCCCCTAGAAAGATGAGTGTTTATCCTTCTCACTATCTATTCAACTGCAAGGAAGTACTTCAGGGCGGAAATAAGCCCTTCGATGACAAAGCCCCTTCAATGACAAAGCGGCTCATTTCAAAGCATCCTGGCTCACTCTTGTGTGTGCCTACTCACCCTGGGAACCATGTCTCAAACAGTTAACTCTCCCCCACTCCCCACGGCCCTCAAGAATGAGAGGGAGCAAGGAAACCACCAGTACAAAGTCACATGGCAACGACAACCGTTCGGCCTGTTTCGAGGTGCTTAGGCAGAAAGAAGCACAAGAAAACAAAAGGGAAGGGTATGTGAACTTGTAACCCTCATCCCCACATGCCACTGGGTTGGTGGGTGGCATGAGCAAGCGTTCAAGTTCCCCGAAGTGGGCGTTTTTTTATGGGGCCAAGTGACAAAGAACCAAAGAGGGTAAGAACTTGTGAGCAGCAAGTGGAAAACTACCAAGAACTGTCCCACCCCGCCTGCAACTCACGTCACCACGTGGAAGGGAGGGAAGCTTGCGTTCACTTCCCCATTAGGTGATCCTTCAGTCCTTGGAGACTCAATCACTGCTCTTTGGGGCCCACCCACCTGCCCTTCTCCCAGTGTAGAGTTTTGGTTAAATGGTAATTTTTTTTTTTTTTTTTTTTTTTGCCCAATCCCCTTCTCTGTTCTTTGTGTCCAAATGGAGTGACACTTTATCAGTGGGGTGGCAGGCCATGAATAGAGGATATGAATTATTGCTAATTGACTCCTGCCTGCAATTCTGCCTGCAGCTTTTATGAACCCCACATGTTTTAATTAACACGTCAAAAAGGCAACGTCAGCTCCAAAGTGCCAGAGAAGAGAGTACTTCAATTGATCCCCGCTCTGTGGTTGTCCAAATGGATCTGCTTAATGTGTACTTGGAGAAGGACAGTAAACATTCTGGAAAACAGTGTGAGAATGGGGCATACCAGGCAGTGGCTACATAAAGGAATCCTAGAGGGTTTTACCTTTGGGTTGATGTGTTGGCTTTGGCCATTTGGCGAGAGTTTTCTCGGGAGATGGGAATATGGGAACCCAGGGAGGAGCAGAGATCTTTTCATGATAAAAATTGAATGTACTTTGGCTGAGGATGGCTAATGCACTTGAATTAGTGGCTTGTGTTTTCACAGAACATGATTCAAGAATGCAGTGGTTTTTGTTTTTGTTTTTGTTTTTCTGGAAAGCCCATTGGTTCTAGAGATGTAAGAGGTCAGATTGAACTGGAGTTTCCTCTTATTGTGGCATCTTGGGCAAGAAATTTAATCTTTCCGAGTTGCTGCTAAAAGGGGACAAAGACAATGATAACTGCCTGTCTGAGGTGAGACGGCAGGTGAGAGACCACTCTGTCAAATGCAACATGACTATAAATACTATATAAATTCTTCACATGACTCGTAAATGATGTGACTGTCAATTCATTTATTGGCTCAAGACACATGTAATGAACATCCACAAGAAGCTGGTGAGATACAATATATACAGACTCATTCCCTGCCCCCACACTTTGCAGCTGATACTCCCAAATCGACTGGAAAATATAGCATGTTAAGTGCTGTGATGGAGCTAGAGACTGCATGGAAGCTCATAAAAATGGCACTTAACCTGGACTTGGAAAATTTCCAGAAGGCTTACTGGAGGAAGCAAGGTACGTGCAGAGCTTAAATGTCGTCTTCTCAGCGAGGACTCTCATGCCCACCTTATTGAAAAACCTAACCGCCACCCTCTCGTACACCCTATCCCCAGAGCTTGCTGAATTTTTTTACAGCACGTATCACCATCTGACACACTCTACATGTTTGCTTGTTTATGCTTCATGTCTGCCCCCCTCAACCATAAATTTAGATTCTTTTCTCTTTTTTTTCCTACTCTGTCCTCAGTGCCTGAAATAGTTCATGGCACATGGTAGGTACTCGATAGATATTTACCGAATGAACAGGAAACATTAAGTGTGATGTGGGCAGCCAAAAGGGCAGGAGAGAATATTCCAGGCGAGGAATAAGCATAAACAAAGACCAGGGGGCAAAGTGCAGATGGTTTTGCAGTCTTTGTCCACCCAGGTTGCCATGACAGAATATCATAGGCTGGGTGGCATGCAAAAAACAGACATTTATTTTTCACAGTTCTGGTGGCTGGAAGTCCAAGGTCAAGGTGCTAGCACTTTTGGTGAATGGTGAGTACAGCTTCCTGGTTCAAGGCTGGCTGTCTTCTTTTGGTGTCCTCACATGGCAGCAAGGCAGGGAGCTCTCTGGGGTCCCTTTTATAAGGTCACCAATCCCATTCATGAGGGCTCCAGCTTCATGGCCTAATCACCTCCTAAAGACCTCATAGCCAAACACCATCACACTGGGGATGAGGTATAAACATATGACTTTGGTGTTGGGAGGGACACAAACATTCAGTCTGTGGCATTTGTATCAGCCAGAGTACACACATATGAGAGTAGAATATAGAGAGATGAGTCTAGGGGTAGGGAGAGCCGGATCATGGAGGGCCTTATAAGGCAAGTTAAAGAGTTTGGAATTTATTCTGAGGGTGATAAGGACAATCAAAGTATTTAATGTGAAAGTATTGATAAGAGCCGAGGACAGGGAGACTATGAGAAATCTCTTATAGAACCGTTGCCGTGTGGGGAGAGGTATTTGGGAGATAGACTCGACAGGCCTCGATGGCAGTGGGGAGTGATAGAGGGGGAAGGCTCAGTGATCAGGAATGGAGGCCCATTCAGGAGACCGCGTGCATGGTGGAGCCGGTTGGATGAAAACGATGGATCTTTGGTGTGGGACCTTCAACCGAACATGTTTTGGCTTTGTGAGCTTTTGTACATGTGGGTCAGTCTGCAAGTGGTCATTGGAGCCACAGGATTGGTTGGGATTTTCCAGGTAAGTTAGAAAAGGAAGGGGCCTATGGAAAGCCCCGAGAGACACCAATGTCAGAAGGGTAGACAGAGGAAGAGAAGACCAAGAAGGAATGTGAGAAACAGATTTCACAGAGGTCCAAGGAAGACCAGGAATAGATGATGTCTCAAGGAGAGAAGAAACAGGGCCAGGTCAAGTTAGATATGAAAGTGCTGTGGGTTTGAATTGTGCCCCCCCCCCCCCGCAAATATCTTGAGGACTTAACCCCCTGTGAATTGACCTTATTTGGAAGTAGAGTCTTTGTAGATATAGTCAGGTTAAGATGCCGTCCTACTAGATTTTAGGGTGGGCCCTAATCCAATGGCTAGTGTCCTTCTAAGAAAAGGGAAATTTGTGTACCAAGAAACACAAGGAAGGCTATATGGATACGGAGACAGAGATTGGAGTGATGCAGCTACTAGCCAAGCACCAAAAAGTGCTGGCAACTACCAAAAGCTAGAAGAGACAAGGAAGGATCTTTTTCCAGAGCCTTCGGAAGAGCATGGCCCTGCTGACACTTTGATTTTGGACTTCTGGCCTCCAGAGCTGTGAGAGATTAAATTCCTGTTGTTTTAAGACACCCGTTATTCGTGGCAATTTGTTACGGCAGCCCTACAAAACTGATACAAGAAGGGGATGTGCCCACTGGATTTAGTGACAAGGCAATCATAAGAAATTGTAGTGACAGAGATCAGGTTGGGTATAACAATGATGAGGCCCCAGGCTGCAGGGGGCAGTGGAGCTAATGACAGGAGGGAGTGGAGACTGAGCATAGGCAACTCTTTCAAAAAATCTGGTATGGAAGGAAGGGAAAAAGAGGGCAGTGGCTACACGTTGTTCAGGAGATTTTATTTTTAATATGAGAATGTGATCATGTTTAAGTGCTGATGGAAATAGCCAGTAGTGAGGAAAATCGTTTCTGAAACTACAGGAAAGGGAAGATTTTGTTAGAGCAGGGTCTCTAAAAGGGGGAGGTAGGGGATCCAGGATGGAGGGCCAGTGAGCTCAGGGAAGACATGGGTGGGGCTGGAGGTTTGGCTGCAGGAAGCCAAGTGAATCTGGTAGGCAGCCCCACTGTGGGCCAGAGTGCAGGGCCATCCTGAGGGTGGGCAGGCAGGGCCAATGGGAGGTTTGAGAAGTGAGAACAAGGCTGGCAACAGTCCGTGGGCAGACCCAGAGGACTGACGAGGGACACAGGGAATTCTTAGGTACCATAAAGAGTCCAGCTGGAAGTGGAGTCTAGCAGAGGTTGTGATTGCTTCTCCCACTCATCCCCTTTTCCTTGCTGACTGAGCCCCTATGTCAGGAACCCATCACTCAGGGAAGATACCCCCTCTCTCCTTCTGCTGGATATTACTAAGTCTGCAGGAAGGTCAGGATAGTTCCTATAATGAACCAGTCCAAGACTTCAGTGGCCTAGCCTCATATACCTTTACATCTTGTTTAGCAAGTCAGAGGCTCTCCTCAAGTGCAGACTCAGGGATCCAGGTTCCTTCCCACTTGTGATGCTGCCACATCTATTCCTTGGAGAAGGGGAAGCAAGAGGGTGGGCAGTTGCACAAACTCAGTCCTTTGGTCCATATCCCATTGGCCAGAATCTAGTCATATGCCCTCAACTAACAACATGGGAAACTGGGAAATGTAGTCTTTCTGTGTACCCAGGTAGAAGAATGCAACTGGTCCTCACATAGCAAGTCTCTGCCCCAGTGTGTGATGCCTGGAATTATGGCAGCCATGCTACAACCATGAGGGCCATTAGTCTGACATGTTGAGGATAAAAGGGAGGAAGAGGTAAGGAATTTAGATGCTTGATGACATCATGAAGAGGCCAATTGAACCAGCCCGGGGCTGTGCTTTCTCTAGATATTTTTCTAAATGAGAGATAATAAATGTTTCCTATTATCAAACATTTTTGAATTGGTGATATGCATTTTTTGTTACTGGTAACCAAAAACTCCCCATTCAGAAATCATGAATTTAATTACGTTATTTAAACAAGTGATTACCCTTAGGTGATTATAATTCATTTTAGGCAAGGAGGTGGAACACAAACTGGTCTAGGTTTCAGGAAAGTCACCTTATTTAATCCTTTTCTTTTCTTTTCTTTTCTTTTTTTTTTTTTTTTTTGCAGCCCCATTGGGAAATGAGAATCAACATACTTTTTCATACTTTTTTTGTCTCAGATTTAGAGTAGGGTTGAATAGTTGCATGGAATTCACATTCTGTAAGAAACAATCAGGAACGTAACTATGCCGATTGGCATTTAAGCAGTCTATCATTGACGTAAGGATGTGAGCTTCCTCTCTAAGAGGATTCGTTCCCTCATTTATCAAATATTTATGTATGACCTACTATGTGTGATTGATCCTCCGTGCTAGAATGGTCTAATAATCACAAGTGATATTTCTTTTATTTATTTTCATGCCCTTGTTACCTAGCAAACACGATTTGATAAGTGGAAGGCACATAAATGAATATTTGTTGAATAAAATTTGATCTCATTTTCCTAGTAGAGTTGAAAACACGTGGGTTTCCACTTCAGGCCATGCTGGAATGGAATCTTGACTTTGATCTAATTGGGTGACCTTGGGAAAGTTACTTAATCCAGCCGAGCCTCAGATGCCTATTTAGTGGGGATAAAAACCCACGAGGGAGAATAGTGAAGTCTGGTTTATTGCCTGGCACGGAATAGGCACATTGTAAATAGCCATTCTCTCCTTCTTCCTCCTTCTTCTGGTATGATCAAGCCACTCTCTATGTTCCAATTGATAAATATTCTAGAAACAAGTTTTATGGTAAACAGAATTAAGAAGATGAATCCACTGCCAGAAAATTATGTAAAGCACTTGCAAATTATTTTTTGCATTAGTTTCTATTTTGTAGGATCTGTGACAGGGTTTTCTGCTATTAGTACAGTAACAGAGAGCCAACAACCTTGTATTTTAACGCCACGTGCCCAGAGCATCTCCCAAGCACACAAATGCAAAGAAAAGTACCTTCTCTCCATTTTTCAGGGGTATTTCTCTTTTTTTCGCTGAGTTAGAGTGGCTTAAATTCTGAGCTCAATGTAACATTACAGGCTTTGACCAACTGTTCTTTATTTGTTTGTTACTTCCGTCATGGTTGACCTGGGAGACAATTTTATGACAAGTTTAGACAGGAAAAAATTTGTCCCTGTTGGTGCTTGCTGTGTAGGCAGAGCAGAGTGGAGCTTGTACTTACTTGGTTTGAACTGAAAAGTGCTGCACACGGTCAGAAGCCCTGAGTTTGAGTCTCTGCTCTGTGACTTAGGTGCAACGTGGCATTGGCATTTCATTTGCCCTGGCCTCGCTCAGTTTCCCCTTCCGCAAAACTGGGATTTTAGATCAGATAATTCTGGAGGTTCCTTGAGCTCTAAATCCTGGGCTAGTGGTTTCTTTGCTGTTCCTCGCTCCTCTTCTTGATTTCTTATTTCAATATTCACTTCTTAAATAATTCAAAAGAAGAACAAAGGCAATCAGTGCTCTATTATTTTTCCGTAGGAAAAAAATGAAAAAGCCTAGATGTTCAATAAGAAAGAAAAGGCTAAGTGAATTCTTTGGTGAAAACTTAACCAACTCAGTGAACTATTATCATCCAATGATCAAAAGCTATGCTTATTGAAGTCTCTCTAGCAAAACGGGAACATGTTCTTGTATGATGTTAAATGAAAAAAGGCAGAAGATAAATGATCCCTCTGCTATGAGAACAACAATAGGAAAGGAATCTGTACAAATTCTAGAAGGGAGTGCAAAAAGTGAAAGCAGTTGATATGTAAAAAATAAGGTTACTTTCTCACTTCCTGTGAGAGGAAGGAAGGGTTCAACATATTTTCGGTTTTCCATTGGGTGTCTTGACTTACAAATTTTTCTAAAGTAGACTAATGGCTTTGGGTGTCATATATGCTTAGAAGGAGCTGGAGGGTGGCTGACCTTCCTCCTCTGTGTCCCAGCTCTTTCCGTGACAGGGAGCTTGTCCTGGGGATAATGAGGGAGGAAATGTGTTCCCTACTTAGACCAGGTTTTGTTTCTCTGTCCCTGTCCACCTTCTTTGTTTTTGTTCCTTGTTGTTATCTACTTTCCCTCAATACTACTTTCTTTTGAAGAACAATTTAGATACAATTAAATGCACAGATCTAAAGTATACAGTTCCATGCATTTTGATAAATGTATACATCTGTGTAATCAACTCTCCAGTCAAGATATAGAACATTTTCATCACCTCCGAAAGTTCTCTGTGTCCATATCTCCTTGCTTCCCAGTGACCATTGTTCTGATATCTATTGACATAAGTTAGTTTTGTCTGTTCTGGAACTTCATGAAATGGAATCATACAGATGTCCTTTCTCTCTCTCTCTCTCTCTCTCTCTCTCTCTCTGTCTTGTTTCTTTTACCCAACAGATGTTTTTCAAGATTCATCCATGTTGTGTATATCAGCATCTCATCCCTTTTTGTTTCTAGGTGGTATAGCCCTGTGATAGACTGAGTAATGGCCTCCAACATATCCATGTCTTAATCTCCAAAACCTATGAATCTTACTTTATGTTGCAGAAGAGACTTTGTCATTGTGATTAAGCTAAGGATCTTGAGATGGGAGGATTAGCTTGGATGATCCAGGTGGATCCTAAATGTAATCACTGGAAAAGGGACAAGGAGGGAGATTTAACTACATTGGAGGAGAAGGCAACATGATAGAGGCATAGATC
Source organism: Panthera pardus (assembly GCF_024362965.1). Taxonomy (NCBI): domain Eukaryota; kingdom Metazoa; phylum Chordata; class Mammalia; order Carnivora; family Felidae; genus Panthera; species Panthera pardus. Next base: position 11,212,692 of record NW_026526721.1, on the reverse strand, counting down.
AAAGTGGTGCCAAGGAATCATGAGCCAAGGGTCACGAGCCAAGGAATACAGGAGGCCACCAGAAACTGACAAAGGCAAGGAAACAGATTCCCTCCTGGAGCCTCTAGGAGGAACCAGCCCTACCCACATCTTGACTTTAGCCCAGGAGAACTGATTTTAGCCTTTTGCCCTCCAGAACGGTAAAAGGATAAATGTGTGCTGTTTTAAGCCACTACATTTGTAGTAGTTTGTTATAGTGACACTAGGCAACTCATGTAATTCCATCATATGGATATACCACCATTTGTTTATCCATTTACCTCTTGATGAATTTGGGGTGTTTGTTGTTTGAGGCTATTCTGGAAAAAGCTGCTAGGAAAATTCTTATATAAACCCTTGTGTGGACATATGTTTTTATTTATCTTGGGTAAATACACCTAGGCATGGAATTGCTGGGGCATAGAGTAGCTGTGCGTTTAACTATATAAGAAACTTCCAGTTTTCTCAAGTGATTTGTACCATTTTACCCCAATAAAGCATGAGACCTTGTCTTCTTAAAACAAACAAACAAACAAGAAGGCTAAAGTCATTCACCCTAAATGGTAAGGGATTGGTGGGTGCAATTCGTGGGTCCTTTTTGGATGGTTCCAGACCCTGATTGTATTTCCAGAGTCCTCACAATGAGCTCTAATTCAGATTTATGCCTGCATTTTTTTCTTTATTGTCTTTTCTTGGAAAAGAAATAGTTCACCTGCCTAATTGCCCCCATTTTCTCTTCCATCTGTCCCTGTGCTCCCCATTAGCACACACTGTACTTTCTCTGTGGGTGGGAGTCACAACCCAGAGGCCTGGACAACCCAGGGAGCAGGAGCCAGCAAGTCTAGACCTCAGGGTCCTGAGAGGGACACAGGAAACAAGAACGCAGTATGCCGAATGCCTTTCCCATTGGGGCAGTCAACCATATTATTCTTCAGTTAATGGAATTTTCTTACTCCTGTAAGTAGAAAAACACCAGTAGCCCAGATGCCGCCCACTCCAGTAGTTGATAAAACACTCAAAGAAAAGGGATCAGGGAAGGGGAAGGGAAAAGGGAAAACCCTGCTGGATCTGTTGCCCTGTTTTATCTGGGGACGCAGTGGCGGGGGTGGGGGGCTATTTTGTTATTTTGTTCTTTGTTTTTTTAACCTAAGGAAAATGTGCCAGGCCCACTGCCAACCCCGATCCTTCTAGATTCCAGAAGGCTTCTGACGTTTAGCTCAAGAACAAAGAGGTGGTTGTTCTCCAGATATGGTCTCGATGAGCCAAATTTTGACACTTGAAAGAGGATCTGGAATTTGGGGGTCAGTTGGTTTATCCCCCACGATCTTCATACTTGTTCAGATCATGGATCTTTAAAAAATGGTTCGTCAGCTTGCCAAAACTCTTCTCTTGTCTCTTCTCATTTGTAATACCCACGTAGTGATACCTGCATAGCACATAAACTTCCAAACACACACCCTCCACGTGAGCCCATGTTGCATTCTAGCATATCGTTGGAATTGCTGAATTTATATCTGCATAAATCTTGGTCTGCTGGCCATACTGAAAATGTTGAGAACTCAAGATCTTGCCTATCATTTGTGACCCTTTGAGGGCCAAGGAGAGTCTTGTATATAATATCAGTAGGGTGGACCCATCCCAAACATTAGTCCTGGAGCTCAGAGATGGTCCCTTGGCAGTGACTGGTTATGATGCCAGGCTCAGCTAGATGTTGACCTGGGAGCCCTCTTTGCATATGGTGGTACAAGCCCTCTCCCTACCATGCAACTGTAATACCTCTGGAATGTGAGACCAGCGTATGGTATGGACATGAATTTGCATAGAAGCAGAGGCCCCATGGGAGGTGTGGTGCACAGCTTTGCCAAGGAAGGTATTTGGACAGGCCCCCAGTCTTAACGCCAAGGGAGAGGTGGAACCACTCAGCAAACTCACTTTGGTGTGGAAAATGCTACACGGGGTTTTGATGAGACTTTCCTCCCAGAGCATCTTCTATATTGGACTCATAACATCAGCCATTTGTTGTGCCGGACGTAACAATACACGCTTGACCTACATCATCTCTTTACCTTCTCACCCTACCTGGAAGTTAGGTTCAGAAACAGTTGAACGACTCCTTCCAGCTACCTTCATTTCACCATCTCCTTCCAAGCTAGGCATGCTGAGAACCTGCACCCTGTGGTCCTGGAATGTGAGAGCAGTGTGGATTATGGGTACATGCTTGTCCTCTTCAGGTTGAATGGAATCATATACTCTTGCTGAGTCCTCATGTCCTCATCTGTAAACTGGAGGATGCCATTCTCACCTCTTCCCAGTGTGGTGGTGAGGGGCAAAGGAGACTTTGTGAATGACAATGTTTGGTCACCTGTTGAGGCCATACCTGTAAGTGATTATTGTTCTTGGTGGGGGAGGGAAGGCTCACTTAGGCAACATGAGGGAGTACAGATCTTCCTTGACTTAAAAGGAGGTTTCATCCTGATAAACACATCGTACGTTGAAATCCTAAGTTGAAAATACATTTAATACATCCAACCTACCAAACATTTTAGCTTAGCCTGGCTACCTTACATGTACTCAGAATACTTACATTAGCCTGAAGTTGGCAAAAACATCTAGCACAAAGCCTATTTTATAACAGAGTGTTGACTACCTCATGCAATTTACTGACTATTTGCACCCAAAGTGAAAAAGTGGTTGTCAGTGTATCAGTTGATGACCCTTGGGATTGTGATCATGTGGCTGCTGTTGGCCAGCGTCATGAGAGATGATGGGCCTGCATATCCCTAGTCTGGAAAAAAGAGGATAATTCAAAATTTGACATATGACGTCTACTGAATGCATTTTGCTTTTGCGTCATCATAAAGTCAAAAAATCGGCAAGTCAAAACATCTAACTCTGAGACTGTCTGGACTTGTCTTTGGCAGAAAATGGCACCCAATGAGATTAGCACCTGGAAATCAGGATAGTACCCAGAGGGGAGGTTAGTACTCAGGGAGGATGGTGGACCTGGCCAAGTACTGAGAAGGTCCTTACTCAGAGAGGGGGATGATACCCAAGGGGAGGTGGGACCCAGAGGGGAGATTTTGGGCCTTGGAGATGCTCCTCACCTGATTTAGCCTATAAAGGGGCCTGATGGCCAAGGTCAGATGAGATGCAAAGAGACTGCTTGTGCACTTCTTTATTTCTTTTTGTATCGAAATAAGGAGCAACAGCACGTCCTAAACCTTTAGTGCTCTGCCCACAGTTAGGTGTTTTAGAACGTCCATTTGTCCACAATGGTTTTAGATTTCTGCCCAAGGAACACTAGTTAAAGTCAACATTACTGTGATCAAACTGATCTCATATTTCTCCTGCCTGGAAATACCTACAATTCCTTAAAACAATGTTTCAATTTACCACAAGTCCGGTGGCATTTTAAAGTGAAATAAAAAACCCACCCTCCTTTTCCTGTCTCCCACTCCTAGTGTTTTGGAGACAGCAGCACACACACGGACTTTCAATCAAGGGGAGGCTGTTTGTCGTTTATTCTGTGCACCTCTATCTTTGCTGAAGCGGAGGCTGTGATAATCCTACGGACACTGGTGACTCAGGTTGGACCATGGGAAGGAAGTGGGCGAGTCCTAGTTGAATGACTTTGCCGTGTGCTTTCACATCCACCCGACGTGTTCCGGAGCTTGAGTGAGAAGGATCATTAAGTCAGTTTGGGTTAGGAGCTCTTCATTCACCTAGTAAGCTCCGTGACCTGCCTTCCCTCCATGGTGCCTGCATTTGCACCTGTGGTCAGGTGCAATCTCAATTTGGCAGGTGCATCTCAATCTGTTAAATTAGTGAACTGCTTTCATGCTGGTTGCCACATAACCACTACCTGGACACTTCCAACCTCCCCAAGGACCTGTGTCTAATTGGTAGATGCCTGTTATTGCATGGATCGTTTAATAGCTGTCACTTCCGCTTATAGGGCAATTAAAATAAATTCCCACCCACATAGGTGGTGGAAGGTGCCATGCCTTCCCTTGTCTGCAAAAGTCTCTGTGGTTTTTTCAGGATGAGAAGATTTTTGTTTAGGTGATTGAGAAAACCAGATTTAGAGAAGACACTCCATCCTCACGATGCAAGGATCTGAATTTATGTCTGCTGCTTTTTTCTTTTTTTGGTACCAAAAAAGTCACGGGAATAATTCAACCAGATAAAATAGCAGACATGTGGCCTAAAATAAGATGAAGTTTGCACAACAAGGCAGATGCCATCTGGCCTGGTAGCAATTCGATGAAGGTGGATTCATTCTCTTTAATGTCAGAACTACCTGGGGTTGTTGCCTATGTGTAGAATCTTGGGAAACGTTGGAGGCAAAATTGAGAAAGCAATTCTAATTGAGAGTTGAATCCTGTACTGCAGTTGATCACCATAAGGCACGCCCATACTGTAAACCTGTCCTTAATTTTCATATATTTATCCCTCCCATTCCCTGGTAATATGCAATCATTGTAAAAACAATTAGAATACTCGAAAGTACATATTTTCCCCCATTCCAGCTACTGCCAACCCTTCCCTTCTCCCCACAAAGAGTCTCAATGTTTTTTTTTAAACTTTTTTTATTTATTTGAGAGAAAAAGAGAGAGAGCGAGTGGGGGAGGGGCAGAGATTGAGATGGGGAGAGAGAGAATCCCAAGCAGGCTCCATGCTGCGAGCATAGAGCCCAATGTGGGGCTTGATCTTACGAACCATGAGATCATGACCCGAGCCAAAATCAAGAGTCGGATCCTTAACTGACTGAGCCACCCAGGTGCCCCTCTCTTAATGGTTTGATGTGTACCTTTCCTAACCTTTCTTTTTTTTTCTTAAAGTTTACTTATTTTTGAGAGAAAGAGACAGAGCGTGTGCAGGAGATGGGCAGAGACAGAGGGAGTCACAGAACTGGAAGCAGGCTCCAGGCTCTGAGCTGTCAGCACAGAGCCCAACGCAGGGCTGGAACTCATGAGCGGTGAGATCATGACCTGAGCTGAAGTCAGACGCTTAACAAACTGAGCCACCCAGGTGTCCCTCTAATACCTGCATATAAACATGTATTTTTAATGTTTAGCATATCAAGTATACTATCTATAACCCACTTTTTTTCCACTTAATTTAGTGGATGGAAGGGCATGCTCCCCAGATCCTGTCTTAGAGTTGAGGCACTCATTTCCCCAGCTGTCAGGAAATTGATCGGTGACAGATCACAGGCTAGGCTTTGCCCTTGATCAAAATGATACCTTCTCCCAGGCGGCAGCTCCCATCCAGGGGTCCTTCAGTGCAGGGTACAGAGGCTCAGCTTTTACTCTGAAAAGCCTTCCCAGCTTCAGAGTTTCCTTTGGGATCAGCTAGGGCCCCTGTTCCAAACACATCTCAGTTCAACTTCTTCTGTCCCCTCCTACTTTGTTCATTCCTACGCAGGTGTTGTACCTGAGGGCATTTCCCAGTAAAACTCCAGCCTTCAAACCTCCATCCAAGCTGAGAGCTCTGAGGGACAACGCTTCATCTTTCCAATGTCTGTATTCTATTCAGATCTAACAAACAAATAGGCTTAGTCTCATTCTATTTCATCATGGTTTATATTTTCTGTTTATTATTCTTACTGCTTGCTTCTAATTTTTAATATATTTTATTTTACTAGCTTAATATGTGTTTTTTTGTACTTTTTTTCTTTCTAGACAAACACTGTCTGACAGAAATGTAATGAGAGCCACATATGTAATTTAAAATTTTCTAGCAGCCACAGAGGCATGATACTGGGGGTCATCTAAGAATTCTGACAACCACACACATTAAAAAGGTAAAAAAAAAAGTGAAATTAATTTTAATAAAAATGTTATTTAATGCAAGATAGCTGAAATATTATCATATCAATATATTCAAAGTAAAAATTATTAGAAAATGTTTAAATTTTTTGTTGTTGTATTGTCTTTGAATTCCAGTATGTATTTTACAGGTACAACACATCTCAATTTGCAGTAGCCATATTTCAAAGGTTCAATAACCACATGTAGCTAGCACACTTCTAGAGGTTTGAAAATCTCCATCAGAATTATATTCTAGGACATTAGTAAAAATGAAGGACCTCCAAAAATTCCCTCTTCCAGAAACGCCACAAGAACCTTGGCAAATAATTTCAGAATTGACTTTTTCAGAACTCTGGAAACTAACCAAAGCCTTGCAGCAATCTGCAGAGCATCTATTCAAGAAAAGTAGCTGAATCCTGGTAAGAACAATGAGCTTTGTGTCCCTTTAACTTGCCCTCTTTCCATATCCCCTCCCCAGCACTGCCGCAGCCCGGAAAGCCAAGAGCCTGCAGTCACAGTGAAAATGGGCAGCCTGGTCGCCCCTGGGGAGTGGGGGGTACAGAATGGGGCTGGAGCTCCTTGAAAGCCCCATGCTTAGAGAATTGTCATTATTTGACCTGTCTGATGGTTCCTTGGAAGACCCCATTTGCAAAGCTGTCTTTATTTGATCTGACTCTGAGCTCATCTAGCACAAACAGCCTCTTCCCCAGGGGTGTGTGTTGAAAAGAATCAGAGGCAATTATTGAACATCACAGCTCCTTGAGGTGGCAGAAAACAGTTGGGACAAACAATAGGCTAACCAAAAGGCTTAAAAGGAAAAGCCGAAGAATGGATGTCCATAGGGGGCTTTGAAAATCTCCGAAGTATCCCTGGGAACTCAGAAGACCATGCAAATGTGTAGGACTCTGAGCCTGCACAGGGCTGTTATGTGTGTTTAGGAAAGACCTGAGAAGTCCCTAGCTCTCCCCACTGGTTAGGATGGAGTTGTAGGTATTTGGCTAAATGTCTTGGCAAGGACTGGGAGCCTTATTGGTTCCAGTCATCTAAGGAAGTCTCTGTTGCATCATTAACAGACCACTAAGTTAACTGATCAGGGACTTCAGTGGCCTCATAGAGTAAAGAATATACATTTTACAGAATCAGTGCAGAAAACTCAATAAACAAACAAACACAAAACAAACAAGAAGCCTGGGATGAGATTTGATTTCCAGAGCTGCTACATTATATTATTCAAAATGCCCAGTCTTCAACAAAAAATTATGAGACATGAAAAGAAAGTAGGTCCCATACACAACAAGAAGAGTCACTAGAAACAGTCTCTGAGGAGACACAAATTGAACTTCTTATACAAAGTAAATCAGCTTTGTTAAGTATGTTTAAAAAGATGCAACTAAAGGGAACCATGACAAAAGAAAGAAATGGGAAAAAAGTCATATATATAAAATCTTCAGGAATTCACAAAAAAGAAAAAATCAGTATAAAAAAAATCAGTTGCATTCCTACACACTAGCAATGGAAAATCCAAAAATGAAATTAAGAAAATAATCCCAGGTATAATAGCACCCACAAAATACCTAAGAATAAATTTAACAAAAAAAGCACAAGGCTTGCATGCTGAAAACTGTAAAACCTCGGTAGAAGAACCCACAGAAGACCTACACAAATGGGAAGACATCCTGCGTTCTGGATCAGAGAAAGGCAATATCACCTACATTGATTTTCAGGTTCACCACAATCCCTATCAAAATTCCAGCTGCTGCTCTTTGCAGAAGTTGACAAGTTGATCCTAAAATGCATATAGAAATACAAGGGATGAGTGAAAGCCAAAGCAATTCTGGAAAAAAAAAAAAAGAAAGAAAAGAAAAGAAGAAAGTTTGAGGATTCACATTTTCCAATTTCAAAACTTAAAGCTGTGTAATCAAGATGGTGTGGTGCTGGCATAAGGATAGACTAGACAATGGAACAGAACTGAAAATCCAAGGATAAACCCGTACGTTTAGGGACATGCATTTATTTTCAACAAGACTGTGAAGACAATTCAATGGGGAAAAGTAATCTTTTTAACAAATGGTGCTGGGACAACTGGATATCCACATGTGTAAAAAATGAAAGTGGACGCTTTAGCTCACACCAGTTTTAAAATTTAACTCAAAATGGATCAAAGACCTAAATGTAAGAGCTAAAACTATAAAGCTCTTAGAAGAAAACATAGGTATGAAAGACTATCATACTGCATATTTCTAGTCCAGGAAAAGATTAAAATTAGAAATCTGAGGTTATGGTTTCTATTGGACGCATATCACTTTCATACCATTGTAAAGCCCAAAACTCATAAATCAAACCATTGTAAGTTGGGGACCATTTATACCCTGTCAAGAAAGTGAAAAGAGCCACAGAAGAGGAGAAAATATTTGTAGATAATTTATTTGATAAAGATATGGTATACAGAATATATAAAGAACTATCATAATTCAACAATAAAAAGACAACCCAATTTAAAAATGGGCAAAGAATTGAACAGACATTTCCCCAATGCAGATATGCAAATGGGTAACAAGCACATGGAAATATGCTCAATACCATTAGTCACTAGGGAAATGCAAATCAAACACACAATAAAATACTTTACACTCACTAGGATGGCTATAATCAGAGACAGATAGTAATAGGTGTTGACAGGGATGTGGAAAAACTGACCCCTCATACATTACTGATAGGAATGTAAAATAAATTGTGCAGCCGCTCTGGGAAAAAGTTGGACAGTTTCTCAAAAAGTTAAACACAGCGTTTCCATATGACCCAGAAATTCCTCTCCCAGGTACATACCCAAGAAATGATAACGTATGTTCACACAAAAACTTGTACGTGAATGTTCATAGCAGCGTTATTCATAGTTTCCAGAAAAGTGAAAACAGCACAAATTCTATCAATTGATGAGCTGAGAAACAAAATGTGGTATATCCATATAATGGACTATTACTCAGCCGTTAAATGGAGTGAAGTATTGATTTGAGGTACCACATGGATAAACCTTAACAACATCATGCTAAATGAAAGAGGTCAGATATCGAAGGCCACAAATTGTTTGATTCCATTAGTATGAAATGTCCAGAACAGGCAAATCTGTAGAGATAGAAAGTACAATTGTGGTTGCCGGGGGCTAGGGTTGGGGGAGGGAGAAATGGGGCATGATTGTCAATGGAAACGAAGGTTCTTTTTGTGGAAATTGTTACTCAACATTATGAATATACTAAAATATAATGAACACTTTAAAAAGGTGAATTTTATGCTGCTTTGTAAATTATGTCTCAATCTAAAAAATAAAAGTGATTTTTAAAAAGGAGATGCAAGAAAAAAATTCATTCTGTTAGATAGTCTTACATTTTCAACAAATCTATTTTAACCTACATTTATCTATCAACATCAAGAATTAAATAGCATTTATAACTCCTCTTCCTTTCTATTATCTCCACAACCTGAGAAATTTGCTTCACTCTTGCTCTCCCTACTCAACTCTGTACATCCTAGATTTTGTTGTTGATGATGATAATGGAAATCATATAATTATTGCTTGTTGAGTGCTGAGTGCTAAGTGCCAAGTACCATATTTGTTTCATATGCGTCGTCTCGTTTTTCCCAAGCTCTTAACTACTACCTCGAAGCACCCCTCAGACTGTTTAGGGATTTTTTTTAAACATTGTTTTCCTCCAACGTTTTGTAACATTATTTTAAATCTCCTTTACAAAATTTTAAGTTAAATGATATAAGAACACTGTAATTATTTTTTGCATTGGTTTCTTTTTTTAACATTTATTTATTTCTTTATTGTTTATTTATTTTAATATAATTTATTGTCAAATTGGCTAACATACAGTGTGTAAAGTGTGCTCTTGGTTTTTGGGGTAGATTCCCATAGTTGATCGCTTATATACAACACCCAGGGCTCATCCCAACAAGTGCCCTCCTCAATGCCCATCACCCATTTTCCCCTCTCCCCCACCCCCTAATCCACCCTCAGTTTGTTCTCTTTATTTAAGAGTCTCTTATGATTAGCCTCCCCCCTCTCTATTTGTAACTATTTTTTCCCCTTCCCCTCCCCCATGGTCTTCTGTTTCTCAAAATCCTCATGAGGGAAAACATATGCTATCTTTCTCTGACTGACTTATTTCATTCAGCATAATACCTTCCAGTTCCATCTACGTTGCTGCGAATGGCATAACATTTATTTATTTTTTGACAGAGACAGAGTGTGAGTGGGGGAGGGGCAGTGAGAGAGAGGGAGACACAGAATCCGAAGCAGGCTCCAAGCTTTCAGAGCCCGATGTGGGGCTGGAACCCACAAACCAGGAGATCTGACCTGAGCCAAAGTCGGATGCTTAACTGACTGAGCCACCCAGGTGCCCCTGCATTGGTTTCTTTAAGCTACTTTCCTTCTGTGGCTTCTATGACACCACATACTCCCAGTATTCTCTTATCTCTAGAAGACTCCCTCTCATTCTCTTTTGCTTGATTCTCCTCTTTTTCCTGACTTCTACATAGTGGAGTATGCCAAGACGGAGTCCTCAGACCTCTTCTGTCTTCACTTACCGCATACTTGGGGTGATCTCACCTGGTCCCGTGTCTTTACACACCATCTTTCACAGATAATTCTGAAATCGGTACCTCCAATCTTGACCTCTAAACTCCACTCGCCAATTTGACATCTCCCCCCTTGGATGTCCAGTAGGGATGTCAAAAACTAACATGTCCGAAACGAAACTCTTTGTTCTCTCCCCAGATTTGGTCTTCCTCGGGTATTCTCCACCTCTGTGAATGGCACCCTATTAACCCTCTTACTCAGGTCAAACATGCCCAAATCAAACTGGAACAGCCGCTTTCTCTCATACCCCTCACATTCAATCTCCTAGGAAATTCTGTTGGGTCTATCTTCAAAGCACATCTCCAGTTCCTCTACTAATGTCATTCTGGTCCAAAGCAACATCACATCTCTCCTGGGTTATCACAATAGATTCTTAACTGTCCTGATTCTTTCCCTTTGCCTTTCTACAATCTTGCCTCCAAACCAAAGAAAGAGTGATTTTTTTCCCCCTATTGTTTATCATCACATTAGAATATAATCCAAAGTCCTTTCCATTGTACACAGACCTTAGGATACCTGGTTTCTTGGTACCTCCGCCCTTCCACCTCCCACTATTCTCCTTACATTCACTTGACTCCAGCCACACCTGCCTCCTATTGTTTCTTGAGTTTTCCAAGACTACATCTGCCTTTTCGGTGCTTGGAACACTTCCCCTCCACATCCTCATGGCAGCCTTCCTCACCTCATTTGGTCTTTGATCCAATGTCTCCTCAGAGATGCCGTCTCTGACCACCATCATCAATAATAGCAGCTTTTTCCGTTCACTCTTTATTCTACATTGTTTTTCTTCATAGCACATGTATGTTTGTTGACTTTGTGCTCACAAGAGTGCAGATATGATAAGGATAGGTCCTTTGTTTTATTTACACCTATATCTTTAGCACCTAGAATAACTTAATAGATGGTTTTATTGTTTATCATCAGAGTAAAAAAGATGAGTAAGAGCGGTGGCTGTGTAGTCAGTCTCACGGGTCCAAAGGTCAGCTTTGCCAAAAGGCTGTACAACCTTGGGCAAATTATTTGTGTGTCTTGTTTTCTTCATCTATATAATGGAGCTAATAAGAAGTCATACCCACGGTTATCGTGGGAAAATTAAATAAGATATAATCAGAAAGATTATGGGGTGACATGTAATTTGAATCTTTGTATGTCCAAACCTGCCTTCTTTTTCTGATCATACAAGAATCCTAGTTTGGCTGGGAACGGAGTTCTAGAATTCCCTCTGCATTCCGTCAGTGTGGTTTCTCTCTTCCAGCCTTTGAAAACTGCAGATGAGAATTTCAACGTGAGTCTTCCATCAGTAGTCTTCTGTTTTTGTTTGGAAGGGTGTAGGATTTTTATCTTCAGCTTTGTGACAACAGAGATGGAATTGGAGAATGCTATGCTAAGTGAAATAAGCCAGACACAGAAAGACAAATACTGTATGACCTCACTTATAGGTGGAATTTTTTAGAAGTTGAATGCACAGAGAGAGTAGAATGGTGGTTGACAGGAGCCGGGCGGTGGGGAAAATGGGAGATGTTGGCCAAGGGGTACACAATTTCAGTTGTAAGATGAGTAAGTTCTGGGGACCTAATGCACAGCATGGTGACTGTAGAACTAATATAGTTAATAATACTGTACTGTTATAGTTGAAATGTGCTAAGAGAGTAGATCTTAAGTGTTCTCACCAAAAACAGGTGAACAGGAAAAGTTAACTGTGTGAGGTAGTGGATGGATGTGTTAATTAGCTTGATTGAGGTCATCACTTCACGATGTGTACACATATCAAATCATCCTGTTTTATACGTTAAATATATGGGGAAATACATTCTTCTTTATTATTTGGGGAATAAATATGGGGAAAATAAATCTCATCACGGCAGGGTTAGTTGACTGTTTTCTTTAATATTCCTGCTACATGTGTTTGGTGGGTTCCTTTGATATAAAAATCCAACTCTTTCTTTAGGGGAGGGGTTTTAAAAACTATTTAATGGATTATGGTTCTCCTCCCAAGTGAATTATTGCCCTTTGGAACTCATTTAAGTGGCTGGCTCTCTTAGATTTCTACCCATATTTCATATCCTAGTCTTAAAATGTCCATTTCCTGGTTTTCATTTTTTTTAGTTGTGCAAACACTGTGTTTGTCTTTGCTATTCAGCACCCCCAGTAAGGTTATTCTGATGTACGTTTCTTTTTTAACTTCCAAATATCTTCTCTATTTTTATAGTAGTTTGCCTCATGGATCTCAATTTTTCACAAGTATCAATGAATGCTATAGACTAAACGTGCATGTCACCCCACAATTCATATGTTGAAACCTAACCCCCCCCATGTGATTGTATTGCAGGTGGGGCCTTTTAGATCACGAGGGTGGAGCTCCGGTGAATGGGATTAACGTTCTTGTAAGAGAGACCCCAGAGAACTTCCTTGGCCTTTTTACCATGTGACAATCGGGCAAGAAGTCAGCTTTTTGTGAACCAGGGAGAGTGCCTTCCTTAGGCACTGAATCTGTGGGCACCCTGATCTTGAACTTCCCAAGAGTTGTGAGAAATAATTCCTGTTGCTCTCAATCTACAGTACTTTTGTTATAGCAGCCTGAACAGGTTAAGAACAGACTAAAATCTCTTACAAAGTCCCCTCAAGTTTTTGTAGTTTTCCCAATGTCTTCATGGCTTTCCTTCTCTGATGATTCTCCAAATGGGTTTACCTGTCCCATCGTCCTAGACTAATGCACTATGGAATTGTGTAGTGACTCCCAAAGTTGTCTTTCCATTTAATCCACATTGTATCATATCTGGATAAGATTAATCAGAGCGTGTAATAAACAGGGCTTTTTTTTAGTTCCAGTTAGAAGTAGTTTTCTTCCCCATTTTAGTTTTATTTTGCTTACTTGCTTCTTGACATTTAAAAAAATAAATTGTAACTTCATTGTTTAACTTTCACACGTAAGCTTATTAAGTTCAGACTTTACGTTTTGTGGGAATAGAGACAGTGGAGGCTGGTGTAAAAGGGTGATGCTCTTTTCCTACTGAAGAGTTGGCATATGAACAGTTTTAGTTGTGCTTTTATTTTTTCCTATCCTTAGTATGTTATTCTACTGTTTTATCAATCAAGCAGTGAGACTGTGATATTGTGATTTTTTGGCAATATTTCTGTATTATTTTTTGTGATATTTCTGTAGCATTGAGTTTATAGGACTATAGGATTAGTCTCTCAGTCAGTATTCTTCTTTAACTGAGCCCTTCTGTGTAATTATCACCATCTGACTGCTATGGGAAATTTGAAAATGTCTTTGTTCTTACCTTCAGAACAGACAGTTTGATTAGAGGGGACAAAACAATAAAACAGAAAAAGTGTATGATTAGGAACGAATTGGAGATAAAAATAGAGATTAGAGATAAAAATATATAGATGTCCTGAGGAGAAAGAACCGAGTGCAGGATGAGATAGTCATCAAATTCTACATGAAACTTGTGTGGAGTCTTAATGGATGAGCATCATTTGAAAAGGCAGGGAAGTGAAGTCTGGCTTTCCAGATGAGAGGAACAACGAAGGAAATGGTGTTTGTGTGACAGTACAGATCCAGGCTTGATTATAGTATATGGTATATATAGATAGTATATATATATAGATTACAGTATATAGCATATAATATAGTATTATCTACATTAAAGTAGACCAAAGAGGCAAAAATTGAAAGAGGAACTTCGCTGCAGTTCCCATCGGCCTCAAAAAAATAAGAGGTTTTTTTTTAAGAGGGGAGTTTGAAAAGACTGTGTGTAAAAAAGGAAGCAGGAAGTTCCTAGAAAATTTCCACATATCAAAATAGACTCGAGAAAAACATATTACCTGAATAGCTATTAGAGAAATTTAATTATTATTTAAAACCTCCTCTCAAGGAAAACTCTCGTCGCTGAAGTCTTCAATGGTGAATTTGCACAAATTTAGAGAATAACACCAATCTTACACAAATGGTCTCAGAAACTAGAAGAAGAAAAAATAATCTAACAGTCATTATATGAGGAAAGCATAACCTTGATGCCAAAACTTGAAAAGGAAGGAAAATTCAGGTCAATCTTACTACAGAATCCACAAGCAAAAGTCCCAAACAAACACCGGCCAACCAAATTTAGCATTAAGTAGAAGATAATTTCATGATGGAATTAAATCAGCTCCAAGAATAACATTTGAGAATCAGTAGAAGTTACCACAAGAACCAATAAAGCTGTGATTATCCCAGAGATGAAGAAAAATCTTTTGAGACATTTTATCATCCTTTTATTGTTTTATTATTATTATTTTTAATGTTTATTCATTTTTTTGATAGACAGAGCATGAGTAGGGGAGGGGCAGAGAGAGAGAGGGAGACACAGAATCCGAAGCAGGCTCCAAGCTCTAAGCTGTCAGTACAGAGCCCGATGCGGGGCTCAAGTTCACGAACCGTGAGATCATAACCTGAGCTGGAGTCGGATGCTTAACCGACTGAGCCACCCAGGCTCCCCTTTATTATCCTTTTAAAATACACTTATCATGATGAACACTGAGTAGTGGGTGCAATTGTTGAATCACTGTATTATGCACCTGAAGCTAATATAACACTCTACATTAACTGTACTGGGATTAAAATAAAAAGCTTAATACAATATTATCATCCATACAAAAGTATTCTTAGAAAATTGGGCATAGAGGAGAACTTCCTCAATCTGGTGAAACTTACCTTGAATAAAAAACAAAAGCTATAGCAAACATCTTACTCATTGGTGAAATGTTGAAAGATTTCACTCTGAAAGTGGGGAAAAAGGCAAAAATGTCCACTTTTATTCCTATTCAACATTGTACTGGAAGTCCTACCCAATGAAGAAAAGCAAGACATGGAAATGAAAGATATATTAATCGGAAAGAAAAATATACAACTCTCATTATATATAGATTATATCAGAGTATGTGTAAAATATCCAAAAGAACCTACAGGTATAGAAATGCAAAGGACCAAGAAGAGTAAAGCACTTTTTGAAATTCTCATTAAAAAATGTTTAATTCCAGGGTAATTAACATACAGTGATATATTAGCCTTAGGTGTAAAATATGGTGATGCAAAATTCCATACAGCACTCAGTGCTCATCAAGATAAGTGTGCTCTTTAATCCCCTTTATCTATCTCACCCACCCCCGACTCCCCTCCCCTCTGGTAACCGTCACTTTGTTCTCTATAGTGAAGAGTCAGTTTCTTGGGGCGCCTGGGTGGTTCAGCTGGTTAAGTGTCCAACTCTTGACTTCAGCTCAGGTCATGGTCTCACAGTTTGAGAATGAGCCCCATGTCAGGCTCTGTGCTGACAGCACAGAGGCTGCTTGGGATTCTCTCTCTCTCCCTCTCTCGGTGCCTCTCTCTCTCTCTCAAAATAAATAAATACACATTTTTTAAAAAATCAAAGTTAAAAAAAAAGTCTGTTTCTTGGTTTGTCTCTTTTGTTTCTTATGTTCATTTATTTTGTTTCTTACATTCCACATATGAGTGAAATCATGTAATATTTGTCTTTCTCTGACTAGCTTATTTTGCTTATCGTTACACTCTTTAGACCCATCTATGTTGTTGCAAATGGTAAGATCCCATTTTTTATGGCTAAATAATATTCCATTGTGTATATTTACCACACCTTCTTTATCCATTCATCCATTGGTGGGCACTTGGTCAACTTCCATAATTTGGTTATGGTAAATAATGCTGCAATAAACATTGGGTTGCATATATCCTTTTGAATTTGTGTTTTCAAATTCTTTGGGTAAGTACCCGGTAGTGCAATTACTGGATCATATTTTTAATTTTTTGAGGAGCCACCATACTGTGTTCCATGGTGGCTGCACAAGTTTACATTTCCACCAACAGTGCACTAGGGTTCCCCTTTCTCCACGTCCTCGCTAACACCTGTCGTTTCTTATGTTTTTGATTTTAGCCGTTCTGACAGGTGTGAAGTAATATCTCATCGTGGTTTTGATTTGCATTTTTCCCTAACGATGAGTGATGTTGAGCATCTTTTTATGTGTCTGTTGGCCATCTGGATCTCTTCTTTGGAGAAATATCTATTCATGTCTTCTGCCATTTTCTATTGATTTTTTTTTTTTTTTTTTTTTTTTTTTTGGTGTGGAGTTGTATAAGTTCTGTATGTATTTTGGATTCTAACCCTTTATCAGATGTGTCATTTGCAAGTATCTTCTCCCATTCAGTGGGTTGTCTGGTTTTGTTGACCATTTCCTTGTCTTGCAGAGCTCTTTATTTTGTAGTCCCAAAATTTTTGCTTTTTTGTTTTCCTTGCCTCAAGAGACATCTAGCGAAATGTTGTTACAGCCAATGTCAGAGACGTTACTGCCTGTGCTGTCTTCTAGGATTTTTATTGTTTCAGATCTCACATTTAGGTCCTTAATCTATTTTGAGTTTGTGTATGGTGTAAGAAAGTGGTCCATTTTCATTCTTTTGCGTGTTGCTGCCCAGTTTTCCCAGCACCATTTGTTGAAGAGACTGTCTTTTTCACATTGTGTATTCTTGCCTCCTTTGTCAAAGATTAATTGACCATATAGTTGTGGGTTTATTTCTGGATTTCCTATCCTGTTCCATTGATCTATGTGTCTATTTTTGTACCAGTACCATATTGTTTTGATTACCACAGCTTTGTAATATAAATTGAAATCTGGAATTGTGATATATCTCCACTTTTGTTTTGCCTTTTCAAGATTGTTTTGGATATTCGGGTCTTTTGTGGTTCCATACAAATTTTGGAATTGTTTGTTCTAGTTCTGTGATAAATGCTTTTGATATTTTTATAGGGATTGAATGAAATCTGTAGGTTGTTATGGATGATATGGACATTTTAACAACATTTATTCTTTTAGAAAAGCACTAGTAAGAAGAATAATAACACAGAAGGGTTTGCTCTATTGGATAATGAGTCATTATAGAACCAAGTAACTAAATACAAAAAAGAATGATTAAATACACCAAGATACAGGTAAATTATGGCATGTTGAGATGCTAAGGAGCAGTTTTAAAAAACAAAATAGATTTTTACATAGTGACAGTGGGGAGTTTTTGAAGACATATTATTACCTCCGAGAAAACTAAACAATTTGCGGGTTGCAGGATGATACACACAATATAGTACATTCATACCAAAACAAGACAGTACCATATACTTTTAGATATATGGTCATATATACATACACATAAGGAATAATTTCAGAAGTATCCATACCTAAAAATCATGGTTGCCTATAGGGAGAGGGTTGAGTGCTGTTGGGAGAAGTTATAGGTATGATTTTGTATAACTAAAACAAACCAAAAAGAAGGGAGGGAGGGAGGAAGGGAAAAAGGGAGGATGGGAGGAAGGAAGGAAGGAAGGAAGGATGGGAAGGAGGGAAGGATAGAGAGAGGACCAAGCTGAGAATTTTGAGTCAAGCCACTCAAGATCTTGATGGAGATGGTCTAGAACGGCTTCATATGGAATATTTTCTAGACATTTTTTTCCTACTTCCACTGTTCCACTAAGTCTCAAGAATTAGTTCCCTCCTTCCTTTCCCACTAGAAGGAAGTTCCCACTAGAATACAAGCTCCATGAGGAGAGGGGTTTTGTCTAACTTTTTCACTGTCGTATCTCTAGTGTTAACATGACGTCTGGCACATAGTAGGCACCAAGCAAAAACTAGTTCGATGGGCACTGAATAGATGTACTTAATGCTACTCTCTCAATAGCTTATTAAATGTTGCATCCAAAGTGACCAAGATGGTTACCTGTATTTATTATGAATTATATAAATTTATATATCATATTAAATATGATACTAACTCAACAACAAGAATGATGTGTTACTTTTATATGGTATGTTTGCCAAAGGCTGACTATGTACCACACATTGCTGAGCCTGGGTGATAAAAAATATTCTTATCTTAAGGAGCAGGTGTGTGTGTGTGTGTGTGTGTGTGTGTGTGTGTGTGAAAGAGAATACAGGCCAGTAAATTATGTCACCACACTGCATAGTAAATACAATCACAGAGGTAAACACAGGTGCTGGGGCATAGAGGAAGGGCAGGTCAATCCGGAGGAGTTGGGGTGGGGTGTTAGGGAAAGCTTTCGAGGAGCTGAGAGAGCACAAGTGACTTAGGAAGAGCACATTTATCCAAAGAAACGGAGAAGCCTATACAAGTCTGGGAAGCAACTCATCAAAGGCAGGGACGTGCAAGGTCATGGATAGGACTACATGGTAAAAGGCAGGGATGCATTGAGAGATTAAACTGGATATGTATGGAAGAGCCATTCACAGGTGACCTTGAACTTCACTGAATATTATATCGCTGTGTTTGTTCTCTTTCTCAATACATACCTACTGCTGGCACGGTGCCCGTCAGATAGTAGGACCTCAGTAAGTATCTGCCGAATGAGTAAATGAATCAAAGGATCTGGAATGTTACCTTGTAGCATCCCTTGCTCCAGGAGCCATCTAGACTTTGAAATAGAGAAGTGACCTGATTAGATGGACATTTGAGAAGGAGCACTCTGGGAGCCACAGAGGGAAAGAAGGAAGACTTGGGTCAGTGAGGAGTGATCCCAGGAGTCAATTCGAGGACCCCGGAGGGAGGTGGGTCAGAAGGAAGGGCTGGATTTGAAAACTACTTGGCGACTGATTGGATGGGAGGGAAGAAGTAAGGGCACGCCTGGGAGGGTTGCCTTTCTGGCCTAAGACCTGGCCGTTTCGTGGTACCACTCACAGGACGAGGGGCTGGGGCGGGTGCAACCCAAAGGGGGAGATGCCGGGTTCACCCGGACTCCTGCGTCTGAACTGCATTTGGAATTCCAGACTGGAATGTGGGCCTGGAGCCCAGCAGAAAGGTCTGGGCCGGGGGAAGATACAGATGCCAGCGGGGTCTGGGCCGTGGAACCCAACCGCACAAGGAGAGAGCTCAGGGAGGGAGGTGCGGTCGTCCTGATGGCATGGGAAAGGAAGAAATGGAGAGGTGCCCCAAAGCCTGCTAGATGCTAGCAGGTGGTGCTGGAACCAGAATTATGGTTTGAAGGAACCAAATTCAAACATACAAGGACCTTGCCATTGGACATGATTGAAACATGAAAGAATGTCCAGTAAGACTGTACATCGAAAGGATGCAATCCAGGATGGCTGAGGCAGGCAGCCTGGAACCAAGCAGGGAGCAGGTGCTGGAACTCTCTTTTTATATGATGCTCTAAGTGAGGTGGGGGCGAGGTGGCTTCCAGGAGCCATCGGGGTGGGGTGCATTCTGTCCTTCAGTAACTTTCCATGCCACCTGCCAGGTGATTAGAGCTTCTCCTTTAAATGTTACACCCCTAGGATTGTGGCCTTCACCTGTCCTTCTCCTGTAATTCACTGCTATATAGCACTCGAGCAATCAGCTGCTCAGGGCGGTGCAGCTCTGGGGAGGCCTGGGAACACGACATCCGCACACGGGCAATTACACATCGACTTATTACTCACATTCTTTGGCACAGATTTTCACATAAATCAGGCGTTTCCCGTCATCCCCAGGTCCTCTTCCTAGAACCTCTGACCTCTCGCCCGAGCCCTGGGGAAGTCACGTTGCAGTTTCTGGGGTACTGAGAGCAGAGGGTCCTTGCTCTTTGGACCTCAGTTTCCCCTGCTTCCGATTCCAATCTGCTCCACACTGCCGGCACGCCCTTTGGAAAAAACAGTGGCAATAGACCTAAGGAGCCATAAATGATTCAAGGCGTCCTACTTTGGGATGCCAACCAAAGGAAGCATTCCTAACTGCAGAAAAATCCGATGCAGAAGGATGTTCATCTTGGAATTAGCTATAAGAACGAAGAGTGAAAAAGTGTGAACCAGAATGTCCAAAAGGGGATGATTCAGTGGACAACAGCATTTCCTTGGGTAGAATATAGTGTAACAGTGTTTAATACTAGTTACAAAGGTCAGTTAAGAACATGGAAACGAGGGGCGCCTGGGTGGCTCAGTCGGTTAAGCGTCCGACTTCGGCTCAGGTCATGACCTCGCAGTTTGTGGGTTCGAGCCCCACGTTGGGTTCTGTGCTGACGGCTCAGAGTCTGAAACCTGCTTCAGATTCTGTGTCTCCGTCTCTCTGACCCTCCCCCATTTGTGCTCTCTCTACCAAAAATAAATAAAATGTAAAAAAAATAAAAATTAAAAAAAAGAACATGGAAATGCTAATGATTACATACCAAGAAGAAAATAGAACACAGAAATATATATACGGCATGATTAAAACTATGTAAATAAAAACACACACATAGGAAGTTTAGAAACAAACCTCTAAAATGTCAACAGTGGCTGGGTTTGCACTGTGGGATTTGGGGCATTTTTTGTTCCTGTTTCCCAAATTTTCTGTAATGAGATTTTATTGATCTTACAGTGGGAAAATGCATATAATAAAAATAACTTTTGGGGCGCCTGGGTGGCGCAGTCGGTTAGGCGTCCGACTTCAGCCAGGTCACGATCTCGCGGTCCGTGAGTTCGAGCCCCGCGTCAGGCTCTGGGCTGATGGCTCGGAGCCTGGAGCCTGCTTCCGATTCTGTGTCTCCCTCTCTCTCTCTGCCCCTCCCCCGTTCATGCTCTGTCTCTCTCCCAAAAATAAATAAAAAACGTTGAAAAAAAAAATTAAAAAAAAAAAATAACTTTTTAAAACCCTGAAACCTAATTTGACAGCGACCTTGTTTCCTCAGGTTTTCAAGGACAAGACTGCCCTGGTCCTCCCTCTGCCCCTCTCTGTCCTCTGTGGCCTGGGCTCTATCTGCTGAGCTGGGGAAGTTCACGGAAGCAGGCTGGGGCTTTCTGGCAGGCCCTCCACTGGGAACCAGACCCTCTCCCTGCTCATTTCCACAGCCTGCCATTGATACTGGTCATGAAGGCGTTGAGGTGGGCTCACAAGTGTAGGCGCTCAGACTCCTGCGGGCCCCTCTGGCTGAGTGCCCCACCCTGGCATGCCAAGAGTGAACTTGTAGGCCGTGGGGAAATAACACCATCAAAGACAGGGGGAAATTGCCAGACAGCTGGCCCAGGGAGGCATATGAGCCATGACAGGGTGACCATCCTGAAAGAGTTCAGGGGCCAGTCTCTGGCACCTGCGAGGTCTTCCAACAAGAGCAGAGGGAGGAAAGGGAGGGGGTGGGGGGGTGGCATACGGGACTTCGGCTGCAGGAACAGGACAGCCGGCATGGGTTACAGCTGACTCTCCACAGGATAGATTCGTAGGAAGAAAAACTCCAGTGGTGTTGCAATATTATTGTTCTGCCCAGCTGTGGATCCAGGAGTAGAAAATGCCACGTTTTCCCACCCCACACTAGGATGGAAAGGCCAGCATCCTTATCCTAAGGTTCAAGCTGTCTTCAAATAGTCCCTGGAATGTTTATGTTTCGGGATCCCTGGGGAGAATGAGGCTGAAAAGGCAAGGGGTGTGGGGGCAGAAATGGGAGACACCCATGTCCCAAATGGACCCCCTGGCCCCAGGTCTAAGGCTCCTCAAGCCCTCCAGCTCAGACCCTTTTCCCTCTATTCTCCCTCCCTAGGGACTCAACCTAGCCAAAGACTTCAGCTCCTACCCATACAGGGACTCATAGGTTGATATTCGCATTCCACCCTCTAGACAAAATCCTTACCTTGTCCTGCTAACAAATATTTGTTGGGTGCTCTCTATGTGTCAGCCGCTATACCAGGGGCCAGGATCCAAGAGCAATTTGACCACATCCCTGCTCTCGGGAGCTTGCATTCTGCTGATGGTTCAAAGGCACCTCAAACCCATCGTGTGCCAAAGGCTGACACTTAGAGAGCCAGGCACAGTTGCAGACATTTTATGTGTACAGGCACACCTTGTAGATATCGTGGTTTCGGTTCCAGACCATCAAAATAAAGTGAATATTGCAATAAAGCAAGTCAATGGATTTTTTGGTTTTCCAGTGCACACAAAAGTTATGTTTATACTACACTGGGGTCTCTTAAGTAAGCAATAGCATTGTGTCTTAAAAAAAACGATGTATATACCGTCCTTAAAAATACTTTCATTTAGAAAATGTTAACCATCATCTTAGGTTTCAGCAAGATGCAATCAGCGAGCCCGTCACCGTAACAAATACCATGAAAAAGTTGGAAATATGGTGAGATTACCAAAATGTGACACAGAGACAGGAAGTGAGCAATTGCCGTTGGAAAAAATGGTGCCAATAGACTCGCTCGATGCCAGGTTGCCACAAACCTTCAATTTGTAAGAAACGCAATATGTGCAGAGCACAATAAAGGGAAGCACAATAAAATGAGATACGCCTGTATAAATATGTTTTATCTTCACAACAGCCCTGTGACCTAAAGCTATTACTTTCCTCGTTTTCAGACATGAAAACCGACAGAGAGGTTAAGGGACTCGCCTGATGTTGCAATGCTGCTGAGTGTGGGGCTGGGCGGGGGCTTGGCAGCCTGATTCTCGGTGCCCCACTCTCACTCCAAACATCCTGGCTTTTGCCCCAAACAAGAATTATGACTTCCCTCTCACGCTGTCTCCCTAAATGTCATCAGTGTCTATCCAATGACATAAAACAAAAGCCCAGGCATGCTGTTGACCCCCTCCTCACGCTCACCCTCCACATCCATCCGATCACCAAGCCTTGCCGATTACACTTTTGAAGTTGTTCTTCCAGAGGCAGAAAGGTCACCATGGTGCTTTTGGTCACCATTGCATCCCCAGTCCTCAGCACATATAATGACCACTCCACAGTGAGTGAATCAATGAACTCACACTCATGTTGGCCTGGGGGGATGCAATCCTCTACCTCTGGATGCATCTCTTTGGTCTGGATGGAGAATGAGCATTCCAGGAGCAAGTCATGACTGAGATGGAATAGCTTGTTAGGTTTGGTAGATGGGAGCCAAAGCAGTTGATTTAGATAAACAAATAAACAAGCAGAGGCATAAATGCAAAGATTCCAGCACCTGAGGTGGAGAGCACATTCACAC
This sequence comes from Panthera pardus, assembly GCF_024362965.1. Lineage (NCBI taxonomy): Eukaryota > Metazoa > Chordata > Mammalia > Carnivora > Felidae > Panthera > Panthera pardus. The sequence goes on along the minus strand of NW_026526721.1, from coordinate 11,189,241 downwards.
AACCTGCTTCTGTTTCCTGTCTCTGCCATCAGAATACATGGCAAACTAGTTATTGAATACTTCCCACGTGGCAGATTTCCCCATGTTTTCCACATACATCATGAAATCCTTGCCACAACCCTATGCCTCAGGTATGATTATGTTACAGATGGGGAAACTAAGGCTCTGAGCATTCAGTTACTTGGTCAAGGTCACACAGCCATGAAGCAGCAGGACCTGGGTTTGGATCCAGGCAGTCTGGCTTGGGCTCCATATCCTTAGCCACCAAACTCTACTCCCCCCAAGCAGCCATCTTTGGTGAGACCTGCCCTGTCTGCAGCTTCCGAGGACGGCTCTTTCCTGAGGACTAAGTGTTTGCATTTCATGGCTACACTGTTGTGGATTCAAGATGGATTTCATATGAAAGATGAGCGTCAGTGTTGTTGGTCACTTGAACTCAGCATGTTTGTCCTCAGGACATTCCGGCTATGGGCTAGCCATCTTCCAAGTGGGCACGGAGAACCAGACAGCACTTGTGTCCAGAGAGACAAGATGGGGTGGGGAGAAGGGGGAGGCAGGGTCAGATGGTTCATGAGCAGAGCAGAGACAGATACATGTAGTCCCAGAGAAACCAAAAATGTCACATCTAGCTCCTCAGGAGCCCCAGATCCTATCCCAGAATCTAGGAGATAGTCTGGAATCCTGCAATAAATCCCTGTTTTTGCCTGTTCACTGCCATGATTACAAAATGGTGGCCAATGAGATAGGCAAAAATATAAAATATGGAGTATTGCAGAAAGCATTCAAATAACCCTAATCTTACAGCTGCAATCTGCCATATGTATGTATGGGTGTGAGTCTGTATGGGGTATGTCTACTCAAATCAAGTGATAAGAAGTTGAAAGAAGATGCAATTAAAATACGTTGAGGGAGAAACTTGAGAGCCACCCAGAAAACACAGAAGACCGTGTTACGAAATTAGATTCTGGGTTAAAGGTGTGGGCACAGAGCTTCCTTTGGACAGGACAAAGTCAAACTCCAGTATCCCAACTGGTATATCCAGCTTCTCAGGTAGAGTCATTCTGGACGTACCAAGCACCCACATCAAGGTCCTGCCTTCACTTCTCTACCAAGAACTTGAACCTGTAACTACTTCAAAATCCTGAATCTTCCACTGCTAGATTCAGATGGCCTACGGCAGCAAATCTTCTTCTCTTGGTTGGGTAAGTAAGTTTGTAACCTGAAGAAAATGCACAGATCAGTATAGATGGTGAGCTGAGCTAGGACCAGAGTATTGCTACTTTTTCTGTTTTAACATCTGGGAATTTGGAATGCATTCTGCAATCTGTGGCATCAATTTTAAATGGTGATATTATTACAAATCGAAGACATCTTAGATCCCATGAAATATGGCGTCCCTTTCGTGGTAACAGCAGAAACAAGTGTTGAATCATCATTATAATCTATGTGTTACTTAGAGAACTTGAAACATTGAAGAAAATCGAACATATGAGAAAACCGAGCTTTTGGACTTGCAATTTGAATTTGAAACGTTTAAGAAATTACAATTAATTGAGTTTGTAGGAAGTCTTTGAATGTTGTATTATTGGGGAACGATCTAACCCCAAAGTACAATTGCTCAAAGATGACAGAAGTTTGTTCACTCTCATGTAACAGTCAAGTAGTAAGGGGTCCAAAGCTGTAAGGCAAGCAGCTTTGCTGTGTGAGGTCTGGGGAATGGATTCCTTTTCTCCTTTGGCTCTGCCATTGCCTGTGTTCTCTTCGTCAGCATGGTTGATGTTTGCTCACCACCACATCCCGGGGAAGTGGGAAAGAAGTGGGTCCACGGCAAGTGTCTTAAGGGAGATGATCTGGTTGTAGTATATATCATATCTACTTGCATCGCATTGGTCCAGACTTAGTCACATGGCCACGGCTGTCTGCAAAATGTAGTCTATTGTTGGGTGGACATATGTCCAGCTAAAGCTCAGAGGTTTTAACTAAAGGCAAAGAGGGGAGCATTAATACTAGAAAACATTTGATAGTCATCCACCATGAATCTTAAGAAACTCCATTCCCTGGGTTTATGAAATTTTAATAATTACTTAAAGGCCTAGAAAAATTTTGCTTGTTAGTTTTATAAGTTTGCCACATCAGATGTTTGAAGTGTTTTAGAAAGCCTTATATTTTAATTTTAAATGCACTTAAAATGTTTCAGAGACTTAAATCATGAGCTTATAAATAGGGTTAATTACTTAGGACAACTTACTACTTAAATTTAGTTAATTCAACATTAATCAGAGAAAAAATGAAAGTGATTAATATTATTTCTATATAAAAATTACTAGACATAAATAAGGGTAGGAGTTGTGAATTAAACATAAAGCCTTTGGAAGAAAGAACCTAGGTTTTAAAATGTTACAACTTTTCAGAATGGCCTCTTTTACTTAGCAATATGCATTCAAATTTCTTTCATGTCTTTTCATGCCTTGATAGCTCATTTCTTTTCATTGCTGAATAATATTCCAGTCTTTGGATATACTATACTTTCTTTATCCACTTACCTGCTGAAGAACATCTTATGAGTAAAACTGCTACGAACATCCACATGCAGATATATGTGTGTAAACATAAGTCTTTAACTCCTTTGGGTAAATACCAAAGAGCATGATTGCTGGATCATACAGTAAGAGTATGTTGAGTTGTGTAAGAAATTGCCAAACTGGGGGTGCCTGGGTGGCTCAGTCGGTTGAGCGTCTGACTTCAGCTCAGGTCATGATCTCGCAGTCCGTGAGTTCGAGCCCCACGACGGGCTCTGTGCTGACAGCTCAGAGCCTGGAGCCCGTTTCAGATTCTGTGTCTCCCTCTCTCTCTGCCCCTCCCCCACTCATGCTCTGTCTCTCTCTGTCTCAAAAATAAATAAACACATTAAAAAAAAGAAATTGCCAAACTGTCCTTCAAAACGACTGTACCATTTTGCATTCCTATAGCATTAAATGAGAGTTCCGGTGGTTCTAAATCCTCACCAGCATTGTGTGTTGTCAGTGTTCTGGATTTCGACCATTCTAATAAATGTGTAGCATTACCTCATTGTTGTTTCAATTTGCATTTCCCTGATGATGTATGATGTGGAAAATCTTTTCATATGCTTATTTGCCATGTGTGTATCTTCTTTGGTGAGGTATCTGTTAAAATCTTAACCCTGACCCCCCCCCCCTTTTTTTTTGGTATCACCGAGTTTACCCAATATTGATAGAATACAAATTATATGCGACACACTGATTTTAGTATTACAGAATTTAACTTTTTATTTTATTTATTTATTTATTTATTTATACTGTTACTCTTTGCTTATCTGTTCTAAGCTATGATATGTTGCACCAACAGATCCCCTTTCCCCATAGCTTGTTACTATGTTCTTAAATAGATGACGTCTCTCCCTCAGACAAGGTGAAAAGAATTCCCATCCAGAAAAAAAATGTTCACCCAAATTCTGAGTTTTGACATAAGGTAACACCAGAAATAGGTTATGGGCAACTCTTAATCTTTTACCTGAAGAGTACTGCATGAAGTTACAGTGTTGACCAAAAGAAGACACAGTTTTCTCATTAAACCTTTGTTTTAATGGGTCTTGAAGTTCAGGGACAGATTTTTGATCAAGTTGTTTCCATTAAAAAGTACTCATTAAAAAAAGAACTAATAACTGAAAACTGCCACATTTACACACAAAACAAATGGTCCGCAGAACATTTTCCTTTCCTTCTGAAGGTTTTACGATGCATTGTTATCATTCACCAGTCTTTTACTATTAAAATTAAATGGATAATGGACATAAAGGGTTCTGAGACCATTCTTTCACCACTGATTAAGACTGGGGTGGCAGGTATTGAGAATAATATTCATTCAGGCCTCTGAGCTTTCTGGGCAGACGTGGTGACCTTGCCAGTTCCAGCTGCCTTCTTGTCCACTGCTTTGATGACACCCACAGCAACCGTCTGTCTCCTGTCAGGAACAGCAAAATGGCCCCAAAGAGGCTAACCAGAGAAGCTCCCAACACACTAGGCTTGCCAGCAACCATATCAACGATGCCAGCATCACCAGATTTCAAGGACATGGAGCCACCTTCCAGCCTTTTTCCAGAACAACGATCAATCTTCTCCTTCAGCACAGCAAACTTGTAGGCAACGTGAGCCGTGTGACCATCCAGCACAGGTGTGTATCCAGAAATGATTTGGCCTGGATGGTTCAGGATAATCACCTGAGCTGTGAAGACAGCTGCTTCCATTGGTGGGTCATTTTTACTGACTCCAGCCACACTGCCATGACAAACATCTCTGGCAGATACGTTCTGGGCGTTGAAACCCACAATGTTCCCAGGAAGAGCCTCACTCAAAGCTTCGTGGTACATTTCAACAGGCTTTCCTTCAGCTGTAGCATTGATTGGATCCAAGGTGACCACCATGCCGGGTTTGAGAGCACCAGTTTCCACTTGGCCCACACGGACAGTACCAATACCACCAATTTTGTATATATCCTAGAGAGGCAGATGCAAGGGCTTGTCAGTTAGATGAATTGATGGCAGAATGCAATCCAGAACTTCAAGCAGTGTGGTTCCACTGGCAGTGTCATCTTTACAGGTGACTTACCATCCCCTTGAACCAAGGCATGTTAGCACATGACTCCAGCACATTGTCGCCATTCCAACCAGAAGCTGACACAAACGCTACTGTGTTGGGTTTGTAGCCAATTAAAAAAAAATTTTTTTTTAACATCTATTTATTTTCGAGAGACAGAGCATGGGTGGGGGAAGGACAGAGAGAGAGAGAAGGAGACGCAGAATCTGAAGCAGGCTGCAGGCTCTGAGCAAGCTGTCAGCACAGAGCCCGATGCGGGGCTTGAACCCACAAAGTGTGAGATGGTGACCTGAGCAGAAGTCGGACGCTCAACCGACTGAGCCGCCCGGGCGCCCCTGCCAGTTTTATTAATGTAGGTGCTGACTTCCTTAATGATTTCCTCGTATCTCTTCTGGCTATAGGGTGGCTCAGCGGAATCCACTTTGCTAACATCAACAATTAGTTGTTTCATACCTATGTGTAAGCCAGAAGGGCATACTGAGTACGGGTTTGCCCTTTCTTGGAGACACCTGCTTCAAATTCACCAACACCAGCAGCAACAATCAGGACAGCACAGTCAGCCTGAGATGTGCCTATAATCACATTTTTTATACATGTATTTTATAAAGTCTCTGTGTGCTGAGACATCAGTGATGCCCACATAATACTTGCTGGTCTCGAATTTCCACAGGGAGCTATGAACGGTGATACCCCGTTCATGTTCAGCTTTCAGTTTCTCCAAGACCCAGGCATACATGAAGGGCCCTTTCCCATCTCAGCAGGCTCCATCTCAAATTTTTTGAGAGTTCTTTTGTCAGTCCCACCACATCTGTAGATCAGATGACTGGCAGTGGCAGCCTTAAATCGACGTGTCCAATGACAATGACGTTGATATGAGCCTTTTCCTTTCCCACTTTGGTTCACGTTTAGTGGTGGTTTTCACGACACCTGTGTTCTTGCGAAAAAGATTTTGGCCTATTTTTAAATCAGGTTGTTCTTTCTTTCATGGATTGTGCTTTTCGGGTTGTAACTACAAAGGCTACATCCTGTATCATTCCACTTACGTTACATTCTGGAAAAGGCAAAATCATGAAGGTAGTTAAAAGACCAATGATTGCCAGAAGTTAGCGAGGACAGAAGGATGAATAAGTAGAGAACAAAAGATGTTTAGGGAAGTGAAAATACTCTGTACGATACTGTAACAGGTAATACCTGTCATTATACGTTTGTCCAAACCCACAGAATATACAACCCCAGGAGTGAACTATATCCATGAAAACTACGGACTTGGGGTGATGATGTGTCAATGTGGGTTCATCAACGGTAACAAACGTACTACTCTGGTGTGGGACTTTGATCATGGGGAAGACCATGCAAATGTGGGGGTAGGAGGGTTTATGGGCAACCTCACTACCTTCTGCTTAATTTTGCTGTGAACCTGAAACTACTCTAAAAAATAAAGTATTTTAAAAAATAATACAACTTTGACAACTTGAGTAATAGTTAAAACAAGTAACTAGAGGCGACCCTCCGTACATCAAAGCCTTCTTCAGGTATTAAATATCTCGAGTGATACGCTTAAGAGCTTTTGGATGGGTTTCGGTTACAACCAAAACAGTCTTGAGGCAGACATAGTTTCTTCCCCAGCCGCATTGCATCATGCTGCTAACTTGAGTGTCACCGACCTCATAGCTACATTTTTAAACTTCATTTCGCTCATGACAATCCTCCACGTATGAATGGGTGGAGGATATGCCTGTTGAGATGCCTGTCTAGCCTTCCCTTCGCTGGAAGCTATTTTTCCCTGCCTGTAACCCTCTAAACCTACAGGGCTCAGAGGTAGCTGCTGGCTGTCATAAAGATAAGATTTGACCTATTCTTTTTTAAAAAAATTAAAAAAAATATTTATTTTAGAGAGAGCAGGGGAGAGGGGCAGAGAGAGAGAGAGAGAGAGAGAGAGAGAGAGAGAGAATTACAAGCAGATTCCATTCTCAGTGCAGGGCCCCAGGCAGGGCTTGATCCCACAACCCGGGCATCATGACCTGAGCCTAATTCAAGAGCCGGACGCCTAACTCACTGAGCTACTTAGGAGCCCCTTGGCCTACTCTTTAGACCTGGCCGATTGGCCCAAGGTGGACCACTAACCCAACCAAGGCTAATAAACATGGCAATTGAAGGAGAGCCTCAGATATCTCTGGGTGGGTTGAGGGATTACATGTAGACCAAGAAGCTAGGAATAGCCGTTGTCTACTGTGCAGACTGGAGAGCAGAGAAAAAGGGTCTTTTAAGACAAAGAAGAATAAAGCTTCTGGGCAGAAGGACAGAAATAAGAGATGGAGAGCATTTTAATTATAGTCTGTTCCAGAGGCCCAGTCAGCTGCACATTGCCTTGAGTACTGTGATACATCTGGTGCGCTTATAATAATTCATCCCTCCCTTCTAAACAAACTACAGTCAGTTTGTATTACTTGTAACCAAAAGAATACTATCTAATATGTGTGAACACATATTAAACTCATTGTGTGAAGCAAATTTGTGGGTTTTGTTTTCAAAAGAAATAGCTGTTTGATTGTCTCAGTTGGAGGAACTTTACAGTGTAGACCTGACCTTTGGGTTATAAGTACAGGGACTAGTCCAAGGCATGTGTTGGTAAATCCATGAATCCAATTTACCTAAAGCTCAATTCTTAGCATAACTCTAGCCTGATAACCACTTGCAAAATATCCAACATTGAATATAAGAAAGTTACAGCCAATAAGCTACTTGTGACTTGTGTAGCATCTCCTTATACTTGGGAGTGTTTTATTGGAAGATACCTAAATTGCATTATATGGTCTATGGTAGAAACTGCTGGTTTACCATCCTCTTTCAGCTAAACCTACATTTCCCAGCCCTTCTTAGAAGGCAAGGCAAAGCTCTAGGATTAAGTTCCAACTCATGGAAGATAAGTAGAGGTGATGGGTAAAACTTCTGGAACATTCCTTAAAAGGAATGCCGCAAGACTTTTCTTCTCCCTTTCTTTCCTGCTTCTGGAATGTGAACATGGTGCTAGAAGCAGGAATGGCCATGCTAGACCGCAAGATGAAGCCATGTGTTATAAATGAATATAAATGGGTATAAATGGATAATAACAAGCTGGAAAAAGCCTGGATCCCCAGCCCTACTTAAATTTAGATCTTTCCATGTAATAAACCATCTTATTTAAGTCAATGTTACTTTGATATTTATTTCAGTAGTTGAACCAATACCCCAACTATAACATAGCCTTTGCATGGAAAACCAAAAACGAATGACTGTTCCCTACAAGAGGAATTGTAGCCATCATTCAACAAATGTTTATCAAGTCACCAAGGTCTGAATGTGAACAGCTGAGCAGCCTTGGAAAAACTGTTTAGGCTGGTGAAGCAATCCAGCCCATGTGAGTTGATGCGTGCCCAATGGAACACAGGGCATACAGCCCAGGGAAAGAAAGGTTCAGGATAGGCCAGAGAGCTGTCTTCGGACATAAGAATTCATGTGAAAGAGGGGATAGACTTGTTCTGTATGGACCTAAGGGGCTGAACTAAGGCCAACAGGTTTATGCAGGGCCTGAAGTGCTAAGATGTAAAGAGTTCTACGTTGACCCAGTTGTTGGCTTCAAGTAACATAAACAGACTCTACAGTCTTAGGCAAAAATGAAATTTATAGGAATAATATTTGGGGGAATCTCAGAATTGACCAGAGACTAGAGAACTGGTTAGGAACCAAGAGTACTTTGGAGTGCTGGTTAGCAAGAAGTATAACCACGGCCATTGAGAAGGAAGGGTCTGGTGAGCATGACGAGTGACCTCTAACTGTTCCTCATGTCACTGAGTCATTTACTCAGGACTCAAAATCATGAGAGAGAGTCTGATGGTTGTACATGGATCATTTTCCATTCGCTGGCTGAACTTGGTGGAATAGGGGAAAATCTGTCCCTGTTGACCCTGGCATGGAAGTTAGGCACCACCTCCAAGAGGAACCCAGATATGATCAAACAAATATCCAGTGCTACCTCTTTGACGCTTTCAAAGCCGATGAATCTGTGACCAGTGTCTCAGGATTGGGAGGGACTGGTCCATTCAGACAAGTTATCTCCTTTCCACCTTCCTCATATACGCTCATACGCTCTTTGCTGAATGATTCTGACAACGAAAAGCTCCCTTCCTTCTTGTTGTTAAGATGAAATAAAGGCTGAGAGTTTAGACTCTCTACCTGGTACTCAAGACCCTCCAACTCTGGTCTCACTTTTGTAGAGTTAAGTCCTGTGGGTCTTCTGCAGACACCTTTCCTCCTGTCAGACTTATTCACTCAATGTCACCATTTTCTGACCCCACCAAAACATCTTGTGTTTATTCTCTTTTCTCCTCCCATCTATCTAAATGTTATCCATTCTTCACATTCCAGCTCAAATCCCACATCCTACATGAAACATTCCCAAGCCATCCCAGCCCGAAGTCATGTGTCTTTGGAAATTTTTGCCTCGACTCTTCATTAGGCAGTTAATCACCCCCCTTTTAGATGTTTTCTATTTCTTAGAATTGACACTTAAACCCCGTTAGACAATTTAGTTTTAAACATACTTATAGCTTCTCTCTCTGCGTAGATTACAATTTCTTAGAGACGTGGAGTATTTCTTATCCATCTTTGCATGTCCTGTAAAACTTAAAATTCTTTCCATATGGACCTATTTTTTTTTTTTTTTTCTTAATTGACGGGAATACCAGAGGTGAGTGTGGTCTTCACCTCTTATTCAGGAATTTGGGGAAGGGGAAGCAGGGTAAGAAGAGAGCAGAGATATATCAGAACAATGACCTAGAATGGCTTTCCTGAGTATAATAATGATGTGAATGATTTAGATTTTTGTAGCTTTTTTGAGGTTTAATTGATACATAATAAATCACACATATTTGAAGTACATAATTTGGTAAATTTTGACCTAGGTATACATGCACGATAATATTGCTCTAATCAAGATAATAAAAATATCCATCATCCCTAAACATTTCCTCATTCACCTTTATAATCCCTCTTCTTCACTTCTGCCCTAAGCAGCCACTGATTTGTTTTGTGTCACGGTAGTTTGAATTTTCTAGAATATCATATGAAAGGAATCACTTGGTATGGGTTCTTTTGCGGGGGAGGGGTCTGGCTTCTCTCATTCGGCCTAACTGAGGTTCGTCCATGTTGCTGAACGTGTGATTAGCTCTCTTCTTTTTACTGCTTGAGTTGTATGAAAAGATGGCTGCGTTCAGGCTAGTCGAGCAAAGGTTGGCGTGAACCCCAGCGTGCCAAGGAGGGTTGTGAGCAGAGCATAGGGCTCAAGCTGAAATGTCATGAACCAGATGATACTGTCAAGGAAGACTTAATTTTCGATACCGTAACCAGAAAAATTAACCACCTCCCAGAAGCAGAAAGGAATCTATTTGAACATGGATCAGTATATATTGCACTTAATGCTGCTCTCCGTGGTCTAATAGCAAATAGTCTTTTTTGACGCATCTTAAATGTGATACAGGCTCGTACAGCTGCTGGCTTACCGATGGTCAGTGATCACATTTTTGACTGCGCATGCACCTTACAAAGGTTTTGTAAATCTACCTTTGAATGCAGGTGATTTGAATTGTGAAACCTGTACCATAACACAGTGTGGACTGGTTGGTCTTGTTTTTGGTGGTCTATACCCTGTTTTCTTGGCTATACCTGTGAATGGTGGCCTAGCAGCCAGTTATGAGTCAGCCTTGCTACCAGAAAAAGGAAACATCTTAACTTGCTGGACTAGAATTTCTAAGCCTGCCTTTAGAAAGATGTTATTTCCCAATTTGCTCCAGACCCTGTTTGCAGCATACCTTGGATCTAGACAATATAAATTAGTTATAAAGGCTCTTCAGGTACCTGAACCTGGCCTAGAAATTCAGTGATTGTTAAACAACTTTTTACACAAAAATAAAATTGTAATGTATGGATAAATGTCTAATGTATGAATAGAAAAAAAAAGAAATGAGGATGATAACAGGATGGTAACAGGATAACAGGATGAAACTCACCCATGGAAGTTTATATATATATATATATATATATATATATATATATATATATGCCAACTTATATAAAAGTTGGCTTTTATATAATTTCCCACATAAACTAATCATAGTTAGGTATTACTTAATCCATTTAACGGATAAAGAACCTAAGACATAAAGAGATGAAAATGACTTGGCCAAGGGGTGCCTGGGTAGCTCAGTAGGTTAAGCACCCAACTCTTGATTTCAGCTCAGATCACGCTCCCAGGGTTTGTGGGGTTCGAGCCCTGCCTGCATCAGACTCCGCGTGGACAGTGCTGAGTCTGTTTGGGATTCTCTCTCTGCCCCTCCCCCACTTGTGAGCGTGTGAGCATGCTCTCTTTCTCTCAAAATAAGTAAACTTAAAAAAAGAGTTTAAAAAAGAAAATAACTTGGCCAGTGCCCTGTAAAGATAAAGGTTACACTTAGGTCTTCTGACTCTCAACCCATGGAAGCTCCAGTCTTTTTATAATGTAAACTCAGAAGGCAGATCCTATCACTTCCGCTGTATACAATTCCTTAGGGTTTTTAAATGTGGACCACAGTCAAGGACAGGGAATTATATAAAGTGTAATACCAGTAGACAGAGATCATAGGAGACCATCCTAAAGGCCACTTACCACAGGCCCCTTCTCTTTGCCACGTGGCAGTGACACAAGTCTGGTAGGTTGGGGTTGTGATCAGAAGCTTCTGAAATATGGAATGAGGTGCCAAAGAGAGTGTTCCCAAGCCAATGACCTAATGGGAGACTTTGCCCTTCCCTCATGGAGAGAAAGTGAGATCTTAGTTCCTTTGTCCGTCATTGCACACTGGCAGCACCTTTTAAGTAGGAAGCACAGTCTGTGGGTAGGCCCACAGAAAGAAGGGAGGTGGGGTGCCTGGGTGGCCCTCTTAAGCTTTTGACTCTTGGTTTGTGAGTTCAAGCCCTGCATCATCGGGCTCTGTGCTGACAGTGCGGAGCCTGCTTGGGATTTCTCTCTCCCTCTCTCTCTGCCCTCCCCTGCTCATGCTCTCTCTCTCTGTCTCTCTCAAGGAGGGTAGAAAGAAAGAAAGAAAGAAAGAAAGAAAGAAAGAAAGAAGGCACTAGATAGAGTTGGGCCAAGCAGTTTTCTTCTGCCTTCAAGATGACACCAGAAACATGTTCATATGGGGGCGTCTGAGTGGCTCAGTCGGTTAACTGTCCGACTTCTGCTCAGGTCATGATCTCATGGTCCGTGAGTTCAAGCCCCGCATTGGGCTCTGTGCTGACAGCTCAGAGCCTGGAGCCTGTTTCAGATTCTGTGTCTCCCTCTCTCTGACCCTCCCCCGTTCATGCTCTGTCTCTCTCTGTCTCAAAAATAAATAAAACATTAAAAAAAATTTTTTTAATAAATAAATAAATTAATTAATTAATAAATAAAACATGTTCATATGGAGTAGGCATCTCATTTATTTATTTATATTCACTTATTCTCCAATATTTACTCAGCATCTATCACATATCAGTCCCTCCGGTTGGCACTGCGGGCACAAGAGTCTCTTTTTTGAGAATTTACATATTAATTGTTAAGGCCACAGGGTAATGAAGAGATAGACACGGTGTTAGATCGGGCTCTCTAAGAAGCAGACACCAAGACGGGATTAGACAGGTAAGAGATTTCTTGGAGGAAATGCCTGTGAAGGACAAAGGGAGGGAAGCAGAGAAGGCTGGGGGAAGACATCGCAGGTCTGACATCTGTGCAGGAAAGAGGGAAGGCCAGAGGGGAGAGGACTGTCGTACAATTCCAAGAAGGGTTTGTTCAGGTCACTGCGAAGTCTTTGAGCCCAAGTCACCTATCAGAGGAGTACTGTGTATAATAGAAATGAACCTGGGAGCAGCCGGAGGGACATGTGGCCTCAGAACTAATAGAGCAATGGATCCCGAGGGACAGCAGCTGGGGATCTTAGCAGTATCTTTTCGCTTCTGTCCTGTGCATGCTGTAACGCGGTGTGGTTCATGTGATGATGGAGTAAGCATAGGTGCTAAAAAGAGCACAGATGAGGTGCACCTGATCCAGACTTTCCAGACATGTGCATTCCACTCTGCACATGTACCTATATGCACCCGTCTATGCGTACAAGATGTTCCCAGTGTTATTATTGGTTAAAGCCACCCACGAAGGAAACAACCATGTCTGTCAACCCAACGGATACACAGCGGTTTAGCTGGACAATAGAGTAGTTTCAGCGATGAAAATACATGAGCCACAACTACACTCAGCAACTTGGGGAAGGGCCTGGAGTGTGTTCCAGGCAGAAGACAAAGGACAGAAGGGGAAGTGTGTACAGGGCTCAGGGGTTGCAAACACCATGGAGTGACACTGAGGAGTGGCGAGAGGGATGGAGGTAGGTGTGTGTAGGTCGGGGTGGGGGGGTGGGGGGGGGCTACTGCAGAAGGAAGGGCCTTGTAACCAACTCCCTGTTGAGAGTTTGGACTTTACCTTCAGTGCAAAGGAAAAGCCACTGAAGTATTTAAGCTGCGGAGAAACTGAATCAGATGTACGTTCTCAGAAAGATCCTACGGCCTCAGTGTGGGGATATACCTCACAGTACCCAGATGGGTGGCAGTGAGGTGGGCAAAGAAAGGGTTCCTGGTTCTAGAGTGTTGCCTGTGGCACTTGTCCAGGGCTTGCAGCTGTTGGCTTCCAGCTGGAGTCAAATTTAATAGCACCGATTCCCAGGCTTGAAGGTGATCTTCCTGTCAGACCAAAGGCCCTCCTTTCTGCACGTAGGGCCTTTGCCTTAATCACTGAATCATTAACAATAGGAGGAGATTCTCCTATCTGGCTGCTCTCTAATGTCAACCAGGCATATTATGGATTGAAGATAAAGTGTCATCCTTGGTCCCAAAGGCCCTCTCATTTAGATGCTGAACATTTTGGGGGCAGAGGAAGAAAGAAAAAAAAAAAGAATTTGTAAATAACTGATCACTGCAAAAGCTAACCCCTTAGGAATTCCCTTTCAGGAATCATTTAATGATAGCACTATATGTAATGATTCTTTAATTACTAAAATGACTTGTTCCATTTGCAATATTATAGAGGAGCACTGGGTTAACATGGTTGTTTAATATTTTCTTAGTAATTATGTATTTAGTATTAAGTTGTGGACTTCTTTATTCAAGTTGGGAGCTAAATTCCCAAGATATTTCCTGCGTATTCTCTTCAGGTCTTGGTAACCCTAGGCTGAAAGTTCAAGATGATTTATTGTAGGAGGTATCATCGGATAGCTCCCATTATCTTGTAATTTTAATTGCGCGTAGGATTTTTTTTTTCTTTTGGCAGCATAGATAGCTGCTGTTATTGTTGCCATTAAGTTTGTTTTTTTTTTTTTAATATGGGCAATTTGAAAAAAAAATAGAGATTATCTAATACTAAAATATTACATCCTGACTTGGTACGCTCTAAAGTATAAAATCTTCCTGATAGCTGCTTTTGAGGGGTTTGACTTCCTCCCAGACAATTTCTCCATCGCAAAAGATCATTTCCTTCCCGAATATGTTGTCTTTTGGAATCCCCTCTGCCTCCCACACGCTCGTACCCGCCCATCATCTGCCTTAGTAAAAGGAAAGTCCAAAGAAGTTCGGATCAGATCAAGGACACAATTCTGTTTTGACCCTGAGTCAATGGGAAGGCTGCGTTAATAACTCTTGGATATAATTTAATGCCGATGGGCTTTGCTCCTTTTATCAAATCTGTGCAAGCCTTTCTTCTTATAATTAGGGCATTCTCCTCCACACGAATCAACAGAGCCCTAGCAGCACCGGTGAGATGATCCTCGCAGAGGGCTGGACTTTGAGATGATACTTGTATATTGATCTTCTTACCAGGAAGTGTTGACTAGCGTTGTCATGACACCCAGTTTTCAACATTCTTTGGGCGGCCAGGTCATTCAGGTGGTGGATCCTCACAGGCTTTAGGACTATCACTTTCTTTCTTTGGGTTAAAGCCCTGAGTAGGGAGACTATTTAGAGCAATGAAAGATACCCTGTCAATTTTTCAGAAGATTATAATCTCGCTGTGAAGGTTGATGAAGCTAAGACACCCTGAGACAAAAATACTAATACATTGAATTGTAATAGAAGTTTCATGAATTAGGAGCTGAGGAAATAGCACATGGAGGCGGGACCAGAACCAAGGAAAGTCAGTCCAGAATGTCTATTGAAGAGAAACCTGGGATCCATTGTTGCCTCACCGGCTACCGGGCAAGTATCCAATCAGTCACCAACTCCTACAGATTCTATCCCCTCACACCCCTTCCCTCAACTTCTGCCAGCCCCCATCCCCTCTTCGGCCTGTGCCACGCCCTCTGAGCTTGACACAGCTCCTGCACTTGCCCCCTCTGAATCCGTTAGGGTCTGATTACCTTCTGCCTGTTCATGTCCAGCCTTAAAACTGCTCTTTGCTGAGCAGGCCCGGCTTGCACATGTCTTGGGCCTCACCCTGAGCGACGGCCCCCTAGTTTATTTTGCCGGGTGCTCCCGCTCGCTTTATACAGCACCTCCCCTGGGGAAGCCTCGTCCCCTGAAGACCCCTTCAGATGCTTCCTCGTCCCCCTGCACGTCTTCAGCTCACAGCCTTTGTTCCTTTTACTGAATCTAAACTCCTTCCAGGTGCGTTCCGGATTTGGCACTTGCGGAGCAAGAACATAGAGCTGTTTCACACCTCCGACATTATCGACATTTAACATTAACGTCCCCCAACGTTGGCTGTTGAAGACATTGTAACAACGTCAGAAGAAAAACTAAGCTCTTCCCTAAGTGAAGATGCAGCAAGGATTTTGTTTTTTTAAAGTTCAAAAATATAGTATTTCTTCCTAAAAGAGATCTCACTTTTTTTTTTTTTTTTTTTTTTTTGCAGGGGAGGGGAGGCAGAGGAGAAAGTGAGGAAACATTCCATTGAGGCAACCTTTGCTTCACTTTTTTTTTCTTATAAAGTGGAGCCCAAATCTGAGCCGTCTCCCCCACCTAAAAACTTTCTTGATCAAAATTAGAAGAATGATTAGGAAATTAGTGGATCAAAAGAGCTCCAAAAATGCCTGACCTAATAACATATGTATGTTGCGCAAAGTGTTTCGCGCCGAGGGCACTCTGCCAGTGTCATGTGGGAGATGACCCTATAACGGTCTACAAGGGTGGGTGACGGTGTGTGCAAGGGGGTTTGGAACTACCAGAGTTCAGGAGCGCCTGGGTGGCTCAGTCTGTTGGGCGACCCACTTGGGCTCAGGTCATGATCTTGTGCCTTGTGAGTTCGAGCCCCGCATGGGGCTCTGGGCTGACAGCTCAGAACCTGGAGCCTGCTTTGGATCCTGTGTCTCCCTCTCTCTGCTCCTCCCCCTCCTTGCTTGCTTCCTGTCTCTCAAAAATAAACATTTTTTTCTTTTTAAAGAAACACCAGTGAGTTCACTAGTAAGACATTAAACACAAAATAAGTTTGAAATGTGACTTGGGTCTGGGCCATCCGCTGAGGAACAAATATGGACGCTGAGCCGTCAGGCAGAGAAATGGCGGCGTCCTTTCCTCAGGGAGAAGATGATAGGCTGAGGAGAGTGATGACTGACAGCTTAAAATATGACTTGGCTGGACTGTGGGATTATTTTCTCCATTAATTGAACACATGCACATTTCTTCACTTTTTGAGAGTTGCCTTTAGGTGAAGGAGGCCTGTCTTTGACATATCTTTGAGAATTAACGACCTTGTGTGAGCTCAGGGTAAAGCCTTATTATACAGTAATGTAAAATAAGAAGGTAAAAAAAATGATTAAACTGCCCCAGGGCATATGCTGAAGTTACTTTGTAGAAATAGGGTTGGATTTCAACTTCTGTCCTTATTTCTTCTTTTCTATTGTCTCTCATAAAGCCTTACTTGAAGATGAATCAAGATGTCTGGTTAACCAAATCTTAAATCCATACCATATACAATGTTTGGGAGACGCTATGTGGCGGAATAATTTTTTTCTTGTATAACTGAAGTTTTGGATTCTTTCACTAATATCACTCACCTCATTGCCCCTTTCTCCCAGCTCCTGGCTATTAGAATCTCTGCTTCTAGGAGTTCGACTATTTCAGATGCCTCATGTAAGTGATACGTAGCATTTGCCTTTTTGTGTCCGTATTTGTCCTTCAGTTTCACCCGCGTTATCTCAAATGGCAAGATTTCCTTCTTTTTTAAGTCTGACTACTATTCCATCGTACCCCATTTTCTTTATCTGCCCACAGACATTTAGGTTACTTTGATGGCTCAGTCAATGCGAATAATGCTGCAATGAACATAGGAGTACAGGTATCTCTTCAAGGTCTGATTTCAATTCCTTTATTTATTAAAAAAAATTTTTTAATGTTTATTTATTTTGGAGAGAGAGAGAGAGAGAGAGAGAGTGCAAATGGGGGGAGGGACAGAGAGAGAGGGAGACAGAATTTGAAGCAGGTTCCAGGCTCTGAGCTGTCAGCACAGAGCCCAACGCAGGGCTCGAATCCACGGACTGGACCGTGAGATCATGACCTGAGCCGAAGTTGGACATTCACCCGACTGAGCCACCCAGGCGGCTCTCAATTCCTTTATATATGAAACCAGAAGAGGGATTGCTGGATCATATAGGAGTTCTGTCTTTGATTTCTTGAGGAGTCTCCATACTGTTTTCCATAGTGGCTGCACCAATTTATATCCCCACCAACAACGTAGAAGGGTTTCCTTTTTTCCACATCCTCGCCAACACCTGATAACTCCTGACACCATTCTAACAGGTGTGAGGTGATAGGTCATTGTAGTTTTGATCTGCACTTCCCAGATGATTAGTGATATTAAGTACATTTTCACATACCTGGTGGTCCTCCTTTCTTTGCCCATTTTTAAACCAGGTAATCATTTTTGTTTGTTGCTGTTTTTGTTATTGACTTGTATGAGCTCCTTATATGTTTTGGATATTAACCCCTTATCAGACATATAGTTTGCAAATATTTTCTCCCAATCTGTAGGTTGCCTTATCATTCTGTTGATTATTTCCTTCGCTGTGCAGAAGCTTTACAATATCATGTAGTCCCATTTGTCTATTTTGCATTTGTTGCCTGTGCTCTTGGTGTCATGCAAAATATCATTACCAGGGCCAACATCAAGAAGTTTTTTTCAAGGAGTTTTATGGTTGCAGGTCTCATATTTAAGACTTTATCTTGAGTTGATTTTTGAGTGTGGTGTAAGATAAGGGTCTGATTTCATTCTTTTGCATGTAGATATCCAATTTTCCCAAAGCCATATATTAAAAAGACTGTCTTGGGGCGCCTGGATGGCTCAGTCAGTTAAGTGTCCGACTTTGGATTACAGCTCAGGTCATGATCTCACGGGTTCATGGGCTCGAGCCTCGTGTTGGGCTCTGTGCTGACAGTGTGGAGCCTGCTTGGGATTCTCTCATTCTCTCTCTCTCTGCCTGTCCCCCTCTCATGCTCTCTGTCTCAAGATAAATAAACTTAAAAATAAAATAAAATAAAATAAAATAAAATAAAATAAAATAAAATGACTGTCTTTTTTCCATTGTGTATTCTTAGGTCCTTGTCAAAATCAGATGACCATTGGTTGACCATATATGTGTGTTTATTTCTGGGTTCTCTATTCTGTTTGGTCTATATGTCTGTTTTTATGCCAGTACCCTACTGTTTTAATTACTATAGCTTTGTAACATAGTTAGAAATTAGGATGTATGATGCCTTCCACCTTTGTTCTTCTTGTTCAGATTTGCTTTCACTATTCTCTTGTGGTTCCATATGAATTTAAAATTTTTTTTCCCATTTCTCTAAAAATTGTCATTGGGCTTTGCTAGGGATTGCACTAAATCTGTAAATCACTTTGGGTAGTCTGGGCTTTTTAACATTACTTCTTCTAATCCATGAACATGGATATCTTTTCATCTGTGACTGCTTCAATTTCTTTCATCAGTGTTTTATAGTTTTAGCGTACAGATTTTTTTATCTTCTTGGTTAAGCTTATTCCTAAGTACCAGAGTAATTTTAATACATTAACTACTACAGTGATATTTTATAACTCTAAATGCTGACTTACATACATACTACAAAACTCAAAGAATCTTTTGGTGAATTTAAATTTGTACTTATAACAGGAAGACACTAAATTTGCATCAGCTTTCCTTGGGATTTTATCATTTTATAATGAACCCATGAGCATTCTGGTGCTGTGCTTTAAAAAAGAAGAAGTTGAAGGGAGCAAATCAGGGCAGCTGCCCTTCCTCTTCTTCTCCGAAGAAATGGAGTGAGCCTGTGGGCAGCCACCAGATCGGGAAGGCTGGGGGCGCTGTGTTGAGGCATTAAGTAATCAGGCTAATTTCCTTATGCCAATTGACCCCCCTCACTCATCCCTGGGTATTAGCTAGGAAAAACTATGGAGCTTCCAAGAGGAAATACTGAAAGTTGAAGTCAACTGGTGGTAGTGCCCTGGCCTTTGGTTTGGCCTATTACTTTGGGGTCTGTGTTTTCTCATTCCCAAAATGGGATATGTGGCTGATAACAGGAGGGACACCTGAAATAGGGACCATCTTGGAACACCTGTATCTCACTTCTAGAGGTTCAAAAATTCTTTGCTTTCTTCTGTAATTTATTTATAATATTCTTTTTTTTTTTTAACCAAAAGTGAAATTAGTCAGCACTAACCAGGTGATTTGTATTAATGCCTGTGTAGTTTTTCTTTGGAAGAATACAGATTGTGGAGAAGCGCAAGAATAGAAAATGTTAAAACCCAAATATCACAGAGTAGGCGTGTTCAAATCATCTTTATCTTTGGTGGGAGCTGGGAGGTAAGCTACGGGAAATACTAAGGAAGGTCTCTGGATAAGGTGACAAAGGGACTCTAAGTTTACATGGGAATACCTGGTAAATAATATTATTATTAGCACCTTAGTCTGTGTGGTAGGAGACAGGCAGAGGCTGGACTAAGTATGGGCTCAGCCTTCCTATGTGGATCCAAATTTTCTCTATTACTGTTTGACCTGGGCCTAGTTACATAACCTTTGCGTGCCTGTATCTTTGAATCCCTAAAGTGGGAGTTAATAATAGTACGTGCCTCATAAAGCAAGAATTTTTGGAGAGGCATGTAAAAACCTTAGCGTGGTGCCTGACACACAGTAAGTGCTCAGTAAGTTTTACCTCGTGTCATTAAAGCACTTTGAAGGCAAACATTTCACCTACAGGCCCTTTTAATGGGACAAGCATGGGCAGGGGCGACAATGGACACATGCTCAGTCTCTAAGGAGTGGCGCTGGAGAAAACGCACTTTATACAATGCCTGCCAGGGAAAGTACAGCCAATGGTTGGAGGGAAAGGTGAGCCCTGCGTGCCTGTTTTGGGGGTAAAGGGAATGCACCACGAGACTCTCCTCCCTCCAGAGCACGCTCAGGCTCCCAGACGGTTACTAAACGGCTTTCCAAGTTCTCAGCTGGTCCTCTAAATGAACACTGAGCAAACATTTAAAGAATATCGGTTTGAGCCAAAGTATTAGTCTGCCCTTGGCAACAACACGTGGGTCAGACCGGGCTCACACAACAACAGATGCCTGTGTCGCGCCTCACTTTGTCTGTGCAGGCATCGTTGTCAGCGGTTTACGTGCATCAGCTCACTCAAAGGCATCGCGGTCCTGGGAAGTAGGTGCCCTTCACATCCCCTTTCCGCAGCAGCCTGCCAAGGTCAGGCTGCCGGCGAGGAAGGGGCCTGACCCGACCCCGCGCGCAGCGGCTCACAGTCTGCGCCTTGCGCCCACCTCGCAGGGGAAGGGACCTGGGAATCCGCGCCTGCAGCCGCGTGAGGTCGGCTGTGGGCAGGGGGCGCGAGGGGCAGGGTGCACCAAGCATTCCCTGCGCGCAGAACCGTAGTCCTTGGCCGGAACGTTCTGGAACTCCCCTGCGCAACCAGAGGCGGGGAGAGCCCAGGTCCAGCCGCGACCCCGCCCGGAGCAGCGTGGACGCCTAAAAGGTCCCCCGCGCCGAGAAGTCGCGGGAGAGGGGCGCGCGCACGGACGAGACCGCACTGTTTAGCGCACGCGCACACGAGGGCGCACGCTCGCCCGCCGCCCAGGATGAGACGGAAGGCATGGAAAGTTCCAGCTGGTTCGAGAACCGTAGGTAGCTGGAACGGCGGCGGCAGGGTCGGAGGCGGAGTGCGGCCCGTACTGGCCCCTCCTGGCTGGGCTCGCGGAGCCGCCCCCACGCGGGGGCTACGGGGTCGGGGGGTCCCGGCGGGGATGGCGAGCCTGGGGGGAAAGAGACTGTCGAGGGGGCGCGGCGAGGCCGCCTTAAGGAGGGGGCGGGGCGGGCGTGCGAGGGGGGGCGGGGCGCGCCGAGGGGGCGTGGCGGGCCGTCTGCGCAGCTGCCAGAGCCTTAAAGCCCGGGCTCGCGCGGCCGGAGCGTGCTTTCGCCGCCCGGGAGCCTTCCGGCCCAGCAGTCCGTCAGGCCCCCGCGGTTCCCTCCCCTCCTGCGTCCCGTGAACCGGCTCGGTCCGGAGCCGCGCGCGGAGCGTTCGGGCATGCCCCGCTACGAGCTGGCTTTGATCCTGAAAGCCATGCAGCGGGTAAGTGACCTTCCCCCCCCCACCCAGAGCCCGCCTTCCCGCGCGGGCGCCCCCCCCCCACCCCCAGCCGCTAGGCCGTCGCCCCCCGCCCTTCCCGCGCGGCCGGGGGGAGGCCGGGGCCGCGGGCGGGCTGCGGGCGGCGGGCGTCCGCGCTGAGGGGGCGCGCGTGGGCCGGCCGGCGCGGCGAGGCCCCGTGCGCGCGGGAGGCGGGGGTGTGCCCGCGCGGGAGCGCGGCCGCGGGAGGGTGTGCCTCGCACGCGGCCGGCCGGCGGGGCGGGCGGGGGGCGGGGCGGCCGCGGGAGTCCCTGGAAGGTCCGCGGGAGGACACGCGCGAGCGTCCGGCCCCGCTCCCATCGTCGCCAAGCTGCCTCGTCGCCGGTCCCGCCGCCGCCGCCGCCCGCTCCGCCGCCCGCCTCCACACTAGCGCCCGCCGGCCGCCCCGGAGCCGTCCGCGCTCAATAAAACGTCCTCCACAGCGTGTTTGTGTAGTTATCTGGACCACGGGCGTTTGTAACCGGTCTCACGTTAAAAAAAAAAAATCTTTGACTTTTCTTTTTCTGACTTCAGCGAAAATCCTGCTCCGGGTGCCCTTAGCCCGGTTTCATTCATCCAAGTTGTGGCCTTTTTTGCGCCTTCCGGAAGAAATTTTTTCTCCCCCTGCTTTTGATTGCTCTGGAGGTAGGGAATTTCAGGTCTGGAGGGATGCTAAGCGAACCTGCAGCCCGTTCATTGCAAGTGATGGTGTGGCCGAGGACAGGGCCCCGCGGCCGGAAGGCAGCTCTTCGTCCTCTGTTCTGGGTCAGGTACTCCACCAGCCTTCGCCGAAATCCCCATTCTTCCCGTGAATTCGGTAACGTAGAGTGTGGTGTGTGCCCCCCCACCCCCACCCCCAAGCCCAGGTATAATAAAAAAAATAATGATAATAAAACCTGTACCACGTCTGAACTTGGGAAGCAGAGCTGTCTGCAGCTAGATAATCACGCTCTGGGTCAATTTTGAGGAGTAGCTATTCAATGAAGTTTGGTTCAGCTTATTTCAGGCTGGGATCATGGTCCAACCTCTGTAGAAAAACTGGCAGTCAGGGAGCGGTAGGAAGTTGTTACAGTCTTGGCACACTATAAGGTGGGAAAGGACACCAGTGCCTCTTGATCAGGTCCGGAGAGTCTGGTGAGGCATGCCATTGTGTCCCCAGCTTCGTTCTTCCAGAATTTGGAAGAAGATAGGATTGTGTTGTTTAACCTCTGGAGTATCTCCGACCCCCAACCCCGGGTCTTCTGTCTCCATGCTAAGACATTATGCCTAAAGAGAAGAGGAACGAGGGATGACAAAAAGCACATTTTTTAAAAGGATACGTTTTTAACTATGTAGAAATTGGTTAGGCCCTGCCCTTTAATCTGTGCTTCTGAGGCGATACCATAGAGCTTGGGAAACGTGTTTTATTGACATTTATTTTACCTCGTTTTGGGACCAAACAGGTGATCGCTGAAGAGTCCGAGTATAGACCTAATGTTTGTTCATTCCATAAACCTTTGAAATGAAAACGCTGCACTTTGTCTTCAGCATAGCTGCCAAGTACATTGGGTAGTTCACATGGCTCCAAGTAGATTAGTTAAATGTTTTGCCTTTGCCATGTTCTATGTATTTTTTTGTGTTCTGTTTTTTGTATGCTCCTCTATGTGGCGCAGACATTTTTTACTTTAGTGCTAGTTTGGGGAAAATAATTCAATAGTTTCTTTGAAATTCAAGGGGGTGGGGCGACCCACTAGCAGATAATCAAGGTGAACTCCTCCCTGGAGGAGGAGGCCTCCGTGGCCTCTGATAGGACATTGTAACAGTGGTGAAGTTGTGTTGAATTCCTTGACCTGAATAAAAGTAAGATTAAACAACAGCAAAAACACCTTCCCCCCCCCCCCCCCCCCCCCCATAAAACTAGTTTTGGAGGAGGTTGTGAATGTGTAACAAACAGACTTCCTGGTTTTGAACAGTTTTGTTTTCAGTTTAGGAATTGGATTCTAAAATAGCATCAGTGCTTGGGAAAATGAATGAAAAAGTGAACGTTAGGTATGTCATGCAAAATGCCACTTGTGAGCTTGAACACCTTTGGCAGGCCTGGGAAACCTCCGTTCCAGTCTGTGGCAGTTTGTTTCTGCTGCAGGAAGCCTCTTGTAACTTCTCAATTCCAAGTTGCATGTTTTTCATATTTTTAGATTCTGAAACCCCCTCTAATGGTGATGGTTTATCCCCCCCCCCCCCCCCCCCCCCCCGTCTCCCACAACCAACCATTTATGTGTCTTGGAATTGAGGAAATGGGTTTATGTTGACCGTTCTTAACAGGAGACATGGAAGTTGAGACTGTGTTTTTTCCAGCTTTTTGTTTTTTGGATTCCCAGAGAGGTCTTCCTCTTTGTTTCTTTTTTGTGGTACTCTGGAAGCCTGAAGAGCATTCCTAGTCTCTTTGGAGTATGTTACTCTCCCCTCCCCTATTTTATTTCCTTTGACTCCTAGCTGGGCTCCTTAAAAATGAGCAAACAAGAACTTTTAAAATTAAAACACACAATACCGTGTTGAGGCTCAGCATCTCGTGTAGCGGAGACCCAGTGCACTGTAGTACAGTCACTTGTGGGAGTTTCCGTTGACAGATTTCAGGGTGTAGCGTACAGCACGAGTCCTTATTCAGCTATACAATTTTGTGTTGATCAGTCCCTTAGAATTTCCAGTGCTGTGTTCTTTCTCAGTTTGCAACTGGAAGTTAAAGGAGTCTCTGTTTTTGTTGCATTTCCCAGTTTATACATTCATGAATGTAGTTAGTTACCAGTCCTTCCAAGACCAAATTTATTTGGCAGGTGCCATTTAGCTTGAAGTTTGTTTTAATGTGTGTATATAAAAAAAAGTGGTCATATTTTTGTTTCTCCCCGACTTTTAATTTAGCATGAAAAGTAGGTAGGTGAAAGTGTGGCTAAATTCTGAAATTAGAAATGGTAAAGTAATGGATGTTGTGAAACCAGGCCTTTAAAGGTGATGACTAAAGCCATTTGAAAAGATGGTTGGTTGCTTAGATCATTCTTAGATTATATTTATAGAAGAAGGGTTTCCAGAATAAAAAGATTGGAATCTTGATATACCTATATCAGGTAGCATCGGAGTTTTCTGACGACTGAGAAACTAACTGAGATGGAGAGTTCCTTCTTCACCTCCACCTTGTCCTCTTGCAGTGGGAACACTCAAGTAGAGAGAGGAGGGGTGATGCATTTCGGGTGAGGTCTGACACTGACTCCTGAGGACCTTTCTCTGGCGAGTTTGAGAAAATGGCTGATGTCCTTTCATTTCACCTTGAAATTAGATTTTAAAGATTGGTATTTAATTTCAGTTAGGCGGAAGACAGCTGCCAATATGTGAATGATAAAGCCACGTGCTGTGTAAGAAAAGCCTAGGAAAAGCTGTGTAAATTGTGTAAAATTTTTACTTTTAGGATGGGTTCAGGAAGAAGAATTTTGAGATGAAAAAATCTATGCAGAACATTTATATTCTGTGGTTGCTTTGCTTAGGAAGTTTTTTTTTTAAGTTTAGGAACATTTTAATTGTCATGTGTTAGTATGTTTCCCAGAGTTGGCATGTTTAAAGTTGTGAAAACCCTGAGCAAATATCTTTTCCTGAAGTTTTCCCATGGCTACTCAGGAATTTTTACATGAAGAATTAAAGATTAGTGGTTTAAATAACTAGTTTAATTGCTAAATGAATGCCCATGTGTACAACAGAATAGTGTTTATTTATCTTGTATATACTTTTCTAATAGGAATAAAATAGCAGATAGCTACTTTGGAAATCTTGAGTTCTTTTCCATTAAAAAAAATTTCACTGGTCATTTTATGTTTAATACTCTCATTTTAAATTTCATTGGAAAGCAGATTATACTTTAAATTTTAAAATCAGTCATTGAAATAGTTCTTTGCGAAGAGTTTTATGTTGTAATCTGAGTTTAACTTACAGCCTGGGTTTTACAAGTTTAGAAATAGAAGTGTAGTGATATTCCAATCCTTGAATATTTCTACAATTTCTGTAATTCCTATAGAAAGCAGTAGGCTTTCTGATTGTGCGGTGAAGAGTCTTCTATTTTTCTTTACTACAGTCTTTTTGATGAGAAAAACTGGCAACAGTTTTGTGTTTGTTCTAGAGTTGTTTCCACCATAGAATCCTCTGAAAGTAATATCTACAGAATGTTTGCATTTGAGATCCCTTTTGGAGACATAAAGTGCTAATGATAATGAACTCAAGTATGGGACTGGCCAAACCTAGGTCATTGCAGCTTGGCTTGTTGGCAACATTTGATCATGAGGAAATAGTGACATTTCTGCTCTCAGGTGGTGGCAGACAAAAGTTCAAAAGGAAACCTCTTTGTTCTAGCTGTCAGATGGAGAAGTTAGTCTTTTTCTTCTCTTGGGCCCTCCTTGAACAGCTTAGCTTGTATCTTTAATAATCACCCTTTGTGTTTTGTCTGCTTGAAACCAGACAACTGAAAATAGTTCTCCAGTAATGAAAGACTTGAGCCTTGTGGGCAATGTTATACTCTCATTTGGTATTAAAGTTTTCTTGGGTTACAGCTCATTCCCGCAGCAAGTGATTGAAGAAGGAGTCCTGTTCCTGCCCCTGAGCTACAGCTAAGGTACAAGGAGTGGCTTGGGGGTAAGGAATCCTTCCTCACCAGATGTGGTTTGTATTTGTTAAGACTGCTTGTCGGAAGTTGACATTTCTGCACTAATTTTTATTTTCTTAATTGTTACTCATGACCCGCACATTCGTTACTCATGTTTATAGGTTTTTAAAATCTGGGAATTTATGTGCAGACTGCTATTGAATCTTCTCACCTTTAGATCACAAAATCACTTTAAAGGAAACAAAGAGTTTGAGAGCAATGAGGGACAAATTCTAAGGTAATAATTTTCATTCAGTTGCCTTTGCTGTATTTGTAGTACAAGCATAATTTTTCTGTTCCTTATAAAGAATACCTCTTCTTAGTGCAAGGCAATGTTCTTACCCAACAGGGATGTCAACACATGTTCTCTCTTAGTGGAGCCAAATTTAAGGAAATCAACCAAATTTAAGGAATGTCTGGTAAGGTATTAATATATTTAAAGGAAAAACTGCCCTTAGGAGTTTGGAAAAGGACAGTTAATCCAATTCTCTTATCTTTGTTCTATGCTACAGCAGGGAGTCGGCAGACTGTGGCTCACAGGCCAGTTTAGCTGCCGCCTGTATTGTATGGTTTGTGAGCTTGGAAAGAATTTTACATTTTTAAGTAGTTGGGGAAAAAAATCAAAAGAAGGATAACTTATGATGTGAAAATTTTATGAAATTCAAATTTCAGTGTCCATAAATGTAGGTGTATTGGGACATAACCCTGTTTATTTTTTTATATTTGTTCTCACCCTTTACAGAAGAAGTTTGCTGACCCTTGATTTAGAGTATACAAACAAAATTTCCTAGGTTCAGTATTAGCTTTACGGTGCTGTTTTCTGACATTTCTGCATCAGTGCCTTCCATTTTCCTCCTCCTATTACTATACCTTTTACTTTCATATGGATGATTTGCCTTTTTTTGGTAACAAGCCAAGAACCCTGGCGTTTTGTGCTCTTCTGTGTGCTGGTTATATAGCCTCCTGGATGTCCCCTTGGCACTGCAAACTCAATATGGTTCAGACTTGAGTCGCCTACCCTAAAACTGGTCTAACTTACTCTGTGGCTTCTCTGTCTTCTGTCACCTGTGGCTGAGCAAATGCAACTCCTTATATTCCTGCAGTCCCAATCCCATGTGGTGTCTTCTCTGCTCAGGTTGAACCACTAATATTTCTATCTTGATTCTTGCAGTTTCTTAGCTGGTCTCTAACACACTGCTGAGGGGAGGATAATTAATGCCTGTAGTAAATATGTTTCTTGGAGTACAAAAATAGTTCTTGAGATGCTGTAAGACCATCAAATTCAGATTCAGTTGAGATTCATTTTTAAGTAGGAGATAATACAAAGCATTGTATAGTGGTGGCTTTCTGAGTACTTCATTGTCTTTCTGTAATAGTTGATTGTGTCAACACTTGCCAAATTCCAGCACACCTCTCTTTTTCAAGAGACATTCAGAATGAAGTCTGGCATCTAAGGCCACCTGTGATAGAATGCCCGACTTTTTTGTTTTTAGACTTCATATCAATTTCTTTCATTCCCCTTTCCATATATCAAGTAAACAGACCTGTTGTAGATCTCCATAAATACCATTACGTTTCATTTTCTTTGGTGCCTGTGTCATCCTGCTTTTCTTGGAATGCCCTCCCTTTCCATATTACCCATGATATACATGAAAACTTGCCTCAAATTCATTTTCACTTCGTTAGTACATTAAAAAAATATTGAGGGAGGGCCTGCACTGTTGGGGGAGTATAGACTGTAATTTTTCCTTTGGATTTGCATGGTGTTTTCCTGTGTCTTATCACACGGATCACTTTCTACTGCATATTGTAGTTACTTGGTGAATGTTTACCTTCTTTGCTAGATTACAAATTCTTGAGAGTCCAGCCTGTTTCATTTCTGTCCTCTCCGCTGCTCTGCACTGCACATGTCTGTGTTCACTTAGCTACCTTATGGGATTCCTACTCTCATCTCTGAAACAGTTTTGGGTGATAGCATGCTGACCTCTTGTGTTAGTGAATTGCTTTCAAGTCAGTGCACTTGGCTTGCACTGGGCAAGATATATGCCTACCAGAAGTGGTGTTCGTTTTCAAGACTATTTGATGGCAGGTAATCTTGTTGTTATAATAATTAAATATCATGTAAACTGATAAAATGAGTGCAAAACTTTTTTTTCCCCTGAAAACCAAGTTGGATTCTTTGGAAAGACTTGATAAAGGTGAGTTCCTAAAATAATGGCTGTAGAATTAGATATGGCCGTAGTAACTAAAAGTTTGGGAGGAAGAACATTAGTCCCAAAGGATTCTGTGTGCTTTCCACTTTAATGAAACTGAAAATGGAAATTGTAGATGATGCATTAATAGGTGTGGTTTAGATCAAGCAGAAGGAACTTCAATCAGCAAGGCGCTCCTCCTCATCGATCCCATTCTCCAAGTGCTTTGACCCCATATTAAGATTGGCAAATGAATGTACATTTATGTGTTAAACTTAAATAAAATGTTTAAGGTACGTATGTATGATATTTTGACTTCCTGCTTTAGCGTTAATCCCTTTTTTTTTTTTTTTACCTGTTACGTTTGGATATGATTGGGGTATGAAAGCTTCTGCTTCAGTAAGTGTTCTGATTTTTGTTTTCTAAATGATTAGAAGAACATAAGACCCTCAATGAAGATACTGGTTGTATTATGTCGAAATAAAGAACTGGCACGGGGATACTAGAAAGAGCTAGAGACAGATCGACCTGGTTTTGGTTCCTGGCACCTATCTCCTAGGGATCTTAACCTTTTTGGATCTTCATTTCCTCGCTGTAAAATGGGAGTAATCTCTAAGTTGGAGAGTCTGAAGATAAAGTGGTAACATGACCTTGGAGGTAATAGGTGTTCAGTATGTCACCGAAGTAGCTTTGTGATATCAGGCAAGTTATTGAACTTTTATTACGTAGTTTTTCATTATGGCCGCTTTATTGATGAGAAGACTCCAAAAGGTAAATTTTTTTTATATGTAAGTTGTTTTATCAGAATCTGACAGTTAGTCAGACCTGGAATATGGTAGTTGCTCAGTAAGTATTTGAATTTATAACATGAGTCATACTGCATAATAGCTTGCATACAAATTAAGCAAGGGCAAGCTTTTGATTATAGGAGATGTAGCGTGTGAGTATGAGGGTTCCCACGAACCCCACCAGCTTAGAACAATCTGTCAGACCGATGTCCATCATTTATATTAACAACTGCTGGCTTTTGCCAGGCACTGTGCACTGGGACTCCTCATAAAGAACTACACTATTTGCATCTGGTCTTTGTGTTATCATTCCCATCCAA
Organism: Panthera pardus; assembly: GCF_024362965.1. Classification (NCBI taxonomy): domain Eukaryota; kingdom Metazoa; phylum Chordata; class Mammalia; order Carnivora; family Felidae; genus Panthera; species Panthera pardus. Next base: position 11,160,000 of record NW_026526721.1, on the reverse strand, counting down.
CTTTATTATAACTAGTGCTTAGTAAGACAGTATTTTAGGTGAGAAGTTGGGAAAAGTGACAAATAGGGAAAATCTAAACAGAAGAATTACTTTGGATAGGCTCTTAATTATTAAGGTGACTTGAGGCAAGTGTAGGGGGAAACAGTATTTTGATTTATTCAGTGAGTATTCGATTGCTAATGTGACCAAATTGCTAAAGCTGTAAGGGTGAACTCTTGGGTACGAAAAACAGATGGAGCAGATAGATGATAGCCCAGTTGATTTCTCACACTCCATGGTATTTTCAGTTAGTATTCTATTTTTCATTTCTGATGCAGCATTGTATTATAAAACTAAATATTTCATTTTAATTGGTGATTTTAAGAGATTTGTTCCATTCCTGTTGGTACAGATTTTACTTTTATGAAAGAATTAAAACTATTTTACAGCCCCTGTTGCTGGAATGTACATATTTATTTTATTAATATGCTTTTATTTATTTTTTGTAGTAATTGTTTTGTGAGCCAGGAATACTCGTGATCTAACGAGTCCAAGATAAGATCTTCTACAAGAGAATGTGCATTTTTTTTGATGTTTACTTAACTGTCAATCTTTTAAATCCAACTTTATTTCAGACTTAATTTGTGACTTTGTACCTGATTATTTTATTTTGCTGAAGTTGCATAATGGGATTGGGGATGGTATGAGGTATTGGGCACCATTTGAAGCACACTTGAGAAATGTGTATATGTGAGTCTATAACGGAAGAAACCAGACTGTGACCAAGAGGAATAGCAATGCTGGTAACTTAAGTCCTTTTCATTCTGTTTGGGAGCCGGCAATGTGAATGTAAATGTATTCGTGAGTTAATAAAAGCTACTTAACAAAGTTGCCTGAGGAATAGCCAGGATGTGTGTTGGATTCTTTTAACTATTGTGTTTTAAAACCGGGTAAGTATGAACTGTCGTCCTCGGTTTAGATTAAATTTTGTCCTAGTTCGGAGTGTCTCAACTCAAGACTGCAAAGGGTTGGGAGGGCCTGTGGCAAAATGGAAGGGCTGCTGGGTGGAGGAGATTGTGTGTCCTGGTAGGGACGGTGCTTGTTAACCAAGTCTGTTGCCTGGGAACGTGGGTCTGGTTTTGCCAGCTTGTCCTTTTCTGCCCTAGTGTTCGCAGCCAGAAATCCAGATTTTATAGAAAATTTGATATTTAAGATGTTGGCAATTAACTCAAAAATATTTAAACACGATGAACCAAATGAAATCTATCTGTTGGTCAGATATGCTACCATCTTAGAATCTATGATTGAGATCATTGGCCTTAGACATTTTTTAAAGGTGTCCCTGATGGTCTTTAGACTTCTTTTAGAATTTAGGTTTCAGAAATTGCTGCTCACATGTTGATAAACTCACTTTTTAACTGGTCATTGGTTTACGATAGGACTAACAGTTAATTACTATAAATGGCAAACATGTTTAATTCTTAAAAGTAGTATTGGTTTCTAGTTGGGGCTACTGTGTTAGGTATGCCCATTTAGGCTAAAGTGTACGTATAGACTTCAGAGACTTGCACAAGAACTGCAGTATGACTTAATGTAAATTGTCAGAAATTAGTATTTTTAGTACTACACTTTTTTTTTTTGTATTTTGTATTTTAAGCATGCATTAGTGCAGTTTGGTTTATACCTATTGTACTAAGCTGTTTGGGGTTTGCAGTACTATTTTGAGCAGACAGCTTGTCGAGAAAATGAAATTTTTTGAAGTTTGCATTAGCTTATATGACCCATGAGCCTTGGAATATAATATTACCCTGAAAAAATGTAGGTGCTCTTCCAGTCACAGTTAGAACAAGGGGATGATATAGTATTTTTTTATTGTATTAACAATTTTTTTTTTTTATTTTTGAGGGAGCAGAGAGCGCGAGTGAGCAAGCATAAGTGGGTGAGGGGCAGAGAGAGAGAGGGAGACACAGAATCCAAAGCAGGGTCCATGCTGTGAGCTGTCAGCACAGAGCCTGACGTGGGGCTGGAACTCAAGAACCGTGAGGTCATGACCTCAGCCGAAGTCGGATGCTGAACTGACTGAGCTACCCAGGCGCCCCTAGTATTTTTATTTTTTTAATGTGTATTTATTCTTGAGACAGAGACAGAGCATGAACAGGGGAGGGGCAGAGAGAGAGAGAGAGAGACATAGAATCCAAAACAGGCTCCAGGCTTTGAGCTGTCCGCACAGAGCCCAATGCGGGGCTTGAACCCATGAACTGTGAGATCATGACCTGAGCCGAAGTCGGACACCCAACCAACTGAGCCACCCAGGAGCCCCAGCTAGTATTTTTATTTTTGACCAGGGCTTCATGTTTCTGTAGATTGGAAGCCAAGTTATTATCTTGACTGACATTTTTTGTCTTTGTTACTTCCCCACTCTCACTTCATATACATAATAGCAAATTAAAAATCTCAGGTCCATCTCAGGTTCTTTCCTGCCTTTCTAGTCCTGCTTCTCCCCGCCCCCCCCCCCCCGCCCCCCCAAATTCATTTTTACCATGATTGCAGCGTCCTGGTTAAGGCAATCCCTACCCACTTTGGGGGACATTTCAGGAGTGGTTGGTGTGGGTGAGAGCTTAAAAACAGAATTGCACGTGAAGAGTGTGGATTTAACAAAACCATAATCTGAACCTCTTCAACTTGGAGCCCTCAGTGCTTGAAAACTGGCTTCGGTTGCTTCTGCCCCAGAATCCAGAAGTGCTGGTGTTGTCTTCATTTGGACTTTAGTTTTTAAATGTTCTTGTTGACACCCACCCTTACTGTTAAGATGCTGGAGTTTTCGTCAAGAGACCCAAGTGCAGCTATCATATAGCCAGACTGCTGTGGAGTAGTCCAGTGTGGGAACATTCTCAGGGTGGTGATCAAGACCTTAGCTGCACTTGGATTTCAGGTGCTGAGAAGGTCCTGGACTTGAAACCCATGTGTAGCCTTTGCTTTAGTTAGATGGGTAGATTATGAATATAAAATACCGTTCAGTTCTGGTTTTGATTCAGTGTTAAGGTGAGTGTTGGTGAATGAAAGGCTAAATTTGAGAGTAGGGTCTGTGCCAGGTGTATGTTACATATAGAAAAGATGTACTTTTAAAAAAATCGGTTGAACCTGTTAAGTAAATGTATGATCCAGTGATCCGTTGTTTTGATTCTCATTCTTTTGCTGGTATGCTATTTGCCTTCTGTTTTGTTAGCATACTTCACACAGTTGCTTTCTCATATACAGTAATTGCGGTTTTGAAAACCTTAGACACCACCTTTCCATTAGGATGAGCTTAAGTCCGTAGTAGCTGTAGTAGCGGTGTCGGTCTCAGGAACCATTCTCGTGTGGGCTAAGGGCCAGGAGTGCTTGCCAGGTCAGTTTAAGAAGACTGAGGTGAAGAAAAAGTCGTCCTGATAAAGTTTTTTAAATTAAATATTTTATCTGATTAGGCTGAAATAATTGGAAGCTGTAACTTAAGCATCTTCGAATTTCTGGCATTCATGGAAAGCAGTTGTGATCCTATTTTTCCGGATTTTTTAGACCAGTCTCCTTTCCTATCTTTGAAATACAAGGGGAAAATCTAGCTGCATTCGTAGTCTGTAACACCATACCCCAGTTGTATGTTCACTTTTTACATTCAATTCAAGCCATGATTTCTACCAATCCTTCCAAATAGAAGTAAAGTTATCCTGTTTTGTGGTCTTACTTTTTACTTCTTGAAAATCTTGTATACCCCAACCTTTGAAGAAAATTAGAAAGTTAAAGAGTTTTCCAACCAAATGTATCTGCTTGAGGAAACATCCCAGTTTCAGGATCTTCTATTTATGCCTTGGCCTCCTGGGAGAATTAGAATCTGGTCTACAAGAAGGCTTGTGTTTATATTTTCTGGCCCTTGTTACATGGAAAAAGAAAATTTTGGCATGTGTTCCTTCTAGGAATCTTTTTTCCAGGAATATAAGACATCAAGTTGGATGAGCACAGAAAACATGAAGGTGAACCACAGAGTTGACATGGTGGATGTTCTCCTTCTTAACCTTCTGTTTGATACTACCTAGTCCTTAGTGGGTAGTTCAAGCAGGGTGTGTGTGTGTGTGTGTGTGTGTGTATTTTCTCCTTCAGTACTCGGCCATCTTAAGGGTGAGGTGGTGTGATCTCCATTTTCCAAGTGAAAAAACCTGAAGCAGAAAGGTGCCGAGGGTCACACAGCTCAGTGGCTGGGCCAGCATCTCACGAGCAGTCTCAACCTAGAAGCAAGCTCTGCTTTTCATCACTGTATCTGTAAAAGGAGTTTACAGCATCATGGTGGTACAGTTAAAGTCCCTTTAGATTGAAAGAAGTAGTTCACATCTATTTTGAGTGCCTGCAGAGAGGACTGGCAGTACCATGTTTTGGGGGAATATAGTGGTAAACTGGAAGACAAAGTTCCAGCTTTCTTGGAGCTTACATTCTAGTAAGGGAGACAAACCAGCAGATGCTAGAGAAAGCGTGATGAGAGACAAATGTGGCAAATTGCATTTTTGTTAGAGTGCTCAGGCAAGGCGGAAACTTCAGTGGAGTCTTAAGTACACTGCTGCCGGTAACTGGGGGCAGAAGAGATGAACAAGTGCAGATATGTCGGAGTTCTGTGTTAGCTTTGCATTCAGTTCAGCAGGCTTTTTGTTTTGTCGGTTGCCTTCAAACCTTTCCGGAAAGAATTGACAGTGCATAACAATTGTTTATTGCTTATTTTTTGTCCACAGGGCCTTTTCATTTAGTAATCTAGACGTTGCCTTAAGGTACATCTTTTTCCCCATTTTGTAGAAGTGAAAATTAAGATCCAGAATTGAGCACACATAAAAGGAAATAGTGCAGTGAATCTCCATACTCTGCCCATCACCCAGCTTCAGCAACCAATCAACGCTTACCAATCTTGCTTCATCTACACTCTGCCCCTTTGGTTTTGTTTTCGGAAGTATTTTATCTTATTTTAACTTTATCTTAAAATTTTAAATCTTCGGAAGAGTTACAAGACCCAGGGGTGCTTGGGTGGCTCAGTCAGTTAAGCGTCTTGACTCGATTTTGGCTCAGGTTGATCTCACGGTTTGTGAGATCGAGCCCTGCTTTGGGCTCTGCACTGACAGGGCGGAACGTGCTTGGGATTCTTTCTCTGCTCCCCACTCCCCCCCACCCCCCCAATGAATAAACATTAAAAAAAAAAAGAAAGACCAGTTCAATTAACACCTGCAGGCTTTTCACCTAGATCACTGGCTTTTAGAGTTTGCCATATTTGCCGTTTTGTTTTGTTTTTGTTTTAATCTGCACTGTTGGAGAGATGCAGACATCTTGACGTGGCCTTTTTTTTTTCTTAAGGAATAAGGGCTTTACTTCCTAACTACAACATAACCATTGCACAATTCTGACATTGCTACTGTATTATAAAATGTTCAGTACACGTTCAAATTTATTCCATTAATATCTTTTAACTTTTTAATCCAGTATTTAAGCGAGAATCAATCAAGGATTTAGTTGTTTAGTCTCCTTGATCTAGAACAATTCTCTGGTCCTTGTCGTTAATGACAGTAGCACTTTGAAGAGTCCAGGCCCACTGGTCTTCAGAATCCCTCGATTTGGATTTGTCTAGTTGGTTTTCTCATGACTAGAGATAGGTTAAACATTGTTGGCATAATTATTAAAGAGGGATGTCAGTGTATTGTATCAAGAGGCATGTCAGTTTGTCTCACTATTGATGTTAAGCATTCAGTTGGTGTAGGTGATAGCCATTAGATTGCCCTAATGTAAATGTATCTTCCTTTTGTAATCCGTGACCTCTAGGGTGACAAACTTGAGACTGAGTATTCTCTTCAGTCTTCCACTGGGGTTAGCATCTGTTGATGATTCTGAATCATTTGTTGCTGGACTACGTTAAAGCAAAGTACAGATATAAGATTTCACCTGTAAGTGTTTCGTATGCATCCAAAAGTTAAGGGCTTTAAAGAAAAACAAAAGCCAACCACAGTGCTTTTATGACATCAAATGAATTCCATAACAGCTCCATGTTCAAATTCTCCAAATTGTCTCAAATGTTTTTCCCCAGTTGGTTTGCTTGAATCTGAGTCCAAACAAGGTCCACAGGCTACATTTACCAGATGGCCTGTTGAGTCTTTTACTCTAACAGATTCCCCACCCTTCTTTTCTGAATTTGATAATTTCCCGGTGTTTTATGTGTTCATCTCTTCCGGGTATTTTCGGTAAACTGGCAGGTAGAAATTTGATTGTTTCGTTTTGCAAGAGGACATAAGTATTCTGGGTGTGGCATTATATGTCTGCCTTTTAGAGAAGATTGATTCTTTTTTTTTTTTTTTTTTTTTTATTTTTGGGACAGAGAGAGACAGAGCATGAACGGGGGAGGGGCAGAGAGAGAGGGAGACACAGAATCGGAAACAGGCTCCAGGCTCCGAGCCATCAGCCCAGAGCCCGACGCGGGGCTCGAACTCACAGACCGCGAGATCGTGACCTGGCTGAAGTCGGACGCTTAACCGACTGCGCCACCCAGGCGCCCCGAGAAGATTGATTCTTGATAGTGTCAGCCTCATCCATCCAGTTTAAATTTCCCCATCAACCTTTCACCTAAGGATTCTAGCATCCATTGTAACCATTGCGTAGGATTTGTATAGTTGCTTTCTCATGATTAGAGATAAGGTTAGACTTTGATTCATCAGGGACTATAAAGGGTGACTTTCTAATTGCATTTTTCCTTTTGTATCAGTGAGGTTTTTTTCTGACTTGTGTTTATTCCTGTTATGTGTATCTTCCTGGGGAACGTTATAAAAGGGTACATTCTTCATCTTCATTTCATCCAAGAGGATGTTCTTGGACTTCCTTAATGATACGTCCTCAATTTTCTCATCTGTAGATTGAGGATAATTATCGTGCCTTCCTCCTGGGGTTTTTGTGAAGATTGGATGAGCTGGTACATGTAGTGTAGAAATGGTGCCTGGCACTAGTGTTTGTAAGTGTAGTTAACAAAGTAACTCTCAGTTCTTTGGAAACATTTCAACCGTCAGGTGTAACGAAGAGGCGGAGAAGGGAGAGAGTCTTCATAAGCTGACGTTAGCGAGAGGCTTGGGCTTGTATTGAGTGGGCTAAAGGAAGGTGCTGCTTGCCCACGCTGACGTGCCTTTTGCATAGAAATGACTGCAGTACAAGAAGCACTTGGATATCACTGCGCGCTACGAGGCGGATGTTGCTAATACCTGGAGCACGTTCTGAAGTGGAGTGAGCACAATGAAGTATGTAGACCACTCTTACGGTGGGCAGGTAGGATGAGATCGTGTCTCCAGACACAGATTTTTATTACCTCATGGCGCATTGAGATTTTCCCCCCGATGGAGATTTTTATCTGAGCAGAAGGCTTCTTGCCTAGTTGGATTTGCCTGGTCGTTCCACACACCTTCCAAACTTTGTGATAGCTGATGTTTTTGTCATGGGAGCAAATGCTGTACTCCCTTTTGGCCTTTTAATAATCTGCCATCATTTACTGCCTAAAAAGACCCACCGTTGATGATCGTGTAGGATATTGAAAGTATCGGGTAGCTCGGTTGGGTACTTGATCATTAATATTTGATTCTTTTACTTAACAAACGCTTGGCCTGCCTGCTGTGTGCCAGACTGTTCTAGACATAGATTACATCACTGAACAGCACAGACAAGAATCTCTACCCTGATGGAGTTTACATTCTGGTAGTGAGGAGACAGCAAACATAAACAAGTTTACGGTATGGTAGAAGGTATCGAGTGCTGTGGAAAGAAAGAAAGCAGGATAGGGTGCCTGGCTAGCTGAGTCAGTAGAGCATCAGACTCTTGGTCTGAGGGTCGTGAGTTCAAGCCCCACGGTGTGTGTAGAAATTACTTTTCAAAGTAAATAAAGCAGGATGAGAGACTGAGATGGCTAGGGCAGTTACTTTTGAGCAAAGACGTAAGTGAGAAAAAAGCAAGTTTTGTGAAAACCTGGGAGTGCTGAGTGTACCCTGCAGAGGGAACAGCAAATGTCAGGGCCCGTAGGTGTGTTTGGTGCGTTGTGAATAAAGGGGTGGCTGCTTCCTGTGTTTGTTGATATCGTGCAGTGGGCCAAGGGCCAAACTTTGGAGGTGGGTGAAGAGGTGAGGGCATTTCGTGAACTAGATGAGATTAAATGGTGATTGGGATCAGAGTTCTAGCATTTGAAATTGTTAAGTGGATTGATTTTAGATACATTTTTTTGAGGTAGACCCAACAGACCAGTGGACTGATGTGTGTGGCTTGAGAGAGACCGTGCAGCAGCAGTCAGTCAAGGATGACTGTTACTGACATCATAGGACTTGGGCAGTAGTGAGGATGGGTTCCCCATTCCTTGAGATGGGGAGGACTGACAGGAAGACAGGTCTGAGGGATATGAGCCAAGTTATTCACACTCCCAAACAAGGATAGGTGGCCTCCAAACTCCAGTCAGAACTGTGCCGCACAGATTTTACTGGGAGAACTCTTCCGTCCGATAGACGACCAGGTGTTGCCAGTTCTTTTAACCTGATGTCTTAAGGATGGAGGGTTTGGCAGGTGAAGGAAGCCTGGCTTGGGTAGTAGCTTGATAGAGCCCACGGTGACAAAGTCAGGTGGAGAAGGGACTAGATTTAATTTTTTATTCTCTGGTGAAAGGACTGATTAACAGTGCAGAGAGAATGAAGGCAGAAGCCTTGGCTCTGGATGGTGAGGAGGAGGATGAGCCCTGGTCTTACAGCTGACTCCATCTGCTCTAATTGTTTACTTACCTCCGTTTCTCCTTACACGTATCCGTTTACATGTGATCGTACATAAAGAGTTCAGTTGAATTTTTATCCTGTGTTGTTGTTGTCCATTTTGTAAACATTTGTCGTACGTACATATATACGTCTCAGGTATTTTCTCTGCAGGCACAGATTTTTAAACATGGTCGATATGGAATGATCTTTTATTAATTGATACGGTTTATGTTTCTTCTATGAGTAAAGAAATGTTCTTGTCATTAAAGTTGGTATTGCCTAGTGATGACAAGGGCAGAAACTATTTCGACAGATGAATGTGAGTGCAGATCTTGATGTAAATACAAATAATAACTAACATGAGGCAAGTTATGCTACTTTTTGGATTCCGGTTTCTCATCTGTGAAACGGTCATTAATAACTGCTTGTCCCGTGATTGTTGTGAGGAGCACAGTCATGCACACAGCGCTCTGGGTACAGTGTCTATATAAGGTGTTAGGACTTAGGTCAGTTAGTGTCATTTATCACTCACTTGTCTTTGACCGTCACCTCTTACAAGCAAACATAGGCGCTGCTGCTGTCTTATTTCATATTCTCATTTCTCTCAAGATTATTGGAGTTTGTTCCATATGCGTGATGCGGTATCACCCACATAAACGTTGAGATTGGTGGTAATTTGAAAGTTGTCCCCATACCCAAAAGGTTTTCATCCTCTTGAGACTTTTAAAACAACAACGACAACAACAACAGTACAAAACATTGTGAGCCAGACTTCTGTAGCGATAGAAGCAGGTTACAATGAGTATATCTTGGGGAATGTGTGTATATGGATAAAATGATAAATCTGGTAGTTTATGATTTTTCTTAGGTGAATAAGATTTTATCTGAAGAAATGGTTTACTTACATGGGAAACCGTCCTCCTAAACCAATTCCCTCCCCCATACTTCGCTAAAAGTGGAGCTGTTCCCATCGGTAGGGGGTTGCTCGAGTGGGGCTCAGATCCCTGCCCACTCTGCCTCTCCTTCCACCCCTGGGATGATACACTGGGACTAGAAATCCCTAGAATACACTTTAAATGCCATTTGAATTCAGAATTTCATGCATTTCTTAGGTACTTTTAAAAATTTGAATAGGTAAGGTTGTAGGTATAATGGAAATGTTTTGCGGAGAGATTTTAAGGGCAAACTCCTTACGTGTTTTAGGGACTGTTCTATCATATGATTACATGTAGAGTTATCTTTAGCTCCACTTGTAATTTGAAATTGGCTGGAATTCATATCAGTTGTGTTAGGAACGCTTCTTTTGCTTTTCAAGTGTCACTGATAAACTGCTGCCAATACTCATTTCTACGTTTTTAGAAGAAGTGTGGGTTGAAGAAGGTCCTGTATGAGTACTCACATACTCTGTACCATGCACCATTAGTCTACTGGGCTAGTGGAGTTTGCTTTACTGAACCTTGAGTCAAGGTGACAAAAGTGAAAATGAGTTACGAAAAGTCCCTAAGAATTTTGTATAAATTTAGTTTGTGTTTTACTTGAAGTGATGTAAATAGGAACTAATTATTCATGATATGGTTGAGAGCCTCCTTGAAATATTTGTGGGAGAACTGCATATTTAATATATTACTTTACCTAGTTCTTTTCTTTGTAAATAACTTTTGTGAAGAACCTAATATGCCTGTATTATAGTTGACAATTTAAAAGGAGTTGATATCATTTTTAGTCCACACAAGTTGTAGAAGGTAAAGAGACACTTACTGAGTGCCTGTTTGTTGTAGTGGGCAATATTCTGTTCTTTCTGTGTTAATTATTCCTTATCAAATCATTAGGAGCTAGTTGGTGATTTGATTTTACAGAGGAGACACTTGAGGCTGATGGAGATTACTTGCCTCCATCCTGCGTTTAGGAAGAAACAGCTTGGGCTCCAGCCCTTCAGTTTGTCTGCTTTCTTGATTACGCCGCTTATATACATGTAAGTTTTCAGAAGTGTCTGTGTTCTCTAACCCTGAATTTACTAGCTGTTACAGTGAGCATTTTTCCTTGGATCAGAATGTAAGCAAGACCCGGCAAGAGTACTATTAGTAGTGCTGGACTGGCCTGTTCAGGTGGTCCTTTGTGTGGTTTTTAAAGTGACTCCAAAGCTAAAATGATTGTTGTTTGGTCACTTTTAGTGTCACTGTATTCTACCCTTTGTCAGGCCCTTTGCTTCATTGAATTTGTTGTGATGTGGAGCCCTGATAGCTTTAGGAATTGTTTTTCTTGTTCTCTGTTGGTGACTTTATTTCTAGAGTGACTATATGTCCTGGATTTTATAGATTGCCCCAGAATAATTTCCTAGTTTGGAAGATAAATTATCTGGTCACCCTAGATACTAGGAAAGAGATGTTGGATTTGCTTATTATAATAATTATATTTTTATTCTATTACCTAATGGGAGGTTAATAGCTGATTTGATTTAATTTGGTGTTACCTGTTTTCCTCTTTTTAGTTCAAACACAGCAAATATTTAGGTATGCTTCTCTATTTAGATTAATTCTTCGGTTGTAATTTAATTCATCTAAACAGTACCAAAATGGTATTCTAATTTTGTGCAAAACTATCAACAAAACACTTTCTGAGAAAGAAGCTCTTTCCTCTGTGGGGGCTTCTGCTCTGTTTTACACTGACTCCCCTTGTGTTTTGAGATTTGGCTAAATTCATTATACTGCCCATCACCACTAGGGGACCACTTTATACATTCTACAAATAATACTCCTAGGATAGAAATACTTGTTTCCTTAAAAATTTACTACCAGGGAACCAACCCATATATTTATCATTCATGTACCTGTTTTATTACTTGTCTCACTTGATGGGATTTACCTGAACCAAGTAGCAGCTTTGTTCTAATAATATAAAAACATAAAAAGCTTCTTTTTGGCTGATGAAAAAATTTCTGCATGTATATTTTTTCTGAAAATAAAGGAATTCTGGTTAGTGTTCATTGTGTTTTTGTCATAGAAATATTTACTTCAAAGGAAAGAGAAAAATACGAAGAACTTATATTGTATATTCTATTTGGAACCATTTTTAAGGAAGGCACAGTTTATTTCCTAACAGAGTAAAGTTCAAGGCTGTGACCATCTGTATTCATGACTGGACTGTAAAATTTAGCTGCATTGCATTATAGTATTTTATATCGTTCTACAAACTAAGTTGACCTATTTTTGGTTTTGTTTGTTTTTCCTTTTCCAGTCTACTGGGTACTGGTCTCTGGATGTTTTTTGTTTAAATTGGAAAAATCTTAAGCCTGCCCACAGGCTGGTATGGTATCCGGTGAGATGGGGACTTGTTGGCAATGGCTTTTGAATGGTCTGAGGAGGCATAGGCAGACAGAGTTGAGCTAGTGTTTGGCCATTCTCTGCTACCTCTCCTGTGGGCAGAACATCTTTTCTCTAGCTTACTTGCTGTTGTAGAGAAGTTAGGGGTTAGACCAGGGTGAACATTTCCCCCTTCATCAGGGAGCAGAATGTGGTTCGGGTATCTGACTTGTATAGATTGTATTTGACAAGAAGAACAAGGATACTGCTATTAGCAGTGCTTACTAGTGATTTAGTGATTGTTCTGTTTCTGAGCACTTGGTTCTCTGAGCAAATAAGCTACTGGTGGGGGCTGCTACAGCACGTATTCTCCCCTCCCCTCCCAGCAAAAACCCCTGGATGTTTTGTTTGTCCCTTCTTGGGGGAAACACATGGTTGGTTGGTCAGCTACCGCCACGGAGAAGAGCAACACCTGAAAGGGCTGTTCTGATTTGTGAGTTAGGCTTTTCTGTGTAAGTTGAAACAGGCGGCTCGGTAGTTGAATGGTGGGGAGAGCTTTGTTGAAGGCAGGATTTCATAGCTACCAGCAACTATTTTCTTTGTAATTAAGGACCTGCCCCTTATACTGAAACCTTAAAGGTGCCCCCCGCCCTTTTAGAGAGAGAGCCTGCGTGAGCATGAGAGAGGGGTGGAGGGAGGTGGCGGGGTGGTGTGTGTGTGGAGAGAATCTTATTGACCTTGGGATCGTGACCTGAGCCAAAATCAAGAGTCAGACGCTTAACCGACTGAGCCACCGAGGCGCCCCTAAAGGTGCTCTTTTAAATAGTTAATGCTTATTAGTCATCTGATTATATTTTATAAAAAATTTAGGTCATTCTTCTTACATAATGTCCAAGGGTTCCTTTAGAAAGTTTTTGAGGTCACAGAACTAATGACCAGCTTCAAGATTTGGCAAGTATGAAGTGATACAAATCCCAACTGTTAGTGTATTTTATGCTTTTGTATGTGGGAGTTTTATTCAGTCATTATTGACACTGGCTTTTAGGAGGAAGGATTTTAATCAGTTTTCTAAGTATAATTATTATAGTGTTTCACGCTTAAAAAGGCATAAAGATGGGTTTAAGTAAGACATGTCTGTCTAGGCAGCATTATGAATAAGGCCTGATAACCTAACTTGGTAGAACATTTCTGTTTAGGCATTGTTTCCAGCTCCTTTCCTTGCCAGTGAGAGGTGTGTTTTTAAAAGTTTTTAAAGGGGCGCCTGGGTGGCTCAGTCGGTTAGGCGTCTGACTTCGGCTTGGGTCATGATCTCACGGTTCATGAGTTCAAGCCCCACGTTGGGCTCTGTGCTGACAGCTCAGACAGAGCCTGGAGCCTGCTTTGGATTCCGTGTCTCCCTCTCTCTCTGCTCCTCCCCCTGCCCATGCACGCGCATGCGCGCGCTCTCACAAAAATAAACAAACATTAAAAGGAAAAAAAAAGTTTTTAATACTGTGGTCTGTTTTGAACAGTTTTGGAAAGAAGTGGCTTTAGTATCATTAATAGGGTTTAAGTTTACTACTGATTTTTAAAGGAAGTTGCCTAGATTCATCAAAAAGCAACCTACTTTGTTGAGTATAGAAAAACATTTCACTTTGCGGTTGCTTTATCACAAAAGGAGAAATCACATTAGAAGTTGATGTGTGGAAGGCATTAGGTTGAATAACAAATTGTTCTTTATATTGATCTTTCAGCTACAGTTATAATTAACTTTGTAGATTTAGAATTTGTCTCTTTTTCCAGGAGAAAAATCGTCAGAGTCATGAACTTGATTTTAGGTGGATTTAAATGTCTGTTTTCCAGAGTGATTTTTTTCTTAATCCGGGACTGAAAAGTTATCTGATTGACTTAATTGAAGATAATTTATTATCTAATGGTTGATAAATGTTTGTTTTATTGAGGTTTGGAAGATATAATAATACTTTATTTTTTGGACTTTCAGAAATTTTTTCTTCCCCTCTCTACTCTCCTAGCTTTCTATACCCTTTAACGAGAAAGCATTATTAAAAGGAAAAAAAATACTCAACAAAATCATACCTTATGTCTGTGTGCCTTTATCTTCTCAGATTCTCTTGGAAATAATGCCTGATGAAAAAGAAGGCAAGGAAATTACCTTTTTGAACATTTTTCAAAAATCTTCTGATGTCCTCCTTTTAGCTAGCAAAAATAGTAAAATTTTAGGGTTTTTAAGTTGTATGTTCCTAATTTTTTTGCGTGGAATGTTTTGTTTTCCTTTAGGGCAGGAGTCCTTTCACAATTTCTACATTGCTGTATAACTACCACAGATAGACATTTGTGGGGATTTAGGAAAATTTTATTATAATAAATTTGCATAGACTAAGTGATACTTAATTTGGGGGTAGATGATAACATCCAGTAAACTCTACCTGCCTGTTCCATCCTGGACCGTAACTGGCTATAAGAAGTGCATTGTTCAGGATGTAAAGCATTTGAAGATTTATTCTGGTGCCCTTATGAATAATTAGTGTTTTTCTCCCTTGCTCCTTTAAGGTGCTTTAATTAAGATCTTGGTGTCTCTTCCAGTCTGAGACGATCACAGTAAGACAAGAAAAGGCAATGTCATGGTAGGCAGTTCTTAGTTGCTAGAGAAGTTAGGCCACTTAGTTATCAGGTTGATGAATTTTTGTTCTTAGTTCAAAATGATAAATATTCTCATGACTTTTAAGTATCAGATGTGCTAGTATAGTTCTTTCCTCTGGAACTGAAGTATATTTTAAAAGTTTTTCTTTTTATAAAGAATGTCTTGTTGCGCCGTTTTGCTAGACTGAAAGTTTCCTCATCACTTGGTGAGACCCTCCTCTAATTCAATCTTTGTCTTTTGTCTTTGCTGCCTTGCAGGGTTGGTACAGTAGGCTTCACTAACTTAGCTGCAACTCAGAATTTCTCCTCCAGCACCTGAGTAAATGCTGATGGTCTTGTGGAGAGTGGATTAAGAGTACGAGCTAAGTTCTCAATCCCAATTAAGAAGCGGAGGAAAATTTAAACTGTCTCCTTCAAAGTTTATCACAACCACCACCATCAAGACAGCAAACCAAAGGACAAAGACTTTGACCTGCTGTGTTGCTCTGTGTAGTCCAGTTCACGTATGGTTTACAGACTTGGCTGGGGTTACTAATGAGTAAATAAAAAGTTGGACACTTCCTGTCGTTGGACACTTATTCACAAAGTTACCAAAATGAGGGCTGTACTGGAGACAGCAGACATTGCCATAGTGGCCCTGTATTTTATCCTGGTCATGTGCATTGGTTTTTTTGCCATGTGGAAATCTAATAGAAGCACCGTGAGTGGATACTTCCTGGCGGGGCGCTCTATGACCTGGGTAGCAATTGGTGCCTCTCTGTTTGTGAGCAATATTGGGAGTGAGCACTTCATTGGGCTGGCAGGATCTGGAGCTGCAAGTGGATTTGCAGTGGGCGCATGGGAATTCAATGCCTTACTGCTTTTGCAACTTCTGGGATGGGTTTTCATCCCGATTTACATCCGGTCAGGGGTATACACCATGCCTGAATACTTGTCCAAGCGATTTGGTGGCCATAGGATTCAGGTCTATTTCGCAGCCTTGTCTCTGATTCTTTATATCTTCACCAAGCTCTCAGTGGATCTGTATTCGGGTGCCCTCTTTATCCAGGAGTCTTTGGGTTGGAACCTCTATGTGTCTGTCATCCTGCTCATTGGCATGACTGCTTTGCTGACTGTCACCGGAGGCCTTGTTGCAGTGATCTACACAGACACTCTACAGGCTCTGCTTATGATCGTTGGGGCACTCACACTTATGATTATTAGCATGATGGAGATTGGCGGGTTTGAGGAAGTTAAGAGAAGGTACATGTTGGCCTCGCCCAATGTTACTTCCATCTTGTTGACATACAACCTTTCCAACACAAATTCTTGTAATGTCCACCCTAAGAAAGATGCGCTGAAAATGTTACGGAATCCGACAGATGAAGATGTTCCTTGGCCTGGATTCGTTCTTGGGCAGACCCCAGCTTCGGTATGGTACTGGTGTGCTGACCAAGTCATCGTGCAGAGAGTCTTAGCAGCTAAAAACATTGCTCATGCCAAAGGCTCTACTCTTATGGCTGGCTTTTTGAAGCTTCTGCCAATGTTTATCATAGTTGTCCCAGGAATGATTTCCAGGATACTGTTTGCTGATGATATAGCTTGCATCAACCCAGAGCACTGCATGCAAGTATGTGGAAGCAGAGCTGGGTGCTCTAATATTGCTTACCCACGCCTGGTGATGAAGCTGGTTCCTGTGGGCCTCCGGGGCTTAATGATGGCAGTGATGATTGCGGCTTTGATGAGCGACTTGGACTCTATCTTTAACAGTGCCAGTACCATATTCACCCTCGATGTGTATAAACTCATCCGCAGGAGCGCAAGCTCCCGAGAACTAATGATTGTGGGGAGGATATTTGTGGCTTTTATGGTGGTGATCAGCATTGCATGGGTGCCAATCATCGTGGAGATGCAAGGAGGCCAGATGTACCTTTACATTCAGGAGGTAGCAGATTACCTGACACCCCCAGTTGCGGCCCTGTTCCTTCTGGCAATTTTCTGGAAGCGCTGCAATGAACAAGGGGCTTTCTATGGTGGAATGGCTGGCTTTGTTCTTGGAGCAGTCCGTTTGACGCTGGCCTTTGCGTACCGTGCCCCAGAATGTGACCAACCTGATAACAGGCCAGGCTTCATCAAAGACATCCATTACATGTATGTGGCCACAGCATTGTTTTGGGTCACAGGACTTATTACTGTCATTGTTAGCCTTCTCACACCACCTCCCACAAAGGAACAGATTCGTACCACCACCTTTTGGTCTAAGAAGAGCTTGGTGGTGAAGGAGAGCTGCTCCCCGAAAGATGAACCATACAAAATGCAAGAGAAGAGCATTCTGAGATGCAATGAGAATAGTGAGGCCATCAACCACATCATTCCCAATGGGAAATCTGAAGATAGCATCAAGGGCCTTCAGCCTGAAGATGTTAATCTTTTGGTGACCTGCAGAGAAGAAGGCAATCCAGTGGCTTCATTAGGTCATTCAGAGGCAGAAACACCAGTAGATGCTTATTCCAATGGGCAAGCAGCTCTCATGGGTGAGAAAGAGAGAAAGAAAGAAACAGAGGATGGAGGCCGGTACTGGAAGTTCATAGATTGGTTCTGTGGCTTTAAAAGTAAGAGCCTCAGCAAGAGGAGTCTCAGAGACCTGATGGAGGAGGAGGCTGTTTGTTTACAAATGTTGGAAGAGCCTCCACAAGTTAAACTAATACTAAATATTGGACTTTTTGCTGTGTGTTCACTTGGAATTTTCATGTTTGTTTATTTTTCCTTATGAACTTTTAAGGATATGATGAGACACTAACTTAAGAAAATACTGGTCTTTGGAAAGAAAAAAAAAGAAAACATGTAACTGTTGCATCTCTCAGGCATTGTTTACGCTGTAGGTTTTAGCCAAATTTTACTTAGCAGAAAATCATCTATTTGCAAGACTTTATTTTCCCAGAGATGGATGAAAGCAAATTTTCAACCTAAAGGAAGTAAAACTTGTTTAACAGACTGAATTGTGCAAATGTGGTTTAAAATTTTCCATACCAAAGTAAGGAGAGAGACCAATTATTCTCATAGAACATGTAGAGCAGAATATATGCTAAGATATTACAAATAAGGTATACTGTCTGCACTGCCAAATCTTGGTAGGCCTTCTTAACCTGAAGTAGAAGACTTGCTCATTTCAAAGTTTTTTCTGTCTTTGTAATCCCTACTACCATTTAAAACTGAATTTGTAGACATTGTATAATCAGTTGTGTACTGAAAACCTAACTCATGTTCTTGTGGGGTACTTGTGTCGGGACAAGTTAGTTCATTTGCCAGGCTCATTTTGCTAGCATGAGCCTATGGATTCTGAATGCCAAAAGAAAGGAAGAAGAATGTTTTCCTGTAGCTGTTCTTGTACCACCAATATATGGAATGTTGAGCAAAAGTTGTTCCAGTTCCTTTTTTTTTTTTCTTTTTTTCCTGCTTTGACTGAAGTTTAAGTGAACCATACTCAAATGACCATCAAGTCTATCTTGATACATTTATGTCATGACTGTATTGTCAGATGATTAGGGGAGAAAATGAAGTAAACATTGCTGATGATCCCCAGATTTATTGACCAAGTTCAGGTTGTTTATACAGTTTGGGAATTAGCAGTCCTCAAGCAGTGTTTGGTCAGCTTATGCTAAACAGGTGACTACTCGTACTCCACTAATTCTCTAGCTTTGTTCTTTGTTCTTGTCATTTGGTAACATTTTTTATTAGCCACATATCTTTCCAAGTGGATTCAGTCAGAAGATATGTCCAGAAATTTGAAGAAAAAAAAAAAATTGTCACTGCCTTTTTGCTGGGTTGCCCCATGATATATTGAAGTTGAGCTTTTGGAGGGAAAATTTAATTCTGAGATCATATTGTGTCCTTGAGAAGTTCCCCCCGCCCCCCGATTTACTTTTTTTCGAAAGACTTGCCATCTGTACACAGCCTCTACATTTTTGTTTAAAAAGTTATATTGACCTAGAGCATGAGGAGGTTTCAGTGCAAACTGGGCATCAGTAACAGAAAAGTCAGAGTGCATGCTTTGCCATTGGTAGATTGTCAGTATTGTCTTTCTGTAGAACAGATAGCATGTTAAAGAGGTGTCAAGAATAAGAACTTCTGGGCTTAATAGTATGTCTTGTGGAGGGTATTGTAGGACTTGTGTAAATTATAGGACCCTCGATCTTCACATGGCATGGCACTCCGTTGTAACCTTCATGGATGGGAATCTTTTTCACAGTCTGATTCCCCTTCGTGAGGGCAGGGTACAAAAGATGTTGGGGGAAAGCTCTATAGATCATGTAGTTATGTGTCTGTGTGCTCAACATGGTCCTTTTTCCTTTGTGACATATGAAGGAAACTAATTGTGTATCTACTTTCTTTGACTTTCCTGTAATCTCTGATACTTTTTAAATTGCATGATTTTATTAAGCTTGTATTCTTTAGGGAAAAGTATTACTTTTTTAGATACTTTTGTAGATTTTGAATCAAAACTCAGTCCTAATAACTTCCAATTTTTTGTATTCTGTAAACTAGTTTCATTATGATGGACTTGATTAGTCCAAAGTTGATTTTAGAAATTATCAGGTAGCATAATGTCTTCCCATCTCCAGGAGGCTTTCTGATGGACTGAGTCTGTAGATGAAAAAGTAATTTATGTATGAATAGCATGATTTCTGAGAGCTTAGAGTGCCTTGTAGAATTTTTTTTCCCAATTTCATTCTTAAGATTTAGAAGTTGGGGGCCAAATAAATAGGGACCATCCTTTTCTTGTATGGAGGAGGCTGTGGCTGTGACATATCTAAGGTTACAAAAAGTCTGTTGGGGAGAACAGAGAACCATGTATCCAAAGCTGGACTCATGGTTAGTCCTTTTCTCAAAGGAACTATTTTCCTTTGAGACAACCTTTTTGGTATTTGGGGAAATAATAGGACCTTAGATTTTTCAAATTGGCTTTTAAGTCATAGGGATTAAAATTTTCTTTGAACACATTGCTGTGTAACTCTCCACAAAGAGGATTGACACATTGGCTGGGCAGCCTTCTTAACCCTTCTTTTTACGGCATAAATTAATAGGTGGTGTTTATGTAGGTTTTTTTCCCCCTTTGTTTAATGTCGAGTCCTAATAGTTTGGAGTATTAGGATCCCCCTACTTTCTCTTTGCTGCTGTCTTAGTACGATACGTGAAATACATCATCTTGTGTCTATTTGTGTGTATATAGCAGTAGGTCAAGTTTAGAGTACTAATGTCTGTAAATAAGGAATGACTATTAGCATATCCATTAGGATGTTTATTCTTGTCAGTATAAACATCACTGTGTTGAGACTGAAGTCCCTGAAGCTTGCCCTTCGTATTGCTTTCCAGTAATAGATAATGTGCTTGAATAAGTATGTGGATTGCCGATTGCAACTTCATTCAGGGGACCATTGTTCAGTCTAGATTTCATTAGAATGATTGTTCATGGAATGATACATGGTCTGTTTTAAGCTAGCAAAATGTTCATACTTTACACTAAATGGGTCCTAAATGATGACATTTGCTCTGTAGACATATGTATATATTTTTATATTGGCTCAAGCTAAGGTTCAGAATTGAGTAAGAGTGATATTGACTAGAATAGTTACCTAAGAGTCCAAATGAAAAGTGAGAACACTGGTCTTCAAAAAGTAGAGACAAATACTGTCTTATCTGTTCTTTATGGTATCCCCAGTTCTTAGATTTTTGTCCTTCCACACAATCTCAGTCTTAAGATCTGATGAGAAGAGCTTATTACTCGGGCATGCAGAATAATTATTGGCTCCAAAAATACTATATCCTTTTGCCCCGAGATAGTATGTGGCTTTAGAAATAGCTGAGCCGAGCTTTTTCTGCAGCCATTCTTTTCCTGGTGAGGTTATCACTCATATCTTTAGGTTAGAGAAGCATCAAGCAATAGTGGTGGTACTGTGTCCTTTAGCCTAAATTCAGCAGATCTGCTCTCCCAAGGCTTCCATTTCCCTTGCCTCAAAGGATCCATTGTCTTTTTGTACAAAGAGGCTGGCCAGGGTCATAGTTCTTAGCATGTCAAGTAATTAGCAGAGACCTATCATATGTGAAACTTCACATTTTAAGAATTGATTGGGAGGTTGTCACTCAGTTCTCTAACCTGAGGCTAATTGGGAGTGGGGGACTGAAGTCTTGTCCAGGGCGCTTAGAGTCTATAAGTGTCTCCGTTTCTCAGTCTGCTGTTTTCTTCCCTATACTTCCAGGGTGAGTGGATCTTCTCCTCTGTCTTCGAATATCATTTAGTGTAGCCTGTGGGCTATTCTCATTCTTTACCGTCCTGAAGACTGGCCATATTATTAGACCCGTCAGTGTTCCCACTTGGCAGTATTTGGCTTACTTACTTTGCTTATGCTTTTTACTCTGCTGTGTCATTTTCATCTGAGGTATGGCTGGAAAGGACCATGTGGGTATGGAGTAGTTACACCTTACCATTCCCCAGGTTTAGATTGAGAGATATATGTAGACCATTCCTGTTACATTTTGTGACCACGGAGACATGCCAGGACAATTGTTCTAAGAAGTCCGAAAAACTATAAATGAGATGCTGAGAAGAAATACCTGGGTGATAAAAACACAAACTTAACAAATTAGGTAACAGACAAACATTAGGTTAAAATGTGCAGACGTAGAATTCTATTCAGTGAATTCCAGAACTTGAAGCATCTTGGCTATCAGTTTATTTAAGCCTTTCCTCATATAGATGCGTATATCAACGAATAAGATCCAGCCTGTTAAAAACCCTGGTTTGATGTTAAATATTGTGAAGTAGGAGTTTTTAAGCCTATTTGAGGTTAAATGACTGATATTTGATAGTGACACTTTAGTAGAAAAAAATGCTTTTAGGCTTGTATTCCTAAGATTTCTCATTAGCAAAATGTTACATTGCATAAGTCATTCTGATGTTAGCTTGAACAGACTTTACAAATAGGGTATACTCCTATTTGTGTGTATACTCACCTACCATTCAGAGAGACTGGTCTTTCCCTTTGTCTTCCCTCACATTGCTTTGATTTTTCACCTATTCTTTCTTTTAACATTTCTCAGATTCCTGTTTTGATCTTTTATCAGCTTAATTCACTTTCAGGTTTATTGCTGTGATGTGCAAAAGTGCTGCTTTGCCCCAGTTTTGAATACTTGGATCCAAATAATGATTCATTAAGTATAGTCGTGTTTAAATATACGAAATTTCTATAAGCTTAAACTGTTAATTCTCCAGAATGATCTTCTCAGGCTAATGTTCACTAGTGTTCACTAATAAATGCCCTAATAATCCATCAGTATTTTATTCTGAAAACTCTTTTCTTCAAAAATTAGGGAGACAACAATAGTTAAACTTCATACCGATCCGTTTGAAATGGTGGTATCACAATGCAGAGAGGAATGGAGTTTGTTTTGATGCCAAAAAGCCTTGTTCTTTCAGTACTTTAAAGGTGCGAAGTTGGAACTAGTCAGTTGGCATATAGAGAAACCCTTTTGTACTAGTAAGGTGTGAAGCTGGATTATATAAGAAGTAATCTTTCGATTACTACATTCGGTTAGCTTATTAACTCAGGGCGGCAAACCCCTTTTCCTCCATTAAGGTCACTTCTCTTCATTTGGTATCCTTTTTCTCAGACTCTCCCCTCTGTTGGAAGACTTGGTATTCAGCTACTCTGACTCCTAGAATTGGATTTAGCTAAGGTTCAAACTATATAATAGGCTTTGCCAGTGCTGAGTCCCACACCATCAGTCACATAGTCATATAAATGTTTTTATTTAAACTTCTCTCTCCAATGCCGGGAATAAGGCTTTCAACTACTGATTCACCTTTAAAGGAATGTTATGAGAATGGATATAATTTATGTTTGTTTCCATCTCAAATCCTTTAGAAAAGATAGGACTTTGGCTTAAGCACTCTTGTTTCTCTGGTAACTAACAGCCTTAACCATTGATATATTGCCTTTTATTCAGAAATAGACGAGAAAGATTTGATGTATTTGTGTCGTTACTCATTTCATGTACTTTACTTTTAAGGGGAGGACCATAATTGGAAGCTGTTGGTTTAAACCAAATAACCTTACTTTATGTAATAATTTTTCAGTGTGGTTTGGTTACCTGGATTCATACTATGTGCGAAGAGAGGGATGCTAGAACAAATAAGCAAATGAAGAGCAAGTCAAGACAAAAAGCACAGCGGTCTCAGATTTTTCTTAGTGTAGGAGCAATGGCTTTACTCGCAGAAAAGCACTAGATCATAATTGTTGCCCATGATCCTAAAGCCCCTCCAATCCTTTCCTACCCCTACCCCCAGTTAAAAATAGTTTACAGTCCGTGAACTCTATCAATAGGGGAAATACATATTTCAGCGATTTCCGTAACAGCACAAGTTGACAGTAGATAACCACAACCTTATTGGAGACTTCTATTTATCTTAGTAAATTCACCTTGTACCCCAGTGCTGCTGGAGAAAGGAGTGTTTACTTTGTTTATCGCCTTTGGACAAACTAGTCTGGATAATTTTTCAGTATTTAATTGTAGCCTAGACTTCTGTAAGTGGAATTTTCCTTAATAACTCGCTTTTTGGTAATAATAGTTGGAAACTGAAATTAAGCTTATTGCTATTATTGAAATCCCAAATTGGCAAAGGCCAGTATATAGGGTATTTCATAATATAATCAGCTTCTGAAATTTCTGTTTTGATTAGTGCCTTCTGGTTGCCAATATTGACTCTGCTAGTTTACACATTTCCCTTTCTTGATAGAATATATTTATTTGTTACAATTCCTCTTTTTAAATTTTGTTACAACTAGTCAAGGAAATACACAAAATGCATTTATATTTACATACTTTATATGCAGCGTTTGTTTAGGTTCAAGGAAACCAAGTAGCTCTAATTCCTGTTGCAGTTTAAATGTTATTTATTCATCTATATTTGTTTTGTATCCTTCATTAAAACTATAAAGTTACTTATTCTGTGAGTATATTTTAACTATTGTGTTTCCAGTGTAGGTTTAATAGGCATATCTGAGAACATACATGTGGCAACAGTTTCACATTCCATGTTAGATAAAGAGCTTAAAGTAAAGGTCCGTAGAAAGCACAAATCCTGTTCACGCAGGTGTGTATCTCCACACGTAGAAAGCACAAGACTCACAGTGTTTCTCAGTGTCCCGCAAGTGCCAGTCATAAAGCCCACCAGGCGTCTGTCTTGGGAGTTATGGAGGACCACCGTTTTGAAAGCCCTAGACAATGAGGTGATCTAAATTGTGGTCCTAAATGAGAAGTGATTCAAATGTAATAATCTGAATAAGTTGGTACTGCTGTGGTGGAGGGAGAGAAGACCAGTGTCAAGAATGTTGCAATTATACTTGGGGTTACAAGTGAAAATGGGGTTTATGGGTTCTTTCCTATAATCTGGAACTAACTGGGACAGACTTTTAAGCTTTTGGTGGGTGGGACAGTTTGGTAAACTTCTGCTTTAAGTTGTAGACCCATTTGAGTTGGTTTTTGATCTTAAGTCTTGAGGAAGTTTTACCTGCCATCGGTAGGTTCCTGAAAACATGGAGAAATTTCACATTTTGACAGGGCAAATACTTGTCTTTCATCTTTGTGTAGGTTTGTAAGAGGTAAACTTAGCTTTATTTTTTCGTGTGCTTTACTGCACTCATTTTAATAGAGCAGAATTTGGTCCAAGTATTCTGAGCATCAAACTAAGTCTGAGACAGCTCTGCCAAACGAGCTACTTTGCTTTTCACAGTGGTTGTAAGAGTCTAAAGGCTTCTTTTACCTGTACCATTCCCCCCGCTTCATGACCAGATGAGGTGAAATCTGTGGGTGCAGCAGAAGAAAATGTGTTTTTCTTGCACTCGGTTTTGCCCTTGTTTTCTTTACCTGCATAGTCCCAGTCTATCAAGAATGCATAAATAATCTCTGTCTTGAATTTTGCCCATATGTCAAAAGCTGTAACTCTCAGAATGGGAGACAAGTGACTACCTTTGTTCCCACTCTCCTCTATTTTGTGTATTTATCTTCTTAGGGAAAGACTTGGTCAACTCGGATAATACATGGAATGAAGATTAAAGCTGGTGTAGACTGGTATCACATGTTTTAGAGGGGTTAACCAGAGCGCCTGAAGGGAGAGAGTCATTCCCCCTCCAGCAAAAAGCAGTCAGGTGTGTTCCCTCAGTATTAGAATGTAAAACCTCAGGCTTGGGGTGGGGGTGTGTGTGGTGAGGGCAGAGGGGTGCCAGAAATACAGGAAAAAAAAGAGGTTTGAGGAGTATCTTTGGCTTAGCGATGTGTGATAAGGCAAAACAGTTATCTGTTAATCCTATATAGTATGCGTCTGTACCTTTAAATGTTTTTAAATTTAAAATCATTTGCAAGAACTTCATGCTTTTGAAGATTCCTTTGGCAGAATTTCTTTCGTTTAAAATTCCACGGAAAGTTGCTTTAATTATTCGTCTAGGTGAAAGTAGTCCTAGCAGTGTAAATATGTATAATTAGAATTTTCTGATTTCACTTTGAGATCTCTAACTTTTGAGTGGCAAAAACAGATCAACAAGTCTTTTGCTCATGGACTTTTCTGTGGCGTTGTTAAAATGCAAAAGCTTTATTTTTGTTAATAATGACATGTTACGTTAGTGTCAGATGATGATACGGCATCTGTTCCCTGCCTTTCCCCACCAGTACTGCTTTGGTTTATAGATTGCCAGCAGAGTTGAGAAATAGAGCAGGGATCTACCCATTCTTGGCTTGGACATCCCATTTTCTGTTGCCCAGACCTGTGTCGGCAATCATGTATGAACTATGTTATGCTTCTCAGTACTTATTATTTTTTTTTTGATAAGGTGGATATCAAAAATAGTTGCTGTGCAAAAGTTAGTAGTCTTCTTCAAGAAGAAAACCGATTCCTTTTCTAATATCCTGTGAAATTGCTTCATTCATTTCTTTATTTTTAAGCCAAATGTCAGCAGAGTACTGCTGCTTTTATCTAGTACTTTTGATATGTAAGTATTGCATTTTAAAAAGATGTCTACATTGAAAGCTGTTTTTCCCAGTGTCCTCCCTATTATACTCTGTTCATATTTTCTGTAAGAGACCAGTCTGTGCACTGGGGGTGTGTATTGTGTAAATGTACCATTTCGTCAGTTATGCATTGTAGACCAAATGTGATTATAAATGAAGCTGTTGAGTTGTTGGTGAGTTTTTTGAATTGTAAACTGATTTCCAGTGACCGTTTGTTGTCCACAGGTTTTTTTGTTTGTTTTGTTTTGTTTTGTCTTCAGGTTTGATCGGGGTCCATCTTCACATTGTACAATGTTTTAGTTGCAAGCAGAAAGTAGAATTTGGTATAAACCAGGTTATTTCTGTATTGAAAGGAATACCATTGAAATTGTAGATTTAGGATTGTTAACCATACATGACAAGTCTAACTTGACTATTATTCTAACCTACTGTATACAATCTGATTTTTAAAATTGTAGACATGTATGATCTTGGTTTCATGTGTTTTTAAAAGTGTTATTGTTGAAAAAATGGAAAAACAATGAAGCAAATCTGCTAAAGAGCTGTCAGTTTTCATTACTGACTCTGTAAAATACACTGTTCTTTGTGTACTGTGTGTTATTTTGCCAGCTGCTGCATTAGCCTTCAAAAGTATTTGGAAACTTCAGATGAACTACATTTCTTGAAAAGTATATTCCTTTCTGTGGTATCTTGTCCTGTAACTGAAGTATAGTAATTATTTTATGGAAATGTTATTAGCACTTCTGTACCAACTTTGAATAAAATGAAAAATTTACATTTCTGTGACTGAGTATTTTCAGTATGAACACGTATCTGCCCTCAAAACCTGACGAGGTTCTGTGTCTAGAGTTGAAGAGGTTGTACCTCAGTGCCTTTTCTCTTGGCTCACCACAGGTTTTCCCTACCAGTTAATGCTGTTCTTTACCATTGTAAACCAGGGCTTACGGGTGTTGATCCAGAATTGAGTGACATGGCAATCACCGAGTAAATAAAAATTCTCTTAGTTTATCACTTCTGTTTTCGAAATAACTTCAGATCACAGGAAAGTTGTGAGAACAGTATGAAGAACTCCGGAATCATTTTCATCCAGATTCACCAGTAGGACACATTTTTGCCACGTTTGCTCTGTCATTCTTTTATCATACACACTTTTCTGAACCATTTGAGTGTTGCAGACATCATTCCCCTCTACTCCTTCGGTAGTTGTAGTATATTTAAGACAAGGACAGTCCTCTAATCAGAATGTAATTATCAATATCTGCAACATGACAGTGATGCAGTATTTTAATCTGACGTCTTTATTCAAATGTTGCCGTTCCAGTAATGTCCTTTTGTAGCATTTTTTTTTTTTAAGTTTAGAAGCCAGTCCGTTGTATTTAGCTTTTATGTCTCTCTCCTTTAATTAGCAATTCCTCAGTTTTTCTTTGTCTTCCATGGTATTGATAGTTTTGAAATTTAGAGGCCATTTTGTGAATGCCCCTCATTTCCTCATGGTTAGATTCACACTATACATGTTTGGCAGGAGTAGGACATACGTGAAGCAATGATAATGTCCTCAAAGCTTCATGTTGGGAGGTACGTGATGTTGTTCCCTTAATGTTGACATTAACTTTGATACTTGGTTAAGACGGTGTCTGTCAGGTTTCTCCACTGTCAAGGTACTGTTTTTCCTTTAGCCAATAAATAATCTGTGGGAAAATAATAAGAGATTACGTAAATAACTTACTCCTCATCAGGCTTGAACCCCTGAATTCAGTGTCCATAGGTAATTTTTGCCTGAGCAAAGTTACTACAATGATGATGCAAAACTGATTTTTTTGTGTGTGAAGTTTTGTTGTTGTTTGCTATACTCAAATGGAAAGCTTCCTCCTCTTCCCATTTATTTGTATGAACTCATTTAGTGGGTTATACTCCATTACTGTCATCATTTTGCTCAAATGTTTCCAGATTTAGCCATTGATACTCTCCTCAGACTAGTTTCTGTGTCCTTGATGCCCATTTGTATCATTTTTTCAGTGCTTCCTGATTTCCCAGCACAGCAAGGGGTTGCAGGCTTATCTTGTACTTTCCTTTCCCCATTGGGACCAGGCATTTAGTTAGGGAATGGAATTTAGAAATCAAGGTCTGGGTGTGCCCATTCTTTACAGGGGTGAACATGGCCCTTCTTCTGGGCCCTTTTCAGTATACAGAAGTAGGGTATTCATATACATCTGAGGCCTCCTAATTCTACACCAGCGCTAGAAGGTTCTTTTAGCTTTCCCCATTACTCCCTTTTCCAGCTGCAAGAAATCAGATAATATTGACACATTAACTCATTTTTCAATCTTACAACTCTTTAGAATTAAAGTTTTTGCAGGTGTATAGATGTTTTTAAGAGTTTTGCTGAATATGGAATTGTAGATTGGGAAGTATTTTTCTTCAGTTTTTGTAAGCATAAGACTTTTTTTTTCCCCCTAGCTTCTAGTCTCAGTGTTCTGAAATTTCATTATTACATGCCTTGAAAGTTTTTCTTCCATTGTACTGGCCCTCAGTGGGCCCTTTTCAGTTTGGCAACCGAGTGTCTTTTATTTCTAGGATGATTACTCTCTGTTTTCTCCTTTTTGGAAAAAAGGAGTTTTTTGAACTTTGAATTTTGTTCAACTCTTTGGATCATGTGGACTGGTCCAGTTTCGTACAGTCTCTTGTTTTTTAATTTTCTTAATTGTCTTTGTCTTTTTGCTCTTTCTAAGGGTGTTTCTAACTTTATCTTCTAACCCTTCTGTTGAAAAAATTTCTCAGGTATTTACTTTATCAGTGCTGCTTTGTTCCCCGAATCTTCCTTTTTTCTAGTCTCTTGTTTCATGGTTGCCGTATCTTTTCATCTCTGAAGATAGTGTTTTCTCTTCCTGCAGTGTTTGTTTACTTCAGTTTTTTCTGTGTTGAGCTCTCCTGTTAAAGGCTTTTCTCAAATGTATGCCGTCTTTGGTTTAACTGAATGGACTACTGAATGCGTGGGTGGAGCTTGTCTGCTTCATTGTCTGGCCTTCATGGCCTGGCTGTTTGTTGCATGACTCCTGTGGTATCTTTTGAACAGGTCAGATTGCCCAAAGAATAGTCTTAAGAGTTTTTGACTGAAGGATGAAAGGCCTTGGGCCATCATTCTGGGAGCTAAGTGGGGAAAGAGCCCAGGGGTCTCATCATTCAGTATGCGTTTTTTTCCTCAGTCTCTTTTTGGTGTGGTGCCCCCACTTAGAGCTGTGCGAGTGTCTCCTGGTCCAGAGGTTTCTCTCTGTTTTGTCCACTCCAGAGAATAAACCTCCAGACATGCATCTAAGGATCCAGTTTCTCCTTACGCTTTTGACAGACTTTATTTTAGCCTCTTACTTCACCCCCACTTTCACAGGCATACCCCGTGTTGCCAATTCTTGGATCTTTGGAGGAATTCTCCATTGTTAAGTACGGTTGATTCTTGGTTTTCCCCATTGCTGCTTTCTTTCATATATTTTCTTTCTTCTCCAGATTGAATTGCTGTGTTCCCGTCTTGTCTTCCTCATTCTTTCAGAGTTGTACCTTAAAACACACACACACACACACACACACACACACAATAAAAAGCTCTTTACTGTAGTTCTAGTAGGTTTTTCAGAAGGAGTATAATTAGATGCTTGTGTTGCAACTTCCAACTTACTGGGAAGTTTTGGTATCTGCTCTTTGCTTAGTATTTGAAAGTTGACATTTCTGAGTCTATAGCCCATTTCAGTCCTTCCCAAAAAGAACATGTTGACAACCAGAAGCACAGTTGGAGTTTTAAAATTCTGTTGGTCTCTGAAAGCGCAGAGCTAATGATGGTTCACATTTCAAAAGGGGCCTTAGGAGTTGTGTGTTTGATTCTTCTGTACAATGCACGAAGCCCACCTACGAAAACATTTTTTGTGTGTGGAGTTTAACATACATACTCCGTCCCATGAAAATGAACTGGTATACAGCACAGTGAGTATGGTTGCTACTTGTTATTTGTGGCAGTTACTTTCTGTAAAGTGGCCTCTAACGCTGAATTCGTGAATACAAGTCATTGCCCCTTGAGGAGATGCAGGGTTGGGTTCCTGTGAGCCTCTGGCTGGTCACATTTTAATTAACTGACCGAGACATAACCTCATTTTTATGTGTGTTTCTGATGAAGTCTGATGAAGACATTATATTTAATATGTTTGATTCATAATCATTGAGCTCAAAGCCAACAGCATCCTAACCCATGCCACGAATGAAGCTTTACCTAATGCATTTTTCCTGTAAGGCACATCACATCCTTCTTACACCAAGGAACATTTAGGACAGCATGTCACTACACTCAGGGGACCATTTTAAACAGCATTGACAAAAAGCACAAGAATGCAGGAAAACATGGCACTACGTGGGCCGCAGAAAAGACACCTGCTTATTACCATGGGAGACCTGAAACAAGAAGGCAGAGCCTCGGTTGTTGGGCCTCAGCCGGGAATGTGCATGTCGGGTGGCACATTTTCCACCGGTGTCCACATGCGTGTGTCTGCAGATGACTGCAGAAGTTGGTGGGAGTGTCCACCTGGGCGGCACAAATAAGTTTTCGCTAGTACACGAATTGGCATGTATGGATTCCGCACGTAATGAGGATCCACTGTACCTGCGAAGCAAACACCCGTGTAACCACCGCCCGCAAGAACTAGAACTTTGTCAGCGGCTCTCCCAGAAGGTGCACTTCAGTTACGGGAAGTTCTGATTTTAAAGGGGTTTCTTACCTCCAGTCTGCCTCTTTCATTTGATAGCTCAAGTTCTGCCTCTGAAGTGTTACCTTTTTTCCCTTTGAGTATTTGAAGACAAATACTCAAGATAAGGGTACTCTTAAGTCTCAAAATCCAGCTTTATCTTTTTCATTCTCTTGGGTGTGCAAGAGACCCTTTACCTGTCTTTTTTTTTTTTTTCTAGACAACTTTGAGGCACTCTGACGTCCCTTTTTATATGTTTAAATCAGCAAATACAGTCTCCAGGGTACACACTACTGACGTTAGACTGTAGGGGTGGGAAGTAAACACAACAGTGAAGACTACCATTCCCTTGGTTTCACTGTCCTTCCGGTTGTAATAGGAAATTTCATTGTCACACCCTCTGGAAGACACTGTACAATGCTGTTGTCTCTACTTGGTATGTAGAGACAGCACGACCTGCTGACTCGGTTTCCAGAAGTTGTCCTAGCTTTTCAGAGTCCTGAAGTTGGATGCGTAATATTTCCTGTACACTCTAGGAGTAGAATGTCCATGATTCTTGATTATGTCCCAAGAATCCTTAGAAGTTTGGAAGCACCTTTATGAGTCTGGCTGTGTCTTTGTTTTGTATCAGTCTCTCACCTGTTTATTCCTTCTTCCTTGACTGTGCATCTGTTTTTGACTAACAGGATGTGCTTTAGCTTTATTATGCATATCTGTCTTTTGAAAACAAATGGTGCTGTTTTCCTCTTTGCAGTTGAATATCTTATTTCTCCTTGAATTTTCTGACTTGGCTTAGCATTTTCTTTCTCTTCAGTGAATTCAAGTGCAGTTAGCAACTTCCATCCCTTCATTTTTCCATTTATTCTTTGACTTATGCATTCATCAAATACTTAGCAAACACATTCTGTGTGCCAGTTGCGTTGCATCTCCAGCATGTAGTAAAGATGAATAGATGCAACCTTGAAGAAGCTTAGTTAAGGAAGGGGATGGTACTCGACATAATTGTACTTGCAAGATGTGTGTGGAATGGGAGCGGTCCGTGTAGGATCGCAGAGGAGAAGCACACTTCTAGGAAGTAACTGAATCTGGAAGGATGTTTTTATTTCTTTAATTCCACTGTGCCTTTATACCCTGCTCCTCCTGCTCTTCAGAGTAGTGCAATCCCTCAAATGCCTTCCTCTCACCTCCTAAGTTAAGCACCCCTGCAGTGGCCTGGTTGGTGGACACAGTTGCTCTGTAGGGTAATGCAGATCTGACTCTTGCCAAGGCCCAAGTTTCTCCATCAGGGCATATTTAAAAAAAATACTTCTCTTAACCCAGTCAACGAACACATTTTTTGCTAAACTCGTACACTGATGTTTAGAAGATTCACAGGATATAAAATAGGATTCTTTCTTTAATAACCCTGTTGTCTCTAGTCACTAAATCTTTTGCGGGTTCTTACCTCCCTTGGTCTCCCTGTCATTCCAGTGCTGCCCTCCTACTCCCTGCAGAGGCCGAACTGTAAGATGAAGGCAGGGAACTGAATTGTGCGTGAAGGAGAGCAGTCCACAAGACAGGTAGCTCAGTGATGTATACCTGATTCCTGCTCTCACTATCCGTTTCATGAGCTTTGGCATTTCATTTACTTGCTGCCATAGTAACCAGGATTCCTGCCAGTCTTCTTCCTCTTTCCCATCTTTTATTCATCTGTACAGGCATCTGGAGTGGGGATGGGGAAGACAGAAGTGGAAATCTCCCAGTAAAAGGGTGTGGATTTCAGAATGTCCTCAGAATAGCAAAGATGGACATCTTCGTTTTGGCATTGTTTCCAGCTGTTGAAGTACTATTAACCACAAGTAGTCACCTATTGGGGTTGTTATTTCTCTATTTCATGTCAGGGAGAGCTCTGTTATTGTGAAAAAAGAAGTGGAGCTTTTATGTTTATTAAATTAGAGTTGTAGGAGATCATTGTTGAAAGTCCTTTATAAACTACAGTTCGGCCAGAACCACTCATTTTTTGGCTGATGAGAAGCCAGCCAACTTCATACTAGAATGTGGTTCTCAGCTTTGTCTGTACCTGGAGAGTTTCAAAAATGCTAGTGCCCAGGATTCTTAAATTCCTAGGCCAATTGAATCAAAATATCTGAGGTGAGACATAAGCATCTCATTTTTCAAAGTTCCTAGGTTAGGGGTGCCTGGATGGCTCAGTTGATTGAGCATCTGACTCTTGATTTTGGCTCAGGTCATGATCCCAGGGTCATGGGATTGAGCCCCGCATCGGGCTCTGTGCTGGGTGTGGAGCCTGCTTGAGATAATTCTCTTCCTCTGCCCCTCTCCCTCTGTCGCTCGTTCTCTCTCTCACACACACACAAAAAAGTTCCTCAGATGATTCCACTGTGCTCTAGAGGATGCCTTGGTGATTCTGCCCTTTTCTTTTGGTGTACCCAAATCATGAAAGGAACTGTTGGTTGTATGCAGTTGAACCTCCAAATTTGGCCTGAAATGGCATCTATCTGATTGATATTCTTTGACTTGAGACCTGGGAAACAAGTGGATTAATTAAGGAACAAAACTGCATTATAGTCGAACTACACAGATTTACTGTTAACCTGGGCCCGTAAGTAACTGACAAGTCATAAATTCATACAGAGTTGGATCTCATGTAATCATGACTTTCTTGTTCTGTGAGGTCTTGAAATTCATTCATTTATAATCTTTTGACACCAGAGCTGGTATTGGTGACTCACTGTGGGCTAGCTGCAGGGTCCCTTAGTAAGT
Source organism: Panthera pardus (assembly GCF_024362965.1). Lineage (NCBI taxonomy): Eukaryota > Metazoa > Chordata > Mammalia > Carnivora > Felidae > Panthera > Panthera pardus. The sequence continues at coordinate 11,126,793 of NW_026526721.1, read as the reverse complement.
CCAGTTTATGATTTAGAGGCAGTCTTGCCAACCTTGTAGCTGAAGTTACTGGTCATCCTACTAACTACCTTTACATTTGCAAACTCAGCCATGCTATGAAGTGTGACTGCTTTATTATTTTCAGTTTGTTATTGGCACACATTAATCTGTGCTGGACTCAGCAGTTATTGGACTCTTGCTCCTCTGATTTTTTTTTTCTTCCATTCTTCCCTGGGTTCTTTTTATTTTTATCACATGCCCCAAAGAATAAATTTTTATGTTTGATTTCCCAGGTCTCAAGAATCTCAGTCCTGGTGCATGGCCATAGAATATGGTCAAGTTCCTCTTTTCTCATCACCTTGATTATTATTATTTCTTCTTCTTCTTCTTCTTCTTCTTCTTCTTCTTCTTCTTCTTCTTCTTTTTCTTCTTCTTCTTCTTTTTAATGTTTATTTTGAGAGAGAGCGAGAGCATGTATGCACATGGTGGGAAGGACAGAGAGAGAGAGAGAGAGAGAGAGAGAGAGAGAATCCTAAGTAGGCTCCACACTGTTAACGCAGAGCCTTACTTGGGTCTTAATCCCATGAACCATGAGATCATGACATGAGTCGAAACTAAGAGTAGGATGCTTAACCCACCACTCATTACCTTGATATCATTGACCATTGTGTTCTCAGGGCCAGACTTGGTCTTGTCCTGTCACATGTCCTTAGTCGGCTCTGATTTTAGGACCAGTGATCTCTAGGCTCCTGACTTCTAGATTTCTGGTTTTTCTCTGATTGTCAAGAATCCGAGCAGCCAATGTAAACATAGCTCATGATATTAGAAGTACAGCTTGCAAGGCTCTCTCAGTAACCACTGAAAGCTTATCTATCAATACCTCTCTGATTCGTATTAAAAATGTATATGGATGTGGAAGTCTGTGAATGAGTTCTAAATGTTTGAGGCTTAGGTTTAGGACTTCAGTACAAAATTTGCAAATTATGGCATCCATAGTAAGATAGCAAGCAAGTCTCTGGCATAGACTTACGGGAAGAAATCCTCTTTAAATCAAAACAAAACTGAATTTTCCCCAAAAGCAGTTTGTTTCTAAAACAACTTTTTATTGCTCACTGTAAAAAGTCAAGTAATAAAGCAACATGAAAAGAAAACACAACAGAATATTCCTGTCATCTTACTACCTAGGGAAAAGTAGTAACATTTTGTTGTATATTCATCCAGACTTTTTTCCAATGTATGTGTACATAAGTACTTTTTTCTTTTAGAAAGAAATATGGACTGACCCTACCGGCTGATTTTTAGTTTCGTTAAAATATTTTTGCGTCTTACGTAAGGATCAACGTCCTTTTTTTAAATGGCTGTGTTACTATTCAGTGAAAATAATTTATTGAACCAGTGGTCTGTGATGGACAACTCCATTTCTATTTATGCACCATCCTAATAACTTTATGGTGAAGTTTTTCCGAGCTAAGTCCTTGTGCACGCGTATGGCAGTTTTCTCAGAGTAAATTCTTAGAAGTGGCTGTAGTATTGAAGGTATACACATTTGAGACTAATCTAGATTGCCATTTGCCCTCCAGAAAGTTTACATTTTTACCAGCAGTATAAGTGAGTGTTTGAACAGAACTCTTAATGTGCTAAGCAAAAAATTGCTCAGAATGGACAAAGGTGATGGCTTCTGCGTGTGCCAAACACAGTGCCCATGTTGATTCTATCCAAAAATAAATGCCATCTGACTCTCTCTGTCCTTCTTTCCTGCTCTGAAAGCACCCTAACGGACCCTCTCTCCACCTCTAGGAGAGGCGTTCAGCTGTCCTGGACCGGTTGCAGAGCTGTCTCTAACCCAGCAGTCAGAAGTAGCAGCTCCTTTGGAGTTCTTGTCACATTGATGCTTTTTGATTCAGTCTTGTTTAGGTTTAACTTCTGTTTTAATTAGTTTACTTACATGTGTCTGTCTTCATGTCTGTATCACAAACTTTGAAAGGGCTGGGACTTCGTGTTTCCCGTCCTTGTGGCTACCCTTTTGGAGGTGGATTTCACAGAAGGCAACCCAGAAATACTTGGCTTGAAGAGGCCTTTGAGAGGAATGTTTCCAGATTAATACTAGGTGGAGCCTTAAGAAATGGTCACTATCTGACTATACTTAATCTCCCCCAATGGCGATCTCAACCTGTATTTCTGAACTCGCAGAATTTGGTATGCTTGTTCAGTTTTCTTTCCTTTTCCAGATGTCAGGAATATGCTTCCTCTTTTATAACTGATTTGTGTCATTAAAATTATTTTAAAGTTGTTCCCCAATAAAGATTTCTAGGTGGTCTCCTCTTACAACTGTTTCTCGTAAAGATGATCGTGTAAATTAAATCTCGTATTCATGGGTTCTTTTCACTTGTTATACGTTTTAGCAGCTCTTAGGGCTCGTAACTTTGTTAAATGATCACTTGATATGTCTGAACTGTGAATGTACAGTTTTTAACCTAAAATTGTTTTTAATATTTGAGGTACTTTTCTTTTTGCAGAGCACCTGATAGTTGCTTACAAAAAGGGTTTCACTGAATTCTAATCATTTGTTATTTTCCTAGTACACTTTATAGATGCTGGTTCTCTTACTGTCTCCTGTCCTTTCCCCCACTTTCGAAAACCTGTTAAGTCTTTCTTCAGTAGCTCGTCCATATTTGTTACAAATGGTCTTTTAAATAAGATTCATAGGCAAAGTAGTAGAGCAGTGCAGTTCTACTTATAGAAGCATTTTCTGTCTTTGACCTTTGAAAAGCCTTTGAAAGTTACTATGCTGGTCACTTACCCACAAGTTATACAGTGTACATATTATGTAATCACGTTTGACCATGTATTTATGTAGTTTTATTTTTTTAGTTTTCTGTACTTCTCTTTACTGAATCTTAGGCTAATTTTTAAAATTGCTTCTGTGCTTAATAATTTTTCATCTTTAAAGACTGCAACTCTTGATTCAAATTGTGGGGCAAAAGGGGTTCTCTGATCATAAAAATACTTTATGAAACAGTTCCCATGGAATCATTTTCAGAGTTGGGCTTTGTAGCTGTTGTTAGGCAGTGCTGGCACTTTACACATTTTGTACTAGATGGTTGTCCATTCTGTTCTTCTGAGGTCTGCCAGTGACAGAAACCTCCTTTAAATCCTGTTCTACTGTTGAAAGGCGCTCACAGATGGTCTTTTTTCAAATGGCTGTGAGAATCTCAATGCAGAATTTCCAGGGACATTCTCTCTGAAAATGCAGGTTTCAAGGGAATTTTTTTTAAGGACGTAAATTCCAGAATTAAGATGTGGCAGAGAACGAGAAAGGCTTTCACTCTTACATGTTCACAGGTGTCGCCAGTTTTCTGGCCTGGCTCCGCCTTCCTTGAATCCTACCTGCTCCTGGGAGTTGCACACGTCTTTGTTATGTGAGAAAGGTGAGGGGTACGTGGGTGCTGCATGCTGTTAGATGTTGTGTATTCTGTGTGATTTTTATTTCCTGGTGGACCGTGAGGCTGTTGTAGCGATAGCTGAATGCATCTGAGGGCCACTGGCTTCAAAAACTTAATGGTTGGCAGAGAGTCTAATTGACAAGATAATTTTGTTCACAAGCTACTCTTACTGGGACGAACGTATGTTTAATTAGATAAAATGTTGGTATTGACCAATGGTGGTGGTAGAGTACTCCGACGAATTCTTAGCTTAAGTAACCTTACTGAATGGAGATTTTATTTTGCGGGCAAGTAGAGATGTCCTTCCTTTTATTTTTCTCATTTGTTTGCTCTCATCTTTATTGTAGAAACTTCGACCATTAGAATCTCTAGAACTGGGGTTTTCAAAATGTAGCCTAAGGAACCTGGGCTTCCTAGGGACCCTCTCAGGGAATCGTTACAAAAGCAGTAGAAGCAGTAGTGGGTAAAAGAGCTGTTGCCTTAATATAAAGCCAGGCAACAGCACCAAACCTGACTAGTCGTCATCGTATTCTTCACCACCATGCAGTTATAGTTTTTTTTAATGTTTCTTTATTTTTGAGAGAGACAGAGAGACAGAGCATGAGCAGGGGAGGGGCAAAGAGAGGGAGACACAGGATCTGAAGTAGGTTCCAGGCTCCAAGCTGTCAGCACAGAGCCTGATGCGGGGCTCAAACCCACGAACGGCGAGATCACGACCTGAGCCGAAGCTGGACACTTAACTGACTAAGCCACCCACTGGTGCCCCCCAGTTGTAGTTTTTTTAAAAACCCGCTTTCACTTCACAGTGTCCTTCAGGATGATGAGTGGTGCCAGAATAGTATTGGAATTTAATCTTGGCTGGGGCTTTAGAAGTTAGCAAGACCAGCTTCCCACCTAATGCAAAGATTGATTCAGTGGTCATCCTCTACCTGTGCATTTCTAGTGATGAGAGGGTCATGCCAGCCCATTTCACTTTCATACAGCTGTAATTTCAGAAATGTGTTGTTTACACATTGAGGCTCTCTTTCTCTAGAATTTTTACCCTCTGATTTCAGAGATTTTTATAGATTACCACAGTGCTAAACCTCAGTGATCAAAATATGACATACCTATGTTTTTTCAGAGTAGCCCTGCAAATATATGAAGTTCGCTGTTAGATTTTCCCTCAGTCGTCTTTTGTAGCCTGAATACCGGTAGTTTTAGTAATTAATAATAATGAGACCAAAATTGGTAATTTTGTCTAGTGTGATTTTTTTTTAATTAATTTATTTTTTTACTTTTTTTAATGTTTATTTATTTTTGAGAGAGAGACAGCATGCGAGCAGGGGAGGGGCAGAGAGAGGGAGTCACAGAATCCGAAGCAGGCTCCAGGCTCCGAGCTGTCAGCACAGAGCCTGATGTGGGCCTCAAACTCATGAGCTGTGAGATCATGACCTGAGCTGAAGTCGGAAGCTTAACCAACTGAGCCACCAGGCGCCCCCACAGTGTGAATTTTTTAAAGTATTGTTTAGTGTAAATTTTTTTAGTACTTTATCTTTTCAGCAAATAATTAGAGCAATCCAAGTTTAATTTATATTTGTATATGTATTTGAACTTGGTCTCTGAAATACATGACTGTTTAGTTTCACTTCCATTAGATGAGTTCTGGATTAAGACTACAATATTAGTATTAACATTTTGGCATTACATGAAATAAATAGAAAAAACACTATTGTCATTTTGCTTCAATATTGCAATTACTAACCGATGGTGAGCTACATTGAAAAGTGGCTTCAAATTGTAGTATAGATTGGAGGAAGCTTGGGGTTCCTCAAGAAAAAAAGGGAGTAAGCAAGTAAGGAAGGTAGAACTGATACATTAATGTACTTATTTAAGCACTATTTCTAGTGCCTGCTCCCTGATGTGTGGACTGGTTTAGACTTTGGGAATACAGCTGAGTCCATGATGGACTACAGTCCTTGCTCTCTTGCAACTTACATTCTAGAGATGAAAGACTATTTACGGACTGCCACAAGTGCTGTATAGAGATAAATGGGAACGACACAGAGTAAGGCAGGGGGCACTTTTGGATGATGAGGACATCAGGATGAGCACAGAAGAAAAGAGGGGGAGACTTTTTTTTGTATGCCCCTAGGATATTTTGAGAATTACAGTATAAAAGTTGTCTGTGCAAAGGTCGTAGAAGGCAGAAAATTTGTTGGGAACCATTGATTTTGCACAGGAGAAAACTGAGGCACGAGTTTAAAAATGGGCAGATTTTAACAATTCACCCAGGGTTGTAACTCATTTGTGAATGAGCTGGGACCGGAATCCAGTTTTCCTAGTTCCCATTCACATTCATTCATTGTTTCTTTTCCTTAGTTTTTTTCAACTGAGTGTTTTTAGCCCCTCAGTCTGTGCCTTGCCAAAATTGTGTTTCATTGCCATATGGTGGATTGAAGGAGAGTTTTAAGGAGTTGCTTTCAGATGGGATGGGAGAAGCCCATGAGAAGCACACACAACCTTTCTTAGAATGGTTGAAATTCAGTGGTTCAGAGACCTTGTGAATGAGAATTATGACACTAAGATCATTTACTTCCTGTAGACCATATGTTCTTACAGATTGAAAATTGTGCTGGATTGGATTAAGGAGAACTTTGGGTTTCTTTTGAAGCCTAAGAATTTTATTTTAATAGAGCTGTAGGTTTCACCAGATGAGGAAAGCTGCAGTTGGCACTCTGGGTTGATTAGGAAGTTAGGAGCTTGGAGGTTGGAATGGTGAATATTGTAGAGTCACTTCTGTGAATCCTGTGGGGTGATTTGAACGGCCAGGCTAATGTTCAGTTAGGTTGGTGCCACGTCTGTCTACCTGATTACCCATCCCATGGGGAATTCTCTGTCTGCATACCTCTGGGCCAGGCTCATGGTTTCATTTGTGGCACATCTTAGGGTTAGTGGATTGAGGCCTTGCCGGCATCTGTCAGTCCATTACAGTATAGAGCAGAGGTTGGCCAGGGAGTAAATAATTTAAGCTTTGCAGGCCATGCAGCCTCAGATGTAATTACAGATCTGCCGTTAGCATAAAAGCAGCATGGACACTATTTAAATGTATGAGCTGCTCTGTTCCAATAAAACTTTATTTGCAGGAACAGGTACTGAGGCAGATGGCTCACAGGCCCTCGTTTGCTTGACCCCTGCTATAGAGTGATGAGGTAAGGGATATGGGACGAGTGGAGCTCCCCTAATAAACCAGAATTATTTTTGCTTCTTCATCTTTCTTTTAAAACTTTTGAAATTACCTATGAAATTACCATGAAGTGAATGTGGCTATTCCAGCAGTTTACAATTTGACTTGACATACCTAAGTCAAACAAAATAGGTTTTGATATTTTCCTGAGTTACATTCTTTTTAAGTAGCTTTACTCTATTTTTGGATAGAAGAAAATTTTTTATTTCAGAGGAGGGTGCTCCATGTTTCATACTGTAAACATTGCAGTTGGAATTTAAACAAGACAAGAGTTATTGAGATATATTCTTTTTTAATCAGGCAAAACTGAAATTAAAATTTATGATTTGGGTAGCTAATCAGAAGACTGCAATCCATCAATTTTTTTTTTTTAACCTTACCCATTTCTTTATTTGGAAAGACTGTTTGTCTGCCAATTATCATAAGTTAATTGGTGCAATACCAGGTCAAGAAATGGCATTGTTAATGAAATGAATTATTACCCTGCTGTTAGTAATGAGGCTTCTGCAGAAATGCGGAAATGTCTGTGAACTCATGAAATGTGAGAAGAATTTAGTCTACGTGTTGATTAGAACTGTGTAAAAATATGTTTGTGTACAATCATAAGGAGAGATTGCCATAGATTTTTCACCTAGTTAGTGTTCCTGTGAAGGAATTTGGGCTCTTCTTTTTATTGTTTGCAGGAAATTTCTGTTTTATCATAAAGTTAAATACATAAATATAATTTTCAGCAGGAATTGAAAAAAAAACCCAGTGGGCTACAATGTGAAATGAAAGTAAAAATTTTGTTGGTAAACCTTAAACTAATACTCAGCGCATTCACAGCATTTTAACAGAATTCGTCAGAAAGGAAGATTGATAGGAACGGTGGATTTTCTTTGGTTCCTAAAGTGCTCACTTAAAATTATTCTGCATTATTCTTTCCATTTGATCTGAAATGAGCCACTGGAAGGTAGCCTTTTCTGAAGTTCATTCCTGCACTTCGCGATCCCTTTACCTTCATCCCTTCAGTTAATGTCTTTGAGGAGAAGTGTCCCTTTTCCTTGCTGAGGTGTCCTCGGCCACCCTCTGCCCGCCCCCCGATTTTACTTCGCCGGCGTTCCTTCCCTTGCATCGGGCTCATCCACTTACTCGCGGCCATGGCATCTCAGAGTCCTGGCATCCCTCAGAGGCCCAGTTTCCAGATCTGTAAACCTTTTGTCTTTTTTATTCGGTGAACATTAACTGTGTCACAGTATGTAGTGCGTACCAGGCCAGTGCTGGGCTCGCAGCAATTACACAATCATACTGGCCACTGCCACCGTTGTCGTTGAAAACCGCGTACGTTCCATCCTCTTCACTTGCTTCACTCCCCTTTACTAACTTGCTCATGTGTTCTGCCCCCTGAGACACTCTGCTCAGACTTGATGCCCCTCAGGCCCTGGCTCTGCTTCTCTCTCTTCCTTGCTGTCACACCTGTACCGCGGAAACTTGCCATCCAGCTTCTAGCCCCATCCCGCAGTGTGACCGTGCAGCCAGCACATGCTGGCCTTGCCTTCATTTTCGTCCTCTACCCTCTTGTTCTGGAGTCTGCCTCTTTCCTTTTAGTTTCTCTGACCAGGTGGGCCTGATTTTCCTCATACTGTCTGACTACCTTTTCCGTTTGCTTTTCTGACTTCAAGTTCCCCGGTCAGCCCCCAGATGGTTGTGTTCCCCAAGGTTCTGTTGGTTGATCTCTTTGCCCCCTCCCCCACCCTCTCTCCTCGTCTCCGCTATTCCTAGGGCTTCAGACAGCCCTCCTGTGCAGATGATTATTAAATGGGTAATTCTAACCCTCCCTGTTGTTTTGAGCTTAAGTTAACATTTTGAGAGGTCAACCTTGAGGAGCTGTAGGCATCTCAAACTCAGCATGTCTTAAACCAAATCCATCTTTTCTTGTCCCCAACCAGCTCCTCCAGATTTTCCGTTAGGTGTTAGCAACAGTACCGTTTTCCCAGCCACCGTATCTTGGCACCCCTCTTTTGCCACATCTCTGCCTCATTCTCCACATCACATTAGCTACATCTTCTCAGGTTTACCCTGTAAAGTATCTTTGCTTCCAGAATTCTTTTGTGTATACATATGTAAAGAGAGAGATCTGGAAAGAAATTCACCAGAATGTTTAAAGTTTTTTTATCTCTGGGTGGTGAGATTTTACGTTGTTTGAATTTTGTTTTTCTAACAGGTATTTAGTATTTGTATGCTTGTATCCAGCCTATCACCTCCCAGCCCTCCCGGGTCCTGGTCTTCATCCGGTGGAACTCCTAGCTATTTCCTCAGTGCGCCCGGACTTCTTTGCCTTTGCTCCTTCACTCAGCACCGGTTTCATTTGTTCTTTGCATCTCCCGTTGTCATTTTTCAGGGCTCCTCGCAAATGAGCTTTTCTTTAATGCAGTCGTTCTCACAACTGAATGTGCCTTCTTTCAGGAGCTCTCCAGCCCCTGTGTCACGTCCTGTGTTCTGCCCTCGTGTCTTCTTACCTGGGTTTTTTGTGTTAATCCCTTTATTAGATTGTAAGCTCCACGAGAGCAGAGATTGGCTCTTAATCATCCTTTTCCCCCCTTTTGGTTATAATCTGCCTGTTTTTCTTTGGGGACGACCCTTTTCCCCCTGGCTATGGTTCTGGTGGGACGGCCAATCAGAGTGTCCTGCCAAGAGGATGGGACGCTCTTCCCCTGGAATTTAGATTTTGAGTCATGGGATACGAGGACTGACCATGATTGGCGTGGATTCATCCTGGCCAAGGTGCTCTGAAGAAGCCATTTATTAGTTCCTGCCTCCCAGATCCCTGGAGCTGCTCTGGTTCCCGAACTCTCCGAGGCCTGGTTCTTCAGCTTTTCCTTCGTTATCTGTGAGCTATCTCCTATCCTTACACTAAATGTCTCTCTCTTTAAATTTTAAGTTAGCAAGACAGTTTCTGTTGCTTTTTTCCCTGCCAGTAGAGCTGTTATGATTGGAACTGACCAGACTTTATCATTCTAGTTCTTCTATTGATTCTGATATGTTTTTTTCTTTTCTTTAAAAATGAAAACAAAAAAACAGCCCGAGACCGCTGCTGCTTTGAAACGTACAATAGAAGCCCTGATGGACAGAGGGGCGGTAGTGAGGAGCTTGGAAAATCTGGGTGACCGAGCACTGCCTTATAAGATTTCTGCCCACAGTCAGCGGCACAGTAGAGGAGGGTAAGTGTCTACATGCATCTTGAAAAATGTCTTTGATAGGCTGTAAAGAATACTGGTTAGTTCATCTTAGAAATTATTATAATTTCTCCGTAGATCGCCTTTGTGCCAGGTGGGGTGCGGGTCCACACTCCAGCCATGTTGTGTGTCAAATGGGGCTAGAGTAAAGCTGGCCCGTAATAAACCATAATCAGAGTACAAAAGCAAGTCATGCTGGGAGCAACAGGTATATAAGCTTTTGATTGTGGGAAACTGTTCTTGTCAACCTAAGCACGGTTTTCTGTTGACATTTCTTAAGTTTTGCCTTTAAAACACCTCAGTGAGCAATGTGCTGGGCACACACTCAGTGCATCCTTTGTAAATATGTGGCTTGCGGGTAAGAAGCAGAAGGGTTCTCCTTCTGACCAGTGCCTAACCCACAATAGAGAAATGGTTGTTTATGTACTCCAGACAATAATCACAATTTTCTGTTACGAAATTTTTTCTCATAGCAGCTTCCTCAAACATGTCAAAGGTCTGACCCTGTAGGAATAACTATCCTTGTAGAAATTCTTTGATACCAGTTTGCTTGGTGAGTTGGTTCGAAGCCCCTCTGAGCTCTGATGGTGTTATTTTTACACTTGTGATTTCTGGTGCGGATGAGGAATTTTCTCATATTGTTGAGTTTCCCAAAAGTAGTGACAGAGAAGATGGGAATCGGTTTTCATTGTCGTGGAAAAGTGCAGGAGTTGAAGACTTGATTCTCCCTCTGATACTTGCCAGCCGAGTGGCCTTGAGCGAGTCTTCAGCGCTATTCTCTGGTTCTTGCTTCCTTGGATACTTGAACTCAGGTGGTCGTTCTCCCATCCACGTTGTCGTGGGGATCGAGTGATGCCATCTCTGGATGTCTCTGTGGACAGCACGGAGTGTGATCCACGTGGAGCCGGTGGGCCCGCGCAAGCGCCGTGCACGGGAGAGGCCTGCGTGCAGTCACGCTGCACGCTGAGGCTTTCCTGCCGCCTTTAAACCTGCTGCCAGGGCGTAGCACGTCCTGCGGATTTCATCTTTGGATCGCTTCACCTTGTTTTGTGCTAGTGTTCGGCTTCTCGAGAACACCTCTGAAGAGCGCCTGAGGTGTTGCTAGGCAACATGAAATGCACAGTGGCGATTTTCCTCTCCCACAATCATAACAGTGAGGGATGGAGATTGTGTATGTAACGTTTTTTTTTTTAACCACAAAGGGGCTTCATTTTAACAGCAAGGCCGTGAATCCTTTTGCCTTTTTGCTTAGAGAGGAACATATAAAATTGAGCTAAGAATGACTAGTCAGGTTCTCTGATGGAAGGCACTGAGCAGGGACAGAAGCCCGTTGCCTCATTCAGGTGCTCTCAGGGATGGACACTAGGACTGTTTTCTTCTGCCCCTTTCCCAAGTAGCGGATTTGACTTTGTTGAGGGTTGGTGTGACCAGCATTGTAGATTTTGCACTTCTCCCAAGTACTTGGGTGGCGCTGATGCCTCTGTCCGAGGACCAGACTCTGAGATCCGCCGTCTGTGTGCGATGCTGGGGTTGGGTGCTGCTGTTCCTCTTTTGTGGACGGAATAAGTTCAGACCCTGGAAGAACTTCCCTGGAACTAAGCCAGAACTGCTGACGATGTCTAGCCCTACGTTCCGGATTCCTGACGAGGTGCACGTGCCCCACCAAGGACTCTGTGGCATCTCTCGGTTCATTTACATTTAGCAGTTTTATTTCTGGTTCTTGTACTTCCAGACTCCTCAGCGAAGGAGGAGCAGCATTCTTAAAGTGTAATGTATGTGTGTGCTCTATGTAGACACAGAACCTCCCAGTTGGAGAGGTTCATGTTTTAAGCTTGTTTTTCTGGGATTAATCAATGTCTGGTATGTGTTTGTTTAAGGTGATGTTTCCCAAAGTGTGGTCTCTGAAATACTAGATATGCTCCACCAAAAAATGGTGTGTGTGTGTGTGTGTGTGTGTGTGTGTGTGTGTGTGTGTGTGTGTGAGAGAGAGAGAGAGAGAGAGAGAGAGAGAGCGAGTGAGAGTGAGCATTTAGATGTGGTCTGATGCCTTCTAGAGCTGTGTAGCACATATCAGTGTACTGATGGTGAGAGGCCCTTCAGTTAGATCCCTTCATTTGTCACCTTTATTTGACCATTATCTTTTATTTTGTAACACTCATTAATACTCTTCACAGTGATTTTTGGTAAAAGAGGAGATGAGGGGCTAATATATTTTGGAGTTACCTGGATAAAGATTTAAATCGAGTGGTGTGTCAGATGTCGGCAGCGTGGAGCTTGAGGGTGGTCTGATGTCCTGTTGACTTCAGCCGGTCCTCCCCCTAGGGTCACCACCCCCGGTGATGTTTGTACCAGGCATTTTGTTCACCTGCTAAGTTCTGTGTGTGCACTGCACGTAGCCACATAAGGTGTTACAAACATGTATTTAGTGGATTATGTGTCAGGATTAGGTACCAGGTGCTGGGAAGGCTCACTTTTTTGAGGTGATTAAGAAGAAACAGGGGACTTGTTTGTTACGAATTCAGCATTCAGAAGTTTTTTTTTTTAATAATGTTTTTTTAAAACATTTTTTTTAATGTTTATTTTTGAGAGAGAGAGCATGAGCAGGGGGGAGGGACAGAGAGAGAGGGAGACACAGAATCTGAAGCAGGCTCCAGGCTCTGAGCTGTCAGCACAGAGCCTGACGCGGGGTCCGCATTCACAAACCATGAGATCATGACCTGAGCCAAAGTCGGATGCTCAACTGACTGAGCCACCCAGGTGCCCCAGTTTTTGTTTTTGTTTTTTAACTTTATTTGTTGTTGAGAGAGAGAGAGAGCAGGCATGAGTGGGGGAGGGGCAGAGAGAGAGGGAGACAGAGAATCCCAAGCAGGCTCCGAGCCGTCAGCACAGAGCCGGAAGAGGGGCTCGAACCCATGAACTGTGAGATCATGACCTGAGCTGAAATCAAGAGTAGGATGCTTCACTGACTGAACCATCCAGGCGCCCCTAGCATTCAAAAGCTTTTAACTCTTTGAACAACCCTGGAGGCCATGGCACATATCAGTTTTCGGTGAGGCGCTGATTTGAATCCTGAGGTTGGTATGTGAGAGCTAGTTTTTTAGCTGGCTAATGAGTGAGCCTAGATGCCCTCCAAGAATCCACATCACATTGTGGTGCTGTTGGTATTTTGTGTTTGTTGCTTTTGCATTTTATGGGACGAAATATATGTGCTGGTGGTATTCCTAGGTCTTAGGATGGTTCTTGTGGTTGTTGTGGTTCCTGGTCACAAGGAGTTGTCAGTCTAGTCGGGGACTTGCCAGCATATTGCTGACCTAGGCACCGGCCACAGACTGCTGTATACCACTGCTACACACGTGCCACCTAGACCCAAAAGAAGGATGTGTGGGTAGAAGAGTGCGTAGGTAGGGGAGATACCACTACCTCAGGGTTATCTGGGGAGTCTCCCCAGAGAAGGAGACAGTGCCTGGCGTTCATTATTATACCAGTGTATGCCAGAAAGAAAGTACAGATGTACAGACGTATGGATGTACGGATTCCACGTGCTAGTTAAGTTGTCCCCCAGGTGACGTGACTTAGACAAGGAAGGAGTTAGCCAGATGCTCTGTTGCTCTTTGGGCCAGGTTGGGGTGGTTGGGAAGTTTGGGTCTTCTGGACCAGCTTTCCAGATAGATAGAGGCTTCTGGCCTCACCACCTGTTGTGTCCAGGCAGTGTCTAGAAACGATTGGAGCAGGACTCAGAGTTGTGGAAGGCATGGGGGGTGGCAGGTCTTACAAGTCTTGAGATTTATTCTCAGCTCTGGATTTGCTTTGGTCTCCTGGGGGCCACTAGATTTTCTCTGCTTTGTACCTTCAGATGTTCACCTTGGTACCTTCATCAACTCAGAAAGGGAAGGTGGGTGTTGGAAAAGATTCTTAACTGCATTCCTCAGAGTCTAAATGGGGACGATGTCACATAGGCAGAGGGGAGCAGCGGGAGTAGATGTTCCTTTAGACCCTTGCTAAAAAGGACAGGCATTTTCTGAGTCGTGGTGTCTGTCACTCTCGGCCACAACCACTCCAGTGTCAGGCTCCAGGACTGCGCATACTAGTTGAAGGCTCTCTTTCCACTAGATGGGGCTGGACGGAGACTGAGCAGGCTTTCTGGTGGAGGAGGGAGAACTGTAGAAGAGACTGTGGTCCATATTTCAGTGTTGGGCTTGTGCTTGTTTTTAAGAGGATGCCCCCGATTGGCTCTGACCATTTTTACCAGGTCCGATTTTACTGCGTTGAGATAGGACTTATTCCAGAAGGCGTGTGTAAAGACACTCTGGAGTAGTGAAGGAGATTTTTCTTGCCTGTTTCTTCCCTTCTTTCTCCATTCTCATTTGCATTAAAATGTGAATAAGTGCTTATAAGGTCTGCTGGCCTACATATAAGATGCCCTTCTATTTACGGGTAAGCAGAATGATAAAAATAACCGGCACTATGGTGAATCAGTGGAATTTTACTGACTCGCTCCCCAAATGTGTCTGCAGCTTACTCCAAGAGAGCTGGCACCCTCTCTAGAGGAGATTGATTCTTCTCTGTAGTTTTCCTGTTAGCTAACATTTCCATGTTCTCGTGCTTTCCTGCCAGCATTAAGTCCAGGCCAGCATCCTGACCCCATTCTTGTGTGAAGGTGCTCCACAACTGGGTTTCAAGGCAGGGCTGCTGTGGCCTTGGAGGTTTCTTTTTTAGTGGCAGCGCCCCAAGATTTGTAAGGATTCTGCTGTAGGTTTAGTGGTTTTAAAAATGTATGAGACCCAACAGATATAAAAGGAAATAGGGCTTTTCCACGCAGAGTGTTCCTTGGTTTTAAGGTGAAGAATTCACTGTCTCAGCGAAGCCTGAAGCCAGCAAGGTTTAGCTGATACAGTCTAGAAACTGGCATTCAGATGGATCTGTTTCCTATTCTCAAAAAGGCTCGAAGATGCTCCATGGTTTCAAATCCCTCCCATCCCCCTTCTCCACCCCCCACCCACCGTGAGCCACTCAGCGCTTCGGTGGAAATTTCCACTTGTCTGCCAGGGGGAAGGGGAGGCTGTGAGTGTGTGACTGTGTCTGAGAGAAACAGAGACAAAGAACATAACTCAAATTCAAGCGAGCGCTTTTACGGTAAACTTGTAAATAACAGGGTTAAAACAAAAGTGAAATAAAAAACAAATACGACCTTTAAACGTAGGAGCGTTGCCAGAAGACACATATCTTCCTCAACAACCTGGGACAGGGAGGGGGCTGGTGACAGCTTGGGCACAAGGTGACTGAGGGAGACAAGGGGTAGGACCCCAGAGAGGAGGGGGGAAAGGATAGTGAGAAGAGATGCTGCTGCTGCCTCCCCTCCGCGCCCCATGGAGACACTGCTGTGGATGGAGTGTTCCTAGTGGCATCATTTTCCAGTATCGGGCTCAGTCTATCCTGGGGAACCCATTTCTCTGCATCTTCTCAGATCCCTGGGGTTTTCAGTCACAGTAGCAGAGAGATTTGTAGTGCTGAGAGTGTCTTAAGAAATACCGAGGAAGGTAAATTACCACCCTGAATATGGGGGCAGGTTCTATCCATGAAATAGTTCCCTCCAGCTTTTGAACGCTGGAACCTGCAGTGAGAATTGCATTTGTGTATTGAACCTCTTTCTGTCCTTTCTCTCCTCACCTGGTGTCAGTCACCACTTCACTCGTGCTTCTGTAGAGTTGGTGCTGCATAGAAGGTCAGTGCTTTTCTGTAGCAGAGAGATGCCTGGGTAAAGCTGATTTCTACCTTGTAGGTGAAGTGATTCATTAGAACCACACGTGGGAAAACCCCCATTTAAATGTAAACACTGCTGGGCTTCGTGTTTAAGGCAGTGGCGATGCTTCCATCAGCCCTGGCCGCCTGGTGCGCAGAACCAGCTCGCCGGTGCCACCGAGCAGCACAGGGTTGAAGGTGCTGGGAGTGTATAATGTAATTAGACTTTAGATCACTAAGCTGGGTTCTCCAAAATGATCTGTCCATTCGCTGACTTAAACACTGTTTGGGGAATGGGGGGCTAGCTGAAGAACTATTTTTCCTTATTGGAATGCCAGCTTTTGGGGATGTCTAGGCAGTGGCAGTTGTAGTCCTACTTCTCTGCTCTTTTCTAGCTCAAATCGTGAGGATGGAGGTAAGAGAGAGTCCACATGTGTTGCGACTTTGGTCTTGTGTTTTGGTTCTGGCTTGCTTGGTTAGGGGAAGAAGGAAAAATTGGTATTTAATTGTGGTTATTGAATCCTCTTGATCCTCCCCTCCCTGAGGGCCAGGCTGAAGGGGAGGGCAGGGCCTCTCGGATTCCTCTGGAGACACTGAGACATTCCTCTTTTGGCTCCCTTGCCTTGAACAGCAACTTATCTGGGTTTCAGAATGGTTTCTCCCGGGTAGCCTTTGGGATGTAAGGAGTGGGTATCAGGGGAGTTCAAGGTCATTTTTTTTAGCCTAACTCCCACTTTTTCAGTTCTGTTATGGACCTGTGTGGTCACAGGAAAGGGATCCTTGCAGGCATCAGGAGCTGCCCAACCCCCTATTCTAAGTAGGCTGTTTCTAGGCTTCACTTTGTTTGTGTGCAAAACTGGAAATGCAGGGCTGCGCTTGGTACTGTCTCCTGCCCCTGTCATTCCTCGGGTCATCCTTCTGTAGTAAGAAAAGCCCAGCCGCCAGGAGGCGGATGTCCATGACCACCTCATCATCGCCACAGTCTCCTCCAGAACTGGCAGACCAGTGTAAATAGTGGGAGCCCAGGTTTCTGCCAGCCCAGTAGCCCTGTGACCTCTCTCCCTGCCTGGACTACATGTTCTGGGTGGTCCAGGCCATTATGTTCCTCCTTTTTAGCCTCCCTCTGAGGTGTGCCCATAGCAGATGTTCACTGACCAGTTCAGTTTGTCCACTTACGTGAAAAAAGAATATATACTGGCAACAACCAGGAATTGGTCATAGTCTTTTCTGTGTGGGGAAGCCATAACGGACCATTGACCCGTGGGCTTGGGCCACTGAGGGTAGATGGAGATTGAGTTTGTTCTGGACTTATGCTTGGTTCCCTCATGGTGGGGTGAGACCACTTAATGCCCTAAGTGGGAGCAGGGGAGGTAGGAGGTTCAGCTTTCACCCAGGACTGGTGAACACAGTAACATCTGCCCCTCTCTGAGCCACTTCCCCTCTTTTCTGTTTTGGTGGTGTTTCATTTTTGTGGAAATTTCCACGGTATAATAAGGAGCATGGGAGTAGAAGCAGTCTTTGCCCACACGAACCCTAGGCACAGATCAGCAGGGTGATGAGCACGAAATGACTGTCACAGCTGTGGTGGTGGGCACAAACCTATTTGCATTTTGGCCAGTTCTCTTGTTTAGGTTTGGTTGCTAGAGGAGTGTCAGGACTGGTAGGGGGAAGGCAGAGTAGGTAAAAGGTAAAGGCTGTAAGCGTTTTTATAGTAACAGCAATCTTCCAGAAGCCAAGTTGCAGCCCAGTCTTAGGACTTCCAGGCTTTTCTAGCACTTCTCCTTATCCTTGAGAAACCTCCAGAATTCTGGCTGCAGGAACCAAGAGATGTGGTTGATACAGTGAGGAACTATGGGGCCTGAAGTCTGGAACTTGCTTTTTGACCCTGTGACCTGGAGCAGATCAGTTCCCCAGTTCCCTCATAAGTGACATGAAGGGGTTGAACTGCATTGCCTTCGTGGTCCCCTCCGGCACTTACGTTCTGTGATTCTGTAACCCATTGGTCCCAGAGCAGCGTGTGGCTTCTTGTATCCTGGAGTCAGAAGATCTGCTCTGTTAGAACCCTGGCTGTGGCCACTCAGTAGCTGAGTGACCTTGAGCTAGTGACTTAATCATTCTGAAACTCAAAGGAGGCCATCTCTAGGAGGCCCACTTTGAAAACTGCTAAAGCAGTAGTGTTGCTAAGAGAGGGCTCCTGGACCAAAATAACACCCAGAGGAACTTCCTCTTGCGTTTTCTGAATGGGCCACGTGGGGTGGAGCTTCTACTTCCTGCTTATCCTCTTCCTCAGAAGCTATCTAAAAGATGTGAAAGCACTTTGAAAATTAGAAAGTTCTATGTGAGACCCTTTCCTTTTAATTTCTGGAATAGGAGGTTTCTGATAATGTCTGGCATCTAGCTTCCTTCCATCCTTGGGTATTTTTATCCTTATCACAAAATGGTATCCAGAAGCTTTGGGTGTCTTAGGATTATTTGGTGAGTGCGAGTGGATGGGTAATGTTGTTCGGGAAGACTGCACGAGAGTTGAGCTGTGGGCAGTTGAGTTGGTCGTTGGCAACCGTACACCCGCTTTCTTTTAGAAACATGTTTGGTAGACGCTGAGGCTAGCCCACAAAAATGCCTCTGGTACACTTGAATGGAAAATGGAAGAAAACAATGGCTGCTGAACCCCAGATGCGGTATTTGAATAACTTGAATACTGGACTGTAAAGAAAGCCAGGCTTAACTCTAGAGCAGGAGATGTCTGTGGACCTTCTGGAGGTAGTGGGCACTTGGAATACTTCAAGGGCTGCCAGTAGTGATTGCCTGGGTTATTGAGTGCCCAGAGCATGCCCAGCCCTTGCTTTAGCACGGTCTTCCATATTACCCTGTGTGTGATATGTGGCATTTCACCAGCGCACTGCCTCAGGCTATCAGCACAGGGCTTTAAGTGTAATAAAGCAAAAGAGGAAGACTAGTCTAGGGAAACTAGATGAAAAGCAAGGGAAGAGGAAGGAACTGTAGAATTAAGTATGGTGGGAATGTTGGCAAACAGAGGGTGAGGTCCTAAGTTGTCTGTGGTAGTTTGGAGGGACATTTTGATGAATACAGAATGAAAGAACAAATGAATGAAATAGGAAGAAGGAAATGCTGGGGCAGTGTTGAGTGAGAGAGTTCCCTGCCCTGCCCACCAGGCCACCATAGTTACTGGGGCTTGGGGGAGTTGGATAAAGGGCTGGGGATTGGCAAAGAGAAGGTAATTTATGATTGATCACAGTAACTTTTTAGGCTCTATATTAGAGCCTTACTCGAGGTAAGTAATCAATAACTAAATATCGAACAAATGAGCAGTTCTTAAGTTTGATGATTTGCAAACCTCGTGCCTTCCATGTGGTGCAGAAATAACACAGTGGAATTACACCTTGGAGAATTTGGCCAGGTCGGTGTGTGATTTTCACGGTAAGTACGAATGGTAATATCATCAGTGAGCAGAGGTAAAAGTCACTTCCTAGAAGTTTGCCTGATGATAGAGGACTTTACACCATTTTTATTTCATTTCTTTTTTTTTCTTTTTTGATTTTTTTTTTAACGTTTTATTTTATGTTTTGAGAGACAGAGCACAAGGGAAGGGCAGAGAGAGAGGGAGACACAGAATCCAAAGCAGGTTCCAGGATGTGAGCTGTCAGCACAGAGCCCAATGGGGTGGGGGGTGGGGGGCCTCAAAACCATGAACGTGAGATCATGACCTGAGCCAAAATCAGAGTCTCAACTGACTGAGCCACCCAGGCACGCCTGTTTCATTTCTTGAGAAATTCTGGGCGGCTTCATTATCTGTAATTGCTCCCTCATCGCTACCACCCATATCAAATCATTCACCAAGTCCTGCCCTTTCAGCTTTCTATGTACCATGATTAAATCAACAGCCTTACAGAGGTATAATTGACAACACAGTAAACTACATGCTTTTATTAATACATATTACATAAGGTAATACATATACATAATACATTCACATATGTACCATACGTAGATATACCCACAATATATGTTTGACATATGTATATATACCCATGAAATCACTACAAGCAAGACAATAAGCAGACTGGTCACCCCAGAAGTTCCCTCCTGCCTCTTGTGATCCTTCCCTCCACTTGTTTCCCGTCTATGACAACCACTGGTCTGCTTTCTTTCACTATAGATTAGTTTCTATTTTCTAGAATCTTACTTAGATACAATCAGACAGCATGTACCCCCCCCCCCCCCGCCTTTTTTTTAACCATAGTTTCTTTCAATCAGCCAAATTATTCTGAGATTCATCAATAGTGTGTATCAATAGCTTATTCCTTTTTATAGCTGAGTACTATTCCATCGTATACCATAGTTTGTTTATTGGTTTACATGTTGTTGGATATTTTCTGTTTCCAGTTTGGGATTGTAAGTGTTGCTGCTGTGAGCACTCCTGTACAAATTGTTGTAAGGACTAATGTTTTAATTTTCTTGGATAAATACCTGGGAGTAGAATGGCTTGATCATAATGGCAAGTGTGTATGTTTAACTTTTAAGAAAATGCCAAAAAAGTTGTATCATTTTGCAGTCCCACCAGCAGTGTGTGAGAATGCCAGTTCCTGTCTTTCCTCACCAACACTTGGTATTGTTCAGTCTTCTTAATTTTAGCTTATATAGTAGGTATCTCTTTGTGGTTTTAATTTGCATTTCTCTAGTGACTAGTCCTATTAAGCATCTTTCTCATGTGCTTCTTTGCCAGAATATATCTTTGGTGAAAAGGCCATTCACATTTTATGCCCCATTAAAAATTTTTTTTAAAATTAAATTTTGAGAGTTCTTTATATTCTAGAAACAAGTCCTTTATCAGACATGGGATTTGCAGATCCCAGCCTGTCACTTGTCTTTTTTATTAGCAGTATCTTTCAAAGAGCAATTTTTAATTTTGATGAAGTCTAGTTTATCACATTTTTCTTTATGGATTTTGCTTTTAGTGTCATGTCTAAAGAATCTTTGCTTAACTCAAGGCCACAGAGGTTTTCTCTTGTGTTTTCTTCCAGTTTTATAGCTTTGTGTTTTATATTTCAGATCTGTGTCCCATTTGAGTTAATTTTTGTATCTGGTACAAGTATGGATCGAAGTTCCTTTTTTGCATACATATATAGAATTGTTGGCCACCATTTGTTGAAAAGACACTTTACTGAATTGCCTTTGGTCAAAAATCAGCTGTGCGTATATGGATCTGTTTCTGGACTCTGTTCTACTGATCTGTTTGTGTATCTTTATACAAATACCATAGTGCCTTGATTACCATAGCTTTATAATGAGTCTTGAAATCAGATAGTGTTAGTTCTTCAACTTTATTCTTTATCAGAGTTGTTTTGGCTGTTCTAGATCCTTTGAATTTCTCTGTGTACCTTAAAATCAGTTCATCAATATCTAATAAAAGTGTCTTTTAGGGATTTTGATTGGGATCCTTTTGAATTTATAGATCAGTTTTAGAGAATTGACATCTACATAAACCTCCATTTAGGTGGGTTTTCTTTAATTTCTTTCAGTAATGTTTTATGGTTTTTGGTGTAGAGGTCTTGCATACCTTTTGTCAGATTTATCCTTAAGTACTTCATATTTCATTTCAAGGTGTTATTATTTGTTGCTAATATATAGAAATATAGTTGACTTTGTATACTGATCTTGTATCTTGCAGCCTTGCTAAACTCACATATTCTAGTGTCTTTTTTATAAATTTCTTTAGATTCTCTTGTATACACAGTCATTCCATGTGTAAATATAGACAAGTTTACTACTTATCAATCTGGATACCTTTTCTTTTTTTTCTTGCCTTGTTGCACTGGCAAGAGTCTCTAGTAAAATACTGAATAGAAATGGTGAGAACAGACACCCTTGTTTATTCCCAGTCTCAGGAGAAAAGATTCAGACTTTCACCAGTTGATATGATGTTAGTTAGTTCTAGGTTTTGCAGAGATGCCTTTTGTAAGGTTGAAGAAGTTCCTTTGTAGTCTTACTTTGCAGAGAGTTTATCAGAAATGGATATGAAATTTTGTTAAATGCTGCTGCTTTTTTTTTTTTTTTTTTTGCTATTATTGGAATGATCACATGATTTTTCTTTTTTAGTTTGCTAATAGGATTTACATTGATTTAAAATGTTGAACCAGGGGCGCCTGGGTGGCTCAGTCGGCTAAGCGTCTGACTTCAGCTCAGGTCACGATCTCACGGTCTGTGAGTTCGAGCCCCGCGTCGGGCTCTGGGCTGATGGCTCGGAGCCTGGAGCCTGCTTCTGATTCTGTGTCTCCCTCTCTCTCTGCCCCTCCCCCATTCATGCTCTGTCTCTCTCTGTCTCAAAAATAAATAAACATTAAAAAAAAAAATGTTAAACCAGTCTTGCTTTCTGTGATAAACTCTGCCTGATCATGATACATTATTCTTTTCATATATTTTAGTAGTCAGTTTGCTAAATTTTTTTTTCATTTATGTTCATGAGAGATATTGATCAGTTTTTTCTTTTCTTGTAATGTCTTTGTCTTGTTTTGCCATAAGGGTAATGCTGGCTTCATAGAACACATTGAGAAGTGTTTTCTTATTTTCTGGACCAGTTTGTGCCAAAACTGGCACAAAATTTCCCCCTCAGACGTTTGGTGGAATTCATTGGTGAAACCATGTGGGTCTTTGGTTTCCTTTGTGGAAACGCTTATAACTACAAATTTAATTTCTTTAATAGATATAGGGCTATCCAGGTTATCTATTTCTTTTGGAGTGAGTTTTGGTAGTTTGCATTTTTTCAAGGAATTTCATCTAAGTTGTCAAATTTATTGCAAAATTTGTTTATAATAATAGTCTATCATATCCTGTTATCATTTCACCTCTCCCATTCCTGAATATTAGTAATTTGTCTCTTTATTTTTTTCTGCTGATCAGTCTGACTAGAGATGTATCAATTTTACTGATCTCGGTGAACTAGTATTTATTTGGTTTTGTTGATGTTTTCTTGTTTTTCTGTTTTCTGCTTCAGAGATTTCTGCTCTGATCTTTATTTTCCCTTCCTTCCTTCCTTCCTTCCTTCCTTCCTTCCTTCCTTCCTTCCTTCTTTCCTTCATTTTCTTCTCTCTTCTCCTCTCTTCTTTTTTTTTTTTTTGTCTTAGTTTGTGCTTAATTTGCTCTTCTTTTTCTGTTTTTTTTTAAGGTAGAAATTTTGAGGCTTTTCCTCTTTTCTTACATAAGTGTTTAGTGCTACAAATTTCCTGCTTTAGTGGCATTCTGATATGTTGCTTTCATTTTCATTCAATTCACATTTCCTTTTGACTTCTTATTTGACCTGTAGGCTATTTAGATGTATGTTTAGTTTTCAAGTATTTGGAGATTTTCCCGAGTTTTTTCTGTGTGATTCAAGTCCTTTTAGATTTATTGAGACTTGTTTTATGGCCCAGAATATGGTTGACCTTGGTAAATGTGCTGTTTGCAGTTGAGAACAACGTGTATCCTGCTCTTTTTGTTTGGAGGGTCTATAAAGATCAGACCTAGTTGGTTGATGGTGGTGCTCATTTTTTGTATATCCTTGCTGGTTTTCTGTATAGTAGTTTTATTGATTACTGAGAGGAATATTAAAAGTCACCAACTATAGTTGTGAATTTCTCTTGTCAGTTCTGTTAGTTTTCTTCCTGTATGAAGAAGTTCTGTTGTTTGATACATACGCATTTAGGATTGCTGTGTCTTCTTGGTGAACTGATTGTTACATACTATCTTTTTCTGTCCCTCGTAATTTTCTTTGCTCTGAGATCTACTTTAATATTATTGCAGCCACTGGAGCTTTCTTTTGATTAGTGTTTTTGCATAGTATATGTTTTTCTTCCATTCCACTTTGAATAATTACTTACTTGAAAAACTTTCCCACTAGGCTTGGCTAAGGGTGAACGATCACCTGGCAAGTTGTTTTGTGAGTTTGAACCCTCTTTGTATGGAATTACACAAAACGTCATCCTTTTTCCTGTAACTTCCTTCCTTGCTGCATTTGTCCATTTTCAGTTTGGTCTCTCCTGCTTTCCGTGAGAATTCCACCTTTCAAGCTAACATAACACTACCGCTGTCAGATACTTACTGTGGACCTGCTGTGTGTTAGTCTCTGTTCAGGGTGCTGGGGAGAGATTAACAAAGTCCTTCTTACGGCAACTATGTTTTGGTGGAGTGAGATAGA
This sequence comes from Panthera pardus, assembly GCF_024362965.1. Taxonomy (NCBI): domain Eukaryota; kingdom Metazoa; phylum Chordata; class Mammalia; order Carnivora; family Felidae; genus Panthera; species Panthera pardus. The sequence goes on along the minus strand of NW_026526721.1, from coordinate 11,103,000 downwards.
CAGTAGACAACCATATGCTGTATCGGTGGTGATAAGCTCTGTGGGAAAAAATAGAGAGTAAGAGAGAGTAATGAGGCTTGGTACGTGGAGCAAGGAGGATGTTGCATTAGGAGAAGTGATCAAAGAGGTCCTCTCTACAAGGTGACATTTGGACAGAGACATGACAGAGGTGAGGGGTGAGCTATGGGGAACTCGAGCGAAGAACATTTCTGGCAGAAGGAACAGTGAGAATGAAGACCTAGGATGGGAATATGTTCGGGGAGGAGAGTGTGGCTGCAACAAAGTAAGTGATGTCAAAGGTCACCTTAGCCAGATGGAACACTGCAGAATTCTGAATGACTGCACTGAAAACTGGCCTTTTGCAGCACTGTGGTTCAAACCAAACGGTACAAGGGAGGCTTAAACTTTTAGAACTGAGAGGAGGGCGTGGGCAGGGAGAAGGGCTGCTGCTGCTTTTGTGACATCAACCAGCTGAGCCCATCAAGTTGTTGATGTGGTGAAGCCAGTGAGCTGTAGGAGATGCCCTTCTGCGTTATTCTGCTGTGAGTGGAGGAACGTTACATTCTTTCTCTTGCTCAGGATTCACAGAATTTTCTTTCTGGTCTTTGTCAGTTCTTGAACATGGAGGGTAGTCTTAGACAAGTCCCAGGCCTTTCAGAATGTTTTTCCTTATTTGTGAAGTGTGGCTGGTGGTCTGCACTGTCTCTGGTGCACTGAGTTACTTGTGTAACCCTTTGGAAAACTATAAGGCCTTCCCTAATAAGATGTTTTCTCAAAAATAGTTTGCAAAATCCAGCCTTGTTGAATAGTAAATTCTGTTCTTAAACCCATCATTTTACCATATTGTCTCTATTTCCCTCTCTATGTAAAGTCACGGCACTTTTTGCTACCACAGAGTTTGGATTCGGATTTTCCTAAGAGTGTTAATGAGAAGAGCCATAGGAAGGGTGGGGGGTGGGCAGACACTTCTGTTTAGCTGGTCAGCTGGTACTTTCTATTTTGACAAAGGTGTGTATGTGTTTTTGTGTAGTTGATCTTTATCTGGGCAGGAGTAGAAAACATTGTCCAAAATAGTGGAAGTGTTATATTTCAGAATGCAGGAATTCACACATTTTTATTTTATTGCAGGTATTTCTTGGTGGATTTTTATGCACCAACAACCGCTGTGGAAAGCATAATGGAACATTTGTCTCGAGACATTGATGTGATTAGACCGAATGTTGTAAAACACCCTCTGACCCAGGAAGTAAAAGCGTGTGAAGGGATTGTCCCAGTCCCACTTGAAGAAAAACTATATTCCACGAAGAAGAGGAAGTGAGAAGATTTACCAGATTATAGCTTTATATTTAATTCTATCACTTTTGAGTACCATGGATTAATAATTTACAGACTTGACCTTTATATAAGAGTGTGTTACAGGTGCCATTTGATTTTTCGAAGGTATTTTTTAGCTCTTGATCTCCCTTGCCCTAAGAGGTTGGGGAAGGGCTCGGCTTAGAGCCACTTTGTAATCTGTGGTACCAGCACGTTGTTCTTGACGTCATTTCTTTCGTCTGATTTTTTTGTTGGTGAGGACTTTGCCCTACAACAACGCTAACACCATTTTGAAGAGCAAAGCTTCTGAAAACTGCCTCAGACTGCAAACTCGTTATTCAGGCTAGTCAACCATGCAAAATAAAAATTTAAGACCACTGCATTTATACGAGTAACTTTTGACCAGAATAATAAACATAATTTCAGAAAAACTCGGGGAGGTCTTTTGTCTCTTCACCTGCCCCAGCACAGCGAACTGCCGGAGGCCCTGAGCGCCGTCTGCCCAGAAGCCCGGAATGCCCGCAGTGCGTGGGAGGGTTACCTGGTTACCAGCCCAAGTGCAGAGACTAGGAGAAGTCAGGGGCGAGGGTGGGGCAGGGATGTGTGTGTCCCTCCACTACCGGGCATTCTATAAAATCAGTGACTTTTTCTCTTATCTCACAGTTAACTTGACCATAGGTGGGTGTTGCTGTCTGTAGAGGGACGTGAAGTGCTGTGGCTTGAGCTCTCGCGCTGCTTCCTCTCATTCTTCTGCACTCCCCCCCCCCCCGCCCACACCTGCCTCCTCCCCTCTCCCCCTACCCTGACCAGTTGGAAGCTGGTGGGGTTGCCCAAAGAGCTGGCTGGCACCAGTGCCTGTGGCCAGTGGTGGCACTCTGAGCTCTTAACTTAGGGAGACTTCCAAGGAGCTACATCTCTTTTTTTCTGCATTTTATTTGATACTTACGGACCTGCTTTTTAAAACCACATCTTGAAATAAAAAGACAAGTTTTGTATTGAGCGTTTTTTGTTTTGGCAGGGGAGAGGTTGGTTGTAGGATGTTGTTACGCTTTTGAGACTAAGAACCAACTGGTCTTTGCTTGAACTGGGTGCAATTAAGGTTACCATATTTAGCAAATAGAAATGCAGGGTGCCCAGTTAAATTGGAATTGCAGATAAACAACGAATCTTTTTTTCCTCGTAAGCATGCCCCAATGTTGCATGGAACACACTTAGAGCAAAAAGCGATGTGCCGTTTGTTTGAAATTCAGATTTACCTGGGTGTTCTGTATTTTACGTGGCAGGCAACGTTGCTATGACGCCTGCCCAGAGACGGGATGTGCTCTGCCTCGCCGAGCTCTGGGGAGCGGAAGCCGGCCTCGGGCAGCCTGGCTTTGCAGCCAAGGCGTCGCACCGAGGCAAGTTTGAAGAGCATCAGGAGCTAACAGAAGAGAACGCAGCTGGCATGCTCGTTTGCCTCCAACTCTGATTCCCTCAGCCCGCCAGAAAACCCATCTAGAAACTAAAATTTCATCCCTGGTCAGTTCCAGATCATCTGTTCTGTGAGCCTTAAGTCACACTGCAGTCTTAGAATCAGTAAGTGCCACCGGCCTTTAGCGAGAAACAAATTCTCCTTTAAGGAAAGTCCATCTGTGGGCTCTGCCTGAGGCCTAGCAAGCGGAGGACCCGGTGTCTCTGGCAGCCGGATGGCTTCTGTGGCGGGTGAGGAGGCGGCTTCTTCCCCGAAACGGTCACTGGCGTCTCCTCCTCGGTCTCCTCAGAGCCGGTGAACCGGAAGAAATTAACCAGCCTGTCCGCCTTCCCAAAGGGGTGCCCTGCACGGGGTGTCCGTAGTGACAGAGCTTCTGTGCATTAATTGTTGGGGGCAGCGCCAGCTCCTGAGTACAATCTCTGGTCGTTGTAGCTTGTGCAGTCAGATCATGTTAAAGCAGGAAGGGGCCCAGAGATTAGGCCTCTGCCTCTTTTAAATCACGAGACGGAGACACAGATGTGCAAGCCCGGTGTCCCCAAGAATCAGGAGGAGCCCAGCTCCTAACTAATCCCGGGCTTCCTCCCTCTGTAATGCTGCCCGTCTCTGCCTTGTCCCTTTGCTTAATTCTTTGTCTTCAGTTGATGTATAATTGACCCCCTACAGTATTATATTAGTTTCAGGTAGCCAACGTAGTGTTTTGGTATTTTTATACATTACAGATGTACAAAATGATTGCTCAGAGAGGCCTGGTTACTCTGTCACCATATGGAGTTATTATGTATTGTTGACTGTATTCCCCATGTGTAAATGACATCCCCATGACTGATTGTATAACTGGAAGGCTGTACTTCTTCATCCCCTTCCCCTATTTTGCCCACCCTCCTCCCACCCTTCCTCCCTTCTGGCAACCACCAGCGCTCTGTATTTATGAGTCCGTTTCTGTTTTGTTTGTTTTATTCTTTAGAGTCCGCAAAGAAGTGAAATCGTTCAGTGATGGTCTTTCCCTGTGTGAGTTACTTCACTTAGCATAATACCCTCTAGGCCCATCCAGGTTGTTGCAGATGGCGAGATTTCACCCTTTTCCTTAAGAGCTCAGACAGCACCGAGCTTCAACTTCCTCACTGTAAAATAAGTCTCTTTGAAGAGCAGTAGTTCAGCAAAGAGGGTCATTAAAAACTGTAGCCTGGAAATAAAAGGGATAAAGTGGAGGTTATCTGGGAAAATATGCTACTTCCTGTCTCATTAGGAATTTCCTGAAAGTTTGGGCTTTCAGCCAGGGCGCGTGAGAGCGCTAACTCTTCTTCCGAATGGCTTGCAAGTGTGTGTACTTTCGCTCAGGTGCCGTCCGACGCATTTTCGCTTCTCCTAAAGTTCAGTATGTGCACACTGCGTGCCATATTTGGGGCCACACACGTCTTCTCTGGAACCTCATCTTAGTCTTTTCGGCAGCGTTACTAGGAAGCATTGTCGTCCCTGGTGTTTGGATGAGGAAACAGGCTCAGAGCGATTTGACCTTGACCCTGCAACTACCAACTGACAGCTGGAATCTTGAACTGGGGACCCTGAGGCCATCCAGTCTTTTCCCTTCAGTCACAGCAAACTTGTCTTTATTCTCTCCGGTTAAACTAGGCACCTGGATGTCTGGGGTGAATGATGACTGCTCAGATGAGTAGTAGTGGTTCTCATGGCCTGAGAGTGGTGCTGGCACATTGTTTCCCTGCACTTGCTAGTCCCGGGGAAGTTGATTGACGTTCTTGAGCATTCCAGGTCATGCCAGTGTTCAGAATCCTGTGGCACAGTTTAGAGAGAGGAAGGAGGCTGGCTAAGTAGGGCAGCCATGCAGTGTGCCACTTGCCCTCCTTGGAAGCTCCAGAATGAAGGCACAGTCTCTCCTCTCCGAGCTGCTGATTCATAGCTAGACCGTCAGCCACTAAGGGGCCCTTGTCCCCTTGCAAAATACCTGGTGTCTGAGCAGGGCCTGTGTGGGGGTCCTTTCCAGGCTGCGTGTTTGCCATCAGAGCCAAGAGTGTCTGGTCCTCCTGCCCAGGTCGGCGGTGGTCTGCTCCTTCAGGGGGTGATTAGGAGCAGGGTTCTGGAAGGAAAGCAGTCAAAAGACAGCCCCTGTCCTCATGGGCTCCTAGCAGAGAAGGCAGGAAAGTGAGTGTGGCGCCCAGCATGGGGAGGGCTGCAGAAGTGACAGGCTGAGGTCTGGGGGGGTGAGCCAGCCCTGTGCATGCAGCCGCCCTGGGACCCTGAGCTAGAGAGCTGAGCGGCCCCTGTGGAGGGGAAGAGAGGTCCCTGACAAAGAATCCCGTCAGATCTGGGGGACCCACAGGGATAAATTTGGAGGACTGGAGTCTGCCAAAATGCACTGAGCCTCAGAAGCACAGGAGGCCAGGGCTGAAGGTTGAAGCAGTGATTCCAGAGCGTTCCCTTTGGGCTCACTTCTTGAAATGATGTGTCTTCCTCAGTTTTGTTACCTTGACTATACTTGTGGTTCACTTTGAACAGGAACAAGCTTCTGGAAGTACTTTTTCACATGGGTTGGGCTCAGGAGGCAGGTAGAGAGTGCGATGGAGGCTGTGGGCCCAAGAAGCTAGTTTCACATGTGTCTCAGAAACTGCTTCCTGGAGACGTTTGTAAGTGATGGCGGTATTCAGCAGGCATCTGAGTCGGAGGACTAGGTCCTGTACTATGGAATGTCAAGGAAGGACCGTTAAGCACAGGTGAGCCCCTTAGATTTTTGCTGAAAGGCAACATTTTTCTTGATCGAGATGAAATATTTGTTTGAAGGATTAGGAGGACTGAAAGCATGAGCTGTGCTTCCCTCCTTGTAGGCGAGTCCAGAAGAGTCATGGTCTACCCCACACAGCCAGGGGATGCATGACAGCACATCTGAGGGACACTTTCAGCAAGTGCTCATGTGAACAGTAGTCTTTTATGCTTCCTTAACATTCTACAGATGGGGCACCCAAGGCTCAGAGAAGATAAGTGACTCGTCCAAGGCGGCAACGGGAGGATTTGGATTGGGATTTGAAAGTCCAGTTTTGGCTCACTGCATCCTTCTGGAGGTGGACACCAGCAATCCCTGCTGAATCAGCCGTGCTCCGGGGGGCTGGTTCCAGGATTTGATGCCCTGGTCCCTTCCTACCCCACACCTAGGCCAAGGACCCAGGCTTTATCATTTTAAGAGGGGAGAGGGTGGATCTGGGACTTCTTGGGAGTGTTTTTATCTCCGGTCTTTGAAGAGAAGTCATGAGAACGACAATAAAAACGTTAGCATGCCCTGGAGACCAGGCCTCCTTTCTGCACATTTTTTTTTCTCTGTAATTTCCTGTAGTTTTTCTTTTTTTTTTTTTTCCCCTCCATACTCCAGGGGTATGTGTATGAAGCGCATACATGGCAGGTGATGCCCTGGGCAGGATACAAAGATGAGTGGGCAGTGACCCTGACCTCAAAGTCCTAGACAGGGGAGGTGGAAATACTCCGCTATCTAAAAACAGGCCATAATAAAAATGGTAATTGAGATTTAAACTAAGTGCAATGGAAAACGCAGAACTGGATTCATTAGCACTTGGAGCCGGGGAGGAGGGTGCGGTTTCCAGGAGAGATCGTGTTTCAGCAGGCATAGGGACTAGTGTGGAGCATGGGAGGGTAGCAGATGGGAGGTGGCAAACCTATAGTGTTTTCAGTACACCTGGGGGCCAGGCAGGTATGGTCTGGCACACGACAGGTTGGGAATTCAGGGAGGGTCCAAGTCCCTGACTGCTGGTGAGAAGACATTTCATGATTGAAGTTTTCTTGAACTGCAAGGATCATTTTGAAGAGCCAGGAACGAGTAGTATGCATACTAATTCCCTATAAAATGTGTGTCCTGATTGACCAATGCTCTACCCTACCCACATATTTTTAAGAAAGAAACTATTATATAAACTCATCGTGGAGAAGTACAAAGGGGGTTGGGGCGAGGTCGTCAGATGTCCACCAGCAGGTGGACAGTGCACTGGACCGTGTGCTTGCCCAGTGACCCCCAGCTGAACTGGGTGTGCCCTGAAATGCTGTGTGTGGGAGCATCGTGAGAGTAAACAGCATCCTCTCCTTTTGTGGTCTGGGCTGTTGCCATTTGTTGTTCAGAGGGCTCGGTGATCGATGACTGCACCTGAGATTGACCTGGAATGCCACCTGCCAGGACCTGCCCTGTCTCCTGGCAGGCCAGGATCGTGTTGACGGTGGGAAGATTCCAGAGCAATTTGTGGGATTCTTGGTCACCTTGAAAAAAGTGTTAGGAGCATAGAACTTTGGGTCAGAGACCTACTCAATGGCCCTGCGTTGCCACCCTCCAGCCACAGGATCTCACACACTTTCTTGTCTTCCCTCAGCCTCAGGCTTCAGAGTCTTTGAAAAAGTGTGGCCAGTGAACCAGCCGGTCTTAAAGAGCCTTCCAAGTCTGCAAGGCCCTGGATCAGGTCCCACTGCCTGGTTTGCTGAAGGGTTATTCCATTAGTGATTCGGGAACCTGGTAGGGAGAGGGGGAGGGCTTAAAATAATTTCTCAGGGGCTTCTTTGCACACTTCTCTTCATCTTCTGATAAGCATAGCTGTTGTTTTCATGGCTTGCCAGTGGGTTCTGTGGGGCTATTACTCGAAACAGAATAGGCTCTGTACCCGACCACAAGAAAACAGCAAAGGGAGCCCCAGAGGCCAGCACGAGCATTTGCTGGGCTCAAATTGCCAACATACTTTTTGCCTTGAGAACACAGCTTTAAGGCACATGGACTTAAAACCAAACACAGGCACAAGGCACTCTTATTCCACAGGAGGAAAACATAGTGTGGTGGCCAAGAAGTTTCTGGGCGGTGGCAAAGTCTTGTTTTTGGAGCGGCACACCACGACCCTAAAAATCAACCCCTAAGTCTGTAGTGACAGCAGCAAGACCTAGATAACCCTGCGCAGTCCCAGATCCCCCAAGCCCGGTGGGGCAATTAACAAAAGATTCCTGAAACCAGATGGAGTCTCCACAATGTTCGAGAACATTTGGGTTGCTGCAAGTGTTGTCTGGTACTGTGGAATGGGTGTCTGTGTGTTGTAGCTGCATCTTTTCCCCCAGAGCAAGCTAAGCTGTGCGTCCTCTGGGGAAGGAAATGTGATTTCATCCCATTTCCCAGAGAAGGTTTGCCTGAGATGCTTCCATCGTGAGTGGAAAAGACAAGGATGCATTGTTCGGTGGACAATGCCAGAAGTAAGGAATATGCAAAACGGACCTGATCTCTCCATTCCAAGGCAGTAGGAGACCATTGTTTCCATAAAGCTCCTATTGAGCTAATGACTTGACTATAAAGTTCTTTGTCCAAATGAATCCCAAAATGTGAGTACCTCTTTGTGGAGGACTAGATACTGCTTTTTTTTCATAGATGTCAAACCCTGTGAACTGTCCGTTCTCATTATTCAAAGAATCTGTATTTGTCAATTTGCCTACTTGCAAACGTTTCTTTGTACCCCCTCCCCCAAATCAATACAGTATTTTCACAGTCATTCACAGATGGGGAGGCAAAAATTTGAGCCTCCTGTCGAGTCCTTTTCCAGATGAGGTTGTACAAAGTGACCTTCTGCCTTGTTTCAGCTCTCCTACTGTGAACAAGTGTCTTTGTTGTGATCTATTCAGTTTGCATCAGTGTTGTTTGCATCAGTGTGCTTTTTGTTGGTGATCTTACTGTTTAAAATGGCCCCGAGCATAGTGCTGAAGTGCCGTCCGGTGTTCCTAAGCAGAGAAGGCTGTGCTGTGCCTTACAGAGAAAATACATGTGTTAGATTGGCTTCCCCGAGGCACGAGTTACCGGGTTGTTGGCCTCGTTCAATGCTAATGAATCAGTATAAATTAAACAAGGTGTCTTTAAAAAGAAACATACATCACCAAGACTGTATATTGACAGGTTGACATAAACACGGGTCAGAGGCTCACAGGAACCTCTCCTAGGAGCATTGGGTTAGTATTCTCCAAACGAGTATTTGCAGCCCCAACTTCATAGGACATACTCTCTCAAATAACAAGAATCAGCTCTTCCTTGACTGGTGTGTGTAATTTGTTTTTCTGCTGAGGACTTCTTTGACAGATTTCTATAATTCTCTGATTTTTGTCTGCGTTAGGGTGATTTTTATTCCCACCGTTGTTCTTAAGATTGCACGTCTGGTTGTCTTCTGCCGTCCTGCCTCCTCTCATCCACACTTAACTTTCGTTATCTAGAGTACCGTCCACCAGAGAGCTAGCTCTCTGTCTACACAAGCCAGGGCCCTTCTCTTAAGACGTACCTTGGCAGAAGCGTTTGGTGACGTGGCCAGAAAGAGCCAGACCGGAAGAGAAGAGCCTGGACACGGCGCTCCATGTAAATCCTAGCCATAGAAGCAGGCGGATTCTGTGGGGTTTAATTAAGGCCCTGGAAAGGGGTAATTAGATAAGTAGTGTAGCAACCCCCCACCCCCATCTCCTGCAAGGCTCCCAGGGTATTGCGACGATTTTTGTAGCATCCTCCAAGTCAAATACATTTTAATGACCTTTAAAACAAGAGCAAAACTTTGGTCACAAGGCAAAATCACAAGGAATTTTAAAGGCGTTGATTTTATAGTTAATAGTTATAAACAATGCTTTGGAAGCTTATTCCTCTTCCATATACTTCTTACCAGATCTAAATACGGCATCTAAATATGGCATAAGATATTTAATGTGATTCAGTCAAATATTGAGGAAATTTCTGTTTGGTCATTACTCTCATCCCTCCTCATCATAATGAAATGGTTGGGTTAAATCTCTATTCTGGTCAAATGTGATGGCATTACAAAGACTGCCCACACCTACGGCACTGTCGTACTCTGCTTTCTTTCTTCAAACTCGTATGTGTATTGATAAACTAGAAACATTCTCCTTTAAAAAAAAATTCAAACATACATAAAAGTACACAGAAGATACCGTAACAAACTTGAGGCACTTACCACTTAGATTAGACTGATACTGTATTTTTGCTGTATTTCAGGTCTTTTAAAGACATAAAATGTTAGACCTAGTTGAAGTCCTTTTTTTATCTCGCCTGTTCTTCCAGGAGGTTACCATCACGTCAAAGTCAGTGCACCTTATTTATCTTATTTATATATATGTCCCAGTCCATATAGATTGGGTTACAATTTATCATACTGCTTTGTGGATTGTTTTTTTTTTAAGTGTCCTTCACCCCCAGCGCAGAGGCCAACATGGGACTTGAACTCATGATCCTAAGACTCGGGCACTTATTAACCAACTGAGCCACCCAGGCACCCCCCTGCTTTGTGGATTTTGAATGAGCTAAATGGATTCGTGGTATGGAGGCTTCAGCAATGTGCTTTTTTTTTTTTCATTCAACACTATCATTTTGAGATCTGTTTTGTAGATCTAGTTCGTTCATTGATCTCCACTGTCCTAAAGGGTTCTGTGTGTGACTGCATCACACTTTGGCCACGTCTTAATGGGCACGTCCAAGTTTAGTGTTTCAAGCAATGCTGCCGTTCACTTCCTGGGGATGACTCCTGGAGCATGTGTGTATTTCACTAGACACCGAATTGCTGGCTCATCAGGCATTTTCATTTTCGCTTTTACTAGTTATTGACAAATTTCTCTCAAAGTCATCATGCCAACTTACACACCCAATGGCAAGTTTTGAGAGTTCCTGTTTTCAGACACCTCCCAATACATAGGCTTATATTAAAAAGAAAAAAAAAAAAGTCCCCAGACTTCGCCAGTCTAATGAGTGTCAAGAGCTACCTCTTTTTTAAACGTACATTTTCTCTATTATTAATAGGCATGAGCTTATTTTTGTGGTAATGGTCATTTTGGTGTTTTTCTGTTAGTTGTCTTTTTGTATTCTCTGCTAATTTCCTTCCTGAGTTGTCATTTTTCTGACCTAAGAAAACAGAATAGCAAAGCTTTCTATACAAGTGTAGTTCAAGAGGGTCTAAGACCACCATCTTGGTCTTGCCCTGTCACTGGCAGGAGTGAAGAGGGGGCCCCAGATTCCATGTGTTTCTGGCAACGCCCCCTTTCGTTTTTGCCTCCCCACCCCACTCGACATCCTCTCAATGTGTGCGTGTGCACGCACACACACACGCGCACATGCACACACACAGAGTCTGGCTCTGCTGTCTCCCTTGAGAACTTCTGGACCAATATAGCGGTGCCCTTTATTCT